>NC_090929.1:601499697-602124697 GCF_040938575.1 Ambystoma mexicanum | reverse complement strand
ACCCACATCCTAGACCACTGTAATTCTCCAAAATATTTTTGCCACGAAAAATGCATCCTACATCCCCGAAAGTACAGAATATGTTAGCAGCCCAAAAAAGGCCTTAAAATGCATCTTAGGCCGGCAAAAATGTTGAAATCTTTGGAGGCCCAAAAAAGGGGTTTACAGGCATCGTAGACCACCTAAAGTCCAGAAAATGTTGGTAGCCCAAAAACATTGTGAGAGAGCTCTGAATGTCCCAAAAACATTTGCAGCCTGAAAGGGGCATTAACCCACATCCTAGACCATTGAAATTCCCAAAAATATTTTTGCCACGAAAAATGGATCCTACATCCCGGAAAGTACAGAATATGTTAGCAGCCCAAATAAGGCCTTAAAATGCATCTTAGCCCTGCAAAAATGTTGAAATCTTTGGAGGCCCAAAAAAGGGGTTTACAGGCATCGTAGACCCCCTAAAGTCTGGAAAATGTTGGTGGCCCAAAAACATTGTGAGAGATCTCTGAATGTCCCAAAAACATTTACAGCCTGAAAGGGGCATTAACCCACATCCTAGACCACTGTAATTCTCCAAAATATTTTTGCCACGAAAAATGCATCCTACATCCCCGAAAGTACAGAATATGTTAGCAGCCCAAAAAAGGCCTTAAAATGCATCTTAGGCCGGCAAAAATGTTGAAATCTTTGGAGGCCCAAAAAAGGGGTTTACAGGCATCGTAGACCACCTAAAGTCCAGAAAATGTTGGTAGCCCAAAAACATTGTGAGAGAGCTCTGAATGTCCCAAAAACATTTGCAGCCTGAAAGGGGCATTAACCCACATCCTAGACCATTGAAATTCCCAAAAATATTTTTGCCACGAAAAATGGATCCTACATCCCGGAAAGTACAGAATATGTTAGCAGCCCAAATAAGGCCTTAAAATGCATCTTAGCCCTGCAAAAATGTTGAAATCTTTGGAGGCCCAAAAAAGGGGTTAACAGGCATCGTAGACCACCTAAAGTCCAGAAAATGTTGGTAGCCCAAAAACATTGTGAGAGAGCTCTGAATGTCCCAAAAACATTTGCAGCCTGAAAGGGGCATTAACCCACATCCTAGACCAATGAAATTCCCAAAAATATTTTTGCCACGAAAAATGGATCCTACATCCCGGAAAGTACAGAATATGTTAGCAGCCCAAATAAGGCCTTAAAATGCATCTTAGCCCTGCAAAAATGTTGAAATCTTTGGAGGCCCAAAAAAGGGGTTAACAGGCATCGTAGACCCCCTAAAGTCCGGAAAATGTTGGTGGCTCAAAAACAGTGTGAGAGAGCTCTGAATGTCCCAAAAACATTTGCAGCCTGAAAAGGCCATTTACCCGCATCCTAGACCACTGAAATTCCCAAAAATATTTTTGGCACGAAAAATGCGTCCTACACCCCTGAAAGTTCAGAATATGTTAGCAGCCCAAAAAAGGCCTTAAAATGCATCTTAGGCCTGCATAAATGTTGAAAACTTTGGAGGCATAAAAAAGGCTTTTAGAGGCGCCCTAGACCCCCTAAAGTCCAGAATATGTCGGTGGCCCAAAAACAGTGTGAGAGAACTCTGAATGTCCCAAAAACATTTGCAGCCTGAAAAGGCCATTTACCCACATCCTAGACCACTGAAATTCCCAAAAATATTTTGGCACGAAAAATGCGTCCTACACCCCTGAAAGTTCAGAATATGTTAGCAGCCCAAAAAAGGCCTTAAAATGCATCTTAGGCCTGCATAAATGTTGAAAACTTTGGAGCCATAAAAAAGGGTTTTACAGGCGCCCTAGACCCCCTAAAGTCCAGAATATGTCGGTGGCCCAAAAACGGTGTGAGAGAGCTCTGAATCTCCCAAAAACATTTGCAGTCTGAAAAGGACATTAACCCGCATGCTAGACCCCTGAAATTCCCAAAAATATTTTTGGCACGAAAAATGCATCCTACACCCCTGAAAGTTCAGAATATGTCAGCATTCCAAAAAAGGCCTTAAAATGCATCCTAGGCCTAAAAAATTATTGAAATGTTTGGATGCCCAAAAAAGGGGTTTATAGGCATCGTAGACCCCCTAAAGTCCAGAAAATGTTGGTGGCCCAAAAACAGTGTGAGAGATCTCTGAATGTCCCAAAAACATTTACAGCCTGAAAGGGGCATTAACCCAAAAACTAGACCACTGAAATTACCAAAATTATTTCTGGCACGAAAAATGCATCCTACACCCCCTAAAGTCCAGAAAATGTTGGTGGCCTAAAGACATTATGAGAGAGCTCTGAATGTCCCAAAAACATTAGCAGCCCAAAAGGGTCATTAACCCAAATCCTAGACCACTGAAATTACCAAAAATATTTCTGGCACGAAAAATGCATCCTACACCCCTGAAAGTTCAGAAAATGTTAGCATTCCAAAAAAGGCCTTAAAATGCATCTTAGGCCCGAAAAAATGTTGAAATCTTTGGAGGCCCAAAAAAGGGGTTTACAGGCATCGTAGACCCCCTAAAGTCTGGAAAATGTTGGTGGCCCAAAAACATTGTGAGAGATCTCTGAATGTCCCAAAAACATTTACAGCCTGAAAGGGGCATTAACCCAAATCCTACACCACTGAAATTACCAAAAATATTTCTGGCACGAAAAATGCATCCTACACCCCTGAAAGTTCAGAAAATGTTAGAAACCCAAAAAGACCTTAAAATGCATCTTAGGCCTGCAAAAATGTTGAAATGTTTGGATGCCCAAAAAGGGGTTTATAGGCATTGTAGACCCCCTAAAGTCCAGAATATGTCGGTGGCCCAAAAAACGGTGTGAGAGAGCTCTGAATCTCCCAAAAACATTTGCAGTCTGAAAAGGACATTAACCCGCATGCTAGACCCCTGAAATGCCCAAAAATATTTTTGGCACGAAAAATGCATCCTACAACCCTGAAAGTTCAGAATATGTCAGCATTCCAAAAAAGGCCTTAAAATGCATCTTAGGCCTGAAAAAATGTTGAAATCTTTGGAGGCCCAAAAAAGAGGTTTACAGGCATCGTAGACCCCCTAAAGTCTGGAAAATGTTGGTGGCCCAAAAACATTGTGAGAGAGCTCTGAATGTCCCAAAAACATTTACAGCCTGAAAGGGGCATTAACCCACATCCTAGACCACTGTAATTCTCCAAAATATTTTTGCCACGAAAAATGCATCCTACATCCCCGAAAGTACAGAATATGTTAGCAGCCCAAAAAAGGCCTTAAAATGCATCTTTGGCCGGCAAAAATGTTGAAATCTTTGGAGGCCCAAAAAAGGGGTTTACAGGCATCGTAGACCACCTAAAGTCCAGAAAATGTTGGTGGCCCAAAAGCAGTGTGAGAGAGCTCGGAATGTCCCAAAAGCATCTGCAGCTTGAAAGGGGCATTAACCTGCATCCTAGACCACTGAAATTCCCAAAAATATTTTTGGCACAAAAAATGCATCCTTCATCCCCGAAAGTACAGAATATGTTACCAGCCCAAAAAAGGCCTTAAATGCATTTTAGGCCTGCAAAAATGTTGAAATGTTTGGAGGCCCAAAAAAAAGGTTTACAGGCATCGTAGACCCCCTAAAGTCCAGAAAATGTTGGTGGCCCAAAAACATTGTGAGAGAGCTCTGAATGTCCCAAAAACATTTACAGCCTGAAAGGGGCATTAACCCAAATCCTAGACCACTGAAATTACCAAAAATATTTCTGGCACGAAAAATGCATCCTACACCCCTGAAAGTTCAGAAAATGTTAGAAACCCAAAAAGACCTTAAAATGCATCTTAGGCCTGCAAAAATGTTGAAATGTTTGGATGCCCAAAAAGGGGTTTATAGGCATTGTAGACCCCCTAAAGTCCAGAATATGTTGGTGGCCCAAAAACGGTGTGAGAGAGCTCTGAATCTCCCAAAAACATTTGCAGTCTGAAAAGGACATTAACCCGCATGCTAGACCCCTGAAATGCCCAAAAATATTTTTGGCACGAAAAATGCATCCTACAACCCTGAAAGTTCAGAATATGTCAGCATTCCAAAAAAGGCCTTAAAATGCATCTTAGGCCTGAAAAAATGTTGAAATCTTTGGAGGCCCAAAAAAGGGGTTTACAGGCATCGTAGACCCCCTAAAGTCTGGAAAATGTTGGTGGCCCAAAAACATTGTGAGAGATCTCTGAATGTCCCAAAAACATTTACAGCCTGAAAGGGGCATTAACCCACATCCTAGACCACTGTAATTCTCCAAAATATTTTTGCCACGAAAAATGCATCCTACATCCCCGAAAGTACAGAATATGTTAGCAGCCCAAAAAAGGCCTTAAAATGCATCTTTGGCCATCAAAAATGTTGAAATCTTTGGAGGCCCAAAAAAGGGGTTTACAGGCATCGTAGACCACCTAAAGTCCAGAAAATGTTGGTGGCCCAAAAGCAGTGTGAGAGAGCTCGGAATGTCCCAAAAGCATCTGCAGCTTGAAAGGGGCATTAACCTGCATCCTAGACCACTGAAATTCCCAAAAATATTTTTGGCACGAAAAATGCATCCTTCATCCCCGAAAGTACAGAATATGTTACCAGCCCAAAAAAGGCCTTAAATGCATTTTAGGCCTGCAAAAATGTTGAAATGTTTGGAGGCCCAAAAAAAAGGTTTACAGTCATCGTAGACCCCCTAAAGTCCAGAAAATGTTGGTGGCCCAAAAACATTGTGAGAGAGCTCTGAATGTCCCAAAAACATTTGCAGCCTGAAAGGGGCATTAACCCAAATCCTAGACCACTGAAATTCCCAAAAATATTTTTGGCACGTAAAATGCATCCTAAACCCCTGAAAGTACAGAATATGTTAGCAGCCCAAAAAAGGCCTTAAATTCAATTTAGGCCTGCAAAAATGTTGAAATGTTTGGAGGCCCAAAGAAAAGGTTTACCGGTATCGTAGACCCCCTAAAGTCCAGAATATGTCGGTGGCCCAAAAACGGTGTGAGAGAGCTCTGAATCTCCCAAAAACATTTGCAGTCTGAAAAGGACATTAACCCGCATGCTAGACCCCTGAAATTCCCAAAAATATTTTTGGCACGAAAAATGCATCCTACAACCCTGAAAGTTCAGAATATGTCAGCATTCCAAAAAAGGCCTTAAAATGTATCTTAGGCCTGAAAAAATGTTGAAATCTTTGGAGGCCCAAAAAAGGGGTTTACAGGCATCGTAGACCCCCTAAAGTCTGGAAAATGTTGGTGGCCCAAAAACATTGTGAGAGATCTCTGAATGTCCCAAAAACATTTACAGCCTGAAAGGGGCATTAACCCACATCCTAGACCACTGTAATTCTCCAAAATATTTTTGCCACGAAAAATGCATCCTACATCCCCGAAAGTACAGAATATGTTAGCAGCCCAAAAAAGGCCTTAAAATGCATCTTAGGCCGGCAAAAATGTTGAAATCTTTGGAGGCCCAAAAAAGGGGTTTACAGGCATCGTAGACCACCTAAAGTCCAGAAAATGTTGGTAGCCCAAAAACATTGTGAGAGAGCTCTGAATGTCCCAAAAACATTTGCAGCCTGAAAGGGGCATTAACCCACATCCTAGACCATTGAAATTCCCAAAAATATTTTTGCCACGAAAAATGGATCCTACATCCCGGAAAGTACAGAATATGTTAGCAGCCCAAATAAGGCCTTAAAATGCATCTTAGCCCTGCAAAAATGTTGAAATCTTTGGAGGCCCAAAAAAGGGGTTTACAGGCATCGTAGACCCCCTAAAGTCTGGAAAATGTTGGTGGCCCAAAAACATTGTGAGAGATCTCTGAATGTCCCAAAAACATTTACAGCCTGAAAGGGGCATTAACCCACATCCTAGACCACTGTAATTCTCCAAAATATTTTTGCCACGAAAAATGCATCCTACATCCCCGAAAGTACAGAATATGTTAGCAGCCCAAAAAAGGCCTTAAAATGCATCTTAGGCCGGCAAAAATGTTGAAATCTTTGGAGGCCCAAAAAAGGGGTTTACAGGCATCGTAGACCACCTAAAGTCCAGAAAATGTTGGTAGCCCAAAAACATTGTGAGAGAGCTCTGAATGTCCCAAAAACATTTGCAGCCTGAAAGGGGCATTAACCCACATCCTAGACCATTGAAATTCCCAAAAATATTTTTGCCACGAAAAATGGATCCTACATCCCGGAAAGTACAGAATATGTTAGCAGCCCAAATAAGGCCTTAAAATGCATCTTAGCCCTGCAAAAATGTTGAAATCTTTGGAGGCCCAAAAAAGGGGTTAACAGGCATCGTAGACCACCTAAAGTCCAGAAAATGTTGGTAGCCCAAAAACATTGTGAGAGAGCTCTGAATGTCCCAAAAACATTTGCAGCCTGAAAGGGGCATTAACCCACATCCTAGACCAATGAAATTCCCAAAAATATTTTTGCCACGAAAAATGGATCCTACATCCCGGAAAGTACAGAATATGTTAGCAGCCCAAATAAGGCCTTAAAATGCATCTTAGCCCTGCAAAAATGTTGAAATCTTTGGAGGCCCAAAAAAGGGGTTAACAGGCATCGTAGACCCCCTAAAGTCCGGAAAATGTTGGTGGCTCAAAAACAGTGTGAGAGAGCTCTGAATGTCCCAAAAACATTTGCAGCCTGAAAAGGCCATTTACCCGCATCCTAGACCACTGAAATTCCCAAAAATATTTTTGGCACGAAAAATGCGTCCTACACCCCTGAAAGTTCAGAATATGTTAGCAGCCCAAAAAAGGCCTTAAAATGCATCTTAGGCCTGCATAAATGTTGAAAACTTTGGAGGCATAAAAAAGGCTTTTAGAGGCGCCCTAGACCCCCTAAAGTCCAGAATATGTCGGTGGCCCAAAAACAGTGTGAGAGAACTCTGAATGTCCCAAAAACATTTGCAGCCTGAAAAGGCCATTTACCCACATCCTAGACCACTGAAATTCCCAAAAATATTTTGGCACGAAAAATGCGTCCTACACCCCTGAAAGTTCAGAATATGTTAGCAGCCCAAAAAAGGCCTTAAAATGCATCTTAGGCCTGCATAAATGTTGAAAACTTTGGAGCCATAAAAAAGGGTTTTACAGGCGCCCTAGACCCCCTAAAGTCCAGAATATGTCGGTGGCCCAAAAACGGTGTGAGAGAGCTCTGAATCTCCCAAAAACATTTGCAGTCTGAAAAGGACATTAACCCGCATGCTAGACCCCTGAAATTCCCAAAAATATTTTTGGCACGAAAAATGCATCCTACACCCCTGAAAGTTCAGAATATGTCAGCATTCCAAAAAAGGCCTTAAAATGCATCCTAGGCCTAAAAAATTATTGAAATGTTTGGATGCCCAAAAAAGGGGTTTATAGGCATCGTAGACCCCCTAAAGTCCAGAAAATGTTGGTGGCCCAAAAACAGTGTGAGAGAGCTCTGAATGTCCCAAAAGCATTTGCAGCCTGAAAGGGGCATTAACCCACATCCTAGACCACTGAAATTCCCAAAAATATTTTTGCCACGAAAAATGCATCCTACACCCCTGAAAGTACAGAATATGTTAGCAGCCCAAAAAATGCCTTAAATGCATTTTAGGCCTGCAAAAATGTTGAAATGTTTGGAGGCCCAAAAAAGGGGTTTACAGGCATCCCAGACCCCCTAAAGTCCAGAATATGTTGGTGGCCGAAAAACTGTGAGAGAGCTCTGAATGTCCCAAAAACATGTACAGCCTGAAAGGGGCATTAACCCACATCCTAGACCACTGTAATTCTCCAAAATATTTTTGCCATGAAAAATGCATCCTACATCCCCGAAAGTACAGAATATGTTAGCAGCCCAAAAAAGGCCTTAAAATGCATCTTAGGCCGGCAAAAATGTTGAAATCTTTGGAGGCCCAAAAAAGGGGTTTACAGGCATCGTAGACCACCTAAAGTCCAGAAAATGTTGGTAGCCCAAAAACATTGTGAGAGAGCTCTGAATGTCCCAAAAACATTTGCAGCCTGAAAGGGGCATTAACCCACATCCTAGACCATTGAAATTCCCAAAAATATTTTTGCCACGAAAAATGGATCCTACATCCCCGAAAGTACAGAATATGTTAGCAGCCCAAATAAGGCCTTAAAATGCATCTTAGCCCTGCAAAAATGTTGAAATCTTTGGAGGCCCAAAAAAGGGGTTAACAGGCATCGTAGACCCCCTAAAGTCCGGAAAATGTTGGTGGCTCAAAAACAGTGTGAGAGAGCTCTGAATGTCCCAAAAACATTTGCAGCCTGAAAAGGCCATTTACCCGCATCCTAGACCACTGAAATTCCCAAAAATATTTTTGGCACGAAAAATGCGTCCTACATCCCGGAAAGTACAGAATATGTTAGCAGCCCAAATAAGGCCTTAAAATGCATCTTAGCCCTGCAAAAATGTTGAAATCTTTGGAGGCCCAAAAAAGGGGTTTACAGGCATCGTAGACCACCTAAAGTCCAGAAAATGTTGGTAGCCCAAAAACATTGTGAGAGAGCTCTGAATGTCCCAAAAACATTTGCAGCCTGAAAGGGGCATTAACCCACATCCTAGACCATTGAAATTCCCAAAAATATTTTTGCCACGAAAAATGGATCCTACATCCCGGAAAGTACAGAATATGTTAGCAGCCCAAATAAGGCCTTAAAATGCATCTTAGCCCTGCAAAAATGTTGAAATCTTTGGAGGCCCAAAAAAGGGGTTTACAGGCATCGTAGACCCCCTAAAGTCTGGAAAATGTTGGTGGCCCAAAAACATTGTGAGAGATCTCTGAATGTCCCAAAAACATTTACAGCCTGAAAGGGGCATTAACCCACATCCTAGACCACTGTAATTCTCCAAAATATTTTTGCCACGAAAAATGCATCCTACATCCCCGAAAGTACAGAATATGTTAGCAGCCCAAAAAAGGCCTTAAAATGCATCTTAGGCCGGCAAAAATGTTGAAATCTTTGGAGGCCCAAAAAAGGGGTTTACAGGCATCGTAGACCACCTAAAGTCCAGAAAATGTTGGTAGCCCAAAAACATTGTGAGAGAGCTCTGAATGTCCCAAAAACATTTGCAGCCTGAAAGGGGCATTAACCCACATCCTAGACCATTGAAATTCCCAAAAATATTTTTGCCACGAAAAATGGATCCTACATCCCGGAAAGTACAGAATATGTTAGCAGCCCAAATAAGGCCTTAAAATGCATCTTAGCCCTGCAAAAATGTTGAAATCTTTGGAGGCCCAAAAAAGGGGTTAACAGGCATCGTAGACCACCTAAAGTCCAGAAAATGTTGGTAGCCCAAAAACATTGTGAGAGAGCTCTGAATGTCCCAAAAACATTTGCAGCCTGAAAGGGGCATTAACCCACATCCTAGACCAATGAAATTCCCAAAAATATTTTTGCCACGAAAAATGGATCCTACATCCCGGAAAGTACAGAATATGTTAGCAGCCCAAATAAGGCCTTAAAATGCATCTTAGCCCTGCAAAAATGTTGAAATCTTTGGAGGCCCAAAAAAGGGGTTAACAGGCATCGTAGACCCCCTAAAGTCCGGAAAATGTTGGTGGCTCAAAAACAGTGTGAGAGAGCTCTGAATGTCCCAAAAACATTTGCAGCCTGAAAAGGCCATTTACCCGCATCCTAGACCACTGAAATTCCCAAAAATATTTTTGGCACGAAAAATGCGTCCTACACCCCTGAAAGTTCAGAATATGTTAGCAGCCCAAAAAAGGCCTTAAAATGCATCTTAGGCCTGCATAAATGTTGAAAACTTTGGAGGCATAAAAAAGGCTTTTAGAGGCGCCCTAGACCCCCTAAAGTCCAGAATATGTCGGTGGCCCAAAAACAGTGTGAGAGAACTCTGAATGTCCCAAAAACATTTGCAGCCTGAAAAGGCCATTTACCCACATCCTAGACCACTGAAATTCCCAAAAATATTTTGGCACGAAAAATGCGTCCTACACCCCTGAAAGTTCAGAATATGTTAGCAGCCCAAAAAAGGCCTTAAAATGCATCTTAGGCCTGCATAAATGTTGAAAACTTTGGAGCCATAAAAAAGGGTTTTACAGGCGCCCTAGACCCCCTAAAGTCCAGAATATGTCGGTGGCCCAAAAACGGTGTGAGAGAGCTCTGAATCTCCCAAAAACATTTGCAGTCTGAAAAGGACATTAACCCGCATGCTAGACCCCTGAAATTCCCAAAAATATTTTTGGCACGAAAAATGCATCCTACACCCCTGAAAGTTCAGAATATGTCAGCATTCCAAAAAAGGCCTTAAAATGCATCCTAGGCCTAAAAAATTATTGAAATGTTTGGATGCCCAAAAAAGGGGTTTATAGGCATCGTAGACCCCCTAAAGTCCAGAAAATGTTGGTGGCCCAAAAACAGTGTGAGAGAGCTCTGAATGTCCCAAAAGCATTTGCAGCCTGAAAGGGGCATTAACCCACATCCTAGACCACTGAAATTCCCAAAAATATTTTTGCCACGAAAAATGCATCCTACACCCCTGAAAGTACAGAATATGTTAGCAGCCCAAAAAATGCCTTAAATGCATTTTAGGCCTGCAAAAATGTTGAAATGTTTGGAGGCCCAAAAAAGGGGTTTACAGGCATCCCAGACCCCCTAAAGTCCAGAATATGTTGGTGGCCGAAAAACTGTGAGAGAGCTCTGAATGTCCCAAAAACATGTACAGCCTGAAAGGGGCATTAACCCACATCCTAGACCACTGTAATTCTCCAAAATATTTTTGCCATGAAAAATGCATCCTACATCCCCGAAAGTACAGAATATGTTAGCAGCCCAAAAAAGGCCTTAAAATGCATCTTAGGCCGGCAAAAATGTTGAAATCTTTGGAGGCCCAAAAAAGGGGTTTACAGGCATCGTAGACCACCTAAAGTCCAGAAAATGTTGGTAGCCCAAAAACATTGTGAGAGAGCTCTGAATGTCCCAAAAACATTTGCAGCCTGAAAGGGGCATTAACCCACATCCTAGACCATTGAAATTCCCAAAAATATTTTTGCCACGAAAAATGGATCCTACATCCCCGAAAGTACAGAATATGTTAGCAGCCCAAATAAGGCCTTAAAATGCATCTTAGCCCTGCAAAAATGTTGAAATCTTTGGAGGCCCAAAAAAGGGGTTAACAGGCATCGTAGACCCCCTAAAGTCCGGAAAATGTTGGTGGCTCAAAAACAGTGTGAGAGAGCTCTGAATGTCCCAAAAACATTTGCAGCCTGAAAAGGCCATTTACCCGCATCCTAGACCACTGAAATTCCCAAAAATATTTTTGGCACGAAAAATGCGTCCTACACCCCTGAAAGTTCAGAATATGTTAGCAGCCCAAAAAAGGCCTTAAAATGCATCTTAGGCCTGCATAAATGTTGAAAACTTTGGAGGCATAAAAAAGGGTTTTACAGGCGCCCTAGACCCCCTAAAGTCCAGAATATGTCGGTGGCCCAAAAACAGTGTGAGAGAACTCTGAATGTCCCAAAAACATTTGCAGCCTGAAAAGGCCATTTACCCACATCCTAGACCACTGAAATTCCCAAAAATATTTTGGCACGAAAAATGCGTCCTACACCCCTGAAAGTTCAGAATATGTTAGCAGCCCAAAAAAGGCCTTAAAATGCATCTTAGGCCTGCATAAATGTTGAAAACTTTGGAGGCATAAAAAAGGGTTTTACAGGCGCCCTAGACCCCCTAAAGTCCAGAATATGTCGGTGGCCCAAAAACGGTGTGAGAGAGCTCTGAATCTCCCAAAAACATTTGCAGTCTGAAAAGGACATTAACCCGCATGCTAGACCCCTGAAATTCCCAAAAATATTTTTGGCACGAAAAATGCATCCTACACCCCTGAAAGTTCAGAATATGTCAGCATTCCAAAAAAGGCCTTAAAATGCATCCTAGGCCTAAAAAATTATTGAAATGTTTGGATGCCCAAAAAAGGGGTTTATAGGCATCGTAGACCCCCTAAAGTCCAGAAAATGTTGGCGGCCCAAAAACAGTGTGAGAGAGCTCTGAATGTCCCAAAAGCATTTGCAGCCTGAAAGGGGCATTAACCCACATCCTAGACCACTGAAATTCCCAAAAATATTTTTGCCACGAAAAATGCATCCTACACCCCTGAAAGTACAGAATATGTTAGCAGCCCAAAAAATTCCTTAAATGCATTTTAGGCCTGCAAAAATGTTGAAATGTTTGGAGGCCCAAAAAAGGGGTTTACAGGCATCCCAGACCCTCTAAAGTCCAGAATATGTTGGTGGCCGAAAAACGGTGTGAGAGAGCTCTGAATGTCCCAAACACATTTGCAGCCTGAAAGGGGCATTAACCCAAATCCTAGACCACTGAAATTACCAAAAATATTTCTGGCACGAAAAATGCATCCTACACCCCTGAAAGTTCAGAAAATGTTAGCAGCCCAAAAAAGGCCTTAAAATGCATCTTAGGCCTGCAAAAATGTTGAAATGTTTGGATGCCCAAAAAGGGGTTTATAGGCATCGTAGACCCCCTAAAGTCCAGAAAATGTCGGTGGCCCAAAAACAATGTGAGAGAGCTCTGAATGTCCCAAAAGCATTTGCAGCCTGAAAGGGGCATTAACCCACATCCTAGACCACTGTAATTCCCCAAAAATGATTTGCCACAAAAAATGCATCCTACACCCCTGAAAGTTCAGAATATGTTAGCAGCCCAAAAAAGGCCTTAAAATGCATCTTAGGCCTGCATAAATGTTGAAAACTTTGGAGGCATAAAAAAGGGTTTTACAGGCGCCCTAGACCCCCTAAAGTCCAGAATATGTCGGAGGCCCAAAAACAGTGTGAGAGAACTCTGAATGTCCCAAAAACATTTGCAGCCTGAAAAGGCCATTTACCCACATCCTAGACCACTGAAATTCCCAAAAATATTTTGGCACGAAAAATGCGTCCTACACCCCTGAAAGTTCAGAATATGTTAGCAGCCCAAAAAAGGCCTTAAAATGCATCTTAGGCCTGCATAAATGTTGAAAACTTTGGAGTCATAAAAAAGGGTTTTACAGGCGCCCTAGACCCCCTAAAGTCCTGAATATGTTGGTGGCCCAAAAACGGTGTGAGAGAGCTCTGAATCTCCCAAAAACATTTGCAGTCTGAAAAGGACATTAACCCGCATGCTAGACCCCTGAAATTCCCAAAAATATTTTTGGCACGAAAAATGCATCCTACACCCCTGAAAGTTCAGAATATGTCAGCATTCCAAAAAAGGCCTTAAAATGCATCCTAGGCCTAAAAAATTATTGAAATGTTTGGATGCCCAAAAAAGGGGTTTATAGGCATCGTAGACCCGCTAAAGTCCAGAATATGTTGGTGGCCGAAAAACGGTGTGAGAGAGCTCTGAATGTCCCAAACACATTTGCAGCCTGAAAGGGGCATTAACCCAAATCCTAGACCACTGAAATTACCAAAAATATTTCTGGCACGAAAAATGCATCCTACACCCCTGAAAGTTCAGAAAATGTTAGCAGCCCAAAAAAGGCCTTAAAATGCAATTTAGGCCTGCAAAAATGTTGAAATGTTTGGATGCCCAAAAAGGGGTTTATAGGCATCGTAGACCCCCTAAAGTCCAGAAAATGTTGGTGGCCCAAAAACAATGTGAGAGAGCTCTGAATGTCCCAAAAGCATTTGCAGCCTGAAAGGGGCATTAACCCACATCCTAGACCACTGTAATTCCCCAAAAATTATTTGCCACAAAAAATGCATCCTACACCCCTGAAAGTTCAGAATATGTTAGCAGCCCAAAAAAGGCCTTAAAATGCATCTTAGGCCTGCATAAATGTTGAAAACTTTGGAGGCATAAAAAAGGGTTTTACAGGCGCCCTAGACCCCCTAAAGTCCAGAATATGTCGGTGGCCCAAAAATAGTGTGAGAGAACTCTGAATGTCCCAAAAACATTTGCAGCCTGAAAAGGCCATTTACCCACATCCTAGACCACTGAAATTCCCAAAAATATTTTGGCACGAAAAATGCGTCCTACACCCCTGAAAGTTCAGAATATGTTAGCAGCCCAAAAAAGGCCTTAAAATGCATCTTAGGCCTGCATAAATGTTGAAAACTTTGGAGGCATAAAAAAGGGTTTTACAGGCGCCCTAGACCCCCTAAAGTCCAGAATATGTTGGTGGCCCAAAAACGGTGTGAGAGAGCTCTGAATCTCCCAAAAACATTTGCAGTCTGAAAAGGACATTAACCCGCATGCTAGACCCCTGAAATTCCCAAAAATATTTTTGGCACGAAAAATGCATCCTACACCCCTGAAAGTTCAGAATATGTCAGCATTCCAAAAAAGGCCTTAAAATGCATCCTAGGCCTAAAAAATTATTGAAATGTTTGGATGCCCAAAAAAGGGGTTTATAGGCATCGTAGACCCCCTAAAGTCCAGAATATGTTGGTGGCCGAAAAACGGTGTGAGAGAGCTCTGAATGTCCCAAACACATTTGCAGCCTGAAAGGGGCATTAACCCAAATCCTAGACCACTGAAATTACCAAAAATATTTCTGGCACGAAAAATGCATCCTACACCCCTGAAAGTTCAGAAAATGTTAGCAGCCCAAAAAAGGCCTTAAAATGCATCTTAGGCCTGCAAAAATGCTGAAATCTTTGGAGGCCCAAAAAAGGGGTTTACAGGCATCGTAGACCCCCTCAAGTCCAGAAAATGTTGGTGGCCCAAAGACATTGTGAGAGAGCTCTGAATGTCCCAAAAACATTAGCAGCCTAAAAGGGGCATTAACCCAAATCCTAGACCACTGAAATTGCCAAAAATATTTCTGGCACGAAAAATGCATCCTACACCCCTGAAAGTTCAGAAAATGTTAGCAGCCCAAAAAAGGCCTTAAAATGCATCTTAGGCCTGCAAAAATGATGAAATGTTTGGATGCCCAAAAAAGGGGTTTACAGGCATCGTAGACCCCCTAAAGTCCAGAAAATGTTGGTGGCCCAAAAACATTGTGAGAGAGCTCTGAATGTCCCAAAAACATTTGCAGCCTGAAAGGGGCATTAACCCAAATCCTAGACCACTGAAATTACCAAAAATATTTCTGGTACGAAAAATGCATCCTACAGCCCTGAAAGTTCAGAAAATGTTAGCAGCCCAAAAAGGCCTTAAAATCCATCTTAGGCCTGCAAAAATGTTGAAATATTTGGATGCCCAAAAAAGGGGTTTACAGGCATCGTAGACCCCCTAAAGTCTGGAAAGTGTTGGTGGCCCAAAAACATTGTGAGAGATCTCTGAATGTCCCAAAAACATTTACAGCCTGAAAGGGGCATTAACCCGCATCCTAGACCACTGTAATTCTCCAAAATATTTTTGCCACGAAAAATGCATCCTACAACCCTGAAAGTTCAGAATATGTCAGCATTCCAAAAAAGGCCTTAAAATGCATCTTAGGCCTGAAAAAATGCTGAAATCTTTGGAGGCCCAAAAAAGGGGTTTACAGGCATCGTAGACCCCCTCAAGTCCAGAAAATGTTGGTGGCCCAAAGACATTGTGAGAGAGCTCTGAATGTCCCAAAAACATTAGCAGCCCAAAAGGGGCATTAACCCAAATCCTAGACCACTGAAATTACCAAAAATATTTCTGGCACGAAAAATGCATCCTACACCCCTGAAAGTTCAGAAAATGTTAGCAGCCCAAAAAAGGCCTTAAAATGCATCTTAGGCCTGCAAAAATGTTGAAATGTTTCGATGCCCAAAAAAGGGGTTTACAGGCATCGTAGACCCCCTAAAGTCCAGAAAATGTTGGTGGCCCAAAAACATTGTGAGAGAGCTCTGAATGTCCCAAAAACATTTGCAGCCTGAAAGGGGCATTAACCCAAATCCTAGACCACTGAAATTACCAAAAATATTTCTGGTACGAAAAATGCATCCTACAGCCCTGAAAGTTCACAAAATGTTAGCAGC
Source organism: Ambystoma mexicanum (assembly GCF_040938575.1). NCBI lineage: Eukaryota > Metazoa > Chordata > Amphibia > Caudata > Ambystomatidae > Ambystoma > Ambystoma mexicanum. Next base: position 602,108,814 of record NC_090929.1, on the reverse strand, counting down.
CCAAAAAGGCCTTAAAATGCATTTTAGGCCTGCAAAAATGTTGAAATGTTTGGATGCCCAAAAAATGGGGTTTACAGGCATCGTAGACCCCCTAAAGTCCAGAATATGTCGGTGGCCCAAAAACGGTGTGAGAGAGCTCTGAATCTCCCAAAAACATTTGCAGTCTGAAAAGGACATTAACCCGCATGCTAGACCCCTGAAATTCCCAAAAATATTTTTGGCACGAAAAATGCATCCTACAACCCTGAAAGTTCAGAATATGTCAGCATTCCAAAAAAGGCCTTAAAATGCATCTTAGGCCTGAAAAAATGTTGAAATCTTTGGAGGCCCAAAAAAGGGGTTTACAGGCATCGTAGACCCCCTAAAGTCTGGAAAATGTTGGTGGCCCAAAAACATTGTGAGAGATCTCTGAATGTCCCAAAAACATTTACAGCCTGAAAGGGGCATTAACCCACATCTTAGACCACTTTAATTCTCCAAAATATTTTTGCCACGAAAAATGCATCCTACAACCCTGAAAGTTCAGAATATGTCAGCATTCCAAAAAAGGCCTTAAAATGCATCTTAGGCCTGAAAAAATGCTGAAATCTTTGGAGGCCCAAAAAAGGGGTTTACAGGCATCGTAGACCCCCTCAACTCCAGAAAATGTTGGTGGCCCAAAGACATTGTGAGAGAGCTCTGAATGTCCCAAAAACATTAGCAGCCCAAAAGGGGCATTAACCCAAATCCTAGACCACTGAAATTACCAAAAATATTTCTGGCACGAAAAATGCATCCTACACCCCTGAAAGTTCAGAAAATGTTAGCAGCCCAAAAAAGGCCTTAAAATGCATCTTAGGCCTGCAAAAATGTTGAAATGTTTGGATGCCCAAAAAAGGGGTTTACAGGCATCGTAGACCCCCTAAAGTCCAGAAAATGTTGGTGGCCCAAAAACATTGTGAGAGAGCTCTGAATGTCCCAAAAACATTTGCAGCCTGAAAGGGGCATTAACCCAAATCCTAGACCACTGAAATTACCAAAAATATTTCTAGTACGAAAAATGCATCCTACAGCCCTGAAAGTTCAGAAAATGTTAGCAGCCCAAAAAGGCCTTAAAATGCATTTTAGGCCTGCAAAAATGTTGAAATGTTTGGATGCCCAAAAAAGGGGTTTACAGGCATCGTAGACCCCCTAAAGTCCAGAATATGTCGGGGGCCCAAAAACGGTGTGAGAGAGCTCTGAATCTCCCAAAAACATTTGCAGTCTGAAAAGGACATTAACCCGCATGCTAGACCCCTGAAATTCCCAAAAATATTTTTGGCACGAAAAATGCATCCTACAACCCTAAAAGTTCAGAATATGTCAGCATTCCAAAAAAGGCCTTAAAATGCATCTTAGGCCTGAAAAAATGTTGAAATCTTTGGAGGCCCAAAAAAGGGGTTTACAGGCATCGTAGACCCCCTAAAGTCTGGAAAATGTTGGTGGCCCAAAAACATTGTGAGAGATCTCTGAATGTCCCAAAAACATTTACAGCCTGAAAGCGACATTAACCCACATCCTAGACCACTGTAATTCTCCAAAATACTTTTGCCACGAAAAATGCATCCTACATCCTCGAAAGTACAGAATATGTTAGCAGCCCAAAAAAGGCCTTAAAATGCATCTTAGGCCGGCAAAAATGTTGAAATCTTTGGAGGCCCAAAAAAGGGGTTTACAGGCATCGTAGACCACCTAAAGTCCAGAAACTGTTGGTGGCCCAAAAGCAGTGTGAGAGAGCTTGGAATGTCCCAAAAGCATTTGCAGCTTGAAAGGGGCATTAACCCGCATCCTAGACCACTGAAATTCCCCAAAAAAATTTTGGCACGAAAAATGCATCCTATACCCCTGAAAGTACAGAATATGTTAGCAGCCCAAAAAAGGCCTTAAAATGCATCTTAGGCCGGCAAAAAGGTTGAAATCTTTGGAGGCCCAAAAAAGGGGTTTACAGGCATCGTAGACCCCCTAAAGTCCAGAAAATGTTGGTAGCCCAAAAACATTGTGAGAGAGCTCTGAATGTCCCAAAAACATTTGCAGCCTGAAAGGGGCATTAACCCACATCCTAGACCATTGAAATTCCCAAAAATATTTTGGCACGAAAAATGCATCCTACACCCCTGAAAGTACAGAATATGTTAGCAGCCCAAAAAAGGCCTTAAAATGCATCTTAGGCCGGCAAAAAGGTTGAAATCTTTGGAGGCCCAAAAAAGGGGTTTACAGGCATCGTAGACCCCCTAAAGTCCGGAAAATGTTGGTGGCTCAAAAACAGTGTGAGAGAGCTCTGAATGTCCCAAAAACATTTGCAGCCTGAAAAGGCCATTTACCCGCATCCTAGACCACTGAAATTCCCAAAAATATTTTTGGCACGAAAAATGCGTCCTACACCCCTGAAAGTTCAGAATATGTTAGCAGCCCAAAAAAGGCCTTAAAATGCATCTTAGGCCTGCATAAATGTTGAAAACTTTGGAGGCATAAAAAAGGGTTTTACAGGCGCCCTAGACCCCCTAAAGTCCAGAATATGTCGGTGGCCCAAAAACAGTGTGAGAGAACTCTGAATGTCCCAAAAACATTTGCAGCCTGAAAAGGCCATTTACCCACATCCTAGACCACTGAAATTCCCAAAAATATTTTGGCACGAAAAATGCGTCCTACACCCCTGAAAGTTCAGAATATGTTAGCAGCCCAAAAAAGGCCTTAAAATGCATCTTAGGCCTGCATAAATGTTGAAAACTTTGGAGGCATAAAAAAGGGTTTTACAGGCGCCCTAGACCCCCTAAAGTCCAGAATATGTCGGTGGCCCAAAAACGGTGTGAGAGAGCTCTGAATCTCCCAAAAACATTTGCAGTCTGAAAAGGACATTAACCCGCATGCTAGACCCCTGAAATTCCCAAAAATATTTTTGGCACGAACAATGCATCCTACACCCTTGAAAGTTCAGAATATGTCAGCATTCCAAAAAAGGCCTTAAAATGCATCCTAGGCCTAAAAAATTATTGAAATGTTTGGATGCCCAAAAAAGGGGTTTATTGGCATCGTAGACCCCCTAAAGTCCAGAAAATGTTGGTGGCCCAAAAACAGTGTGAGAGAGCTCTGAATGTCCCAAAAACATTTGCAGCCTGAAAGGGGCATTAACCCACATCCTAGACCACTGAAATTCCCAAAAATATTTTTGCCACGAAAAATGCATCCTACACCCCTGAAAGTACAGAATATGTTAGCAGCCCAAAAAATGCCTTAAATGCATTTTAGGCCTGCAAAAATGTTGAAATGTTTGGAGGCCCAAAAAAGGGGTTTACAGGCATCCCAGCCCCCCTAAAGTCCAGAATATGTTGGTGGCCGAAAAACGGTGTGAGAGAGCTCTGAATGTCCCAAACACATTTGCAGCCTGAAAGGGGCATTAATCCAAATCCTAGACCACTGAAATTACCAAAAATATTTCTGGCACGAAAAATGCATCCTACACCCCTGAAAGTTCAGAAAATGTTAGCAGCCCAAAAAAGGCCTTAAAATGCATCTTAGGCCTGCAAAAATGTTGAAATGTTTGGATGCCCAAAAAGGGGTTTATAGGCATCGTAGACCCCCTAAAGTCCAGAAAATGTTGGTGGCCCAAAAACAGTGTGAGAGAGCTCTGAATGTCCCAAAAGCATTTGCAGCCTGAAAGGGGCATTAACCCACATCCTAGACCACTGTAATTCCCCAAAAATGATTTGCCACAAAAAATGCATCCTACATCCCCAAAAGTAAAGAATATGTTAGCAGCCCAAAAAAGGCCTTAAAATGCATCGTAGGCCTGCAAAAATGTTGAAATGTTTGGATGCCCAAAAAGGGTTTTACAGGCATCGTAGACCCCCTAAAGTCCAGAATATGTCGGTGGCCCAAAAACGGTGTTAGAGAGCTCTGAATCTCCCAAAAACATTTGCAGTCTGAAAAGGACATTAACCCGCATGCTAGACCCCTGAAATCCCCAAAAATATTTTTGGCACGAAAAATGCATCCTACAACCCTGAAAGTTCAGAATATGTCAGCATTCCAAAAAAGGCCTTAAAATGCATCTTAGGCCTGAAAAAATGTTGAAATCTTTGGAGGCCCAAAAAAGGGGTTTACAGGCATCGTAGACCCCCTAAAGTCTGGAAAATGTTGGTGGCCCAAAAACATTTTGAGAGATCTCTGAATGTCCCAAAAACATTTACAGCCTGAAAGGGGCATTAACCCACATCTTAGACCACTTTAATTCTCCAAAATATTTTTGCCACGAAAAATGCATCCTACAACCCTGAAAGTTCAGAATATGTCAGCATTCCAAAAAAGGCCTTAAAATGCATCTTAGGCCTGAAAAAATGCTGAAATCTTTGGAGGCCCAAAAAAGGGGTTTACAGGCATCGTAGACCCCCTCAAGTCCAGAAAATGTTGGTGGCCCAAAGACATTGTGAGAGAGCTCTGAATGTCCCAAAAACATTAGCAGCCCAAAAGGGGCATTAACCCAAATCCTAGACCACTGAAATTACCAAAAATATTTCTGGCACGAAAAATGCATCCTACACCCCTGAAAGTTCAGAAAATGTTAGCAGCCCAAAAAAGGCCTTAAAATGCATCTTAGGCCTGCAAAAATGTTGAAATGTTTGGATGCCCAAAAAAGGGGTTTACAGGCATCGTAGACCCCCTAAAGTCCAGAAAATGTTGGTGGCCCAAAAACATTGTGAGAGAGCTCTGAATGTCCCAAAAACATTTGCAGCCTGAAAGGGGCATTAACCCAAATCCTAGACCACTGAAATTACCAAAAATATTTCTAGTACGAAAAATGCATCCTACAGCCCTGAAAGTTCAGAAAATGTTAGCAGCCCAAAAAGGCCTTAAAATGCATTTTAGGCCTGCAAAAATGTTGAAATGTTTGGATGCCCAAAAAAGGGGTTTACAGGCATCGTAGACCCCCTAAAGTCCAGAATATGTCGGTGGCCCAAAAACGGTGTGAGAGAGCTCTGAATCTCCCAAAAACATTTGCAGTCTGAAAAGGACATTAACCCGCATGCTAGACCCCTGAAATTCCCAAAAATATTTTTGGCACGAAAAATGCATCCTACAACCCTGAAAGTTCAGAATATGTCAGCATTCCAAAAAAGGCCTTAAAATGCATCTTAGGCCTGAAAAAATGTTGAAATCTTTGGAGGCCCAAAAAAGGGGTTTACAGGCATCGTAGACCCCCTAAAGTCTGGAAAATGTTGGTGGCCCAAAAACATTGTGAGAGATCTCTGAATGTCCCAAAAACATTTACAGCCTGAAAGCGACATTAACCCACATCCTAGACCACTGTAATTCTCCAAAATACTTTTGCCACGAAAAATGCATCCTACATCCCCGAAAGTACAGAATATGTTAGCAGCCCAAAAAAGGCCTTAAAATGCATCTTAGGCCGGCAAAAATGTTGAAATCTTTGGAGGCCCAAAAAAGGGGTTTACAGGCATCGTAGACCACCTAAAGTCCAGAAACTGTTGGTGGCCCAAAAGCAGTGTGAGAGAGCTTGGAATGTCCCAAAAGCATTTGCAGCTTGAAAGGGGCATTAACCCGCATCCTAGACCACTGAAATTCCCCAAAAAAATTTTGGCACGAAAAATGCATCCTATACCCCTGAAAGTACAGAATATGTTAGCAGCCCAAAAAAGGCCTTAAAATGCATCTTAGGCCGGCAAAAAGGTTGAAATCTTTGGAGGCCCAAAAAAGGGGTTTACAGGCATCGTAGACCCCCTAAAGTCCAGAAAATGTTGGTAGCCCAAAAACATTGTGAGAGAGCTCTGAATGTCCCAAAAACATTTGCAGCCTGAAAGGGGCATTAACCCACATCCTAGACCATTGAAATTCCCAAAAATATTTTGGCACGAAAAATGCATCCTACACCCCTGAAAGTACAGAATATGTTAGCAGCCCAAAAAAGGCCTTAAAATGCATCTTAGGCCGGCAAAAAGGTTGAAATCTTTGGAGGCCCAAAAAAGGGGTTTACAGGCATCGTAGACCCCCTAAAGTCCGGAAAATGTTGGTGGCTCAGAAACAGTGTGAGAGAGCTCTGAATGTCCCAAAAACATTTGCAGCCTGAAAAGGCCATTTACCCGCATCCTAGACCACTGAAATTCCCAAAAATATTTTTGGCACGAAAAATGCGTCCTACACCCCTGAAAGTTCAGAATATGTTAGCAGCCCAAAAAAGGCCTTAAAATGCATCTTAGGCCTGCATAAATGTTGAAAACTTTGGAGGCATAAAAAAGGGTTTTACAGGCGCCCTAGACCCCCTAAAGTCCAGAATATGTCGGTGGCCCAAAAACAGTGTGAGAGAACTTTGAATGTCCCAAAAACATTTGCAGCCTGAAAAGGCCATTTACCCACATCCTAGACCACTGAAATTCCCAAAAATATTTTGGCACGAAAAATGCGTCCTACACCCCTGAAAGTTCAGAATATGTTAGCAGCCCAAAAAAGGCCTTAAAATGCATCTTAGGCCTGCATAAATGTTGAAAACTTTGGAGGCATAAAAAAGGGTTTTACAGGCGCCCTAGACCCCCTAAAGTCCAGAATATGTTGGTGGCCGAAAAACGGTGTGAGAGAGCTCTGAATGTCCCAAACACATTTGCAGCCTGAAAGGGGCATTAATCCAAATCCTAGACCACTGAAATTACCAAAAATATTTCTGGCACGAAAAATGCATCCTACACCCCTGAAAGTTCAGAAAATGTTAGCAGCCCAAAAAAGGCCTTAAAATGCATCTTAGGCCTGCAAAAATGTTGAAATGTTTGGATGCCCAAAAAGGGGTTTATAGGCATCGTAGACCCCCTAAAGTCCAGAAAATGTTGGTGGCCCAAAAACAGTGTGAGAGAGCTCTGAATGTCCCAAAAGCATTTGCAGCCTGAAAGGGGCATTAACCCACATCCTAGACCACTGTAATTCCCCAAAAATGATTTGCCACAAAAAATGCATCCTACATCCCCAAAAGTAAAGAATATGTTAGCAGCCCAAAAAAGGCCTTAAAATGCATCGTAGGCCTGCAAAAATGTTGAAATGTTTGGATGCCCAAAAAAGGGTTTTACAGGCATCGTAGACCCCCTAAAGTCCAGAATATGTCGGTGGCTCAAAAACGGTGTTAGAGAGCTCTGAATCTCCCAAAAACATTTGCAGTCTGAAAAGGACATTAACCCGCATGCTAGACCCCTGAAATCCCCAAAAATATTTTTGGCACGAAAAATGCATCCTACAACCCTGAAAGTTCAGAATATGTCAGCATTCCAAAAAAGGCCTTAAAATGCATCTTAGGCCTGAAAAAATGTTGAAATCTTTGGAGGCCCAAAAAAGGGGTTTACAGGCATCGTAGACCCCCTAAAGTCTGGAAAATGTTGGTGGCCCAAAAACATTGTGAGAGATCTCTGAATGTCCCAAAAACATTTACAGCCTGAAAGGGTCATTAACCCACATCCTAGACCACTGTAATTCTCCAAAATATTTTTGCCACGAAAAATGCATCCTACAACCCTGAAAGTTCAGAATATGTCAGCATTCCAAAAAAGGCCTTAAAATGCATCTTAGGCCTGAAAAAATGCTGAAATCTTTGGAGGCCCAAAAAAGGGGTTTACAGGCATCGTAGACCCCCTCAAGTCCAGAAAATGTTGGTGGCCCAAAGACATTGTGAGAGAGCTCTGAATGTCCCAAAAACATTAGCAGCCCAAAAGGGGCATTAACCCAAATCCTAGACCACTGAAATTACCAAAAATATTTCTGGCACGAAAAATGCATCCTACACCCCTGAAAGTTCAGAAAATGTTAGCAGCCCAAAAAAGGCCTTAAAATGCATCTTAGGCCTGCAAAAATGTTGAAATGTTTGGATGCCCAAAAAAGGGGTTTACAGGCATCGTAGACCCCCTAAAGTCCAGAAAATGTTGGTGGCCCAAAAACATTGTGAGAGAGCTCTGAATGTCCCAAAAACATTTGCAGCCTGAAAGGGGCATTAACCCAAATCCTAGACCACTGAAATTACCAAAAATATTTCTGGTACGAAAAATGCATCCTACAGCTCTGAAAGTTCACAAAATGTTAGCAGCCCAAAAAGGCCTTAAAATGCATCTTAGGCCTGCAAAAATGTTGAAATGTTTGGATGCCCAAAAAATGGGGTTTACAGGCATCGTAGACCCCCTAAAGTCCAGAATATGTCGGTGGCCCAAAAACGGTGTGAGAGAGCTCTGAATCTCCCAAAAACATTTGCAGTCTGAAAAGGACATTAACCCGCATGCTAGACCCCTGAAATTCCCAAAAATATTTTTGGCACGAAAAATGCATCCTACAACCCTGAAAGTTCAGAATATGTCAGCATTCCGAAAAAGGCCTTAAAATGCATCTTAGGCCTGAAAAAATGCTGAAATCTTTGGAGGCCCAAAAAAGGGGTTTACAGGCATCGTAGACCCCCTCAAGTCCAGAAAATGTTGGTGGCCCAAAGACATTGTGAGAGAGCTCTGAATGTCCCAAAAACATTAGCAGCCCAAAAGGGGCATTAACCCAAATCCTAGACCACTGAAATTACCAAAAATATTTCTGGCACGAAAAATGCATCCTACACCCCTGAAAGTTCAGAAAATGTTAGCAGCCCAAAAAAGGCCTTAAAATGCATCTTAGGCCTGCAAAAATGTTGAAATGTTTGGATGCCCAAAAAAGGGGTTTACAGGCATCGTAGACCCCCTAAAGTCCAGAAAATGTTGGTGGCCCAAAAACATTGTGAGAGAGCTCTGAATGTCCCAAAAACATTTGCAGCCTGAAAGGGGCATTAACCCAAATCCTAGACCACTGAAATTACCAAAAATATTTCTAGTACGAAAAATGCATCCTACAGCCCTGAAAGTTCAGAAAATGTTAGCAGCCCAAAAAGGCCTTAAAATGCATTTTAGGCCTGCAAAAATGTTGAAATGTTTGGATGCCCAAAAAAGGGGTTTACAGGCATCGTAGACCCCCTAAAGTCCAGAATATGTCGGTGGCCCAAAAACGGTGTGAGAGAGCTCTGAATCTCCCAAAAACATTTGCAGTCTGAAAAGGACATTAACCCGCATGCTAGACCCCTGAAATTCCCAAAAATATTTTTGGCACGAAAAATGCATCCTACAACCCTGAAAGTTCAGAATATGTCAGCATTCCAAAAAAGGCCTTAAGATGCATCTTAGGCCTGAAAAAATGTTGAAATCTTTGGAGGCCCAAAAAAGGGGTTTACAGGCATCGTAGACCCCCTAAAGTCTGGAAAATGTTGGTGGCCCAAAAACATTGTGAGAGATCTCTGAATGTCCCAAAAACATTTACAGCCTGAAAGGGGCATTAACCCACATCTTAGACCACTTTAATTCTCCAAAATATTTTTGCCACGAAAAATGCATCCTACAACCCTGAAAGTTCAGAATATGTCAGCATTCCAAAAAAGGCCTTAAAATGCATCTTAGGCCTGAAAAAATGCTGAAATCTTTGGAGGCCCAAAAAAGGGGTTTACAGGCATCGTAGACCCCCTCAAGTCCAGAAAATGTTGGTGGCCCAAAGACATTGTGAGAGAGCTCTGAATGTCCCAAAAACATTAGCAGCCCAAAAGGGGCATTAACCCAAATCCTAGACCACTGAAATTACCAAAAATATTTCTGGCACGAAAAATGCATCCTACACCCCTGAAAGTTCAGAAAATGTTAGCAGCCCAAAAAAGGCCTTAACATGCATCTTAGGCCTGCAAAAATGTTGAAATGTTTGGATGCCCAAAAAAGGGGTTTACAGGCATCGTAGACCCCCTAAAGTCCAGAAAATGTTGGTGGCCCAAAAACATTGTGAGAGAGCTCTGAATGTCCCAAAAACATTTGCAGCCTGAAAGGGGCATTAACCCACATCCTAGACCATTGAAATTCCCAAATATATTTTGGCACGAAAAATGCATCCTACACCCCTGAAAGTACAGAATATGTTAGCAGCCCAAAAAAGGCCTTAAAATGCATCTTAGGCCGGCAAAAAGGTTGAAATCTTTGGAGGCATAAAAAAGGGTTTTACAGGCGCCCTAGACCCCCTAAAGTCCAGAATATTTCGGTGGCCCAAAAACAGTGTGAGAGAACTCTGAATGTCCCAAAAACATTTGCAGCCTGAAAAGGCCATTTACCCACATCCTAGACCACTGAAATTCCCAAAAATATTTTGGCACGAAAAATGCGTCCTACACCCCTGAAAGTTCAGAATATGTTAGCAGCCCAAAAAAGGCCTTAAAATGCATCTTAGGCCTGCATAAATGTTGAAAACTTTGGAGGCATAAAAAAGGGTTTTACAGGCGCCCTAGACCCCCTAAAGTCCAGAATATGTCGGTGGCCCAAAAACGGTGTGAGAGAGCTCTGAATCTCCCAAAAACATTTGCAGTCTGAAAAGGACATTAACCCGCATGCTAGACCCCTGAAATTCCCAAAAATATTTTTGGCACGAAAAATGCATCCTACACCCTTGAAAGTTCAGAATATGTCAGCATTCCAAAAAAGGCCTTAAAATGCATCCTAGGCCTAAAAAATTATTGAAATGTTTGGATGCCCAAAAAAGGGGTTTATTGGCATCGTAGACCCCCTAAAGTCCAGAAAATGTTGGTGGCCCAAAAACAGTGTGAGAGAGCTCTGAATGTCCCAAAAACATTTGCAGCCTGAAAGGGGCATTAACCCACATCCTAGACCACTGAAATTCCCAAAAATATTTTTGCCACGAAAAATGCATCCTACACCCCTGAAAGTACAGAATATGTTAGCAGCCCAAAAAATGCCTTAAATGCATTTTAGGCCTGCAAAAATGTTGAAATGTTTGGAGGCCCAAAAAAGGGGTTTACAGGCATCCCAGCCCCCCTAAAGTCCAGAATATGTTGGTGGCCGAAAAACGGTGTGAGAGAGCTCTGAATGTCCCAAACACATTTGCAGCCTGAAAGGGGCATTAATCCAAATCCTAGACCACTGAAATTACCAAAAATATTTCTGGCACGAAAAATGCATCCTACACCCCTGAAAGTTCAGAAAATGTTAGCAGCCCAAAAAAGGCCTTAAAATGCATCTTAGGCCTGCAAAAATGTTGAAATGTTTGGATGCCCAAAAAGGGGTTTATAGGCATCGTAGACCCCCTAAAGTCCAGAAAATGTTGGTGGCCCAAAAACAGTGTGAGAGAGCTCTGAATGTCCCAAAAGCATTTGCAGCCTGAAAGGGGCATTAACCCACATCCTAGACCACTGTAATTCCCCAAAAATGATTTGCCACAAAAAATGCATCCTACATCCCCAAAAGTAAAGAATATGTTAGCAGCCCAAAAAAGGCCTTAAAATGCATCGTAGGCCTGCAAAAATGTTGAAATGTTTGGATGCCCAAAAAAGGGTTTTACAGGCATCGTAGACCCCCTAAAGTCCAGAATATGTCGGTGGCCCAAAAACGGTGTTAGAGAGCTCTGAATCTCCCTAAAACATTTGCAGTCTGAAAAGGACATTAACCCGCATGCTAGACCCCTGAAATCCCCAAAAATATTTTTGGCACGAAAAATGCATCCTACAACCCTGAAAGTTCAGAATATGTCAGCATTCCAAAAAAGGCCTTAAAATGCATCTTAGGCCTGAAAAAATGTTGAAATCTTTGGAGGCCCAAAAAAGGGGTTTACAGGCATCGTAGACCCCCTAAAGTCTGGAAAATGTTGGTGGCCCAAAAACATTGTGAGAGATCTCTGAATGTCCCAAAAACATTTACAGCCTGAAAGGGGCATTAACCCACATCCTAGACCACTGTAATTCTCCAAAATATTTTTGCCACGAAAAATGCATCCTACATCCCCGAAAGTACAGAATATGTTAGCAGCCCAAAAAAGGCCTTAAAATGCATCGTAGGCCGGCAAAAATGTTGAAATCTTTGGAGGCCCAAAAAAGGGTTTTACAGGCATCGTAGACCACCTAAAGTTCAGAAAATGTTGGTGGCCCAAAAGCAGTGTGAGAGAGCTCGGAATGTCCCAAAAGCATTTGCAGCTTGAAAGGGGCATTAACCCGCATCCTAGACCACTGAAATTCCCCAAAAAAATTTTGGCACGAAAAATGCATCCTACACCCCTGAAAGTACAGAATATGTTAGCAGCCCAAATCAGGCCTTAAATGCATTTTAGGCCTGCAAAAATGTTGAAATGTTTGGAGGCCCAAAAAAAAGGTTTACAGGCATCGTAGACCCCCTAAAGTCCAGAAAATGTTGGTAGCCCAAAAACATTGTGAGAGAGCTCTGAATGTCGCAAAAACATTTGCAGCCTGAAAGGGGCATTAACCCACATCCTAGACCATTGAAATTCCCAAAAATATTTTTGCCATGAAAAATGGATCCTGCATCCCCGAAAGTACAGAATATGTTAGCAGCCCAAATAAGGCCTTAAAATGCATCTTAGCCCTGCAAAAATGTTGAAATCTTTGGAGGCCCAAAAAAGGGGTTAACAGGCATTGTAGACCCCATAAAGTCCGGAAAATGTTGGTGGCTCAAAAACAGTGTGAGAGAGCTCTGAATGTCCCAAAAACATTTGCAGCCTGAAAAGGCCATTTACCCGCATCCTAGACCACTGAAATTCCCAAAAGTATTTTTGGCACGAAAAATGCGTCCTACACCCCTGAAAGTTCAGAATATGTTAGCAGCCCAAAAAAGGCCTTAAAATGCATTTTAGGCCTGCATAAATGTTGAAAACTTTGGAGGCATAAAAAAGGGTTTTACAGGCGCCCTAGACCCCCTAAAGTCCAGAATATGTCGGTGGCCCAAAAACAGTGTGAGAGAACTCTGAATGTCCCAAAAACATTTGCAGCCTGAAAAGGCCATTTACCCACATCCTAGACCACTGAAATTCCCTAAAATATTTTGGCACGAAAAATGCGTCCTACACCCCTGAAAGTTCAGAATATGTTAGCAGCCCAAAAAAGGCCTTAAAATGCATCTTAGGCCTGCATAAATGTTGAAAACTTTGGAGGCATAAAAAAGGGTTTTACAGGCGCCCTAGACCCCCTAAAGTCCAGAATATGTCGGTGGCCCAAAAACGGTGTGAGAGAGCTCTGAATCTCCCAAAAACATTTGCAGTCTGAAAAGGACATTAACCCGCATGCTAGACTCCTGAAATTCCCAAAAATATTTTTGGCACGAAAAATGCATCCTACACCCCTGAAAGTTCAGAATATGTCAGCATTCCAAAAAAGGCCTTAAAATGCATACTAGGCCTAAAAAATTATTGAAATGTTTGGATGCCCAAAAAAGGGGTTTATAGGCATCGTAGACCCCCTAAAGTCCAGAAAATGTTGGTAGCCCAAAAACATTGTGAGAGAGCTCTGAATGTCGCAAAAACATTTGCAGCCTGAAAGGGGCATTAACCCACATCTTAGACCATTGAAATTCCCAAAAATATTTTTGCCATGAAAAATGGATCCTGCATCCCCGAAAGTACAGAATATGTTAGCAGCCCAAATAAGGCCTTAAAATGCATCTTAGCCCTGCAAAAATGTTGAAATCTTTGGAGGCCCAAAAAAGGGGTTAACAGGCATTGTAGACCCCATAAAGTCCGGAAAATGTTGGTTGCTCAAAAACAGAGTGAGAGAGCTCTGAATGTCCCAAAAACATTTGCAGCCTGAAAAGGCCATTTACCCGCATCCTAGACCACTGAAATTCCCAAAAATATTTTTGGCACGAAAAATGCGTCCTACACCCCTGAAAGTTCAGAATATGTTAGCAGCCCAAAAAAGGCCTTAAAATGCATTTTAGGCCTGCATAAATGTTGAAAACTTTGGAGGCATAAAAAAGGGTTTTACAGGCGCCCTAGACCCCCTAAAGTCCAGAATATGTCGGTGGCCCAAAAACAGTGTGAGAGAACTCTGAATGTCCCAAAAACATTTGCAGCCTGAAAAGGCCATTTACCCACATCCTAGACCACTGAAATTCCCAAAAATATTTTGGCACGAAAAATGCGTCCTACACCCCTGAAAGTTCAGAATATGTTAGCAGCCCAAAAAAGGCCTTAAAATGCATCTTAGGCCTGCATAAATGTTGAAAACTTTGGAGGCATAAAAAAGGGTTTTACAGGCGCCCTAGACCCCCTAAAGTCCAGAATATGTCGGTGGCCCAAAAACGGTGTGAGAGAGCTCTGAATCTCCCAAAAACATTTGCAGTCTGAAAAGGACATTAACCCGCATGCTAGACTCCTGAAATTCCCAAAAATATTTTTGGCACGAAAAATGCATCCTACAACCCTGAAAGTTCAGAATATGTCAGCATTCCAAAAAAGGCCTTAAAATGCATCCTAGGCCTAAAAAATTATTGAAATGTTTGGATGCCCAAAAAAGGGGTTTATAGGCATCGTAGACCCCCTAAAGTCCAGAAAATGTTGGAGGCCCAAAAACAGTGTGAGAGAGCTCTGAATGTCCCAAAAGCATTTGCAGCCTGAAAGGGGCATTAACCCACATCCTAGACAACTGAAATTCCCAAAAATATTTTTGCCACGAAAAATGCATCCTACACCCCTGAAAGTACAGAATATGTTAGCAGCCCAAAAAATGCCTTAAATGCATTTTAGGCCTGCAAAAATGTTGAAATGTTTGGAGGCCCAAAAAAAAGGTTTACCGGCATCGTAGACCCCCTAAAGTCCAGAAAATGTTGGTGGCCCAAAGACATTGTGAGGGAGCTCTGAATGTCCCAAAAACATTAGCAGCCCAAAAGGGGCATTAACCCAAATCCTAGACCACTGAAATTACCAAAAATATTTCTGGCACGAAAAATGCATCCTACACCCCTGAAAGTTCAGAAAATGTTAGCAGCCCAAAAAAGGCCTTAAAATGCATCTTAGGCCTGCAAAAATGTTGAAATGTTTGGATGCCCAAAAAAGGGGTTTACAGGCATCTTAGAACCCCTAAAGTTCAGAAAATGTTGGTGGCCCAAAAACAGTGTGAGAGAGGTCTGAATGTCCCAAAAGCATTTGCAGCCTGAAAGGGGCATTAACCCACATCCTAGACCACTGAAATTCCCAAAACAAAAATATTTTTGCCACGAAAAATGGATCCTACAACCCCGAAAGCACAGAATATGTTAGCAGCCCAAAAAAGGCCTTAAAATGCATCTTAGGCCTGCAAAAATGTTGAAATCTTTGGAGGCCCAAAAAAGGGGTTTACAGGCATCGTAGACCCCCTAAAGTCTGTAAAATGTTGGTGGCCCAAAAACATTGTGAGAGATCTCTGAATGTCCCAAAAACATTTACAGCCTGAAAGGGGCATTAACCCACATCCTAGACCACTGTAATTCTCCAAAATATTTTTGCCACGAAAAATGCATCCTACATCCCCGAAAGTACAGAATATGTTAGCAGCCCAAAAAAGGCCTTAAAATGCATCTTAGGCCGGCAAAAATGTTGAAATCTTTGGAGGCCCAAAAAAGGGGTTTACAGGCATCATAGACCACCTAAAGTCCATAAAATGTTGGTGGCCCAAAAGCAGTGTGAGAGAGCTCGGAATGTCCCAAAAGCATTTGCAGCTTGAAAGGGGCATTAACCTGCATCCTAGACCACTGAAATTCCCAAAAATATTTTTGGCACGAAAAATGCATCCTACCCCCCTGAAAGTACAGAATATGTTAGCAGCCCAAAAAAGGCCTTAAATGCATTTTAGGCCTGCAAAAATGTTGAAATGTTTGGAGGCCCAAAAAAAAAGGTTTACAGGCATCGTAGACCCCCTAAAGTCCAGAAAATGTTGGTGGCCCAAAAACATTGTGAGAGAGCTCTGAATGTCCCAAAAACATTTGCAGCCTGAAAGGGGCATTAACCCAAATCCTAGACCACTGAAATTACCAAAAATATTTCTGGCACGAAAAATGCATCCTACACCCCTGAAAGTTCAGAAAATGTTAGCAGCCCAAAAAGGCCTTAAAATGCATCTTAGGCCTGCAAAAATGTTGAAATGTTTGGATGCCCAAAAAAGGGGTTTACAGGCATCGTAGACCCCATAAAGTCCAAAATATGTCGGTGGCCCAAAAACGGTGTGAGAGAGCTCTGAATCTCCCAAAAACATTTGCAGTCTGAAAAGGACATTAACCCGCATGCTAGACCCCTGAAATTCCCAAAAATATTTTTGGCACGAAAAATGCATCCTACAACCCTGAAAGTTCAGAATATGTCAGCATTCCAAAAACGGCCTAAAATGCATCTTAGGCCTGAAAAAATGTTGAAATCTTTGGAGGTCCAAAAAAGGGGATTACAGGCATCGTAGACCCCCTAAAGTCTGTAAAATGTTGGTGGCCCAAAAACATTGTGAGAGATCTCTGAATGTCCCAAAAGCATTTGCAGCTTGAAAGGGGCATTAACCCGCATCCTAGACCACTGAAATTACCAAAAATATTTCTGGCACGAAAAAATGCATCCTACACTCCTGAAAGTTCAGAAAATGTTAGCAGCCCAAAAAGGCCTTAAAATGCATCTTAGGCCTGCAAAAATGTTGAAATCTTTGGAGGCCCAAAAAAGGGGCTTACAGGCATCGTAGACCCCCTAAAGTCTGTAAAATGTTGGTGGCCCAAAAACATTGTGAGAGATCTCTGAATGTCCCAAAAACATTTACAGCCTGAAAGGGGCATTAACCCACATCCTAGACCACTGTAATTACCAAAAATATTTCTGGCACGAAAAATGCATCCTACACCCCTGAAAGTTCATAAAATGTTAGCAGCCCAAAAAGGCCTTAAAATGCATTTTAGGCCTGCAAAAATGTTGAAATGTTTGGATGCCCAAAAAAGGGGTTAACAGGCATCGTAGACCCCATAAAGTCCAGAATATGTCGGTGGCCCAAAAACGGTGTGAGAGAGCTCTGAAGCTCCCAAAAACATTTGCAGTCTGAAAAGGACATTAACCCGCATGCAAGACCCCTGAAATTCCCAAAAATATTTTTGGCACGAAAAATGCATCCTACAACCCTGAAAGTTCAGAATATGTCAGCATTCCAAAAAAGGCCTTAAAATGCATCTTAGGCCTGAAAAAATGTTGAAATCTTTGGAGGCCCAAAAAAGGGGTTTACAGGCATCGTAGACCCCCTAAAGTCTGGAAAATGTTGGTGGCCCAAAAACATTGTGAGAGATCTCTGAATGTCCCAAAAACATTTACAGCCTGAAAGCGACATTAACCCACATCCTAGACCACTGTAATTCTCCAAAATACTTTTGCCACGAAAAATGCATCCTACATCCCCGAAAGTACAGAATATGTTAGCAGCCCAAAAAAGGCCTTAAAATGCATCTTAGGCCGGCAAAAATGTTGAAATCTTTGGAGGCCCAAAAAAGGGGTTTACAGGCATCGTAGACCACCTAAAGTCCAGAAACTGTTGGTGGCCCAAAAGCAGTGTGAGAGAGCTTGGAATGTCCCAAAAGCATTTGCAGCTTGAAAGGGGCATTAACCCGCATCCTAGACCACTGAAATTCCCCAAAAAAATTTTGGCACGAAAAATGCATCCTATACCCCTGAAAGTACAGAATATGTTAGCAGCCCAAAAAAGGCCTTAAAATGCATCTTAGGCCGGCAAAAAGGTTGAAATCTTTGGAGGCCCAAAAAAGGGGTTTACAGGCATCGTAGACCCCCTAAAGTCCAGAAAATGTTGGTAGCCCAAAAACATTGTGAGAGAGCTCTGAATGTCCCAAAAACATTTGCAGCCTGAAAGGGGCATTAACCCACATCCTAGACCATTGAAATTCCCAAAAATATTTTGGCACGAAAAATGCATCCTACACCCCTGAAAGTACAGAATATGTTAGCAGCCCAAAAAAGGCCTTAAAATGCATCTTAGGCCGGCAAAAAGGTTGAAATCTTTGGAGGCCCAAAAAAGGGGTTTACAGGCATCGTAGACCCCCTAAAGTCCGGAAAATGTTGGTGGCTCAAAAACAGTGTGAGAGAGCTCTGAATGTCCCAAAAACATTTGCAGCCTGAAAAGGCCATTTACCCGCATCCTAGACCACTGAAATTCCCAAAAATATTTTTGGCACGAAAAATGCGTCCTACACCCCTGAAAGTTCAGAATATGTTAGCAGCCCAAAAAAGGCCTTAAAATGCATCTTAGGCCTGCATAAATGTTGAAAACTTTGGAGGCATAAAAAAGGGTTTTACAGGCGCCCTAGACCCCCTAAAGTCCAGAATATGTCGGTGGCCCAAAAACAGTGTGAGAGAACTCTGAATGTCCCAAAAACATTTGCAGCCTGAAAAGGCCATTTACCCACATCCTAGACCACTGAAATTCCCAAAAATATTTTGGCACGAAAAATGCGTCCTACACCCCTGAAAGTTCAGAATATGTTAGCAGCCCAAAAAAGGCCTTAAAATGCATCTTAGGCCTGCATAAATGTTGAAAACTTTGGAGGCATAAAAAAGGGTTTTACAGGCGCCCTAGACCCCCTAAAGTCCAGAATATGTTGGTGGCCGAAAAACGGTGTGAGAGAGCTCTGAATGTCCCAAACACATTTGCAGCCTGAAAGGGGCATTAATCCAAATCCTAGACCACTGAAATTACCAAAAATATTTCTGGCACGAAAAATGCATCCTACACCCCTGAAAGTTCAGAAAATGTTAGCAGCCCAAAAAAGGCCTTAAAATGCATCTTAGGCCTGCAAAAATGTTGAAATGTTTGGATGCCCAAAAAGGGGTTTATAGGCATCGTAGACCCCCTAAAGTCCAGAAAATGTTGGTGGCCCAAAAACAGTGTGAGAGAGCTCTGAATGTCCCAAAAGCATTTGCAGCCTGAAAGGGGCATTAACCCACATCCTAGACCACTGTAATTCCCCAAAAATGATTTGCCACAAAAAATGCATCCTACATCCCCAAAAGTAAAGAATATGTTAGCAGCCCAAAAAAGGCCTTAAAATGCATCGTAGGGAGGGGCGTGGTCTGGAGTCGATGGCGAGCAGAGGCTGATTCGCCGGGCCCCGGCCGAGACGCCGTTTTCGAATCATTCATCTCCGGCTTCAGAGGGTTAGCAGCCCCCTGGAAAGAACGCAGTGGTGTGTGAGGCGATCCCGCACAGAACCAGCTCGAGGGGTCGGACCCTCCGGCCTCCCAGACGTCGGCGCAGATCACCGAACGCACTCCCTCCCCCCGCCGCGCCTGGATCCAAGATGGCGGCTCACGGAGCCTAGCGATGCCTCCGTAAAGCACCCCCACCAGCACACCCAGGCGGGGAACATCGCGGAGACGCACCACAGCGGAGCGGGCCTCATCCCAACACCCGACTGTGGCCGGCATCCGACCCTCGCCCTACTCCCCCATCATCACGACGGAAGGCCCTGGTTGACATTACGCGCCGGAGTTGCCCTATCTTGGAGCTCCGCCGAGGCGCAAAACTGCATATTGGAGACGGCGGCGAGGAGCTCACCTGCCTCCAACTTTCTCCCCACCACCGGAGACCTGCTCGGAAACATACACGCCGCGTATTCCGGGGGACAGGAGCACGCGGCGATATCATCGGCCTCCCCTTACTGGGCCTACACTCTTTTACAGGGGGGCAGCCGCCGGGTGGCCGAGCCGGAGGAGCTGCTGGGGCACTAGGCTGCTGTGGCCCGTTGCCTCGCCCGATGTCCCGGAAGACCGCGAAGAGGCACCAAGCTGCGGAGTGATCGTACGCACAACCCCGGCTGCACTCCCCACCCACGGCCTGCATCGTCCATCCAGCTGGGCCGCCCAACTGGACTTCTCCGCCGAGAGGAGACAGCCTCGGCCCCCCCCTCCTGGGCCTACACTCAATTACAGGGAGGCCACCGCTGGCCGGCAGGGTCGGAGGAGCTGCTGGGGCACTGGGCTGCTGTGGCCCGTTACCAGGACCAAAGGCCCGGAAACTAGAAGCGATCCGGAAGGCAGTGACGGTGCGCAAAGCCGCGAAGCAACAGTGAGTACGGCCCCGACCATCCTCCCCAACCACAGCCTGCATTGTCCCCAGCTGGACTCCCTCACCAAGTGGGGACAACCTCTACCCTAAGCGCCCCGGCTCCATCACCCGTAAGCCCAGGGACAGAGACAGAGACACGGGCACCAGGATAGCGGTCAGAACACCTGGAGGCACGGAGAAGTGCCCCACCTCATGCGCCCCACCTCATGCGCCCTGGTCAGCCTCTAACTATCGAAACAACAACGCCCCTGGGCACAATCCACCCTAGAACACCACTCTGGGCTATATAAGAGAGCGGTCTTGAACTTCACCCCTCCAGACTCAGGACTCCGGGGCAACCACTATTACGCCCCCAACATGGCCGCAAAAAAAACCAGGGCCGCCACCATGGACTCCTTTGTCTCAGCCAGGGCAAAGACTCCCACCCAAGCCAGGGCCAGCTCTACCGAAACCATTCGCTCGCAAGAGACTGACCCCAAAGATAACCACTCCCAGATAATGGATGCAATTGCCTCATTAAAGACCCACATCGACTCCAAGATAGACGAGTTTAAAATTGACATACAACTCATCCGCCAAGATGCCCGCAACTTAACGGAAAGGGTGACGGCCATGGAGAAAACCACAGGGGTGGGGTCCGCGGCCGCGGCGACCCTACAATCTGAAGTTTCAGACCTAAAAAGGAAAGTCACATTCCTAGAAGAGAGGGCGGAGGAGGCCGAGGGTCGGGCCAGACGAGGGAACATCAGAATCTTAGGTATCCCGGAGGGGAATGAAGGCCTAAATACCACGTCCTATGTTGAAACCCTGCTGCTACAGGAGGTTGGGGCCGGCAAGCTGACCCAGGGGTTTTCGGTGGAGAGAGCCCACAGGTCCCTACAGAAACGACCCCCCCCTGGATCACATTCACGGCCAATTATAGCCAAGATACTAAACTTCCAGGACAGGGAAACTATACTAAGATATTCCAGGGAAACTGGCCCTATTGTACAGGGCGAAGCTAAGATTTCCATATACCCGGACTACACCCAGAAAGTACAAAGAGAGAGGAACTCGTTTGTACCGATCAAAGCAAGGCTTCGCCAACTGAACCTTAAATACAGACTGCTGTACCCGTCCCGCCTGAAAGTTATCCACAAAGGGCGGGCAATCTTCCTCGAGAATCCGGAAGCGGCCAACATGTGGCTAGAGGACAATAACCTTGCAGACGGTGCAGACAACCCAGGTGGGGAAGACTGAACCTCGGGGGAGCAGAACCGGACCTCAGGGACCCTCCACACCGTCCACGTACGAAGCATAAATAGCCGGACCCAAGCAGGTAACCCAATTAACAGTATATCGTATGGAAACGACCCTCGTTTGGCCTCGCCGCCTCGCAGCAACCCCGCCCCCAGCGAAAGAACCACCGGGCGAGTTTCTGCCCGACCCAACTCGCGCCCGACTCCCGGATGGGCACAGACGGCGCGAGAGCACCTGAGCACCGCGACACAGTTGTAGTCGCTGGGCGCACCAGTTCGAGTTATGTTATTAGTTTAGTTAGCACCATAGTCTTTGTTCCACTGATGCTTGAAAATACCGAGATGGCCACAGGAAACGCTTCAAGAACCGACGAATCAGAGGCCTATCACTTACGACTTACCAACCACGCTCTGATGCCACACTGGGCAGCCGTGCCTGCCCCTCACGCCAAACTCAGAACACCACACCAATGGCATCACAACTCAATGTCATGACGTGGAATGTAAGGGGAATGGGCTCGTACCTCAGGAGGAACCGCATACAGTCCTACCTCAGGAGGAAGAAAGTCTCGATAGCGATGTTACAGGAGACACACCTCACCGAGGACGCTCTATCTAAACTGGCAGACCGATGGGAGGGAACTGTGAGGGGATCCCCATATTCCAAATACGCAAGGGGTGTGTTAATATGGATAAACCCAAATGTGCCCTTCCAACTACATGGATGTGAATCTGACAAGGACGGCAGATACGTAATAATGTGGGGAACTATGGAACAGACCCCGATCTGCTTGGCTAACACATATTTCCCGCAACACGGAATCCCGTCGTACCTCAACACATTGTGCTCCAAGCTGGCACACCACCGAGGCCAAACCTTCCTGTGGGGAGGAGACTTTAACTGTGTTATGGACACAACCATGGACAGATCGCTTCCTCCCCCCCAACCAAGCAACCCTGCAACCCGTGCCATGGAGGAAACACTAGACCAACTCAACCTAGTGGACATCTGGAGGATACAACACCCATCCGATAGGAGTTATTCCCATTACTCAGCCCCACACAATGTCCACACAAGGATAGATTACTTGTTTGTTGACCGTGACGAAGCCCCGCTGGCGGTAACCACAGAGTATCTGGGGAGAACTATTTCCGATCACTCCCCGTTAATCATGCAATGGAGGCAGAGAGGACCCAGACCCCCGATCCCCATGTGGAGAATGCCTTCCGCGACACTAGAGGACCCACAGTTCAGAGAGGACCTTGCCGAGAAACTAGAGGAGTACGTCGATATCAATAAGGGATCCGTCTCCACTTGGAGCACACTGTGGGAGGCCATGAAGGTGGTCACCAGAGGAGAAATTATATCTAGAGCTGGTGGCACCCGCAGGCAACTAAAGACATCACTTGAGGCCCAGGAATCAGAGATCACCCGCCTGGAGTCCACTCTTGATACCTCCCCAGGAGTCGAAACGGAACTGAAAACGGCCCGAGAGAAATGTCAACTCTCCTGGGACAGACTTGAAAAATTTGACTTTGCCACGTACACCGCTCGATCCCACAGGGAATCAGACAAACCGGGTAAGCTGTTGGCCTGGCTATGCAGAAGGGAGCACCCCAAACACTTACCAACAGAGATAATAGATGCAGATGGTACATCCCACAGGACGCAGATGGGGATCAACAAAGCATTTGCCGAGTTCTACTCAAAACTATATGCTCATGAAGCCCGAATCCCCACCACTGAAATAATAGACACCCTGGGTGAGATTGACATACCCCAAATAACCAACGAACAGAGAACCGAACTAGACATGGACATTACTCCCGATGATGTAAGATGGGCCATCAGGTCGCTCGCCACCTCCAAGACCCCAGGTAGCGACGGACTTACGCCGGAATTCTATAAAGCATACGAACCCATTCTCACCCCCATCCTACACGAAGTCTATCAGGAAGCTTACACAAATGGGATCCTCCCCAACACCATGAGAGAAACCATAATCATCCCCATGCTTAAACCTCATAAACCACCCACTGACTGCGACTCATACCGACCCCTGGCCATGCTCAATTATGATAGCAAGATCCTCACCTCAATACTGGCCAGCAGACTTGCTAGAGTGCTAGGGTCCATAATCCATGAGGATCAGAACGGATTTGTCCCAGGTCGCAACACTACAGCCAATTTGAGGAGGCTTCAACACATCATGGCCGAAACTCACGACTCGGAGGAAGATCTAGCGATACTGTCACTTGACGCCATTAAGGCTTTTGACTCCATCTACTGGGAGTGGCTGGTGGAGGCCCTGCGGGCTTTTGGCTTCGGAAATGGTTTCATCAGATGGGTCCAGGTTCTCTACAACTCCCCAGTGGCCAGGGTCAAGACAGGCGGCACAGTCTCAGAACCCTGGAAAATACAGAGGGGCACGAGACAAGGATGCCCACTCTCGCCCATGCTGTACATACTGGGACTGGAACCGATTGCCTTATACTTTCGACAGCAACTCTTTGACGCCGGCATTAAGGTGGGCAACGCCTATAACATAATATCACTGTATGCTGATGACGTTCTCTTGTACCTAAAAGACCCTGAGTTCAATGCATTAACAGCACTGGAGGTACTCGACAACTACGCGAGATACTCCGGAATCCAATTTAGCAGACACAAATCCTCAGCATTCCCCCTGGCCGGATTGAGAGACATCTCAGCGGAGGACCTTCCGATCATAGGGATAAAATGGCAACTCGAGAAGTTCAGATACCTGGGGATTAATCTCAGCCACACCCCACAGCTCACACATGAGCACAACACAGAAGCAGCCGTCACCAACCTCCGACGGTCCATAAAATTCTGGTCTAAACTCCCACTGGCAATGGTGGGGAGAGCGGCGATAGTCAAAATGATAATCCTCCCTCGCTTCTTATACTTCTTTGTGAACATTTGCCATTACATACGGCCCCCCTTCTTCAGGAAATTGGAAGCTATTATCAAGGACTTTTTATGGGGACCCCACAGGCATAAGCTGTCACTGGCCACATTAACCCTCCCACATAAAGAGGGTGGAATCAAACTTCCAGATCTCCAGCTCTACTACTTGGCCGCCCAGCTCAGTCACATCACAAGATGGCTGTCAGACGAACCTTCAGCCGAACTGGGGCTGCTGAAGCAACATCACACCAACTTAACACCCAAGGAAACCCTGTGGGATCCCCTCTGCCGCTCTCCGGAAACCCCCATGGTTGTCGGGCTTGGCAGACAGATATGGACCAGGACTTGCCACATCAGGAGGGTACAACACCCATACTCTTCGGACCATCCCATAATGGCAGATGCGTGCAAGAAGGAGGCAGACCTCCCCATAGCAAGGAAGTGGGAGGAAGCCGCGATATACACATGGGGGGACATGTTTGAAGATGGAGTGTTCAGGGACTTTGAATCGATCCAAGAAATCGAAGGGCTACCCAAAGGTCAGTTCCTTTGGTACCATAGGCTCAAACGTACCGCCAAGAATCAGTGGCCCACCTGGCCAGAGGAACCTACCTCGGACCCTCTACTACAAGAAATGTATGACCTCTCTGATGGATGGAGACCAGTCTCCAGGTTATACAACAGGCTCATTGACAAACCAAACCCTAAGGGAGCGACACTGAGGGCGAAATGGGAAGCAGACCTCGCAGCCCCGCTCACTGATAAAGAATGGGAAAGAGCACTAATATTCCCCAAGAAAGTCTCGAGAAACTCCAGATTTGGCCAGATACAATTGAACGTCCTTCATCGAACTTACATGACCCCCCACAGGGTTGCCTCGTTCAACGCGAAGGTTCCACCGGTGTGCCCATGGTGCGGGAACGACAAGGCAGACATGATCCACATGTTCTGGTCCTGCACCAAAGTGATGACACTCTGGTCGAAAGCCAAGCAATCCTGTAGAGACGCCGGCATGGAGCGATACGAATGGTCACCAGGAGAGTGCCTATTGGGTACATACCCTAGACCGAGTAAATTCAAACACCTCGTGAAATTAATGGACATTTCATGTATACTTGTCAAAAGAACTATAGCGATGGCTTGGAAGACACCAGCGGGCCCCAGACACGAGCGATGGTTAAACGAAATGGCGAGGTGGACGACGGCAGAGACCAGAGCCTGGCAGGAAGGAACTACATCTAGTGGAGAAGCCACAGGCGGCTCCTTGGTCGCTTGGAGGGCCCTTCTGACGGGCATGCTCTTCGACGCGGACCATAAGCCCCCTTGAACACCTGTTGCGGTTCCCAGTGACAGGCTCCCATCATTACAAAGTATATGCCTCTTGCAGCTGTTCCCCTCCACTTCCTGAGAAGCCATACTCTGGACTGAATCACCATCATGGACCTCACTTACTACATTACACGAAGACTATAGTTGTTTAGGATAAGTTTCCTTTTGTTCTTTTCTTTTCTTTTCCTTCTCCCCATCTTATTCTCTCTTTCTCTCTTTTTCACTTGTTTAATTCACGAGTTTGTAATGTTTTATCATATCACGAAACCAATAAAAATACTTTTAAAAAAAAAAAAAAAAAATGCATCGTAGGCCTGCAAAAATGTTGAAATGTTTGGATGCCCAAAAAAGGGTTTTACAGGCATCGTAGACCCCCTAAAGTCCAGAATATGTCGGTGGCTCAAAAACGGTGTTAGAGAGCTCTGAATCTCCCAAAAACATTTGCAGTCTGAAAAGGACATTAACCCGCATGCTAGACCCCTGAAATCCCCAAAAATATTTTTGGCACGAAAAATGCATCCTACAACCCTGAAAGTTCAGAATATGTCAGCATTCCAAAAAAGGCCTTAAAATGCATCTTAGGCCTGAAAAAATGTTGAAATCTTTGGAGGCCCAAAAAAGGGGTTTACAGGCATCGTAGACCCCCTAAAGTCTGGAAAATGTTGGTGGCCCAAAAACATTGTGAGAGATCTCTGAATGTCCCAAAAACATTTACAGCCTGAAAGGGTCATTAACCCACATCCTAGACCACTGTAATTCTCCAAAATATTTTTGCCACGAAAAATGCATCCTACAACCCTGAAAGTTCAGAATATGTCAGCATTCCAAAAAAGGCCTTAAAATGCATCTTAGGCCTGAAAAAATGCTGAAATCTTTGGAGGCCCAAAAAAGGGGTTTACAGGCATCGTAGACCCCCTCAAGTCCAGAAAATGTTGGTGGCCCAAAGACATTGTGAGAGAGCTCTGAATGTCCCAAAAACATTAGCAGCCCAAAAGGGGCATTAACCCAAATCCTAGACCACTGAAATTACCAAAAATATTTCTGGCACAAAAAATGCATCCTACACCCCTGAAAGTTCAGAAAATGTTAGCAGCCCAAAAAAGGCCTTAAAATGCATCTTAGGCCTGCAAAAATGTTGAAATGTTTGGATGCCCAAAAAAGGGGTTTACAGGCATCGTAGACCCCCTAAAGTCCAGAAAATGTTGGTGGCCCAAAAACATTGTGAGAGAGCTCTGAATGTCCCAAAAACATTTGCAGCCTGAAAGGGGCATTAACCCAAATCCTAGACCACTGAAATTACCAAAAATATTTCTGGTACGAAAAATGCATCCTACAGCTCTGAAAGTTCACAAAATGTTAGCAGCCCAAAAAGGCCTTAAAATGCATCTTAGGCCTGCAAAAATGTTGAAATGTTTGGATGCCCAAAAAATGGGGTTTACAGGCATTGTAGACCCCCTAAAGTCCAGAATATGTCGGTGGCCCAAAAACGGTGTGAGAGAGCTCTGAATCTCCCAAAAACATTTGCAGTCTGAAAAGGACATTAACCCGCATGCTAGACCCCTGAAATTCCCAAAAATATTTTTGGCACGAAAAATGCATCCTACAACCCTGAAAGTTCAGAATATGTCAGCATTCCGAAAAAGGCCTTAAAATGCATCTTAGGCCTGAAAAAATGCTGAAATCTTTGGAGGCCCAAAAAAGGGGTTTACAGGCATCGTAGACCCCCTCAAGTCCAGAAAATGTTGGTGGCCCAAAGACATTGTGAGAGAGCTCTGAATGTCCCAAAAACATTAGCAGCCCAAAAGGGGCATTAACCCAAATCCTAGACCACTGAAATTACCAAAAATATTTCTGGCACGAAAAATGCATCCTACACCCCTGAAAGTTCAGAAAATGTTAGCAGCCCAAAAAAGGCCTTAAAATGCATCTTAGGCCTGCAAAAATGTTGAAATGTTTGGATGCCCAAAAAAGGGGTTTACAGGCATCGTAGACCCCCTAAAGTCCAGAAAATGTTGGTGGCCCAAAAACATTGTGAGAGAGCTCTGAATGTCCCAAAAACATTTGCAGCCTGAAAGGGGCATTAACCCAAATCCTAGACCACTGAAATTACCAAAAATATTTCTAGTACGAAAAATGCATCCTACAGCCCTGAAAGTTCAGAAAATGTTAGCAGCCCAAAAAGGCCTTAAAATGCATTTTAGGCCTGCAAAAATGTTGAAATGTTTGGATGCCCAAAAAAGGGGTTTACAGGCATCGTAGACCCCCTAAAGTCCAGAATATGTCGGTGGCCCAAAAACGGTGTGAGAGAGCTCTGAATCTCCCAAAAACATTTGCAGTCTGAAAAGGACATTAACCCGCATGCTAGACCCCTGAAATTCCCAAAAATATTTTTGGCACGAAAAATGCATCCTACAACCCTGAAAGTTCAGAATATGTCAGCATTCCAAAAAAGGCCTTAAAATGCATCTTAGGCCTGAAAAAATGTTGAAATCTTTGGAGGCCCAAAAAAGGGGTTTACAGGCATCGTAGACCCCCTAAAGTCTGGAAAATGTTGGTGGCCCAAAAACATTGTGAGAGATCTCTGAATGTCCCAAAAACATTTACAGCCTGAAAGGGGCATTAACCCACATCTTAGACCACTTTAATTCTCCAAAATATTTTTGCCACGAAAAATGCATCCTACAACCCTGA
This sequence comes from Ambystoma mexicanum, assembly GCF_040938575.1. Taxonomy (NCBI): domain Eukaryota; kingdom Metazoa; phylum Chordata; class Amphibia; order Caudata; family Ambystomatidae; genus Ambystoma; species Ambystoma mexicanum. The sequence goes on along the minus strand of NC_090929.1, from coordinate 602,080,709 downwards.
AAGTTCAGAATATGTCAGCATTCCAAAAAAGGCCTTAAAATGCATCTTAGGCCTGAAAAAATGCTGAAATCTTTGGAGGCCCAAAAAAGGGGTTTACAGGCATCGTAGACCCCCTCAAGTCCAGAAAATGTTGGTGGCCCAAAGACATTGTGAGAGAGCTCTGAATGTCCCAAAAACATTAGCAGCCCAAAAGGGGCATTAACCCAAATCCTAGACCACTGAAATTACCAAAAATATTTCTGGCACGAAAAATGCATCCTACACCCCTGAAAGTTCAGAAAATGTTAGCAGCCCAAAAAAGGCCTTAACATGCATCTTAGGCCTGCAAAAATGTTGAAATGTTTGGATGCCCAAAAAAGGGGTTTACAGGCATCGTAGACCCCCTAAAGTCCAGAAAATGTTGGTGGCCCAAAAACATTGTGAGAGAGCTCTGAATGTCCCAAAAACATTTGCAGCCTGAAAGGGGCATTAACCCACATCCTAGACCATTGAAATTCCCAAATATATTTTGGCACGAAAAATGCATCCTACACCCCTGAAAGTACAGAATATGTTAGCAGCCCAAAAAAGGCCTTAAAATGCATCTTAGGCCGGCAAAAAGGTTGAAATCTTTGGAGGCATAAAAAAGGGTTTTACAGGCGCCCTAGACCCCCTAAAGTCCAGAATATTTCGGTGGCCCAAAAACAGTGTGAGAGAACTCTGAATGTCCCAAAAACATTTGCAGCCTGAAAAGGCCATTTACCCACATCCTAGACCACTGAAATTCCCAAAAATATTTTGGCACGAAAAATGCGTCCTACACCCCTGAAAGTTCAGAATATGTTAGCAGCCCAAAAAAGGCCTTAAAATGCATCTTAGGCCTGCATAAATGTTGAAAACTTTGGAGGCATAAAAAAGGGTTTTACAGGCGCCCTAGACCCCCTAAAGTCCAGAATATGTCGGTGGCCCAAAAACGGTGTGAGAGAGCTCTGAATCTCCCAAAAACATTTGCAGTCTGAAAAGGACATTAACCCGCATGCTAGACCCCTGAAATTCCCAAAAATATTTTTGGCACGAAAAATGCATCCTACACCCTTGAAAGTTCAGAATATGTCAGCATTCCAAAAAAGGCCTTAAAATGCATCCTAGGCCTAAAAAATTATTGAAATGTTTGGATGCCCAAAAAAGGGGTTTATTGGCATCGTAGACCCCCTAAAGTCCAGAAAATGTTGGTGGCCCAAAAACAGTGTGAGAGAGCTCTGAATGTCCCAAAAACATTTGCAGCCTGAAAGGGGCATTAACCCACATCCTAGACCACTGAAATTCCCAAAAATATTTTTGCCACGAAAAATGCATCCTACACCCCTGAAAGTACAGAATATGTTAGCAGCCCAAAAAATGCCTTAAATGCATTTTAGGCCTGCAAAAATGTTGAAATGTTTGGAGGCCCAAAAAAGGGGTTTACAGGCATCCCAGCCCCCCTAAAGTCCAGAATATGTTGGTGGCCGAAAAACGGTGTGAGAGAGCTCTGAATGTCCCAAACACATTTGCAGCCTGAAAGGGGCATTAATCCAAATCCTAGACCACTGAAATTACCAAAAATATTTCTGGCACGAAAAATGCATCCTACACCCCTGAAAGTTCAGAAAATGTTAGCAGCCCAAAAAAGGCCTTAAAATGCATCTTAGGCCTGCAAAAATGTTGAAATGTTTGGATGCCCAAAAAGGGGTTTATAGGCATCGTAGACCCCCTAAAGTCCAGAAAATGTTGGTGGCCCAAAAACAGTGTGAGAGAGCTCTGAATGTCCCAAAAGCATTTGCAGCCTGAAAGGGGCATTAACCCACATCCTAGACCACTGTAATTCCCCAAAAATGATTTGCCACAAAAAATGCATCCTACATCCCCAAAAGTAAAGAATATGTTAGCAGCCCAAAAAAGGCCTTAAAATGCATCGTAGGCCTGCAAAAATGTTGAAATGTTTGGATGCCCAAAAAAGGGTTTTACAGGCATCGTAGACCCCCTAAAGTCCAGAATATGTCGGTGGCCCAAAAACGGTGTTAGAGAGCTCTGAATCTCCCTAAAACATTTGCAGTCTGAAAAGGACATTAACCCGCATGCTAGACCCCTGAAATCCCCAAAAATATTTTTGGCACGAAAAATGCATCCTACAACCCTGAAAGTTCAGAATATGTCAGCATTCCAAAAAAGGCCTTAAAATGCATCTTAGGCCTGAAAAAATGTTGAAATCTTTGGAGGCCCAAAAAAGGGGTTTACAGGCATCGTAGACCCCCTAAAGTCTGGAAAATGTTGGTGGCCCAAAAACATTGTGAGAGATCTCTGAATGTCCCAAAAACATTTACAGCCTGAAAGGGGCATTAACCCACATCCTAGACCACTGTAATTCTCCAAAATATTTTTGCCACGAAAAATGCATCCTACATCCCCGAAAGTACAGAATATGTTAGCAGCCCAAAAAAGGCCTTAAAATGCATCGTAGGCCGGCAAAAATGTTGAAATCTTTGGAGGCCCAAAAAAGGGTTTTACAGGCATCGTAGACCACCTAAAGTTCAGAAAATGTTGGTGGCCCAAAAGCAGTGTGAGAGAGCTCGGAATGTCCCAAAAGCATTTGCAGCTTGAAAGGGGCATTAACCCGCATCCTAGACCACTGAAATTCCCCAAAAAAATTTTGGCACGAAAAATGCATCCTACACCCCTGAAAGTACAGAATATGTTAGCAGCCCAAATCAGGCCTTAAATGCATTTTAGGCCTGCAAAAATGTTGAAATGTTTGGAGGCCCAAAAAAAAGGTTTACAGGCATCGTAGACCCCCTAAAGTCCAGAAAATGTTGGTAGCCCAAAAACATTGTGAGAGAGCTCTGAATGTCGCAAAAACATTTGCAGCCTGAAAGGGGCATTAACCCACATCCTAGACCATTGAAATTCCCAAAAATATTTTTGCCATGAAAAATGGATCCTGCATCCCCGAAAGTACAGAATATGTTAGCAGCCCAAATAAGGCCTTAAAATGCATCTTAGCCCTGCAAAAATGTTGAAATCTTTGGAGGCCCAAAAAAGGGGTTAACAGGCATTGTAGACCCCATAAAGTCCGGAAAATGTTGGTGGCTCAAAAACAGTGTGAGAGAGCTCTGAATGTCCCAAAAACATTTGCAGCCTGAAAAGGCCATTTACCCGCATCCTAGACCACTGAAATTCCCAAAAGTATTTTTGGCACGAAAAATGCGTCCTACACCCCTGAAAGTTCAGAATATGTTAGCAGCCCAAAAAAGGCCTTAAAATGCATTTTAGGCCTGCATAAATGTTGAAAACTTTGGAGGCATAAAAAAGGGTTTTACAGGCGCCCTAGACCCCCTAAAGTCCAGAATATGTCGGTGGCCCAAAAACAGTGTGAGAGAACTCTGAATGTCCCAAAAACATTTGCAGCCTGAAAAGGCCATTTACCCACATCCTAGACCACTGAAATTCCCTAAAATATTTTGGCACGAAAAATGCGTCCTACACCCCTGAAAGTTCAGAATATGTTAGCAGCCCAAAAAAGGCCTTAAAATGCATCTTAGGCCTGCATAAATGTTGAAAACTTTGGAGGCATAAAAAAGGGTTTTACAGGCGCCCTAGACCCCCTAAAGTCCAGAATATGTCGGTGGCCCAAAAACGGTGTGAGAGAGCTCTGAATCTCCCAAAAAGATTTGCAGTCTGAAAAGGACATTAACCCGCATGCTAGACTCCTGAAATTCCCAAAAATATTTTTGGCACGAAAAATGCATCCTACACCCCTGAAAGTTCAGAATATGTCAGCATTCCAAAAAAGGCCTTAAAATGCATACTAGGCCTAAAAAATTATTGAAATGTTTGGATGCCCAAAAAAGGGGTTTATAGGCATCGTAGACCCCCTAAAGTCCAGAAAATGTTGGTAGCCCAAAAACATTGTGAGAGAGCTCTGAATGTCGCAAAAACATTTGCAGCCTGAAAGGGGCATTAACCCACATCCTAGACCATTGAAATTCCCAAAAATATTTTTGCCATGAAAAATGGATCCTGCATCCCCGAAAGTACAGAATATGTTAGCAGCCCAAATAAGGCCTTAAAATGCATCTTAGCCCTGCAAAAATGTTGAAATCTTTGGAGGCCCAAAAAAGGGGTTAACAGGCATTGTAGACCCCATAAAGTCCGGAAAATGTTGGTTGCTCAAAAACAGAGTGAGAGAGCTCTGAATGTCCCAAAAACATTTGCAGCCTGAAAAGGCCATTTACCCGCATCCTAGACCACTGAAATTCCCAAAAATATTTTTGGCACGAAAAATGCGTCCTACACCCCTGAAAGTTCAGAATATGTTAGCAGCCCAAAAAAGGCCTTAAAATGCATTTTAGGCCTGCATAAATGTTGAAAACTTTGGAGGCATAAAAAAGGGTTTTACAGGCGCCCTAGACCCCCTAAAGTCCAGAATATGTCGGTGGCCCAAAAACAGTGTGAGAGAACTCTGAATGTCCCAAAAACATTTGCAGCCTGAAAAGGCCATTTACCCACATCCTAGACCACTGAAATTCCCAAAAATATTTTGGCACGAAAAATGCGTCCTACACCCCTGAAAGTTCAGAATATGTTAGCAGCCCAAAAAAGGCCTTAAAATGCATCTTAGGCCTGCATAAATGTTGAAAACTTTGGAGGCATAAAAAAGGGTTTTACAGGCGCCCTAGACCCCCTAAAGTCTGTAAAATGTCGGTGGCCCAAAAACGGTGTGAGAGAGCTCTGAATGTCCCAAAAACATTTACAGCCTGAAAGGGGCATTAACCCACATCCTAGACCACTGTAATTCTCCAAAATATTTTTGCCACGAAAAATGCATCCTACATCCCCGAAAGTACAGAATATGTTAGCAGCCCAAAAAAGGCCTTAAAATGCATCTTAGGCCGGCAAAAATGTTGAAATCTTTGGAGGCCCAAAAAAGGGGTTTACAGGCATCATAGACCACCTAAAGTCCATAAAATGTTGGTGGCCCAAAAGCAGTGTGAGAGAGCTCGGAATGTCCCAAAAGCATTTGCAGCTTGAAAGGGGCATTAACCTGCATCCTAGACCACTGAAATTCCCAAAAATATTTTTGGCACGAAAAATGCATCCTACCCCCCTGAAAGTACAGAATATGTTAGCAGCCCAAAAAAGGCCTTAAATGCATTTTAGGCCTGCAAAAATGTTGAAATGTTTGGAGGCCCAAAAAAAAAGGTTTACAGGCATCGTAGACCCCCTAAAGTCCAGAAAATGTTGGTGGCCCAAAAACATTGTGAGAGAGCTCTGAATGTCCCAAAAACATTTGCAGCCTGAAAGGGGCATTAACCCAAATCCTAGACCACTGAAATTACCAAAAATATTTCTGGCACGAAAAATGCATCCTACACCCCTGAAAGTTCAGAAAATGTTAGCAGCCCAAAAAGGCCTTAAAATGCATCTTAGGCCTGCAAAAATGTTGAAATGTTTGGATGCCCAAAAAAGGGGTTTACAGGCATCGTAGACCCCATAAAGTCCAAAATATGTCGGTGGCCCAAAAACGGTGTGAGAGAGCTCTGAATCTCCCAAAAACATTTGCAGTCTGAAAAGGACATTAACCCGCATGCTAGACCCCTGAAATTCCCAAAAATATTTTTGGCACGAAAAATGCATCCTACAACCCTGAAAGTTCAGAATATGTCAGCATTCCAAAAACGGCCTAAAATGCATCTTAGGCCTGAAAAAATGTTGAAATCTTTGGAGGTCCAAAAAAGGGGATTACAGGCATCGTAGACCCCCTAAAGTCTGTAAAATGTTGGTGGCCCAAAAACATTGTGAGAGATCTCTGAATGTCCCAAAAGCATTTGCAGATTGAAAGGGGCATTAACCCGCATCCTAGACCACTGAAATTACCAAAAATATTTCTGGCACGAAAAAATGCATCCTACACTCCTGAAAGTTCAGAAAATGTTAGCAGCCCAAAAAGGCCTTAAAATGCATCTTAGGCCTGCAAAAATGTTGAAATCTTTGGAGGCCCAAAAAAGGGGCTTACAGGCATCGTAGACCCCCTAAAGTCTGTAAAATGTTGGTGGCCCAAAAACATTGTGAGAGATCTCTGAATGTCCCAAAAACATTTACAGCCTGAAAGGGGCATTAACCCACATCCTAGACCACTGTAATTACCAAAAATATTTCTGGCACGAAAAATGCATCCTACACCCCTGAAAGTTCATAAAATGTTAGCAGCCCAAAAAGGCCTTAAAATGCATTTTAGGCCTGCAAAAATGTTGAAATGTTTGGATGCCCAAAAAAGGGGTTAACAGGCATCGTAGACCCCATAAAGTCCAGAATATGTCGGTGGCCCAAAAACGGTGTGAGAGAGCTCTGAAGCTCCCAAAAACATTTGCAGTCTGAAAAGGACATTAACCCGCATGCAAGACCCCTGAAATTCCCAAAAATATTTTTGGCACGAAAAATGCATCCTACAACCCTGAAAGTTCAGAATATGTCAGCATTCCAAAAAAGGCCTTAAAATGCATCTTAGGCCTGAAAAAATGTTGAAATCTTTGGAGGCCCAAAAAAGGGGTTTACAGGCATCGTAGACCCCCTAAAGTCTGGAAAATGTTGGTGGCCCAAAAACATTGTGAGAGAGCTCTGAATGTCCCAAAAACATTAGCAGCCCAAAAGGGGCATTAACCCAAATCCTAGACCACTGAAATTACCAAAAATATTTCTGGCACCAAAAATGCATCCTACACCCCTGAAAGTTCAGAAAATGTTAGCAGCCCAAAAAAGGCCTTAAAATGCATCTTAGGCCTGCAAAAATGTTGAAATGTTTGGATGCCCAAAAAAGGGGTTTACAGGCATCTTAGACCCCCTAAAGTTCAGAAAATGTTGGTGGCCCAAAAACAGTGTGAGAGAGGTCTGAATGTCCCAAAAGCATTTGCAGCCTGAAAGGGGCATTAACCCACATCCTAGACCACTGAAATTCCCAAAACAAAAATATTTTTGCCACGTAAAATGGATCCTACAACCCCGAAAGCACAGAATATGTTAGCAGCCCAAAAAAGGCCTTAAAATGCATCTTAGGCCTGCAAAAATGTTGAAATCTTTGGAGGCCCAAAAAAGGGGTTTACAGGCATCGTAGACCCCCTAAAGTCCATAAAATGTTGGTGGCCCAAAAGCAGTGTGAGAGAGCTCGGAATGTCCCAAAAGCATTTGCAGCTTGAAAGGGGCATTAACCTGCATCCTAGACCACTGAAATTCCCAAAAATATTTTTGGCACGAAAAATGCATCCTACCCCCCTGAAAGTACAGAATATGTTAGCAGCCCAAAAAAGGCCTTAAATGCATTTTAGGCCTGCAAAAATGTTGAAATGTTTGGAGGCCCAAAAAAAAGGTTTACAGGCATCGTAGACCCCCTAAAATCCAGAAAATGTTGGTGGCCCAAAAACATTGTGAGAGAGCTCTGAATGCCCCAAAAAACATTTGCAGCCTGAAAGGGGCATTAACCCAAATCCTAGACCACTGAAATTACCAAAAATATTTCTGGCACGAAAAATGCATCCTACACCCCTGAAAGTTCAGAAAATGTTAGCAGCCCAAAAAGGCCTTAAAATGCATCTTAGGCCTGCAAAAATGTTGAAATGTTTGGATGCCCAAAAAAGGGGTTAACAGGCATCGAAGACCCCCTAAAGTCCAGAATATGTCGGTGGCCCAAAAACGGTGTGCGAGAGCTCTGAATCTCCCAAAAACATTTGCATTCTGAAAAGGACATTAACCCGCATGCTAGACCCCTGAAATTCCCAAAAATATTTTTGGCACGAAAAATGCATCCTACAACCCTGAAAGTTCAGAATATGTCAGCATTCCAAAAAAGGCCTTAAAATGCATCTTAGGCCTGAAAAAATGTTGAAATCTTTGGAGGCCCAAAAAAGGGGTTTACAGGCATCGTAGACCCCCTAAAGTCTGGAAAATGTTGGTGGCCCAAAAACATTGTGAGAGATCTCTGAATGTCCCAAAAACATTTACAGCCTGAAAGGGGCATTAACCCACATCCTAGACCACTGTAATTCTCCAAAATATTTTTGCCACGAAAAATGCATCCTACATCCCCGAAAGTACAGAATATGTTAGCAGCCCGAAAAAGGCCTTAAAATGCATCTTAGGCCGGCAAAAATGTTGAAATTTTTGGATTCCCAAAAAAGGGGTTTACAGGCATCGTAGACCACCTAAAGTCCAGAAAATGTTGGTGGCCCAAAAGCAGTGTGAGAGAGCTCAGAATGTCCCAAAAGCATTTGCAGCTTTAAAGGGGCATTAACCCGCATCCTAGACCACTGAAATTCCCAAAAATATTTTTGGCACGAAAAATGCATCCTACATCCCCGAAAGTACAGAATATGTTAGCAGCCATAAAAAGGCCTTAAAATGCATCTTAGGCCGGCAAAAATGTTGAAATCTTTGGAGGCCCAAAAAAGGGGTTTACAGACATCGTAGACCCCCTAAAGTCCAGAAAATGTTGGTGGCCCAAAAACATTGTGAGAGAGCTCTGAATGTCCCAAAAACATTTGCAGCCTGAAAGGGGCATTAACCCAAATCCTAGACCACTGAAATTCCCAAAAATATTTTTGGCACGAAAAATGCATCCTAAACCCCTGAAAGTACAGAATATGTTAGCAGCCCAGAAAAAAGGCCTTAAATGCAATTTAGGCCTGCAAAAATGTTGAAATGTTTGGAGGCCCAAAAAAAAAGGTTTACCGGCATCGTAGACCCCCTAAAGTCCAGAAAATGTTGGTGGCCCAAAGACATTGTGAGAGAGCTCTGAATGTCCCAAAAACATTAGTAGCCCAAAAGGGGCATTAACCCAAATCCTAGACCACTGAAATTACCAAAAATATTTCTGGCACGAAAAATGCATCCTACACCCCTGAAAGTTCAGAAAATGTTAGCAGCCCAAAAAGGCCTTAAAATGCATCTTAGGACTGCAAAAATGTTGAAATGTTTGGATGCCCAAAAAAGGGGTTTACAGGCATAGTAGACCCCATAAAGTCCAGAATATGTCGGTGGCCCAAAAACGGTGTGAGAGAGCTCTGAATCTCCCAAAAACATTTGCAGTCTGAAAAGGACATTAACCCGCATGCTAGACCCCTGAAATTCCCAAAAATATTTTTGGCACGAAAAATGCATCCTACAACCCTGAAAGTTCAGAATATGTCAGCATTCCAAAAAAGGCCTAAAATGCATTTTAGGCCTGAAAAAATGTTGAAATCTTTGGAGGCCCAAAAAAGGGGTTTACAGGCATCGTAGACCCCCTAAAGTCTGGAAAATGATGGTGGCCCAAAAACATTGTGAGAGATCTCTGAATGTCCCAAAAACATTTACAGCCTGAAAGGGGCATTAACCCGCATCCTAGACCACTGAAATTCCCAAAAATATTTTTGGTACGAAAAATGCATCCTACCCCCCTGAAAGTACAGAATATGTTAGCAGCCCAAAAAAGGCCTTAAATGCATTTTAGGCCTGAAAAAATGTTGACATCTTTGGAGGCCCAAAAAAGGGGTTTACAGGCATCGTAGACCCCCTAAAGTCTGGAAAATGTTGGTGGCCCAAAAACATTGTGAGAGATCTCTGAATGTCCCAAAAACATTTACAGCCTGAAAGGGTCATTAACCCACATCCTAGACCACTGTAATTCTCCAAAATATTTTTGCCACGAAAAATGCATCCTACATCCCCGAAAGTACAGAATATATTAGCAGCCCAAAAAAGGCCTTAAAATGCATCTTAGGCCGGCAAAAATGTTGAAATCTTTGGAGGCCCAAAAAAGGGGTTTACAGACATCGTAGACCCCCTAAAGTCCAGAAAATGTTGGTGGACCAAAAACATTGTGAGAGAGCTCTGAATGTCCCAAAAACATTTGCAGCCTGAAAGGGGCATTAACCCAAATCCTAGACCACTGAAATTCCCAAAAATATTTTTGGCACGAAAAATGCATCCTAAACCCCTGAAAGTACAGAATATGTTAGCAGCCCAGAAAAAAGGCCTTAAATGCAATTTAGGCCTGCAAAAATGTTGAAATGTTTGGAGGCCCAAAAAAAAGGTTTACCGGCATCGTAGACCCCCTAAAGTCCAGAAAATGTTGGTGGCCCAAAGACATTGTGAGAGAGCTCTGAATGTCCCAAAAACATTAGCAGCCCAAAAGGGGCATTAACCCAAATCCTAGACCACTGAAATTACCAAAAATATTTCTGGCACGAAAAATGCATCCTACACCCCTGAAAGTTCAGAAAATGTTAGCAGCCCAAAAAAGGCCTTAACATGCATCTTAGGCCTGCAAAAATGTTGAAATGTTTGGATGCCCAAAAAAGGGGTTTACAGGCATCTTAGACCCCCTAAAGTTCAGAAAATGTTGGTGGCCCAAAAACAGTGTGAGAGAGCTCTGAATGTCCCAAAAGCATTTGCAGCCTGAAAGGGGCATTAACCCACATCCTAGACCACTGAAATTCCCAAAACAAAAATATTTTTGCCACGAAAAATGGATCCTACAACCCCGAAAGTACAGAATATGTTAGCAGCCCAAAAAAGGCCTTAAAATGCATCTTAGGCCTGCAAAAATGTTGAAATCTTTGGAGGCCCAAAAAAGGGGTTTACAGGCATCGTAGACCCCCTAAAGTCTGTAAAATGTTGGTGGCCCAAAAACATTGTGAGAGATCTCTGAATGTCCCAAAAGCATTTGCAGCTTGAAAGGGGCATTAACCCACATCCTAGACTACTGAAATTACCAAAAATATTTCTGGCACGAAAAAATGCATCCTACACCCCTGAAAGTTCAGAAAATGTTAGCAGCCCAAAAAGGCCTTAAAATGCATCTTAGGCCTGCAAAAATGTTGAAATGTTTGTATGCCCAAAAAAGGGGTTTACAGGCATCGTAGACCCCCTAAAGTCCAGAATATGTCAGTGGCCCAAAAACGGTGTGAGAGAGCTCTGAATCTCCCAAAAACATTTGCAGTCTGAAAAGGACATTAACCCGCATGCTAGACCCCTGAAATTCCCAAAAATATTTTTGGCACGAAAAATGCATCCTACAACCCTGAAAGTTCAGAATATGTCAGAATTCCAAAAAAGGCCTTAAAATGCATCTTAGGCCTGAAAAAATGTTGAAATCTTTGGAGGTCCAAAAAAGGGGTTTACAGGCATCGTAGGCCCCCTAAAGTCTGGAAAATGTTGGTGGCCCAAAAACATTGTGAGAGATCTCTCAATGTCCCAAAAACATTTACAGCCTGAAAGGGGCATTAACCCACATCCTAGACCACTGTAATTCTCCAAAATATTTTTGCCACGAAAAATGCATCCTACACCCCTGAAAGTTCAGAAAATGTTAGCAGCACAAAAAAGGCCTTAAAATGCATCTTAGGCCTGCAAAAATGTTGAAATCTTTGGAGGCGCAAAAAAGGGGTTTACAGGCATCGTAGACCCCCTAAAGTCTGTAAAATGTTGGTGGCCCAAAAACATTGTGAGAGATCTCTGAATGTCCCAAAAACATTTACAGCCTGAAAGGGGCATTAACCCACATCCTAGACCACTGTAATTACCAAAAATATTTCTGGCACGAAAAATGCATCCTACACCCCTGAAAGTTCAGAAAATGTTAGCAGCCCAAAAAGGCCTTAAAATGCATTTTAGGCCTGCAAAAATGTTGAAATGTTTGGATGCCCAAAAAAGGGGTTAACAGGCATCGTAGACCCCATAAAGTCCAGAATATGTCGGTGGCCCAAAAACGGTGTGAGAGAGCTCTGAATCTCCCAAAAACATTTGCAGTCTGAAAAGGGCATTAACCCGCATGCTAGACCCCTGAAATTCCCAAAAATATTTTTGGCACGAAAAATGCATCCTACAACCCTGAAAGTTCAGAATATGTCAGCATTCCGAAAAAGGCCTTAAAATGCATCTTAGGCCTGAAAAAATGTTGAAATCTTTGGAGGCCCAAAAAAGGGGTTTACAGGCATCGTAGACCCCCTAAAGTCTGGAAAATGTTGGTGGCCCAAAAACATTGTGAGAGAGCTCTGAATGTCCCAAAAACATTTGCAGCCTGAAAGGGGCATTAACCCAAATCCTTGACCACTGAAATTCCCAAAAATATTTTTGGCACGAAAAATGCATCCTAAACCCCTGAAAGTACAGAATATGCTAGCAGCCCAAAAAAGGCCTTAAATGCAATTTAGGCCTGCAAAAATGTTGAAATGTTTGGAGGCCCAAAAAAAAGGTTTACCGGCATCGTAGACCCCCTAAAGTCCAGAAAATGTTGGTGGCCCAAAGACATTGTGAGAGAGCTCTGAATGTCCCAAAAACATTAGCAGCCCAAAAGGGGCATTAACCCAAATCCTAGACCACTGAAATTACCAAAAATATTTCTGGCATGAAAAATGCATCCTACACCCCTGAAAGTTCAGAAAATGTTAGCAGCCCAAAAAAGGCCTTAAAATGCATCTTAGGCCTGCAAAAATGTTGAAATCTATGGAGGCCCACAAAAGGGGTTTACAGGCATCGTAGACCCCCTAAAGTCCATAAAATGTTGGTGGCCCAAAAGCAGTGTGAGAGAGCTCGGAATGTCCCAAAAGCATTTGCAGCTTGAAAGGGGCATTAACCTGCATCCTAGACCACTAAAATTCCCAAAAATATTTTTGGCACGAAAAATGCATCCTACCCCCCTGAAAGTACAGAATATGTTAGCAGCCCAAAAAAGGCCTTAAATGCATTTTAGGCCTGCAAAAATGTTGAAATGTTTGGAGGCCCAAAAAAAAGGTTTACAGGCATCGTAGACCCCCTAAAGTCCAGAAAATGTTGGTGGCCCAAAAACATTGTGAGAGAGCTCTGAATGCCCCAAAAACATTTGCAGCCTGAAAGGGGCATTAACCCAAATCCTAGACCACTGAAATTACCAAAACTATTTCTGGCACGAAAAATGCATCCTACACCCTTGAAAGTTCAGAAAATGTTAGCAGCCCAAAAAGGCCTTAAAATGCATCTTAGGCCTGCAAAAATGTTGAAATGTTTGGATGCCCAAAAAAGGGGTTAACAGGCATCGAAGACCCCCTAAAGTCCAGAATATGTCGGTGGCCCAAAAACGGTGTGAGAGAGCTCTGAATCTCCCAAAAACATTTGCAGTCTGAAAAGGACATTAACCCGCATGCTAGACCCCTGAAATTCCCAAAAATATTTTTGGCACGAAAAATGCATCCTACAACCCTGAAAGTTCAGAATATGTCAGCATTCCAAAAAAGGCATTAAAATGCATCTTAGGCCTGAAAAAATGTTGAAATCTTTGGAGGCCCAAAAAAGGGGTTTACAGGCATCGTAGACCCCCTAAAGTCTGGAAAATGTTTGTGGCCCAAAACCATTGTGAGAGATCTCTGAATGTCCCAAAAACATTTACAGCCTGAAAGGGGCATTAACCCACATCCTAGACCACTGTAATTCTCCAAAACATTTTTGCCACGAAAAATGCTTCCTACATCCCCGAAAGTACAGAATATGTTAGCAGCCCGAAAAAGGCCTTAAAATGCATCTTAGGCCGGCAAAAATGTTGAAATCTTTGGAGGCCCAAAAAAGGGGTTTACAGGCATCGTAGACCACCTAAAGTCCAGAAAATGTTGGTGGCCCAAAGACATTGTGAGAGAGCTCTGAATGTCCCAAAAACATTAGCAGCCCAAAAGGGGCATTAACCCAAATCCTAGACCACTGAAATTACCAAAAATATTTCTGGCACGAAAAATGCATCCTACACCCCTGAAAGTTCAGAAAATGTTAGCAGCCCAAAAAAGGCCTTAACATGCATCTTAGGCCTGCAAAAATGTTGAAATGTGTGGATGCCCAAAAAAGGGGTTTACAGGCATCTTAGACCCCCTAAAGTTCAGAAAATGTTGGTGGCCCAAAAACAGTGTGAGAGAGCTCTGAATGTCCCAAAAGCATTTGCAGCCTGAAAGGGGCATTAACCCACATCCTAGACCACTGAAATTCCCAAAACAAAAATATTTTTGCCACGAAAAATGGATCCTACAACCCCGAAAGTACAGAATATGTTAGCAGCCCAAAAAAGGCCTTAAAATGCATCTTAGGCCTGCAAAAATGTTGAAATCTTTGGAGGCCCAAAAAAGGGGTTTACAGGCATCGTAGACCCCCTAAAGTCTGTAAAATGTTGGTGGCCCAAAAACATTGTGAGAGATCTCTGAATGTCCCAAAAGCATTTGCAGCTTGAAAGGGGCATTAACCCACATCCTAGACCACTGAAATTACCAAAAATATTTCTGGCACGAAAAAATGCATCCTACACCCCTGAAAGTTCAGAAAATGTTAGGAGCCCAAAAAGGCCTTAAAATGCATCTTAGGCCTGCAAAAATGTTGAAATGTTTGTATGCCCAAAAAAGGGGTTTACAGGCATCGTAGACCCCCTAAAGTCCAGAATATGTCGGTGGCCCAAAAACGGTGTGAGAGAGCTCTGAATCTCCCAAAAACATTTGCAGTCTGAAAAGGACATTAACCCGCATGCTAGACCCCTGAAATTCCCAAAAATATTTTTGGCACGAAAAATGCATCCTACAACCCTGAAAGTTCAGAATATGTCAGAATTCCAAAAAAGGCCTTAAAATTCATCTTAGGCCTGAAAAAATGTTGAAATCTTTGGAGGTCCAAAAAAGGGGTTTACAGGCATCGTAGGCCCCCTAAAGTCTGGAAAATGTTGGTGGCCCAAAAACATTGTGAGAGATCTCTCAATGTCCCAAAAACATTTACAGCCTGAAAGGGGCATTAACCCACATCCTAGACCACTGTAATTCTCCAAAATATTTTTGCCACGAAAAATGCATCCTACACCCCTGAAAGTTCAGAAAATGTTAGCAGCACAAAAAAGGCCTTAAAATGCATCTTAGGCCTGCAAAAATGTTGAAATCTTTGGAGGCGCAAAAAAGGGGTTTACAGGCATCGTAGACCCCCTAAAGTCTGGAAAATGTTGGTGGCCCAAAAACATTGTGAGAGAGCTCTGAATGTCCCAAAAACATTTGCAGCCTGAAAGGGGCATTAACCCAAATCCTAGACCACTGAAATTCCCAAAAATATTTTTGGCACGAAAAATGCATCCTAAACCCCTGAAAGTACAGAATATGTTAGCAGCCCAAAAAAGGCCTTAAATGCAATTTAGGCCTGCAAAAATGTTGAAATGTTTGGAGGCCCAAAAAAAAGGTTTACCGGCATCGTAGACCCCCTAAAGTCCAGAAAATGTTGGTGGCCCAAAGACATTGTGAGAGAGCTCTGAATGTCCCAAAAACATTAGCAGCCCAAAAGGGGCATTAACCCAAATCCTAGACCACTGAAATTCCCAAAACAAAAATATTTTTGCCACGAAAAATGGATCCTACAACCCCGAAAGCACAGAATATGTTAGCAGCCCAAAAAAGGCCTTAAAATGCATCTTAGGCCTGCAAAAATGTTGAAATCTTTGGAGGCCCAAAAAAGGGGTTTACAGGCATCGTAGACCCCCTAAAGTCCATAAAATGTTGGTGGCCCAAAAGCAGTGTGAGAGAGCTCGGAATGTCCCAAAAGCATTTGCAGCTTGAAAGGGGCATTAACCTGCATCCTAGACCACTGAAATTCCCAAAAATATTTTTGGCACGAAAAATGCATCCTACCCCCCTGAAAGTACAGAATATGTTAGCAGCCCAAAAAAGGCCTTAAATGCATTTTAGGCCTGCAAAAATGTTGAAATGTTTGGAGCCCCAAAAAAAAGGTTTACAGGCATCGTAGACCCCCTAAAGTCCAGAAAATGTTGGTGGCCCAAAAACATTGTGAGAGAGCTCTGAATGCCCCAAAAACATTTGCAGCCTGAAAGGGGCATTAACCCAAATCCTAGACCACTGAAATTACCAAAAATATTTCTGGCACGAAAAATACATCCTACACCCCTGAAAGTTCAGAAAATGTTAGCAGCCCAAAAAGGCCTTAAAATGCATCTTAGGCCTGCAAAAATGTTGAAATGTTTGGATGCCCAAAAAAGGGGTTAACAGGCATCGAAGACCCCCTAAAGTCCAGAATATGTCGGTGGCCCAAAAACGGTGTGAGAGAGCTCTGAATCTCCCAAAAACATTTGCAGTCTGAAAAGGACATTAACCCGCATGCTAGACCCCTGAAATTCCCAAAAATATTTTTGGCACGAAAAATGCATCCTACAACCCTGAAAGTTCAGAATATGTCAGCATTCCAAAAAAGGCATTAAAATGCATCTTAGGCCTGAAAAAATGTTGAAATCTTTGGAGGCCCAAAAAAGGGGTTTACAGGCATCGTAACCCCCTAAAGTCTGGAAAATGTTGGTGGCCCAAAACCATTGTGAGAGATCTCTGAATGTCCCAAAAACATTTACAGCCTGAAAGGGGCATTAACCCGCATCCTAGACCACTGAAATTCCCAAAAATATTTTTGGTACGAAAAATGCATCCTACCCCCCTGAAAGTACAGAATATGTTAGCAGCCCAAAAAAGGCCTTAAATGCATTTTAGGCCTGAAAAAATGTTGAAATCTTTGGAGGCCCAAAAAAGGGGTTTACAGGCATCGTAGACCCCCTAAAGTCTGGAAAATGTTGGTGGCCCAAAAACATTGTGAGAGATCTCTGAATGTCCCAAAAACATTTACAGCCTGAAAGGGGCATTAACCCACATCCTAGACCACTGTAATTCTCCAAAATATTTTTGCCACGAAAAATGCATCCTACATCCCCGAAAGTACAGAATATGTTAGCAGCCCGAAAAAGGCCTTAAAATGCATCTTAGGCCGGCAAAAATGTTGAAATTTTTGGATTCCCAAAAAAGGGGTTTACAGGCATCGTAGACCACCTAAAGTCCAGAAAATGTTGGTGGCCCAAAAGCAGTGTGAGAGAGCTCAGAATGTCCCAAAAGCATTTGCAGCTTGAAAGGGGCATTAACCCGCATCCTAGACCAGTGAAATTCCCAAAAATATTTTTGGCACGAAAAATGCATCCTACATCCCCGAAAGTACAGAATATGTTAGCAGCCAAAAAAAGGCCTTAAAATGCATCTTAGGCCGGCAAAAATGTTGAAATCTTTGGAGGCCCAAAAAAGGGGTTTACAGACATCGTAGACCCCCTAAAGTCCAGAAAATGTTGGTGGCCCAAAAACATTGTGAGAGAGCTATGAATGTCCCAAAAACATTTGCAGCCTGAAAGGGGCATTAACCCAAATCCTAGACCACTGAAATTCCCAAAAATATTTTTGGCACGAAAAATGCATCCTAAACCCCTGAAAGTACAGAATATGTTAGCAGCCCAAAAAAGGCCTTAAATGCAATTTAGGCCTGCAAAAATGTTGAAATGTTTGGAGGCCCAAAAAAAGGTTTACCGGCATCGTAGACCACCTAAAGTCCAGAAAATGTTGGTGGCCCAAAGACATTGTGAGGGAGCTCTGAATGTCCCAAAAACATTAGCAGCCCAAAAGGGGCATTAACCCAAATCCTAGACCACTGAAATTACCAAAAATATTTCTGGCACGAAAAATGCATCCTACACCCCTGAAAGTTCAGAAAATGTTAGCAGCCCAAAAAAGGCCTTAAAATGCATCTTAGGCCTGCAAAAATGTTGAAATGTTTGGATGCCCAAAAAAGGGGTTTACAGGCATCTTAGACCCCCTAAAGTTCAGAAAATGTTGGTGGCCCAAAAACAGTGTGAGAGAGGTCTGAATGTCCCAAAAGCATTTGCAGCCTGAAAGGGGCATTAACCCACATCCTAGACCACTGAAATTCCCAAAACAAAAATATTTTTGCCACGAAAAATGGATCCTACAACCCCGAAAGCACAGAATATGTTAGCAGCCCAAAAAAGGCCTTAAAATGCATCTTAGGCCTGCAAAAATGTTGAAATCTTTGGAGGCCCAAAAAAGGGGTTTACAGGCATCGTAGACCCCCTAAAGTCTGGAAAATGTTGGTGGCCCAAAAACATTGTGAGAGATCTCTGAATGTCCCAAAAACATTTACAGCCTGAAAGGGGCATTAACCCACATCCTAGACCACTGTAATTCTCCAAAATATTTTTGCCACGAAAAATGCATCCTACATCCCCGAAAGTACAGAATATGTTAGCAGCCCAAAAAAGGCCTTAAAATGCATCTTAGGCCGGCAAAAATGTTGAAATCTTTGGAGGCCCAAAAAAGGGGTTTACAGGCATCGTAGACCACCTAAAGTCCATAAAATGTTGGTGGCCCAAAGCAGTGTGAGAGAGCTCGGAATGTCCCAAAAGCATTTGCAGCTTGAAAGGGGCATTAACCTGCATCCTAGACCACTGAAATTCCCAAAAATATTTTTGGCACGAAAAATGCATCCTACCCCCCTGAAAGTACAGAATATGTTAGCAGCCCAAAAAAGGCCTTAAATGCATTTTAGGCCTGAAAAAATGTTGAAATCTTTGGAGGCCCAAAAAAGGGGTTTACAGGCATCGTAGACCCCCTAAAGTCTGGAAAATGTTGGTGGCCCAAAAACATTGTGAGAGATCTCTGAATGTCCCAAAAACATTTACAGCCTGAAAGGGGCATTAACCCACATCCTAGACCACTGTAATTCTCCAAAATATTTTTGCCACGAAAAATGCATCCTACATCCCCGAAAGTACAGAATATGTTAGCAGCCCGAAAAAGGCCTTAAAATGCATCTTAGGCCGGCAAAAATGTTGAAATTTTTGGATTCCCAAAAAAGGGGTTTACAGGCATCGTAGACCACCTAAAGTCCAGAAAATGTTGGTGGCCCAAAAGCAGTGTGAGAGAGCTCAGAATGTCCCAAAAGCATTTGCAGCTTGAAAGGGGCATTAACCCGCATCCTAGACCAGTGAAATTCCCAAAAATATTTTTGGCACGAAAAATGCATCCTACATCCCCGAAAGTACAGAATATGTTAGCAGCCAAAAAAAGGCCTTAAAATGCATCTTAGGCCGGCAAAAATGTTGAAATCTTTGGAGGCCCAAAAAAGGGGTTTACAGACATCGTAGACCCCCTAAAGTCCAGAAAATGTTGGTGGCCCAAAAACATTGTGAGAGAGCTCTGAATGTCCCAAAAACATTTGCAGCCTGAAAGGGGCATTAACCCAAATCCTAGACCACTGAAATTCCCAAAAATATTTTTGGCACGAAAAATGCATCCTAAACCCCTGAAAGTACAGAATATGTTAGCAGCCCAAAAAAGGCCTTAAATGCAATTTAGGCCTGCAAAAATGTTGAAATGTTTGGAGGCCCAAAAAAAAGGTTTACCGGCATCGTAGACCCCCTAAAGTCCAGAAAATGTTGGTGGCCCAAAGACATTGTGAGGGAGCTCTGAATGTCCCAAAAACATTAGCAGCCCAAAAGGGGCATTAACCCAAATCCTAGACCACTGAAATTACCAAAAATATTTCTGGCACGAAAAATGCATCCTACACCCCTGAAAGTTCAGAAAATGTTAGCAGCCCAAAAAAGGCCTTAAAATGCATCTTAGGCCTGCAAAAATGTTGAAATGTTTGTATGCCCAAAAAAGGGGTTTACAGGCATCGTAGACCCCCTAAAGTCCAGAAAATGTTGGTGGCCCAAAAACAGTGTGAGAGAGTTCTGAATCTCCCAAAAACATTTGCAGTCTGAAAAGGACATTAACCCGCATGCTAGACCCCTGAAATTCCCAAAAATATTTTTGGCACGAAAAATGCATCCTACAACCCTGAAAGTTCAGAATATGTCAGAATTCCAAAAAAGGCCTTAAAATGCATCTTAGGCCTGAAAAAATGTTGAAATATTTGGAGGTCCAAAAAAGGGGTTTACAGGCATCGTAGGCCCCCTAAAGTCTGGAAAATGTTGGTGGCCCAAAAACATTGTGAGAGATCTCTGAATGTCCCAAAAACATTTACAGCCTGAAAGGGGCATTAACCCACATCCTAGACCACTGTAATTCTCCAAAATATTTTTGCCACGAAAAATGCATCCTACACCCCTGAAAGTTCAGAAAATGTTAGCAGCACAAAAAAGGCCTTAAAATGCATCTTAGGCCTGCAAAAATGTTGAAATCTTTGGAGGCCCAAAAAAGGGGCTTACAGGCATCGTAGACCCCCTAAAGTCTGTAAAATGTTGGTGGCCCAAAAACATTGTGAGAGATCTCTGAATGTCCCAAAAACATTTACAGCCTGAAAGGGGCATTAACCCACATCCTAGACCACTGTAATTACCAAAAATATTTCTGGCACGAAAAATGCATCCTACACCCCTGAAAGTTCATAAAATGTTAGCAGCCCAAAAAGGCCTTAAAATGCATTTTAGGCCTGCAAAAATGTTGAAATGTTTGGATGCCCAAAAAAGGGGTTAACAGGCATCGTAGACCCCATGAAGTCCAGAATATGTCGGTGGCCCAAAAACGGTGTGAGAGAGCTCTGAAGCTCCCAAAAACATTTGCAGTCTGAAAAGGACATTAACCCGCATGCAAGACCCCTGAAATTCCCAAAAATATTTTTGGCACGAAAAATGCATCCTAAACCCCTGAAAGTACAGAATATGTTAGCAGCCCAAAAAAGGCCTTAAATGCAATTTAGGCCTGCAAAAATGTTGAAATGTTTGGAGGCCCAAAAAAAAGGTTTACCGGCATCGTAGACCCCCTAAAGTCCAGAAAATGTTGGTGGCCCAAAGACATTGTGAGAGAGCTCTGAATGTCCCAAAAACATTAGCAGCCCAAAAGGGGCATTAACCCAAATCCTAGACCACTGAAATTACCAAAAATATTTCTGGCACGAAAAAATGCATCCTACACCCCTGAAAGTTCAGAAAATGTTAGCAGCCCAAAAAAGGCCTTAAAATGCATCTTAGGCCTGCAAAAATGTTGAAATGTTTGGATGCCCAAAAAAGGGGTTTACAGGCATCTTAGACCCCCTAAAGTTCAGAAAATGTTGGTGGCCCAAAAACAGTGTGAGAGAGGTCTGAATGTCCCAAAAGCATTTGCAGCCTGAAAGGGGCATTAACCCACATCCTAGACCACTGAAATTCCCAAAACAAAAATATTTTTGCCACGAAAAATGGATCCTACAACCCCGAAAGCACAGAATATGTTAGCAGCCCAAAAAAGGCCTTAAAATGCATCTTAGGCCTGCAAACATGTTGAAATCTTTGGAGGCCCAAAAAAGGGGTTTACAGGCATCGTAGACCCCCTAAAGTCCATAAAATGTTGGTGGCCCAAAAGCAGTGTGAGAGAGCTCGGAATGTCCCAAAAGCATTTGCAGCTTGAAAGGGGCATTAACCTGCATCCTAGACCACTGAAATTCCCAAAAATATTTTTGGCACGAAAAATCCATCCTACCTCCCTGAAAGTACAGAATATGTTAGCAGCCCAAAAAAGGCCTTAAATGCATTTTAGGCCTGCAAAAATGTTGAAATGTTTGGAGGCCCAAAAAAAAGGTTTACAGGCATCGTAGACCCCCTAAAGTCCAGAAAATGTTGGTGGCCCAAAAACATTGTGAGAGAGCTCTGAATGCCCCAAAAACATTTGCAGCCTGAAAGGGGCATTAACCCAAATCCTAGACCACTGAAATTACCAAAAATATTTCTGGCACGAAAAATGCATCCTACACCCCTGAAAGTTCAGAAAATGTTAGCAGCCCAAAAAGGCCTTAAAATGCATCTTAGGCATGCAAAAATGTTGAAATGTTTGGATGCCCAAAAAAGGGGTTAACAGGCATCGAAGACCCCCTAAAGTCCAGAATATGTCGGTGGCCCAAAAACGGTGTGAGAGAGCTCTGAATCTCCCAAAAACATTTGCAGTCTGAAAAGGACATTAACCCGCATGCTAGACCCCTGAAATTCCCAAAAATATTTTTGGCACGAAAAATGCATCCTACAACCCTGAAAGTTCAGAATATGTCAGCATTCCAAAAAAGGCATTTAAATGCATCTTAGGCCTGAAAAAATGTTGAAATCTTTGGAGGCCCAAAAAAGGGGTTTACAGGCATCGTAGACCCCCTAAAGTCTGGAAAATGTTGGTGGCCCAAAAACATTGTGAGAGATCTCTGAATGTCCCAAAAACATTTACAGCCTGAAAGGGGCATTAACCCGCATCCTAGACCACTGAAATTCCCAAAAATATTTTTGGTACGAAAAATGCATCCTACCCCCCTGAAAGTACAGAATATGTTAGCAGCCCAAAAAAGGCCTTAAATGCATTTTAGGCCTGAAAAAATGTTGAAATCTTTGGAGGCCCAAAAAAGGGGTTTACAGGCATCGTAGACCCCATAAAGTCCAGAATATGTCGGTGGCCCAAAAACGGTCTGAGAGAGCTCTGAATCTCCCAAAAACATTTGCAGTCTGAAAAGGACATTAACCCGCATGCTAGACCCCTGAAATTCCCAAAAATATTTTTGGCACGAAAAATGCATCCTACAACCCTGAAAGTTCAGAATATGTCAGCATTCCAAAAAAGGCCTAAAATGCATCTTAGGCCTGAAAAAATGTTGAAATCTTTGGAGGTCCAAAAAAGGGGATTACAGGCATCGTAGACCCCCTAAAGTCTGTAAAATGTTGGTGGCCCAAAAACATTGTGAGAGATCTCTGAATGTCCCAAAAGCATTTGCAGCTTGAGCGGGGCATTAACCCGCATCCTAGACCACTGAAATTACCAAAAATATTTCTGGCACGAAAAAATGCATCCTACACCCCTGAAAGTTCAGAAAATGTTAGCAGCCCAAAAAGGCCTTAAAATGCATCTTAGGCCTGCAAAAATGTTGAAATGTTTGTATGCCCAAAAAAGGGGTTTACAGGCATCGTAGACCCCCTTAAGTCCAGAATATGTCGGTGGCCCAAAAACGGTGTGAGAGAGTTCTGAATCTCCCAAAAACATTTGCAGTCTGAAAAGGACATTAACCCGCATGCTAGACCCCTGAAATTCCCAAAAATATTTTTGGCACGAAAAATGCATCCTACAACCCTGAAAGTTCAGAATATGTCAGAATTCCAAAAAAGTCCTTAAAATGCATCTTAGGCCTGAAAAAATGTTGAAATCTTTGGAGGTCCAAAAAAGGGGTTTACAGGCATCGTAGGCCCCCTAAAGTCTGGAAAATGTTGGTGGCCCAAAAACATTGTGAGAGATCTCTGAATGTCCCAAAAACATTTACAGCCTGAAAGGGGCATTAACCCACATCCTAGACCACTGTAATTCTCCAAAATATTTTTGCCACGAAAAATGCATCCTACACCCCTGAAAGTTCAGAAAATGTTAGCAGCACAAAAAAGGCCTTAAAATGCATCTTAGGCCTGCAAAAATGTTGAAATCTTTGGAGGCCCAAAAAAGGGGCTTACAGGCATCGTAGACCCCCTAAAGTCTGTAAAATGTTGGTGGCCCAAAAACATTGTGAGAGATCTCTGAATGTCCCAAAAACATTTACAGCCTGAAAGGGGCATTAACCCACATCCTAGACCACTGTAATTACCAAAAATATTTCTGGCACGAAAAATGCATCCTACACCCCTGAAAGTTCATAAAATGTTAGCAGCCCAAAAAGGCCTTAAAATGCATTTTAGGCCTGCAAAAATGTTGAAATGTTTGGATGCCCAAAAAAGGGGTTAACAGGCATCGTAGACCCCATAAAGTCCAGAATATGTCGGTGGCCCAAAAACGGTGTGAGAGAGCTCTGAAGCTCCCAAAAACATTTGCAGTCTGAAAAGGACATTAACCCGCATGCAAGACCCCTGAAATTCCCAAAAATATTTTTGGCACGAAAAATGCATCCTACAACCCTGAAAGTTCAGAATATGTCAGCATTCCAAAAAAGGCCTTAAAATGCATCTTAGGCCTGAAAAAATGTTGAAATCTTTGGAGGCCCAAAAAAGGGGTTTACAGGCATCGTAGACCCCCTAAAGTCTGGAAAATGTTGGTGGCCCAAAAACATTGTGAGAGATCTCTGAATGTCCCAAAAACATTTGCAGCCTGAAAGGGGCATTAACCCAAATCCTAGACCACTGAAATTCCCAAAAATATTTTTGGCACGAAAAATGCATCCTAAACCCCTGAAAGTACAGAATATGTTAGCAGCCCAAAAAAGGCCTTAAATGCAATTTAGGCCTGCAAAAATGTTGAAATGTTTGGAGGCCCAAAAAAAAGGTTTACCGGCATCGTAGACCCCCTAAAGTCCAGAAAATGTTGGTGGCCCAAAGACATTGTGAGAGAGCTCTGAATGTCCCAAAAACATTAGCAGCCCAAAAGGGGCATTAACCCAAATCCTAGACCACTGAAATTACCAAAAATATTTCTGGCACGAAAAAATGCATCCTACACCCCTGAAAGTTCAGAAAATGTTAGCAGCCCAAAAAAGGCCTTAAAATGCATCTTAGGCCTGCAAAAATGTTGAAATGTTTGGATGCCCAAAAAAGGGGTTTACAGGCATCTTAGACCCCCTAAAGTTCAGAAAATGTTGGTGGCCCAAAAACAGTGTGAGAGAGGTCTGAATGTCCCAAAAGCATTTGCAGCCTGAAAGGGGCATTAACCCACATCCTAGACCACTGAAATTCCCAAAACAAAAATATTTTTGCCACGAAAAATGGATCCTACAACCCCGAAAGCACAGAATATGTTAGCAGCCCAAAAAAGGCCTTAAAATGCATCTTAGGCCTGCAAAAATGTTAAAATCTTTGGAGGCCCAAAAAAGGGGTTTACAGGCATCGTAGACCCCCTAAAGTCCATAAAATGTTGGTGGCCCAAAAGCAGTGTGAGAGAGCTCGGAATGTCCCAAAAGCATTTGCAGCTTGAAAGGGGCATTAACCTGCATCCTAGACCACTGAAATTCCCAAAAATATTTTTGGCACGAAAAATGCATCCTACCTCCCTGAAAGTACAGAATATGTTAGCAGCCCAAAAAAGGCCTTAAATGCATTTTAGGCCTGCAAAAATGTTGAAATGTTTGGAGGCCCAAAAAAAAGGTTTACAGGCATCGTAGACCCCCTAAAGTCCAGAAAATGTTGGTGGCCCAAAAACATTGTGAGAGAGCTCTGAATGCCCCAAAAACATTTGCAGCCTGAAAGGGGCATTAACCCAAATCCTAGACCCCTGAAATTCCCAAAAATATTTTTGGCACGAAAAATGCATCCTACAACCCTGAAAGTTCAGAATATGTCAGCCTTCCAAAAAAGGCATTAAAATGCATCTTAGGCCTGAAAAAATGTTGAAATCTTTGGAGGCCAAAAAAGGGGTTTACAGGCATCGTAGACCCCCTAAAGTCTGGAAAATGTTGGTGGCCCAAAAACATTGTGAGAGATCTCTGAATGTCCCAAAAACATTTACAGCCTGAAAGGGGCATTAACCCGCATCCTAGACCACTGAAATTCCCAAAAATATTTTTGGTACGAAAAATGCATCCTACCCCCCTGAAAGTACAGAATATGTTAGCAGCCCAAAAAAGGCCTTAAATGCATTTTAGGCCTGAAAAAATGTTGAAATCTTTGGAGGCCCAAAAAAGGGGTTTACAGGCATCGTAGACCCCCTAAAGTCTGGAAAATGTTGGTGGCCCAAAAACATTGTGAGAGATCTCTGAATGTCCCAAAAACATTTACAGCCTGAAAGGGGCATTAACCCACATCCTAGACCACTGTAATTCTCCAAAATATTTTTGCCACGAAAAATGCATCCTACATCCCCGAAAGTACAGAATATGTTAGCAGCCCGAAAAAGGCCTTAAAATGCATCTTAGGCCGGCAAAAATGTTGAAATTTTTGGATTCCCAAAAAAAGGGTTTACAGGCATCGTAGACCACCTAAAGTCCAGAAAATGTTGGTGGCCCAAAAGCAGTGTGAGAGAGCTCAGAATGTCCCAAAAGCATTTGCAGCTTGAAAGGGGCATTAACCCGCATCCTAGACCAGTGAAATTCCCAAAAATATTTTTGGCACGAAAAATGCATCCTACATCCCCGAAAGTACAGAATATGTTAGCAGCCAAAAAAAGGCCTTAAAATGCATCTTAGGCCGGCAAAAATGTTGAAATCTTTGGAGGCCCAAAAAAGGGCTTTACAGACATCGTAGACCCCCTAAAGTCCAGAAAATGTTGGTGGCCCAAAAACATTGTGAGAGAGCTCTGAATGTCCCAAAAACATTTGCAGCCTGAAAGGGGCATTAACCCAAATCCTAGACCACTGAAATTCCCAAAAATATTTTTGGCACGAAAAATGCATCCTAAACCCCTGAAAGTACAGAATATGGTAGCAGCCCAAAAAAGGCCTTAAATGCAATTTAGGCCTGCAAAAATGTTGAAATGTTTGGAGGCCCAAAAAAAAGGTTTACCGGCATCGTAGACCCCCTAAAGTCCAGAAAATGTTGGTGGCCCAAAGACATTGTGAGGGAGCTCTGAATGTCCCAAAAACATTAGCAGCCCAAAAGGGGCATTAACCCAAATCCTAGACCACTGAAATTACCAAAAATATTTCTGGCACGAAAAATGCATCCTACACCCCTGAAAGTTCAGAAAATGTTAGCAGCCCAAAAAAGGCCTTAAAATGCATCTTAGGCCTGCAAAAATGTTGAAATGTTTGGATGCCCAAAAAAGGGGTTTACAGGCATCGTAGACCACCTAAAGTCCATAAAATGTTGGTGGCCCAAAAGCAGTGTGAGAGAGCTTGGAATGTCCCAAAAGCATTTGCAGCTTGAAAGGGGCATTAACCTGCATCCTAGACCACTGAAATTCCCAAAAATATTTTTGGCACGAAAAATGCATCCTACCCCCCTGAAAGTACAGAATATGTTAGCAGCCCAAAAAAGGCCTTAAATGCATTTTAGGCCTGCAAAAATGTTGAAATGTTTGGAGGCCCAAAAAAAAGGTTTACAGGCATCGTAGACCCCCTAAAGTCCAGAAAATGTTGGTGGCCCAAAAACATTGTGAGAGAGCTCTGAATGTCCCAAAAACATTTGCAGCCTGAAAGGGGCATTAACCCAAATCCTAGACCACTGAAATTACCAAAAATATTTCTGGCACGAAAAATGCATCCTACACCCCTGAAAGTTCAGAAAATGTTAGCAGCCCAAAAAGGCCTTAAAATGCATCTTAGGCCTGCAAAAATGTTGAAATGTTTGGATGCCCAAAAAAGTGGTTTACAGGCATCGTAGACCCCATAAAGTCCAGAATATGTCGGTGGCCCAAAAACATTGTGAGAGATCTCTGAATGTCCCAAAAACATTTACAGCCTGAAAGGGGCATTAACCCACATCCTAGACCACTGTAATTCTCGAAAATATTTTTGCCACGAAAAATGCATCCTACATCCCCGAAAGTACAGAATATGTTAGCAGCCCAAAAAAGGCCTTAAAATGCATCTTAGGCCGGCAAAAATGTTGACATTTTTGGAGGCCCAAAAAAGGGGTTTACAGGCATCGTAGACCACCTAAAGTCCAGAAAATGTTGGTGGCCCAAAAGCAGTGTGAGAGAGCTTGGAATGTCCCAAAAGCAGTTTCAGCTTGAAAGGGGCATTAACCCGCATCCTAGACCACTGAAATTCCCAAAAATATTTTTGGCACGAAAAATGCATCCTACCCCCCTGAAAGTACAGAATATGTTAGCAGCCCAAAAAAGGCCTTAAATGCATTTTAGGCCTGCAAAAATGTTGAAATGTTTGGAGGCCCAAAAAAAAGGTTTACAGGCATCGTAGACCCCCTAAAGTCCAGAAAATGTTGGTGGCCCAAAAACATTGTGAGAGAGCTCTGAATGTCCCAAAAACATTTACAGCCTGAAAGGGGCATTAACCCACATCATAGACCACTGTAATTCTCCAAAATATTTTTGCCACGAAAAATGCATCCTACATCCCCGAAAGTACAGAATATGTTAGCAGCCCAAAAAAGGCCTTAAAATGCATCTTAGGCCGGCAAAAATGTTGAAATCTTTGGAGGCCCAAAAAAGGGGTTTACAGGCATCGTAGACCACCTAAAGTCCAGAAAATGTTGGTGGCCCAAAAGCAGTGTGAGAGAGCTCATAATGTCCCAAAAGCATTTGCAGCTTGAAAGGGGCATTAACCCGCATCCTAGACCACTGAAATTCCCAAAAATATTTTTGGCACGAAAAATGCATCCTACATCCCCGAAAGTACAGAATATGTTAGCAGCCCAAAAAAGGCCTTAAATGCAATTTAGGCCGGCAAAAATGTTGAAATCTTTGGAGGCCCAAAAAAGGGGTTTACAGACATCGTAGACCCCCTAAAGTCCAGAAAATGTTGGTGGCCCAAAAACATTGTGAGAGAGCTCTGAATGTCCCAAAAACATTTGCAGCCTGAAAGGGGCATTAACCCAAATCCTAGACCACTGAAATTCCCAAAAATATTTTTGGCACGAAAAATGCATCCTAAACCCCTGAAAGTACAGAATATGTTAGCAGCCCAAAAAAGGCCTTAAATGCAATTTAGGCCTGCAAAAATGTTGAAATGTTTGGAGGCCCAAAAAAAAGGTTTACCGGCATCGTAGACCCCCTAAAGTCCAGAAAATGTTGGTGGCCCAAAGACATTGTGAGAGAGCTCTGAATGTCCCAAAAACATTAGCAGCCCAAAAGGGGCATTAACCCAAATCCTAGACCACTGAAATTCCCAAAAATATTTTTGGCACGAAAAATGCATCCTAAACCCCTGAAAGTTCAGAAAATGTTAGCAGCCCAAAAAAGGCCTTAAAATGCATCTTAGGCCTGCAAAAATGTTGAAATGTTTGGATGCCCAAAAAAGGGGTTTACAGGCATCTTAGACCCCCTAAAGTTCAGAAAATGTTGTTGGCCCAAAAACAGTGTGAGAGAGCTCTGAATGTCCCAAAAGCATTTGCAGCCTGAAAGGGGCATTAACCCACATCCTAGACCACTGAAATTCCCAAAACAAAAATATTTTTGCCACGAAAAATGGATCCTACAACCCCGAAAGTACAGAATATGTTAGCAGCCCAAAAAAGGCCTTAAAATGCATCTTAGGCCTGCAAAAATGTTGAAATCTTTGGAGGCCCAAAAAAGGGGTTTACAGGCATCGTATACCCCCTAAAGTCTGTAAAATGTTGGTGGCCCAAAAACATTGTGAGAGATCTCTGTATGTCCCAAAAGCATTTGCAGCTTGAAAGGGGCATTAACCCGCATCCTAGACCACTGAAATTACCAAAAATATTTCTGGCACGAAAAAATGCATCCTACACCCCTGAAAGTTCCGAAAATGTTAGCAGCCCAAAAAGGCCTTAAAATGCATCTTAGGCCTGCAAAAATGTTGAAATGTTTGTATGCCCAAAAAAGGGGTTTACAGGCATCGTAAACCCCCTAAAGTCCAGAATATGTCGGTGGCCCAAAAACGGTGTGAGAGAGCTCTGAATCTCCCAAAAACATTTGCAGTCTGAAAAGGACATTAACCCGCATGCTAGACCCCTGAAATTCCCAAAAATATTTTTGGCACGAAAAATGCATCCTACAACCCTGAAAGTTCAGAATATGTCAGAATTCCAAAAAAGGCCTTAAAATGCATTTTAGGCCTGAAAAAATGTTGAAATCTTTGGAGGTCCAAAAAAGGGGTTTACAGGCATCGTAGGCCCCCTAAAGTCTGGAAAATGTTGGTGGCCCAAAAACATTGTGAGAGATCTCTGAATGTCCCAAAAACATTTACAGCCTGAAAGGGGCATTAACCCACATCCTAGACCACTGTAATTCTCCAAAATATTTTTGCCACGAAAAATGCATCCTACACCCCTGAAAGTTCAGAAAATGTTAGCAGCACAAAAAAGGCCTTAAAATGCATCTTAGGCCTGCAAAAATGTTGAAATCTTTGGAGGCCCAAAAAAGGGGTTTACAGGCATCGTAGACCCCCTAAAGTCTGTAAAATGTTGGTGGCCCAAAAACATTGTGAGAGATCTCTGAATGTACCAAAAACATTTGCCGTCTGAAAAGGACATTAACCCACATGCTAGACCCCTGAAATTCCCAAAAATATTTTTGGCACGAAAAATGCATCCTACAACCCTGAAAGTTCAGAATATGTCAGCATTCCAAAAAAGGCCTTAAAATGCATCTTAGGCCTGAAAAAATGTTGAAATCTTTGGAGGCCCAAAAAAGGGGTTTACAGGCATCGTAGACCCCCTAAAGTCTGGAAAATGTTGGTGGCCCAAAAACATTGTGAGAGAGCTCTGAATGTCCCAAAAACATTTGCAGCCTGAAAGGGGCATTAACCCAAATCCTAGACCACTGAAATTCCCAAAAATATTTTTGGCACGAAAAATGCATCCTAAACCCCTGAAAGTACAGAATATGTTAGCAGCCCAAAAAAGGCCTTAAATGCAATTTAGGCCTGCAAAAATGTTGAAATGTTTGGAGGCCCAAAAAAAAGGTTTACCGGCATCGTAGACCCCCTAAAGTCCAGAAAATGTTGGTGGCCCAAAGACATTGTGAGAGAGCTCTGAATGTCCCAAAAACATTAGCAGCCCAAAAGGGGCATTAACCCAAATCCTAGACCACTGAAATTACCAAAAATATTTCTGGCACGGAAAATGCATCCTACACCCCTGAAAGTTCAGAAAATGTTAGCAGCCCAAAAAAGGCCTTAAAATGCATCTTAGGCCTGCAAAAATGTTGAAATGTTTGGATGCCCAAAAAAGGGGTTTACAGGCATCTTAGACCCCCTAAAGTTCAGAAAATGTTGGTGGCCCAAAAACAGTGTGAGAGAGGTCTGAATGTCCCAAAAGCATTTGCAGCCTGAAAGGGGCATTAACCCACATCCTAGACCACTGAAATTCCCAAAACAAAAATATTTTTGCCACGAAAAATGGATCCTACAACCCCGAAAGCACAGAATATGTTAGCAGCCCAAAAAAGGCCTTAAAATGCATCTTAGGCCTGCAAAAATGTTGAAATGTTTGGATGCCCAAAAAAGGGGTTAACAGGCATCGAAGACCCCCTAAAGTCCAGAATATGTCGGTGGCCCAAAAACGGTGTGAGAGAGCTCTGAATCTCCCAAAAACATTTGCAGTCTGAAAAGGACATTAACCCGCATGCTAGACCCCTGAAATTCCCAAAAATATTTTTGGCACGAAAAATGCATCCTACAACCCTGAAAGTTCAGAATATGTCAGCATTCCAAAAAAGGCATTAAAATGCATCTTAGGCCTGAAAAAATGTTGAAATCTTTGGAGGCCCAAAAAAGGGGTTTACAGGCATCGTAGACCCCCTAAAGTCTGGAAAATGTTGGTGGCCCAAAAACATTGTGAGAGATCTCTGAATGTCCCAAAAACATTTACAGCCTGAAAGGGGCATTAACCCACATCCTAGACCACTGTAATTTTCCAAATTGTTTTTGCCACGAAAAATGCATCCTACATCCCCGAAAGTACAGAATATGTTAGCAGCCCGAAAAAGGCCTTAAAATGCATCTTAGGCCGGCAAAAATGTTGAAATCTTTGGAGGCCCAAAAAAGGGGTTTACAGGCATCGTAGACCACCTAAAGTCCAGAAAATGTTGGTGGCCCAAAAGCAGTGTGAGAGAGCTCAGAATGTCCCAAAAGCATTTGCAGCTTGAAAGGGGCATTAACCCGCATCCTAGACCACTGAAATTCCCAAAAATATTTTTGGCACGAAAAATGCATCCTACCCCCCTGAAAGTACAGAATATGTTAGCAGCCCAAAAAAGGCCTTAAATGCATTTTAGGCCTGCAAAAATGTTGAAATGTTTGGAGGCCCAAAAAAAAGGTTTACAGGCATCGTAGACCCCCTAAAGTCCAGAAAATGTTGGTGGCCCAAAAACATTGTGAGAGAGCTCTGAATGTCCCAAAAACATTTGCAGCCTGAAAGGGGCATTAACCCAAATCCTAGACCACTGAAATTCCCAAAAATATTTTTGGCACGAAAAATGCATCCTAAACCCCTGAAAGTACAGAATATGTTAGCAGCCCAAAAAAGGCCTTAAATGCAATTTAGGCCTGCAAAAATGTTGAAATGTTTGGAGGCCCAAAAAAAAGGTTTACCGGCATCGTAGACCCCCTAAAGTCCAGAAAATGTTGGTGGCCCAAAAACGGTGTGAGAGAGCTCTGAATCTCCCAAAAACATTTGCAGTCTGAAAAGGACATTAACCCGCATGCTAGACCCCTGAAATTCCCAAAAATATTTTTGGCACGAAAAATGCATCCTACAACCCTGAAAGTTCAGAATATGTTAGCAGCCCAAAAAAGGCCTTAAAATGCATCTTAGGCCGGCAAAAATGTTGAAATCTTTGGAGGCCCAAAAAAGGGGTTTACAGGCATCGTAGACCACCTAAAGTCCAGAAAATGTTGGTGGCCCAAAAGCAGTGTGAGAGAGCTCGGAATGTCCCAAAAGCATTTGCAGCTTGAAAGGGGCATTAACCCAAATCCTAGACCACTGTAATTCTCCAAAATATTTTTGGCACGAAAAATGCATCCTACCCCCCCTGAAAGTACAGAATATGTTAGCAGCCCAAAAAAGGCCTTAAATGCATTTTAGGCCTGCAAAAATGTTGAAATGTTTGGAGGCCCAAAAAAAAAAGTTTACAGGCATCGTAGACCCCCTAAAGTCCAGAAAATGTTGGTGGCCCAAAAACATTGTGAGAGAGCTCTGAATGTCCCAAAAACATTTGCAGCCTGAAAGGGGCATTAACCCAAATCCTAGACCACTGAAATTCCCAAAAATATTTTTGGCACGAAAAATGCATCCTAAACCCCTGAAAGTACAGAATATGTTAGCAGCCCAAAAAAGGCCTTAAATGCAATTTAGGCCTGCAAAAATGTTGAAATGTTTGGAGGCCCAAAAAAAAGGTTTACCGGCATTGTAGACCCCCTAAAGTCCAGAAAATGTTGGTGGCCCAAAGACATTGTGAGAGAGCTCTGAATGTCCCAAAAACATTAGCAGCCCAAAAGGGGCATTAACCCAAATCCTAGACCACTGAAATTCCCAAAAATATTTCTGGCACGAAAAATCCATCCTACACCCCTGAAAGTCCAGAAAATGTTAGCAGCCCAAAAAAGGCCTTAAAATGCATCTTAGGCCTGCAAAAATGTTGAAATGTTTGGATGCCCAAAAAATGGGTTTACAGGCATCGTAGGCCCCCTAAAGTTCAGAAAATGTTGGTGGCCCAAAAACAGTGTGAGAGAGCTCTGAATGTCCCAAAAGCATTTGCAGCCTGAAAGGGGCATTAACCCACATCCTAGACCACTGAAATTCCCAAAACAAAAATATTTTTGCCACGAAAAATGGATCCTACAACCCCGAAAGTACAGAATATGTTAGCAGCCCAAAAAAGGCCTTAAAATGCATTTTAGGCCTGCAAAAATGTTGAAATCTTTGGAGGCCCAAAAAAGGGGTTTACAGGCATCGTAGACCACCAAAAGTCTGTAAAATGTTGGTGGCCCAAAAACATTGTGAGAGATCTCTGAATGTCCCAAAAACATTTACAGCCTGAAAGGGGCATTAACCCACATCCTAGACCACTGTAATTCTCCAAAATATTTTTGCCACGAAAAATGCATCCTACATCCCCGAAAGTACAGAATATGTTAGCAGCCCAAAAAAGGCCTTAAAATCTATCTTAGGCCGGCAAAAATGTTGAAATCTTTGGAGGCCCAAAAAAGGGGTTTACAGGCATCGTAGACCACCTAAAGTCCATAAAATGTTGGTGGCCCAAAAGCAGTGTGAGAGAGCTCGGAATTTCCCAAAAGCATTTGCAGCTTGAAAGGGGCATTAACCCGCATCCTAGACCACTGAAATTCCCCAAAATATTTTTGGCATGAAAAATGCATCCTACCCCCCTGAAAGTACAGAATATGTTAGCAGCCCAAAAAAGGCCTTAAATGTATTTTAGGCCTGCAAAAATGTTGAAATGTTTGGAGGCCCAAAAAAAAGGTTTACAGGCATCGTAGACCCCCTAAAGTCCAGAAAATGTTGGTGGCCCAAAAACATTGTGAGAGAGCTCTGAATGTCCCAAAAACATTTGCAGCCTGAAAGGGGCATTAACCCAAATCCTAGACCACTGAAATTACCAAAAATATTTCTGGCACGAAAAATGCATCCTACACCCCTGAAAGTTCAGAAAATGTTAGCAGCCCAAAAAGGCCTTAAAATGCATCTTAGGCCTACAAAAATGTTGAAATGTTTGGATGCCCAAAAAAGGGGTTTACAGGCATCGTAGACCCCCTAAAGTTCAGAAAATGTTGGTGGCCCAAAAACAGTGTGAGAGAGCTCTGAATGTCCCAAAAGCATTTGCAGCCTGAAAGGGGCATTAACCCACATCCTAGACCACTGAAATTCCCAAAACAAAAATATTTTTGCCACGAAAAATGGATCCTACAACCCCGAAAGTACAGAATATGTTAGCAGCCCAAAAAAGGCCTTAAAATGCATCTTAGGCCTGCAAAAATGTTGAAATCTTTGGAGGCCCAAAAAAGGGGTTTACAGGCATCGTAGACCCCCTAAAGTCTGTAAAATGTTGGTGGCCCAAAAACATTGTGAGAGATCTCTGAATGTCCCAAAAACATTTACAGC
Source organism: Ambystoma mexicanum (assembly GCF_040938575.1). Classification (NCBI taxonomy): domain Eukaryota; kingdom Metazoa; phylum Chordata; class Amphibia; order Caudata; family Ambystomatidae; genus Ambystoma; species Ambystoma mexicanum. The sequence continues at coordinate 602,046,223 of NC_090929.1, read as the reverse complement.
CTGAAAGGGGCATTAACCCACATCCTAGACCACTGTAATTCTCCAAAATATTTTTGCCACGAAAAATGCATCCTACATCCCCGAAAGTACAGAATATGTTAGCAGCCCAAAAAAGGCCTTAAAATGCATCTTAGGCCGGCAAAAATGTTGAAATCTTTGGAGGCCCAAAAAAGGGGTTTACAGGCATCGTAGACCACCTAAAGTCCATAAAATGTTGGTGGCCCAAAAGCAGTGTGAGAGAGCTCGGAATGTCCCAAAAGCATTTGCAGCTTGAAAGGGGCATTAACCTGCATCCTAGACCACTGAAATTCCGAAAAATATTTTTGGCACGAAAAATGCATCCTACCCCCCTGAAAGTACAGAATATGTTAGCAGCCCAAAAAAGGCCTTAAATGCATTTTAGGCCTGCAAAAATGTTGAAATGTTTGGAGGCCCAAAAAAAAGGTTTACAGGCATCGTAGACCCCCTAAAGTCTGTAAAATGTTGGTGGCCCAAAAACATTGTGAGAGATCTCTGAATGTACCAAAAACATTTGCCGTCTGAAAAGGACATTAACCCACATGCTAGACCCCTGAAATTCCCAAAAATATTTTTGGCACGAAAAATGCATCCTACAACCCTGAAAGTTCAGAATATGTCAGCATTCCAAAAAAGGCCTTAAAATGCATCTTAGGCCTGAAAAAATGTTGAAATCTTTGGAGGCCCAAAAAAGGGGTTTACAGGCATCGTAGACCCCCTAAAGTCTGGAAAATGTTGGTGGCCCAAAAACATTGTGAGAGAGCTCTGAATGTCCCAAAAACATTTGCAGCCTGAAAGGGGCATTAACCCAAATCCTAGACCACTGAAATTCCCAAAAATATTTTTGGCACGAAAAATGCATCCTAAACCCCTGAAAGTACAGAATATGTTAGCAGCCCAAAAAAGGCCTTAAATGCAATTTAGGCCTGCAAAAATGTTGAAATGTTTGGAGGCCCAAAAAAAAGGTTTACCGGCATCGTAGACCCCCTAAAGTCCAGAAAATGTTGGTGGCCCAAAGACATTGTGAGAGAGCTCTGAATGTCCCAAAAACATTAGCAGCCCAAAAGGGGCATTAACCCAAATCCTAGACCACTGAAATTACCAAAAATATTTCTGGCACGGAAAATGCATCCTACACCCCTGAAAGTTCAGAAAATGTTAGCAGCCCAAAAAAGGCCTTAAAATGCATCTTAGGCCTGCAAAAATGTTGAAATGTTTGGATGCCCAAAAAAGGGGTTTACAGGCATCTTAGACCCCCTAAAGTTCAGAAAATGTTGGTGGCCCAAAAACAGTGTGAGAGAGGTCTGAATGTCCCAAAAGCATTTGCAGCCTGAAAGGGGCATTAACCCACATCCTAGACCACTGAAATTCCCAAAACAAAAATATTTTTGCCACGAAAAATGGATCCTACAACCCCGAAAGCACAGAATATGTTAGCAGCCCAAAAAAGGCCTTAAAATGCATCTTAGGCCTGCAAAAATGTTGAAATGTTTGGATGCCCAAAAAAGGGGTTAACAGGCATCGAAGACCCCCTAAAGTCCAGAATATGTCGGTGGCCCAAAAACGGTGTGAGAGAGCTCTGAATCTCCCAAAAACATTTGCAGTCTGAAAAGGACATTAACCCGCATGCTAGACCCCTGAAATTCCCAAAAATATTTTTGGCACGAAAAATGCATCCTACAACCCTGAAAGTTCAGAATATGTCAGCATTCCAAAAAAGGCATTAAAATGCATCTTAGGCCTGAAAAAATGTTGAAATCTTTGGAGGCCCAAAAAAGGGGTTTACAGGCATCGTAGACCCCCTAAAGTCTGGAAAATGTTGGTGGCCCAAAAACATTGTGAGAGATCTCTGAATGTCCCAAAAACATTTACAGCCTGAAAGGGGCATTAACCCACATCCTAGACCACTGTAATTTTCCAAATTGTTTTTGCCACGAAAAATGCATCCTACATCCCCGAAAGTACAGAATATGTTAGCAGCCCGAAAAAGGCCTTAAAATGCATCTTAGGCCGGCAAAAATGTTGAAATCTTTGGAGGCCCAAAAAAGGGGTTTACAGGCATCGTAGACCACCTAAAGTCCAGAAAATGTTGGTGGCCCAAAAGCAGTGTGAGAGAGCTCAGAATGTCCCAAAAGCATTTGCAGCTTGAAAGGGGCATTAACCCGCATCCTAGACCACTGAAATTCCCAAAAATATTTTTGGCACGAAAAATGCATCCTACATCCCCGAAAGTACAGAATATGTTAGCAGCCCAAAAAAGGCCTTAAAATGCATCTTAGGCCGGCATAAATGTTGAAATCTTTGGAGGCCCAAAAAAGGGGTTTACAGGCATCGTAGACCACCTAAAGTCCATAAAATGTTGGTGGCCCAAAAGCAGTGTGAGAGAGCTCGGAATGTCCCAAAAGCATTTGCAGCTTGAAAGGGGCATTAACCCGCATCCTAGACCACTGAAATTCCCCAAAATATTTTTGGCATGAAAAATGCATCCTACCCCCCTGAAAGTACAGAATATGTTAGCAGCCCAAAAAAGGCCTTAAATGCATTTTAGGCCTGCAAAAATGTTGAAATGTTTGGAGGCCCAAAAAAAAGGTTTACAGGCATCGTAGACCCCCTAAAGTCCAGAAAATGTTGGTGGCCCAAAAACATTGTGAGAGAGCTCTGAATGTCCCAAAAACATTTGCAGCCTGAAAGGGGCATTAACCCAAATCCTAGACCACTGAAATTCCCAAAAATATTTTTGGCACGAAAAATGCATCCTAAACCCCTGAAAGTACAGAATATGTTAGCAGCCCAAAAAAGGCCTTAAATGCAATTTAGGCCTGCAAAAATGTTGAAATGTTTGGAGGCCCAAAAAAAAGGTTTACCGGCATCGTAGACCCCCTAAAGTCCAGAAAATGTTGGTGGCCCAAAAACGGTGTGAGAGAGCTCTGAATCTCCCAAAAACATTTGCAGTCTGAAAAGGACATTAACCCGCATGCTAGACCCCTGAAATTCCCAAAAATATTTTTGGCACGAAAAATGCATCCTACAACCCTGAAAGTTCAGAATATGTTAGCAGCCCAAAAAAGGCCTTAAAATGCATCTTAGGCCGGCAAAAATGTTGAAATCTTTGGAGGCCCAAAAAAGGGGTTTACAGGCATCGTAGACCACCTAAAGTCCAGAAAATGTTGGTGGCCCAAAAGCAGTGTGAGAGAGCTCGGAATGTCCCAAAAGCATTTGCAGCTTGAAAGGGGCATTAACCCAAATCCTAGACCACTGTAATTCTCCAAAATATTTTTGGCACGAAAAATGCATCCTACCCCCCCTGAAAGTACAGAATATGTTAGCAGCCCAAAAAAGGCCTTAAATGCATTTTAGGCCTGCAAAAATGTTGAAATGTTTGGAGGCCCAAAAAAAAAAGTTTACAGGCATCGTAGACCCCCTAAAGTCCAGAAAATGTTGGTGGCCCAAAAACATTGTGAGAGAGCTCTGAATGTCCCAAAAACATTTGCAGCCTGAAAGGGGCATTAACCCAAATCCTAGACCACTGAAATTCCCAAAAATATTTTTGGCACGAAAAATGCATCCTAAACCCCTGAAAGTACAGAATATGTTAGCAGCCCAAAAAAGGCCTTAAATGCAATTTAGGCCTGCAAAAATGTTGAAATGTTTGGAGGCCCAAAAAAAAGGTTTACCGGCATTGTAGACCCCCTAAAGTCCAGAAAATGTTGGTGGCCCAAAGACATTGTGAGAGAGCTCAGAATGTCCCAAAAACATTAGCAGCCCAAAAGGGGCATTAACCCAAATCCTAGACCACTGAAATTCCCAAAAATATTTCTGGCACGAAAAATCCATCCTACACCCCTGAAAGTCCAGAAAATGTTAGCAGCCCAAAAAAGGCCTTAAAATGCATCTTAGGCCTGCAAAAATGTTGAAATGTTTGGATGCCCAAAAAATGGGTTTACAGGCATCGTAGGCCCCCTAAAGTTCAGAAAATGTTGGTGGCCCAAAAACAGTGTGAGAGAGCTCTGAATGTCCCAAAAGCATTTGCAGCCTGAAAGGGGCATTAACCCACATCCTAGACCACTGAAATTCCCAAAACAAAAATATTTTTGCCACGAAAAATGGATCCTACAACCCCGAAAGTACAGAATATGTTAGCAGCCCAAAAAAGGCCTTAAAATGCATTTTAGGCCTGCAAAAAAGTTGAAATCTTTGGAGGCCCAAAAAAGGGGTTTACAGGCATCGTAGACCACCTAAAGTCTGTAAAATGTTGGTGGCCCAAAAACATTGTGAGAGATCTCTGAATGTCCCAAAAACATTTACAGCCTGAAAGGGGCATTAACCCACATCCTAGACCACTGTAATTCTCCAAAATATTTTTGCCACGAAAAATGCATCCTACATCCCCGAAAGTACAGAATATGTTAGCAGCCCAAAAAAGGCCTTAAAATCTATCTTAGGCCGGCAAAAATGTTGAAATCTTTGGAGGCCCAAAAAAGGGGTTTACAGGCATCGTAGACCACCTAAAGTCCATAAAATGTTGGTGGCCCAAAAGCAGTGTGAGAGAGCTCGGAATTTCCCAAAAGCATTTGCAGCTTGAAAGGGGCATTAACCCGCATCCTAGACCACTGAAATTCCCCAAAATATTTTTGGCATGAAAAATGCATCCTACCCCCCTGAAAGTACAGAATATGTTAGCAGCCCAAAAAAGGCCTTAAATGTATTTTAGGCCTGCAAAAATGTTGAAATGTTTGGAGGCCCAAAAAAAAGGTTTACAGGCATCGTAGACCCCCTAAAGTCCAGAAAATGTTGGTGGCCCAAAAACATTGTGAGAGAGCTCTGAATGTCCCAAAAACATTTGCAGCCTGAAAGGGGCATTAACCCAAATCCTAGACCACTGAAATTACCAAAAATATTTCTGGCACGAAAAATGCATCCTACACCCCTGAAAGTTCAGAAAATGTTAGCAGCCCAAAAAGGCCTTAAAATGCATCTTAGGCCTACAAAAATGTTGAAATGTTTGGATGCCCAAAAAAGGGGTTTACAGGCATCGTAGACCCCCTAAAGTTCAGAAAATGTTGGTGGCCCAAAAACAGTGTGAGAGAGCTCTGAATGTCCCAAAAGCATTTGCAGCCTGAAAGGGGCATTAACCCACATCCTAGACCACTGAAATTCCCAAAACAAAAATATTTTTGCCACGAAAAATGGATCCTACAACCCCGAAAGTACAGAATATGTTAGCAGCCCAAAAAAGGCCTTAAAATGCATCTTAGGCCTGCAAAAATGTTGAAATCTTTGGAGGCCCAAAAAAGGGGTTTACAGGCATCGTAGACCCCCTAAAGTCTGTAAAATGTTGGTGGCCCAAAAACATTGTGAGAGAGCTCGGAATGTCCCAAAAGCATTTACAGCCTGAAAGGGGCATTAACCCACATCCTAGACCACTGTAATTCTCCAAAATATTTTTGCCACGAAAAATGCATCCTACATCCCCGAAAGTACAGAATATGTTAGCAGCCCAAAAAAGGCCTTAAAATGCATCTTAGGCCGGCAAAAATGTTGAAATCTTTGGAGGCCCAAAAAAGGGGTTTACAGGCATCGTAGACCACCTAAAGTCCATAAAATGTTGGTGGCCCAAAAGCAGTGTGAGAGAGCTCGGAATGTCCCAAAAGCATTTGCAGCTTGAAAGGGGCATTAACCTGCATCCTAGACCACTGAAATTCCGAAAAATATTTTTGGCACGAAAAATGCATCCTACACCCCTGAAAGTACAGAATATGTTAGCAGCCCAAAAAAGGCCTTAAATGCATTTTAGGCCTGCAAAAATGTTGAAATGTTTGGAGGCCCAAAAAAAAGGTTTACAGGCATCGTAGACCCCCTAAAGTCTGTAAAATGTTGGTGGCCCAAAAACATTGTGAGAGATCTCTGAATGTACCAAAAACATTTGCCGTCTGAAAAGGACATTAACCCACATGCTAGACCCCTGAAATTCCCAAAAATATTTTTGGCACGAAAAATGCATCCTACAACCCTGAAAGTTCAGAATATGTCAGCATTCCAAAAAAGGCCTTAAAATGCGTCTTAGGCCTGAAAAAATGTTGAAATCTTTGGAGGCCCAAAAAAGGGGTTTACAGGCATCGTAGACCCCCTAAAGTCTGGAAAATGTTGGTGGCCCAAAAACATTGTGAGAGAGCTCTGAATGTCCCAAAAACATTTGCAGCCTGAAAGGGGCATTAACCCAAATCCTAGACCACTGAAATTCCCAAAAATATTTTTGGCACGAAAAATGCATTCTAAACCCCTGAAAGTACAGAATATGTTAGCAGCCCAAAAAAGGCCTTAAATGCAATTTAGGCCTGCAAAAATGTTGAAATGTTTGGAGGCCCAAAAAAAAGGTTTACCGGCATCGTAGACCCCCTAAAGTCCAGAAAATGTTGGTGGCCCAAAGACATTGTGAGAGAGCTCTGAATGTCCCAAAAACATTAGCAGCCCAAAAGGGGCATTAACCCAAATCCTAGACCACTGAAATTACCAAAAATATTTCTGGCACGGAAAATGCATCCTACACCCCTGAAAGTTCAGAAAATGTTAGCAGCCCAAAAAAGGCCTTAAAATGCATCTTAGGCCTGCAAAAATGTTGAAATGTTTCGATGCCCAAAAAAGGGGTTTACAGGCATCTTAGACCCCCTAAAGTTCAGAAAATGTTGGTGGCCCAAAAACAGTGTGAGAGAGGTCTGAATGTCCCAAAAGCATTTGCAGCCTGAAAGGGGCATTAACCCACATCCTAGACCACTGAAATTCCCAAAACAAAAATATTTTTGCCACGAAAAATGGATCCTACAACCCCGAAAGCACAGAATATGTTAGCAGCCCAAAAAAGGCCTTAAAATGCATCTTAGGCCTGCAAAAATGTTGAAATGTTTGGATGCCCAAAAAAGGGGTTAACAGGCATCGAAGACCCCCTAAAGTCCAGAATATGTCGGTGGCCCAAAAACGGTGTGAGAGAGCTCTGAATCTCCCAAAAACATTTGCAGTCTGAAAAGGACATTAACCCGCATGCTAGACCCCTGAAATTCCCAAAAATATTTTTGGCACGAAAAATGCATCCTACAACCCTGAAAGTTCAGAATATGTCAGCATTCCAAAAAAGGCATTAAAATGCATCTTAGGCCTGAAAAAATGTTGAAATCTTTGGAGGCCAAAAAAGGGGTTTACAGGCATCGTAGACCCCCTAAAGTCTGGAAAATGTTGGTGGCCCAAAAACATTGTGAGAGATCTCTGAATGTCCCAAAAACATTTACAGCCTGAAAGGGGCATTAACCCACATCCTAGACCACTGTAATTTTCCAAATTGTTTTTGCCACGAAAAATGCATCCTACATCCCCGAAAGTACAGAATATGTTAGCAGCCCGAAAAAGGCCTTAAAATGCATCTTAGGCCGGCAAAAATGTTGAAATCTTTGGAGGCCCAAAAAAGGGGTTTACAGGCATCGTAGACCACCTAAAGTCCAGAAAATGTTGGTGGCCCAAAAGCAGTGTGAGAGAGCTCAGAATGTCCCAAAAGCATTTGCAGCTTGAAAGGGGCATTAACCCGCATCCTAGACCACTGAAATTCCCAAAAATATTTTTGGCACGAAAAATGCATCCTACATCCCCGAAAGTACAGAATATGTTAGCAGCCCAAAAAAGGCCTTAAAATGCATCTTAGGCCGGCATAAATGTTGAAATCTTTGGAGGCCCAAAAAAGGGGTTTACAGGCATCGTAGACCACCTAAAGTCCATAAAATGTTGGTGGCCCAAAAGCAGTGTGAGAGAGCTCGGAATGTCCCAAAAGCATTTGCAGCTTGAAAGGGGCATTAACCCGCATCCTAGACCACTGAAATTCCCCAAAATATTTTTGGCGTGAAAAATGCATCCTACCCCCCTGAAAGTACAGAATATGTTAGCAGCCCAAAAAAGGCCTTAAATGCATTTTAGGCCTGCAAAAATGTTGAAATGTTTGGAGGCCCAAAAAAAAGGTTTACAGGCATCGTAGACCCCCTAAAGTCCAGAAAATGTTGGTGGCCCAAAAACATTGTGAGAGAGCTCTGAATGTCCCAAAAACATTTGCAGCCTGAAAGGGGCATTAACCCAAATCCTAGACCACTGAAATTCCCAAAAATATTTTTGGCACGAAAAATGCATCCTAAACCCCTGAAAGTACAGAATATGTTAGCAGCCCAAAAAAGGCCTTAAATGCAATTTAGGCCTGCAAAAATGTTGAAATGTTTGGAGGCCCAAAAAAAAGGTTTACCGGCATCGTAGACCCCCTAAAGTCCAGAAAATGTTGGTGGCCCAAAAACGGTGTGAGAGAGCTCTGAATCTCCCAAAAACATTTGCAGTCTGAAAAGGACATTAACCCGCATGCTAGACCCCTGAAATTCCCAAAAATATTTTTGGCACGAAAAATGCATCCTACAACCCTGAAAGTTCAGAATATGTTAGCAGCCCAAAAAAGGCCTTAAAATGCATCTTAGGCCGGCAAAAATGTTGAAATCTTTGGAGGCCCAAAAAAGGGGTTTACAGGCATCGTAGACCACCTAAAGTCCAGAAAATGTTGGTGGCCCAAAAGCAGTGTGAGAGAGCTCGGAATGTCCCAAAAGCATTTGCAGCTTGAAAGGGGCATTAACCCAAATCCTAGACCACTGTAATTCTCCAAAATATTTTTGGCACGAAAAATGCATCCTACCCCCCCTGAAAGTACAGAATATGTTAGCAGCCCAAAAAAGGCCTTAAATGCATTTTAGGCCTGCAAAAATGTTGAAATGTTTGGAGGCCCAAAAAAAAAAGTTTACAGGCATCGTAGACCCCCTAAAGTCCAGAAAATGTTGGTGGCCCAAAAACATTGTGAGAGAGCTCTGAATGTCCCAAAAACATTTGCAGCCTGAAAGGGGCATTAACCCAAATCCTAGACCACTGAAATTCCCAAAAATATTTTTGGCACGAAAAATGCATCCTAAACCCCTGAAAGTACAGAATATGTTAGCAGCCCAAAAAAGGCCTTAAATGCAATTTAGGCCTGCAAAAATGTTGAAATGTTTGGAGGCCCAAAAAAAAGGTTTACCGGCATTGTAGACCCCCTAAAGTCCAGAAAATGTTGGTGGCCCAAAGACATTGTGAGAGAGCTCTGAATGTCCCAAAAACATTAGCAGCCCAAAAGGGGCATTAACCCAAATCCTAGACCACTGAAATTCCCAAAAATATTTCTGGCACGAAAAATCCATCCTACACCCCTGAAAGTCCAGAAAATGTTAGCAGCCCAAAAAAGGCCTTAAAATGCATCTTAGGCCTGCAAAAATGTTGAAATGTTTGGATGCCCAAAAAATGGGTTTACAGGCATCGTAGGCCCCCTAAAGTTCAGAAAATGTTGGTGGCCCAAAAACAGTGTGAGAGAGCTCTGAATGTCCCAAAAGCATTTGCAGCCTGAAAGGGGCATTAACCCACATCCTAGACCACTGAAATTCCCAAAACAAAAATATTTTTGCCACGAAAAATGGATCCTACAACCCCGAAAGTACAGAATATGTTAGCAGCCCAAAAAAGGCCTTAAAATGCATTTTAGGCCTGCAAAAATGTTGAAATCTTTGGAGGCCCAAAAAAGGGGTTTACAGGCATCGTAGACCACCTAAAGTCTGTAAAATGTTGGTGGCCCAAAAACATTGTGAGAGATCTCTGAATGTCCCAAAAACATTTACAGCCTGAAAGGGGCATTAACCCACATCCTAGACCACTGTAATTCTCCAAAATATTTTTGCCACGAAAAATGCATCCTACATCCCCGAAAGTACAGAATATGTTAGCAGCCCAAAAAAGGCCTTAAAATCTATCTTAGGCCGGCAAAAATGTTGAAATCTTTGGAGGCCCAAAAAAGGGGTTTACAGGCATCGTAGACCACCTAAAGTCCATAAAATGTTGGTGGCCCAAAAGCAGTGTGAGAGAGCTCGGAATTTCCCAAAAGCATTTGCAGCTTGAAAGGGGCATTAACCCGCATCCTAGACCACTGAAATTCCCCAAAATATTTTTGGCATGAAAAATGCATCCTACCCCCCTGAAAGTACAGAATATGTTAGCAGCCCAAAAAAGGCCTTAAATGTATTTTAGGCCTGCAAAAATGTTGAAATGTTTGGAGGCCCAAAAAAAAGGTTTACAGGCATCGTAGACCCCCTAAAGGCCAGAAAATGTTGGTGGCCCAAAAACATTGTGAGAGAGCTCTGAATGTCCCAAAAACATTTGCAGCCTGAAAGGGGCATTAACCCAAATCCTAGACCACTGAAATTACCAAAAATATTTCTGGCACGAAAAATGCATCCTACACCCCTGAAAGTTCAGAAAATGTTAGCAGCCCAAAAAGGCCTTAAAATGCATCTTAGGCCTACAAAAATGTTGAAATGTTTGGATGCCCAAAAAAGGGGTTTACAGGCATCGTAGACCCCCTAAAGTTCAGAAAATGTTGGTGGCCCAAAAACAGTGTGAGAGAGCTCTGAATGTCCCAAAAGCATTTGCAGCCTGAAAGGGGCATTAACCCACATCCTAGACCACTGAAATTCCCAAAACAAAAATATTTTTGCCACGAAAAATGGATCCTACAACCCCGAAAGTACAGAATATGTTAGCAGCCCAAAAAAGGCCTTGAAATGCATCTTAGGCCTGCAAAAATGTTGAAATCTTTGGAGGCCCAAAAAAGGGGTTTACAGGCATCGTAGACCCCCTAAAGTCTGTAAAATGTTGGTGGCCCAAAAACATTGTGAGAGATCTCTGAATGTCCCAAAAACATTTACAGCCTGAAAGGGGCATTAACCCACATCCTAGACCACTGTAATTCTCCAAAATATTTTTGCCACGAAAAATGCATCCTACATCCCCGAAAGTACAGAATATGTTAGCAGCCCAAAAAAGGCCTTAAAATGCATCTTAGGCCGGCAAAAATGTTGAAATCTTTGGAGGCCCAAAAAAGGGGTTTACAGGCATCGTAGACCACCTAAAGTCCATAAAATGTTGGTGGCCCAAAAGCAGTGTGAGAGAGCTCGGAATGTCCCAAAAGCATTTGCAGCTTGAAAGGGGCATTAACCTGCATCCTAGACCACTGAAATTCCGAAAAATATTTTTGGCACGAAAAATGCATCCTACCCCCCTGAAAGTACAGAATATGTTAGCAGCCCAAAAAAGGCCTTAAATGCATTTTAGGCCTGCAAAAATATTGAAATGTTTGGAGGCCCAAAAAAAAGGTTTACAGGCATCGTAGACCCCCTAAAGTCTGTAAAATGTTGGTGGCCCAAAAACATTGTGAGAGATCTCTGAATGTACCAAAAACATTTGCCGTCTGAAAAGGACATTAACCCACATGCTAGACCCCTGAAATTCCCAAAAATATTTTTGGCACGAAAAATGCATCCTACAACCCTGAAAGTTCAGAATATGTCAGCATTCCAAAAAAGGCCTTAAAATGCATCTTAGGCCTGAAAAAATGTTGAAATCTTTGGAGGCCCAAAAAAGGGGTTTACAGGCATCGTAGACCCCCTAAAGTCTGGAAAATGTTGGTGGCCCAAAAACATTGTGAGAGAGCTCTGAATGTCCCAAAAACATTTGCAGCCTGAAAGGGGCATTAACCCAAATCCTAGACCACTGAAATTCCCAAAAATATTTTTGGCACGAAAAATGCATCCTAAACCCCTGAAAGTACAGAATATGTTAGCAGCCCAAAAAAGGCCTTAAATGCAATTTAGGCCTGCAAAAATGTTGAAATGTTTGGAGGCCCAAAAAAAAGGTTTACCGGCATCGTAGACCCCCTAAAGTCCAGAAAATGTTGGTGGCCCAAAGACATTGTGAGAGAGCTCTGAATGTCCCAAAAACATTAGCAGCCCAAAAGGGGCATTAACCCAAATCCTAGACCACTGAAATTACCAAAAATATTTCTGGCACGGAAAATGCATCCTACACCCCTGAAAGTTCAGAAAATGTTAGCAGCCCAAAAAAGGCCTTAAAATGCATCTTAGGCCTGCAAAAATGTTGAAATGTTTGGATGCCCAAAAAAGGGGTTTACAGGCATCTTAGACCCCCTAAAGTTCAGAAAATGTTGGTGGCCCAAAAACAGTGTGAGAGAGGTCTGAATGTCCCAAAAGCATTTGCAGCCTGAAAGGGGCATTAACCCACATCCTAGACCACTGAAATTCCCAAAACAAAAATATTTTTGCCACGAAAAATGGATCCTACAACCCCGAAAGCACAGAATATGTTAGCAGCCCAAAAAAGGCCTTAAAATGCATCTTAGGCCTGCAAAAATGTTGAAATGTTTGGATGCCCAAAAAAGGGGTTAACAGGCATCGAAGACCCCCTAAAGTCCAGAATATGTCGGTGGCCCAAAAACGGTGTGAGAGAGCTCTGAATCTCCCAAAAACATTTGCAGTCTGAAAAGGACATTAACCCGCATGCTAGACCCCTGAAATTCCCAAAAATATTTTTGGCACGAAAAATGCATCCTACAACCCTGAAAGTTCAGAATATGTCAGCATTCCAAAAAAGGCATTAAAATGCATCTTAGGCCTGAAAAAATGTTGAAATCTTTGGAGGCCCAAAAAAGGGGTTTACAGGCATCGTAGACCCCCTAAAGTCTGGAAAATGTTGGTGGCCCAAAAACATTGTGAGAGATCTCTGAATGTCCCAAAAACATTTACAGCCTGAAAGGGGCATTAACCCACATCCTAGACCACTGTAATTTTCCAAATGGTTTTTGCCACGAAAAATGCATCCTACATCCCCGAAAGTACAGAATATGTTAGCAGCCCGAAAAAGGCCTTAAAATGCATCTTAGGCCGGCAAAAATGTTGAAATCTTTGGAGGCCCAAAAAAGGGGTTTACAGGCATCGTAGACCACCTAAAGTCCAGAAAATGTTGGTGGCCCAAAAGCAGTGTGAGAGAGCTCAGAATGTCCCAAAAGCATTTGCAGCTTGAAAGGGGCATTAACCCGCATCCTAGACCACTGAAATTCCCAAAAATATTTTTGGCACGAAAAATGCATCCTACATCCCCGAAAGTACAGAATATGTTAGCAGCCCAAAAAAGGCCTTAAAATGCATCTTAGGCCGGCATAAATGTTGAAATCTTTGGAGGCCCAAAAAAGGGGTTTACAGGCATCGTAGACCACCTAAAGTCCATAAAATGTTGGTGGCCCAAAAGCAGTGTGAGAGAGCTCGGAATGTCCCAAAAGCATTTGCAGCTTGAAAGGGGCATTAACCCGCATCCTAGACCACTGAAATTCCCCAAAATATTTTTGGCATGAAAAATGCATCCTACCCCCCTGAAAGTACAGAATATGTTAGCAGCCCAAAAAAGGCCTTAAATGCATTTTAGGCCTGCAAAAATGTTGAAATGTTTGGAGGCCCAAAAAAAAGGTTTACAGGCATCGTAGACCCCCTAAAGTCCAGAAAATGTTGGTGGCCCAAAAACATTGTGAGAGAGCTCTGAATGTCCCAAAAACATTTGCAGCCTGAAAGGGGCATTAACCCAAATCCTAGACCACTGAAATTCCCAAAAATATTTTTGGCACGAAAAATGCATCCTAAACCCCTGAAAGTACAGAATATGTTAGCAGCCCAAAAAAGGCCTTAAATGCAATTTAGGCCTGCAAAAATGTTGAAATGTTTGGAGGCCCAAAAAAAAGGTTTACCGGCATCGTAGACCCCCTAAAGTCCAGAAAATGTTGGTGGCCCAAAAACGGTGTGAGAGAGCTCTGAATCTCCCAAAAACATTTGCAGTCTGAAAAGGACATTAACCCGCATGCTAGACCCCTGAAATTCCCAAAAATATTTTTGGCACGAAAAATGCATCCTACAACCCTGAAAGTTCAGAATATGTTAGCAGCCCAAAAAAGGCCTTAAAATGCATCTTAGGCCGGCAAAAATGTTGAAATCTTTGGAGGCCCAAAAAAGGGGTTTACAGGCATCGTAGACCACCTAAAGTCCAGAAAATGTTGGTGGCCCAAAAGCAGTGTGAGAGAGCTCGGAATGTCCCAAAAGCATTTGCAGCTTGAAAGGGGCATTAACCCAAATCCTAGACCACTGTAATTCTCCAAAATATTTTTGGCACGAAAAATGCATCCTACCCCCCCTGAAAGTACAGAATATGTTAGCAGCCCAAAAAAGGCCTTAAATGCATTTTAGGCCTGCAAAAATGTTGAAATGTTTGGAGGCCCAAAAAAAAAAGTTTACAGGCATCGTAGACCCCCTAAAGTCCAGAAAATGTTGGTGGCCCAAAAACATTGTGAGAGAGCTCTGAATGTCCCAAAAACATTTGCAGCCTGAAAGGGGCATTAACCCAAATCCTAGACCACTGAAATTCCCAAAAATATTTTTGGCACGAAAAATGCATCCTAAACCCCTGAAAGTACAGAATATGTTAGCAGCCCAAAAAAGGCCTTAAATGCAATTTAGGCCTGCAAAAATGTTGAAATGTTTGGAGGCCCAAAAAAAAGGTTTACCGGCATTGTAGACCCCCTAAAGTCCAGAAAATGTTGGTGGCCCAAAGACATTGTGAGAGAGCTCTGAATGTCCCAAAAACATTAGCAGCCCAAAAGGGGCATTAACCCAAATCCTAGACCACTGAAATTCCCAAAAATATTTCTGGCACGAAAAATCCATCCTACACCCCTGAAAGTCCAGAAAATGTTAGCAGCCCAAAAAAGGCCTTAAAATGCATCTTAGGCCTGCAAAAATGTTGAAATGTTTGGATGCCCAAAAAATGGGTTTACAGGCATCGTAGGCCCCCTAAAGTTCAGAAAATGTTGGTGGCCCAAAAACAGTGTGAGAGAGCTCTGAATGTCCCAAAAGCATTTGCAGCCTGAAAGGGGCATTAACCCACATCCTAGACCACTGAAATTCCCAAAACAAAAATATTTTTGCCACGAAAAATGGATCCTACAACCCCGAAAGTACAGAATATGTTAGCAGCCCAAAAAAGGCCTTAAAATGCATTTTAGGCCTGCAAAAATGTTGAAATCTTTGGAGGCCCAAAAAAGGGGTTTACAGGCATCGTAGACCACCTAAAGTCTGTAAAATGTTGGTGGCCCAAAAACATTGTGAGAGATCTCTGAATGTCCCAAAAACATTTACAGCCTGAAAGGGGCATTAACCCACATCCTAGACCACTGTAATTCTCCAAAATATTTTTGCCACGAAAAATGCATCCTACATCCCCGAAAGTACAGAATATGTTAGCAGCCCAAAAAAGGCCTTAAAATCTATCTTAGGCCGGCAAAAATGTTGAAATCTTTGGAGGCCCAAAAAAGGGGTTTACAGGCATCGTAGACCACCTAAAGTCCATAAAATGTTGGTGGCCCAAAAGCAGTGTGAGAGAGCTCGGAATTTCCCAAAAGCATTTGCAGCTTGAAAGGGGCATTAACCCGCATCCTAGACCACTGAAATTCCCCAAAATATTTTTGGCATGAAAAATGCATCCTACCCCCCTGAAAGTACAGAATATGTTAGCAGCCCAAAAAAGGCCTTAAATGTATTTTAGGCCTGCAAAAATGTTGAAATGTTTGGAGGCCCAAAAAAAAGGTTTACAGGCATCGTAGACCCCCTAAAGTCCAGAAAATGTTGGTGGCCCAAAAACATTGTGAGAGAGCTCTGAATGTCCCAAAAACATTTGCAGCCTGAAAGGGGCATTAACCCAAATCCTAGACCACTGAAATTACCAAAAATATTTCTGGCACGAAAAATGCATCCTACACCCCTGAAAGTTCAGAAAATGTTAGCAGCCCAAAAAGGCCTTAAAATGCATCTTAGGCCTACAAAAATGTTGAAATGTTTGGATGCCCAAAAAAGGGGTTTACAGGCATCGTAGACCCCCTAAAGTTCAGAAAATGTTGGTGGCCCAAAAACAGTGTGAGAGAGCTCTGAATGTCCCAAAAGCATTTGCAGCCTGAAAGGGGCATTAACCCACATCCTAGACCACTGAAATTCCCAAAACAAAAATATTTTTGCCACGAAAAATGGATCCTACAACCCCGAAAGTACAGAATATGTTAGCAGCCCAAAAAAGGCCTTAAAATGCATCTTAGGCCTGCAAAAATGTTGAAATCTTTGGAGGCCCAAAAAAGGGGTTTACAGGCATCGTAGACCCCCTAAAGTCTGTAAAATGTTGGTGGCCCAAAAACATTGTGAGAGATCTCTGAATGTCCCAAAAACATTTACAGCCTGAAAGGGGCATTAACCCACATCCTAGACCACTGTAATTCTCCAAAATATTTTTGCCACGAAAAATGCATCCTACATCCCCGAAAGTACAGAATATGTTAGCAGCCCAAAAAAGGCCTTAAAATGCATCTTAGGCCGGCAAAAATGTTGAAATCTTTGGAGGCCCAAAAAAGGGGTTTACAGGCATCGTAGACCACCTAAAGTCCATAAAATGTTGGTGGCCCAAAAGCAGTGTGAGAGAGCTCGGAATGTCCCAAAAGCATTTGCAGCTTGAAAGGGGCATTAACCTGCATCCTAGACCACTGAAATTCCGAAAAATATTTTTGGCACGAAAAATGCATCCTACCCCCCTGAAAGTACAGAATATGTTAGCAGCCCAAAAAAGGCCTTAAATGCATTTTAGGCCTGCAAAAATGTTGAAATGTTTGGAGGCCCAAAAAAAAGGTTTACAGGCATCGTAGACCCCCTAAAGTCTGTAAAATGTTGGTGGCCCAAAAACATTGTGAGAGATCTCTGAATGTCCCAAAAGCATTTGCAGCTTGAAAGGGGCATTAACCCGCATCCTAGACCACTGAAATTACCAAAAATATTTCTGGCACGAAAAAATGCATCCTACACCCCTGAAAGTTCAGAAAATGTTAGCAGCCCAAAAAGGCCTTAAAATGCATCTTAGGCCTGCAAAAATGTTGAAATGTTTGTATGCCCAAAAAAGGGGTTTACAGGCATCGTAGACCCCCTAAAGTCCAGAATATGTCGGTGGCCCAAAAACGGTGTGAGAGAGCTCTGAATCTCCCAAAAACATTTGCAGTCTGAAAAGGACATTAACACGCATGCTAGACCCCTGAAATTCCCAAAAATATTTTTGGCACGAAAAATGCATCCTACAACCCTGAAAGTTCAGAATATGTCAGAATTCCAAAAAATGCCTTAAAAAGCATCTTAGGCCTGAAAAAATGTTGAAATCTTTGGAGGTCCAAAGAAGGGGTTTACAGGCATCGTAGGCCCCCTAAAGTCTGGAAAATGTTGGTGGCCCAAAAACATTGTGAGAGATCTCTGAATGTCCCAAAAACATTTACAGCCTGAAAGGGGCATTAACCCACATCCTAGACCACTGTAATTCTCCAAAATATTTTTGCCACGAAAAATGCATCCTACACCCCTGAAAGTTCAGAAAATGTTAGCAGCACAAAAAAGGCCTTAAAATGCATCTTAGGCCTGCAAAAATGTTGAAATCTTTGGAGGCCCAAAAAAGGGGTTTACAGGCATCGTAGACCCCCTAAAGTCTGTAAAATGTTGGTGGCCCAAAAACATTGTGAGAGATCTCTGAATGTCCCAAAAACATTTACAGCCTGAAGGGGGCATTAACCCACATCCTAGACCACTGTAATTACCAAAAATATTTCTGGCAGGAAAAATGCATCCTACACCCCTGAAAGTTCAGAAAATGTTAGCAGCCCAAAAAGGCCTTAAAATGCATTTTAGGCCTGCAAAAATGTTGAAATGTTTGGATGCCCAAAAAAGGGGTTTACAGGCATCGTAGACCCCATAAAGTCCAGAATATGTCGGTGGCCCAAAAACAGTGTGAGAGAGCTCTGAATCTCCCAAAAACATTTGCAGTCTGAAAAGGACATTAACCCGCATGCTAGACCCCTGAAATTCCCAAAAATATTTTTGGCACGAAAAATGCATCCTACAACCCTGAAAGTTCAGAATATGTCAGCATTCCAAAAAAGGCCTTAAAATGCATCTTAGGCCTGAAAAAATGTTGAAATCTTTGGAGGCCCAAAAAAGGGGTTTACAGGCATCGTAGACCCCCTAAAGTCTGGAAAATGTTGGATGCCCAAAAACATTGTGCGAGAGCTCTGAATGTCCCAAAAACATTTGCAGCCTGAAAGGGGCATTAACCCAAATCCTAGACCACTGAAATTCACAAAAATATTTTTGGCACGAAAAATGCATCCTAAACCCCTGAAAGTACAGAATATGTAAGCAGCCCAAAAAAGGCCTTAAATGCAATTTAGGCCTGCAAAAATGTTGAAATGTTTGGAGGCCCAAAAAAAAGGTTTACCGGCATCGTAGACCCCCTAAAGTCCAGAAAATGTTGGTGGCCCAAAGACATTGTGAGAGAGCTCTGAATGTCCCAAAAACATTAGCAGCCCAAAAGGGGCATTAACCCAAATCCTAGACCACTGCAATTACCAAAAATATTTCTGGCACGAAAAATGCATCCTACACCCCTGAAAGTTCAGAAAATGTTAGCAGCCCAAAAAAGGCCTTAAAATGCATCTTAGGCCTGCAAAAATGTTGAAATGTTTGGATGCCCAAAAAAGGGGTTTACAGGCATCTTAGACCCCCTAAAGTTCAGAAAATGTTGGTGGCCCAAAAACAGTGTGAGAGAGGTCTGAATGTCCCAAAAGCATTTGCAGCCTGAAAGGGGCATTAACCCACATCCTAGACCACTGAAATTCCCAAAACAAAAATATTTTTGCCACGAAAAATGGATCCTACAACCCCGAAAGCACAGAATATGTTAGCAGCCCAAAAAAGGCCTTAAAATGCATCTTAGGCCTGCAAAAATGTTGAAATCTTTGGAGGCCCAAAAAAGGGGTTTACAGGCATCGTAGACCCCCTAAAGTCCATAAAATGTTGGTGGCCCAAAAGCAGTGTGAGAGAGCTTGGAATGTCCCAAAAGCATTTGCAGCTTGAAAGGGGCATTAACCTGCATCCTAGACCACTGAAATTCCCAAAAATATTTTTGGCACGAAAAATGCATCCTACCCCCCTGAAAGTACAGAATATGTTAGCAGCCCAAAAAAGGCCTTAAATGCATTTTAGGCCTGCAAAAATGTTGAAATGTTTGGAGGCCCAAAAAAAAGGTTTACAGGCATCGTAGACCCCCTAAAGTCCAGAAAATGTTGGTGGCCCAAAAACATTGTGAGAGAGCTCTGAATGCCCCAAAAACATTTGCAGCCTGAAAGGGGCATTAACCCAAATCCTAGACCACTGAAATTACCAAAAATATTTCTGGCACGAAAAATGCATCCTACACCCCTGAAAGTTCAGAAAATGTTAGCAGCCCAAAAAGGCCTTAAAATGCATCTTAGGCCTACAAAAATGTTGAAATGTTTGGATGCCCAAAAAAGGGGTTTACAGGCATCGTAGACCCCCTAAAGTTCAGAAAATGTTGGTGGCCCAAAAACAGTGTGAGAGAGCTCTGAATGTCCCAAAAGCATTTGCAGCCTGAAAGGGGCATTAACCCACATCCTAGACCACTGAAATTCCCAAAACAAAAATATTTTTGCCACGAAAAATGGATCCTACAACCCCGAAAGTACAGAATATGTTAGCAGCCCAAAAAAGGCCTTAAAATGCATCTTAGGCCTGCAAAAATGTTGAAATCTTTGGAGGCCCAAAAAAGGGGTTTACAGGCATCGTAGACCCCCTAAAGTCTGTAAAATGTTGGTGGCCCAAAAACATTGTGAGAGAGCTCGGAATGTCCCAAAAGCATTTACAGCCTGAAAGGGGCATTAACCCACATCCTAGACCACTGTAATTCTCCAAAATATTTTTGCCACGAAAAATGCATCCTACATCCCCGAAAGTACAGAATATGTTAGCAGCCCAAAAAAGGCCTTAAAATGCATCTTAGGCCGGCAAAAATGTTGAAATCTTTGGAGGCCCAAAAAAGGGGTTTACAGGCATCGTAGACCACCTAAAGTCCATAAAATGTTGGTGGCCCAAAAGCAGTGTGAGAGAGCTCGGAATGTCCCAAAAGCATTTGCAGCTTGAAAGGGGCATTAACCTGCATCCTAGACCACTGAAATTCCGAAAAATATTTTTGGCACGAAAAATGCATCCTACACCCCTGAAAGTACAGAATATGTTAGCAGCCCAAAAAAGGCCTTAAATGCATTTTAGGCCTGCAAAAATGTTGAAATGTTTGGAGGCCCAAAAAAAAGGTTTACAGGCATCGTAGACCCCCTAAAGTCTGTAAAATGTTGGTGGCCCAAAAACATTGTGAGAGATCTCTGAATGTACCAAAAACATTTGCCGTCTGAAAAGGACATTAACCCACATGCTAGACCCCTGAAATTCCCAAAAATATTTTTGGCACGAAAAATGCATCCTACAACCCTGAAAGTTCAGAATATGTCAGCATTCCAAAAAAGGCCTTAAAATGCGTCTTAGGCCTGAAAAAATGTTGAAATCTTTGGAGGCCCAAAAAAGGGGTTTACAGGCATCGTAGACCCCCTAAAGTCTGGAAAATGTTGGTGGCCCAAAAACATTGTGAGAGAGCTCTGAATGTCCCAAAAACATTTGCAGCCTGAAAGGGGCATTAACCCAAATCCTAGACCACTGAAATTCCCAAAAATATTTTTGGCACGAAAAATGCATTCTAAACCCCTGAAAGTACAGAATATGTTAGCAGCCCAAAAAAGGCCTTAAATGCAATTTAGGCCTGCAAAAATGTTGAAATGTTTGGAGGCCCAAAAAAAAGGTTTACCGGCATCGTAGACCCCCTAAAGTCCAGAAAATGTTGGTGGCCCAAAGACATTGTGAGAGAGCTCTGAATGTCCCAAAAACATTAGCAGCCCAAAAGGGGCATTAACCCAAATCCTAGACCACTGAAATTACCAAAAATATTTCTGGCACGGAAAATGCATCCTACACCCCTGAAAGTTCAGAAAATGTTAGCAGCCCAAAAAAGGCCTTAAAATGCATCTTAGGCCTGCAAAAATGTTGAAATGTTTCGATGCCCAAAAAAGGGGTTTACAGGCATCTTAGACCCCCTAAAGTTCAGAAAATGTTGGTGGCCCAAAAACAGTGTGAGAGAGGTCTGAATGTCCCAAAAGCATTTGCAGCCTGAAAGGGGCATTAACCCACATCCTAGACCACTGAAATTCCCAAAACAAAAATATTTTTGCCACGAAAAATGGATCCTACAACCCCGAAAGCACAGAATATGTTAGCAGCCCAAAAAAGGCCTTAAAATGCATCTTAGGCCTGCAAAAATGTTGAAATGTTTGGATGCCCAAAAAAGGGGTTAACAGGCATCGAAGACCCCCTAAAGTCCAGAATATGTCGGTGGCCCAAAAACGGTGTGAGAGAGCTCTGAATCTCCCAAAAACATTTGCAGTCTGAAAAGGACATTAACCCGCATGCTAGACCCCTGAAATTCCCAAAAATATTTTTGGCACGAAAAATGCATCCTACAACCCTGAAAGTTCAGAATATGTCAGCATTCCAAAAAAGGCATTAAAATGCATCTTAGGCCTGAAAAAATGTTGAAATCTTTGGAGGCCAAAAAAGGGGTTTACAGGCATCGTAGACCCCCTAAAGTCTGGAAAATGTTGGTGGCCCAAAAACATTGTGAGAGATCTCTGAATGTCCCAAAAACATTTACAGCCTGAAAGGGGCATTAACCCACATCCTAGACCACTGTAATTTTCCAAATTGTTTTTGCCACGAAAAATGCATCCTACATCCCCGAAAGTACAGAATATGTTAGCAGCCCGAAAAAGGCCTTAAAATGCATCTTAGGCCGGCAAAAATGTTGAAATCTTTGGAGGCCCAAAAAAGGGGTTTACAGGCATCGTAGACCACCTAAAGTCCAGAAAATGTTGGTGGCCCAAAAGCAGTGTGAGAGAGCTCAGAATGTCCCAAAAGCATTTGCAGCTTGAAAGGGGCATTAACCCGCATCCTAGACCACTGAAATTCCCAAAAATATTTTTGGCACGAAAAATGCATCCTACATCCCCGAAAGTACAGAATATGTTAGCAGCCCAAAAAAGGCCTTAAAATGCATCTTAGGCCGGCATAAATGTTGAAATCTTTGGAGGCCCAAAAAAGGGGTTTACAGGCATCGTAGACCACCTAAAGTCCATAAAATGTTGGTGGCCCAAAAGCAGTGTGAGAGAGCTCGGAATGTCCCAAAAGCATTTGCAGCTTGAAAGGGGCATTAACCCGCATCCTAGACCACTGAAATTCCCCAAAATATTTTTGGCGTGAAAAATGCATCCTACCCCCCTGAAAGTACAGAATATGTTAGCAGCCCAAAAAAGGCCTTAAATGCATTTTAGGCCTGCAAAAATGTTGAAATGTTTGGAGGCCCAAAAAAAAGGTTTACAGGCATCGTAGACCCCCTAAAGTCCAGAAAATGTTGGTGGCCCAAAAACATTGTGAGAGAGCTCTGAATGTCCCAAAAACATTTGCAGCCTGAAAGGGGCATTAACCCAAATCCTAGACCACTGAAATTCCCAAAAATATTTTTGGCACGAAAAATGCATCCTAAACCCCTGAAAGTACAGAATATGTTAGCAGCCCAAAAAAGGCCTTAAATGCAATTTAGGCCTGCAAAAATGTTGAAATGTTTGGAGGCCCAAAAAAAAGGTTTACCGGCATCGTAGACCCCCTAAAGTCCAGAAAATGTTGGTGGCCCAAAAACGGTGTGAGAGAGCTCTGAATCTCCCAAAAACATTTGCAGTCTGAAAAGGACATTAACCCGCATGCTAGACCCCTGAAATTCCCAAAAATATTTTTGGCACGAAAAATGCATCCTACAACCCTGAAAGTTCAGAATATGTTAGCAGCCCAAAAAAGGCCTTAAAATGCATCTTAGGCCGGCAAAAATGTTGAAATCTTTGGAGGCCCAAAAAAGGGGTTTACAGGCATCGTAGACCACCTAAAGTCCAGAAAATGTTGGTGGCCCAAAAGCAGTGTGAGAGAGCTCGGAATGTCCCAAAAGCATTTGCAGCTTGAAAGGGGCATTAACCCAAATCCTAGACCACTGTAATTCTCCAAAATATTTTTGGCACGAAAAATGCATCCTACCCCCCCTGAAAGTACAGAATATGTTAGCAGCCCAAAAAAGGCCTTAAATGCATTTTAGGCCTGCAAAAATGTTGAAATGTTTGGAGGCCCAAAAAAAAAAGTTTACAGGCATCGTAGACCCCCTAAAGTCCAGAAAATGTTGGTGGCCCAAAAACATTGTGAGAGAGCTCTGAATGTCCCAAAAACATTTGCAGCCTGAAAGGGGCATTAACCCAAATCCTAGACCACTGAAATTCCCAAAAATATTTTTGGCACGAAAAATGCATCCTAAACCCCTGAAAGTACAGAATATGTTAGCAGCCCAAAAAAGGCCTTAAATGCAATTTAGGCCTGCAAAAATGTTGAAATGTTTGGAGGCCCAAAAAAAAGGTTTACCGGCATTGTAGACCCCCTAAAGTCCAGAAAATGTTGGTGGCCCAAAGACATTGTGAGAGAGCTCTGAATGTCCCAAAAACATTAGCAGCCCAAAAGGGGCATTAACCCAAATCCTAGACCACTGAAATTCCCAAAAATATTTCTGGCACGAAAAATCCATCCTACACCCCTGAAAGTCCAGAAAATGTTAGCAGCCCAAAAAAGGCCTTAAAATGCATCTTAGGCCTGCAAAAATGTTGAAATGTTTGGATGCCCAAAAAATGGGTTTACAGGCATCGTAGGCCCCCTAAAGTTCAGAAAATGTTGGTGGCCCAAAAACAGTGTGAGAGAGCTCTGAATGTCCCAAAAGCATTTGCAGCCTGAAAGGGGCATTAACCCACATCCTAGACCACTGAAATTCCCAAAACAAAAATATTTTTGCCACGAAAAATGGATCCTACAACCCCGAAAGTACAGAATATGTTAGCAGCCCAAAAAAGGCCTTAAAATGCATTTTAGGCCTGCAAAAATGTTGAAATCTTTGGAGGCCCAAAAAAGGGGTTTACAGGCATCGTAGACCACCTAAAGTCTGTAAAATGTTGGTGGCCCAAAAACATTGTGAGAGATCTCTGAATGTCCCAAAAACATTTACAGCCTGAAAGGGGCATTAACCCACATCCTAGACCACTGTAATTCTCCAAAATATTTTTGCCACGAAAAATGCATCCTACATCCCCGAAAGTACAGAATATGTTAGCAGCCCAAAAAAGGCCTTAAAATCTATCTTAGGCCGGCAAAAATGTTGAAATCTTTGGAGGCCCAAAAAAGGGGTTTACAGGCATCGTAGACCACCTAAAGTCCATAAAATGTTGGTGGCCCAAAAGCAGTGTGAGAGAGCTCGGAATTTCCCAAAAGCATTTGCAGCTTGAAAGGGGCATTAACCCGCATCCTAGACCACTGAAATTCCCCAAAATATTTTTGGCATGAAAAATGCATCCTACCCCCCTGAAAGTACAGAATATGTTAGCAGCCCAAAAAAGGCCTTAAATGTATTTTAGGCCTGCAAAAATGTTGAAATGTTTGGAGGCCCAAAAAAAAGGTTTACAGGCATCGTAGACCCCCTAAAGGCCAGAAAATGTTGGTGGCCCAAAAACATTGTGAGAGAGCTCTGAATGTCCCAAAAACATTTGCAGCCTGAAAGGGGCATTAACCCAAATCCTAGACCACTGAAATTACCAAAAATATTTCTGGCACGAAAAATGCATCCTACACCCCTGAAAGTTCAGAAAATGTTAGCAGCCCAAAAAGGCCTTAAAATGCATCTTAGGCCTACAAAAATGTTGAAATGTTTGGATGCCCAAAAAAGGGGTTTACAGGCATCGTAGACCCCCTAAAGTTCAGAAAATGTTGGTGGCCCAAAAACAGTGTGAGAGAGCTCTGAATGTCCCAAAAGCATTTGCAGCCTGAAAGGGGCATTAACCCACATCCTAGACCACTGAAATTCCCAAAACAAAAATATTTTTGCCACGAAAAATGGATCCTACAACCCCGAAAGTACAGAATATGTTAGCAGCCCAAAAAAGGCCTTGAAATGCATCTTAGGCCTGCAAAAATGTTGAAATCTTTGGAGGCCCAAAAAAGGGGTTTACAGGCATCGTAGACCCCCTAAAGTCTGTAAAATGTTGGTGGCCCAAAAACATTGTGAGAGATCTCTGAATGTCCCAAAAACATTTACAGCCTGAAAGGGGCATTAACCCACATCCTAGACCACTGTAATTCTCCAAAATATTTTTGCCACGAAAAATGCATCCTACATCCCCGAAAGTACAGAATATGTTAGCAGCCCAAAAAAGGCCTTAAAATGCATCTTAGGCCGGCAAAAATGTTGAAATCTTTGGAGGCCCAAAAAAGGGGTTTACAGGCATCGTAGACCACCTAAAGTCCATAAAATGTTGGTGGCCCAAAAGCAGTGTGAGAGAGCTCGGAATGTCCCAAAAGCATTTGCAGCTTGAAAGGGGCATTAACCTGCATCCTAGACCACTGAAATTCCGAAAAATATTTTTGGCACGAAAAATGCATCCTACCCCCCTGAAAGTACAGAATATGTTAGCAGCCCAAAAAAGGCCTTAAATGCATTTTAGGCCTGCAAAAATGTTGAAATGTTTGGAGGCCCAAAAAAAAGGTTTACAGGCATCGTAGACCCCCTAAAGTCTGTAAAATGTTGGTGGCCCAAAAACATTGTGAGAGATCTCTGAATGTACCAAAAACATTTGCCGTCTGAAAAGGACATTAACCCACATGCTAGACCCCTGAAATTCCCAAAAATATTTTTGGCACGAAAAATGCATCCTACAACCCTGAAAGTTCAGAATATGTCAGCATTCCAAAAAAGGCCTTAAAATGCATCTTAGGCCTGAAAAAATGTTGAAATCTTTGGAGGCCCAAAAAAGGGGTTTACAGGCATCGTAGACCCCCTAAAGTCTGGAAAATGTTGGTGGCCCAAAAACATTGTGAGAGAGCTCTGAATGTCCCAAAAACATTTGCAGCCTGAAAGGGGCATTAACCCAAATCCTAGACCACTGAAATTCCCAAAAATATTTTTGGCACGAAAAATGCATCCTAAACCCCTGAAAGTACAGAATATGTTAGCAGCCCAAAAAAGGCCTTAAATGCAATTTAGGCCTGCAAAAATGTTGAAATGTTTGGAGGCCCAAAAAAAAGGTTTACCGGCATCGTAGACCCCCTAAAGTCCAGAAAATGTTGGTGGCCCAAAGACATTGTGAGAGAGCTCTGAATGTCCCAAAAACATTAGCAGCCCAAAAGGGGCATTAACCCAAATCCTAGACCACTGAAATTACCAAAAATATTTCTGGCACGGAAAATGCATCCTACACCCCTGAAAGTTCAGAAAATGTTAGCAGCCCAAAAAAGGCCTTAAAATGCATCTTAGGCCTGCAAAAATGTTGAAATGTTTGGATGCCCAAAAAAGGGGTTTACAGGCATCTTAGACCCCCTAAAGTTCAGAAAATGTTGGTGGCCCAAAAACAGTGTGAGAGAGGTCTGAATGTCCCAAAAGCATTTGCAGCCTGAAAGGGGCATTAACCCACATCCTAGACCACTGAAATTCCCAAAACAAAAATATTTTTGCCACGAAAAATGGATCCTACAACCCCGAAAGCACAGAATATGTTAGCAGCCCAAAAAAGGCCTTAAAATGCATCTTAGGCCTGCAAAAATGTTGAAATGTTTGGATGCCCAAAAAAGGGGTTAACAGGCATCGAAGACCCCCTAAAGTCCAGAATATGTCGGTGGCCCAAAAACGGTGTGAGAGAGCTCTGAATCTCCCAAAAACATTTGCAGTCTGAAAAGGACATTAACCCGCATGCTAGACCCCTGAAATTCCCAAAAATATTTTTGGCACGAAAAATGCATCCTACAACCCTGAAAGTTCAGAATATGTCAGCATTCCAAAAAAGGCATTAAAATGCATCTTAGGCCTGAAAAAATGTTGAAATCTTTGGAGGCCCAAAAAAGGGGTTTACAGGCATCGTAGACCCCCTAAAGTCTGGAAAATGTTGGTGGCCCAAAAACATTGTGAGAGATCTCTGAATGTCCCAAAAACATTTACAGCCTGAAAGGGGCATTAACCCACATCCTAGACCACTGTAATTTTCCAAATGGTTTTTGCCACGAAAAATGCATCCTACATCCCCGAAAGTACAGAATATGTTAGCAGCCCGAAAAAGGCCTTAAAATGCATCTTAGGCCGGCAAAAATGTTGAAATCTTTGGAGGCCCAAAAAAGGGGTTTACAGGCATCGTAGACCACCTAAAGTCCAGAAAATGTTGGTGGCCCAAAAGCAGTGTGAGAGAGCTCAGAATGTCCCAAAAGCATTTGCAGCTTGAAAGGGGCATTAACCCGCATCCTAGACCACTGAAATTCCCAAAAATATTTTTGGCACGAAAAATGCATCCTACATCCCCGAAAGTACAGAATATGTTAGCAGCCCAAAAAAGGCCTTAAAATGCATCTTAGGCCGGCATAAATGTTGAAATCTTTGGAGGCCCAAAAAAGGGGTTTACAGGCATCGTAGACCACCTAAAGTCCATAAAATGTTGGTGGCCCAAAAGCAGTGTGAGAGAGCTCGGAATGTCCCAAAAGCATTTGCAGCTTGAAAGGGGCATTAACCCGCATCCTAGACCACTGAAATTCCCCAAAATATTTTTGGCATGAAAAATGCATCCTACCCCCCTGAAAGTACAGAATATGTTAGCAGCCCAAAAAAGGCCTTAAATGCATTTTAGGCCTGCAAAAATGTTGAAATGTTTGGAGGCCCAAAAAAAAGGTTTACAGGCATCGTAGACCCCCTAAAGTCCAGAAAATGTTGGTGGCCCAAAAACATTGTGAGAGAGCTCTGAATGTCCCAAAAACATTTGCAGCCTGAAAGGGGCATTAACCCAAATCCTAGACCACTGAAATTCCCAAAAATATTTTTGGCACGAAAAATGCATCCTAAACCCCTGAAAGTACAGAATATGTTAGCAGCCCAAAAAAGGCCTTAAATGCAATTTAGGCCTGCAAAAATGTTGAAATGTTTGGAGGCCCAAAAAAAAGGTTTACCGGCATCGTAGACCCCCTAAAGTCCAGAAAATGTTGGTGGCCCAAAAACGGTGTGAGAGAGCTCTGAATCTCCCAAAAACATTTGCAGTCTGAAAAGGACATTAACCCGCATGCTAGACCCCTGAAATTCCCAAAAATATTTTTGGCACGAAAAATGCATCCTACAACCCTGAAAGTTCAGAATATGTTAGCAGCCCAAAAAAGGCCTTAAAATGCATCTTAGGCCGGCAAAAATGTTGAAATCTTTGGAGGCCCAAAAAAGGGGTTTACAGGCATCGTAGACCACCTAAAGTCCAGAAAATGTTGGTGGCCCAAAAGCAGTGTGAGAGAGCTCGGAATGTCCCAAAAGCATTTGCAGCTTGAAAGGGGCATTAACCCAAATCCTAGACCACTGTAATTCTCCAAAATATTTTTGGCACGAAAAATGCATCCTACCCCCCCTGAAAGTACAGAATATGTTAGCAGCCCAAAAAAGGCCTTAAATGCATTTTAGGCCTGCAAAAATGTTGAAATGTTTGGAGGCCCAAAAAAAAAAGTTTACAGGCATCGTAGACCCCCTAAAGTCCAGAAAATGTTGGTGGCCCAAAAACATTGTGAGAGAGCTCTGAATGTCCCAAAAACATTTGCAGCCTGAAAGGGGCATTAACCCAAATCCTAGACCACTGAAATTCCCAAAAATATTTTTGGCACGAAAAATGCATCCTAAACCCCTGAAAGTACAGAATATGTTAGCAGCCCAAAAAAGGCCTTAAATGCAATTTAGGCCTGCAAAAATGTTGAAATGTTTGGAGGCCCAAAAAAAAGGTTTACCGGCATTGTAGACCCCCTAAAGTCCAGAAAATGTTGGTGGCCCAAAGACATTGTGAGAGAGCTCTGAATGTCCCAAAAACATTAGCAGCCCAAAAGGGGCATTAACCCAAATCCTAGACCACTGAAATTCCCAAAAATATTTCTGGCACGAAAAATCCATCCTACACCCCTGAAAGTCCAGAAAATGTTAGCAGCCCAAAAAAGGCCTTAAAATGCATCTTAGGCCTGCAAAAATGTTGAAATGTTTGGATGCCCAAAAAATGGGTTTACAGGCATCGTAGGCCCCCTAAAGTTCAGAAAATGTTGGTGGCCCAAAAACAGTGTGAGAGAGCTCTGAATGTCCCAAAAGCATTTGCAGCCTGAAAGGGGCATTAACCCACATCCTAGACCACTGAAATTCCCAAAACAAAAATATTTTTGCCACGAAAAATGGATCCTACAACCCCGAAAGTACAGAATATGTTAGCAGCCCAAAAAAGGCCTTAAAATGCATTTTAGGCCTGCAAAAATGTTGAAATCTTTGGAGGCCCAAAAAAGGGGTTTACAGGCATCGTAGACCACCTAAAGTCTGTAAAATGTTGGTGGCCCAAAAACATTGTGAGAGATCTCTGAATGTCCCAAAAACATTTACAGCCTGAAAGGGGCATTAACCCACATCCTAGACCACTGTAATTCTCCAAAATATTTTTGCCACGAAAAATGCATCCTACATCCCCGAAAGTACAGAATATGTTAGCAGCCCAAAAAAGGCCTTAAAATCTATCTTAGGCCGGCAAAAATGTTGAAATCTTTGGAGGCCCAAAAAAGGGGTTTACAGGCATCGTAGACCACCTAAAGTCCATAAAATGTTGGTGGCCCAAAAGCAGTGTGAGAGAGCTCGGAATTTCCCAAAAGCATTTGCAGCTTGAAAGGGGCATTAACCCGCATCCTAGACCACTGAAATTCCCCAAAATATTTTTGGCATGAAAAATGCATCCTACCCCCCTGAAAGTACAGAATATGTTAGCAGCCCAAAAAAGGCCTTAAATGTATTTTAGGCCTGCAAAAATGTTGAAATGTTTGGAGGCCCAAAAAAAAGGTTTACAGGCATCGTAGACCCCCTAAAGTCCAGAAAATGTTGGTGGCCCAAAAACATTGTGAGAGAGCTCTGAATGTCCCAAAAACATTTGCAGCCTGAAAGGGGCATTAACCCAAATCCTAGACCACTGAAATTACCAAAAATATTTCTGGCACGAAAAATGCATCCTACACCCCTGAAAGTTCAGAAAATGTTAGCAGCCCAAAAAGGCCTTAAAATGCATCTTAGGCCTACAAAAATGTTGAAATGTTTGGATGCCCAAAAAAGGGGTTTACAGGCATCGTAGACCCCCTAAAGTTCAGAAAATGTTGGTGGCCCAAAAACAGTGTGAGAGAGCTCTGAATGTCCCAAAAGCATTTGCAGCCTGAAAGGGGCATTAACCCACATCCTAGACCACTGAAATTCCCAAAACAAAAATATTTTTGCCACGAAAAATGGATCCTACAACCCCGAAAGTACAGAATATGTTAGCAGCCCAAAAAAGGCCTTAAAATGCATCTTAGGCCTGCAAAAATGTTGAAATCTTTGGAGGCCCAAAAAAGGGGTTTACAGGCATCGTAGACCCCCTAAAGTCTGTAAAATGTTGGTGGCCCAAAAACATTGTGAGAGATCTCTGAATGTCCCAAAAACATTTACAGCCTGAAAGGGGCATTAACCCACATCCTAGACCACTGTAATTCTCCAAAATATTTTTGCCACGAAAAATGCATCCTACATCCCCGAAAGTACAGAATATGTTAGCAGCCCAAAAAAGGCCTTAAAATGCATCTTAGGCCGGCAAAAATGTTGAAATCTTTGGAGGCCCAAAAAAGGGGTTTACAGGCATCGTAGACCACCTAAAGTCCATAAAATGTTGGTGGCCCAAAAGCAGTGTGAGAGAGCTCGGAATGTCCCAAAAGCATTTGCAGCTTGAAAGGGGCATTAACCTGCATCCTAGACCACTGAAATTCCGAAAAATATTTTTGGCACGAAAAATGCATCCTACCCCCCTGAAAGTACAGAATATGTTAGCAGCCCAAAAAAGGCCTTAAATGCATTTTAGGCCTGCAAAAATGTTGAAATGTTTGGAGGCCCAAAAAAAAGGTTTACAGGCATCGTAGACCCCCTAAAGTCTGTAAAATGTTGGTGGCCCAAAAACATTGTGAGAGATCTCTGAATGTCCCAAAAGCATTTGCAGCTTGAAAGGGGCATTAACCCGCATCCTAGACCACTGAAATTACCAAAAATATTTCTGGCACGAAAAAATGCATCCTACACCCCTGAAAGTTCAGAAAATGTTAGCAGCCCAAAAAGGCCTTAAAATGCATCTTAGGCCTGCAAAAATGTTGAAATGTTTGTATGCCCAAAAAAGGGGTTTACAGGCATCGTAGACCCCCTAAAGTCCAGAATATGTCGGTGGCCCAAAAACGGTGTGAGAGAGCTCTGAATCTCCCAAAAACATTTGCAGTCTGAAAAGGACATTAACACGCATGCTAGACCCCTGAAATTCCCAAAAATATTTTTGGCACGAAAAATGCATCCTACAACCCTGAAAGTTCAGAATATGTCAGAATTCCAAAAAATGCCTTAAAAAGCATCTTAGGCCTGAAAAAATGTTGAAATCTTTGGAGGTCCAAAGAAGGGGTTTACAGGCATCGTAGGCCCCCTAAAGTCTGGAAAATGTTGGTGGCCCAAAAACATTGTGAGAGATCTCTGAATGTCCCAAAAACATTTACAGCCTGAAAGGGGCATTAACCCACATCCTAGACCACTGTAATTCTCCAAAATATTTTTGCCACGAAAAATGCATCCTACACCCCTGAAAGTTCAGAAAATGTTAGCAGCACAAAAAAGGCCTTAAAATGCATCTTAGGCCTGCAAAAATGTTGAAATCTTTGGAGGCCCAAAAAAGGGGTTTACAGGCATCGTAGACCCCCTAAAGTCTGTAAAATGTTGGTGGCCCAAAAACATTGTGAGAGATCTCTGAATGTCCCAAAAACATTTACAGCCTGAAGGGGGCATTAACCCACATCCTAGACCACTGTAATTACCAAAAATATTTCTGGCAGGAAAAATGCATCCTACACCCCTGAAAGTTCAGAAAATGTTAGCAGCCCAAAAAGGCCTTAAAATGCATTTTAGGCCTGCAAAAATGTTGAAATGTTTGGATGCCCAAAAAAGGGGTTTACAGGCATCGTAGACCCCATAAAGTCCAGAATATGTCGGTGGCCCAAAAACAGTGTGAGAGAGCTCTGAATCTCCCAAAAACATTTGCAGTCTGAAAAGGACATTAACCCGCATGCTAGACCCCTGAAATTCCCAAAAATATTTTTGGCACGAAAAATGCATCCTACAACCCTGAAAGTTCAGAATATGTCAGCATTCCAAAAAAGGCCTTAAAATGCATCTTAGGCCTGAAAAAATGTTGAAATCTTTGGAGGCCCAAAAAAGGGGTTTACAGGCATCGTAGACCCCCTAAAGTCTGGAAAATGTTGGATGCCCAAAAACATTGTGCGAGAGCTCTGAATGTCCCAAAAACATTTGCAGCCTGAAAGGGGCATTAACCCAAATCCTAGACCACTGAAATTCACAAAAATATTTTTGGCACGAAAAATGCATCCTAAACCCCTGAAAGTACAGAATATGTAAGCAGCCCAAAAAAGGCCTTAAATGCAATTTAGGCCTGCAAAAATGTTGAAATGTTTGGAGGCCCAAAAAAAAGGTTTACCGGCATCGTAGACCCCCTAAAGTCCAGAAAATGTTGGTGGCCCAAAGACATTGTGAGAGAGCTCTGAATGTCCCAAAAACATTAGCAGCCCAAAAGGGGCATTAACCCAAATCCTAGACCACTGCAATTACCAAAAATATTTCTGGCACGAAAAATGCATCCTACACCCCTGAAAGTTCAGAAAATGTTAGCAGCCCAAAAAAGGCCTTAAAATGCATCTTAGGCCTGCAAAAATGTTGAAATGTTTGGATGCCCAAAAAAGGGGTTTACAGGCATCTTAGACCCCCTAAAGTTCAGAAAATGTTGGTGGCCCAAAAACAGTGTGAGAGAGGTCTGAATGTCCCAAAAGCATTTGCAGCCTGAAAGGGGCATTAACCCACATCCTAGACCACTGAAATTCCCAAAACAAAAATATTTTTGCCACGAAAAATGGATCCTACAACCCCGAAAGCACAGAATATGTTAGCAGCCCAAAAAAGGCCTTAAAATGCATCTTAGGCCTGCAAAAATGTTGAAATCTTTGGAGGCCCAAAAAAGGGGTTTACAGGCATCGTAGACCCCCTAAAGTCCATAAAATGTTGGTGGCCCAAAAGCAGTGTGAGAGAGCTTGGAATGTCCCAAAAGCATTTGCAGCTTGAAAGGGGCATTAACCTGCATCCTAGACCACTGAAATTCCCAAAAATATTTTTGGCACGAAAAATGCATCCTACCCCCCTGAAAGTACAGAATATGTTAGCAGCCCAAAAAAGGCCTTAAATGCATTTTAGGCCTGCAAAAATGTTGAAATGTTTGGAGGCCCAAAAAAAAGGTTTACAGGCATCGTAGACCCCCTAAAGTCCAGAAAATGTTGGTGGCCCAAAAACATTGTGAGAGAGCTCTGAATGCCCCAAAAACATTTGCAGCCTGAAAGGGGCATTAACCCAAATCCTAGACCACTGAAATTACCAAAAATATTTCTGGCACGAAAAATGCATCCTACACCCCTAAAGTTCAGAAAATGTTAGCAGCCCGAAAAGGCCTTAAAATGCATCTTAGGCCTGCAAAAATGTTGAAATGTTTGGATGCCCAAAAAAGGGGTTAACAGGTATCGAAGACCCCCTAAAGTCCAGAATATGTCGGTGGCCCAAAAACGGTGTGAGAGAGCTCTGAATCTCCCAAAAACATTTGCAGTCTGAAAAGGACATTAACCCGCATGCTAGACCCCTAAAATTCCCAAAAATATTTTTGGCACGAAAAATGCATCCTACAACCCTGAAAGTTCAGAATATGTCAGCATTCCAAAAAAGGCATTAAAATGCATCTTAGGCCTGAAAAAATGTTGAAATCTTTGGAGGCCCAAAAAAGGGGTTTACAGGCATCGTAGACCCCCTAAAGTCTGTAAAATGTTGGTGGCCCAAAAACATTGTGAGAGATCTCTGAATGTCCCAAAAACATTTACAGCCTGAAGGGGGCATTAACCCACAT
This sequence comes from Ambystoma mexicanum, assembly GCF_040938575.1. Lineage (NCBI taxonomy): Eukaryota > Metazoa > Chordata > Amphibia > Caudata > Ambystomatidae > Ambystoma > Ambystoma mexicanum. The sequence goes on along the minus strand of NC_090929.1, from coordinate 602,012,133 downwards.
CCTAGACCACTGTAATTACCAAAAATATTTCTGGCAGGAAAAATGCATCCTACACCCCTGAAAGTTCAGAAAATGTTAGCAGCCCAAAAAGGCCTTAAAATGCATTTTAGGCCTGCAAAAATGTTGAAATGTTTGGATGCCCAAAAAAGGGGTTAACAGGCATCGTAGACCCCATAAAGTCCAGAATATGTCGGTGGCCCAAAAACAGTGTGAGAGAGCTCTGAATCTCCCAAAAACATTTGCAGTCTGAAAAGGACATTAACCCGCATGCTAGACCCCTGAAATTCCCAAAAATATTTTTGGCACGAAAAATGCATCCTACAACCCTGAAAGTTCAGAATATGTCAGCATTCCAAAAAAGGCCTTAAAATGCATCTTAGGCCTGAAAAAATGTTGAAATCTTTGGAGGCCCAAAAAAGGGGTTTACAGGCATCGTAGACCCCCTAAAGTCTGGAAAATGTTGGATGCCCAAAAACATTGTGCGAGAGCTCTGAATGTCCCAAAAACATTTGCAGCCTGAAAGGGGCATTAACCCAAATCCTAGACCACTGAAATTCACAAAAATATTTTTGGCACGAAAAATGCATCCTAAACCCCTGAAAGTACAGAATATGTAAGCAGCCCAAAAAAGGCCTTAAATGCAATTTAGGCCTGCAAAAATGTTGAAATGTTTGGAGGCCCAAAAAAAAGGTTTACCGGCATCGTAGACCCCCTAAAGTCCAGAAAATGTTGGTGGCCCAAAGACATTGTGAGAGAGCTCTGAATGTCCCAAAAACATTAGCAGCCCAAAAGGGGCGTTAACCCAAATCCTAGACCACTGCAATTACCAAAAATATTTCTGGCACGAAAAATGCATCCTACACCCCTGAAAGTTCAGAAAATGTTAGCAGCCCAAAAAAGGCCTTAAAATGCATCTTAGGCCTGCAAAAATGTTGAAATGTTTGGATGCCCAAAAAAGGGGTTTACAGGCATCTTAGACCCCCTAAAGTTCAGAAAATGTTGGTGGCCCAAAAACAGTGTGAGAGAGGTCTGAATGTCCCAAAAGCATTTGCAGCCTGAAAGGGGCATTAACCCACATCCTAGACCACTGAAATTCCCAAAACAAAAATATTTTTGCCACGAAAAATGGATCCTACAACCCCGAAAGCACAGAATATGTTAGCAGCCCAAAAAAGGCCTTAAAATGCATCTTAGGCCTGCAAAAATGTTGAAATCTTTGGAGGCCCAAAAAAGGGGTTTACAGGCATCGTAGACCCCCTAAAGTCCATAAAATGTTGGTGGCCCAAAAGCAGTGTGAGAGAGCTTGGAATGTCCCAAAAGCATTTGCAGCTTGAAAGGGGCATTAACCTGCATCCTAGACCACTGAAATTCCCAAAAATATTTTTGGCACGAAAAATGCATCCTACCCCCCTGAAAGTACAGAATATGTTAGCAGCCCAAAAAAGGCCTTAAATGCATTTTAGGCCTGCAAAAATGTTGAAATGTTTGGAGGCCCAAAAAAAAGGTTTACAGGCATCGTAGACCCCCTAAAGTCCAGAAAATGTTGGTGGCCCAAAAACATTGTGAGAGAGCTCTGAATGCCCCAAAAACATTTGCAGCCTGAAAGGGGCATTAACCCAAATCCTAGACCACTGAAATTACCAAAAATATTTCTGGCACGAAAAATGCATCCTACACCCCTAAAGTTCAGAAAATGTTAGCAGCCCGAAAAGGCCTTAAAATGCATCTTAGGCCTGCAAAAATGTTGAAATGTTTGGATGCCCAAAAAAGGGGTTAACAGGTATCGAAGACCCCCTAAAGTCCAGAATATGTCGGTGGCCCAAAAACGGTGTGAGAGAGCTCTGAATCTCCCAAAAACATTTGCAGTCTGAAAAGGACATTAACCCGCATGCTAGACCCCTAAAATTCCCAAAAATATTTTTGGCACGAAAAATGCATCCTACAACCCTGAAAGTTCAGAATATGTCAGCATTCCAAAAAAGGCATTAAAATGCATCTTAGGCCTGAAAAAATGTTGAAATCTTTGGAGGCCCAAAAAAGGGGTTTACAGGCATCGTAGACCCCCTAAAGTCTGGAAAATGTTGGTGGCCCAAAAACATTGTGAGAGATCTCTGAATGTCCCAAAAACATTTACAGCCTGAAAGGGGCAGTAACCCGCATCCTAGACCACTGAAATTCCCAAAAATATTTTTGGTACGAAAAATGCATCCTACCCCCCTGAAAGTACAGAATATGTTAGCAGCCCAAAAAAGGCCTTAAATGCATTTTAGGCCTGAAAAAATGTTGAAATCTTTGGAGGCCCAAAAAAGGGGTTTACAGGCATCGTAGACCCCCTAAAGTCTGGAAAATGTTGGTGGCCCAAAAACATTGTGAGAGATCTCTGAATGTCCCAAAAACATTTACAGCCTGAAAGGGGCATTAACCCAAATCCTAGACCACTGAAATTACCAAACATATTTCTGGCACGAAAAATGCATCCTACACCCCTGAAAGTTCAGAAAATGTTAGCAGCCCAAAAAAGGCCTTAAAATGCATCTTAGGCCTGCAAAAATGTTGAAATGTTTGGATGCCCAAAAAAGGGGTTTACAGGCATCTTAGACCCCCTAAAGTTCAGAAAATGTTGGTGGCCCAAAAACAGTGTGAGAGAGGTCTGAATGTCCCAAAAGCATTTGCAGCCTGAAAGGGGCATTAACCCACATCCTAGACCACTGAAATTCCCAAAACAAAAATATTTTTGCCACGAAAAATGGATCCTACAACCCCGAAAGCACAGAATATGTTAGCAGCCCAAAAAAGGCCTTAAAATGCATCTTAGGCCCGCAAAAATGTTGAAATGTTTGGATGCCCAAAAAAGGGTTTAACAGGTATCGAAGACCCCCTAAAGTCCAGAATATGTCGGTGGCCCAAAAACGGTGTGAGAGAGCTCTGAATCTCCCCAAAACATTTGCAGTCTGAAAAGGACATTAACCCGCATGCTAGACCCCTGAAATTCCCAAAAATATTTTTGGCACGAAAAATGCATCCTACAACCCTGAAAGTACAGAATATGTTAGCAGCCCAAAAAAGGCCTTAAATGCATTTTAGGCCTGAAAAAATGTTGAAATCTTTGGAGGCCCAAAAAAGGGGTTTACAGGCATCGTAGACCCCCTAAAGTCTGGAAAATGTTGGTGGCCCAAAAACATTGTGAGAGATCTCTGAATGTCCCAAAAACATTTACAGCCTGAAAGGGGCATTAACCCACATCCTAGACCACTGTAATTTTCCGAATTGTTTTTGCCACGAAAAATGCATCCTACATCCCCGAAAGTACAGAATATGTTAGCAGCCCGAAAAAGGCCTTAAAATGCATCTTAGGCCGGCAAAAATGTTGAAATCTTTGGAGGCCCAAAAAAGGGGTTTACAGGCATCGTAGACCACCTAAAGTCCAGAAAATGTTGGTGGCCCAAAAGCAGTGTGAGAGAGCTCAGAATGTCCCAAAAGCATTTGCAGCTTGAAAGGGGCATTAACCCGCATCCTAGACCACTGAAATTCCCAAAAATATTTTTGGCACGAAAAATGCATCCTACATCCCTGAAAGTACAGAATATGTTAGCAGCCAAAAAAAGGCCTTAAAATGCATCTTAGGCCGGCAAAAAGGTTGAAATCTTTGGAGGCCCAAAAAAGGGGTTTACAGACATCGTAGACCCCCTAAAGTCCAGAAAATGTTGGTGTCCCAAAAACATTGTGAGAGAGCTCTGAATGTCCCAAAAACATTTGCAGCCTGAAAGGGGCATTAACCCAAATCCTAGACCACTGAAATTCCCAAAAATATTTTTGGCACGAAAAATGCATCCTAAACCCCTGAAAGTACAGAATATGTTAGCAGCCCAAAAAAGGCCTTAAATGCAATTTAGGCCTGCAAAAATGTTGAAATGTTTGGAGGCCCAAAAAAAAGGTTTACCGGCATCGTAGACCCCCTAAAGTCCAGAAAATGTTGGTGGCCCAAAGACATTGTGAGAGAGCTCTGAATGTCCCAAAAACATTAGCAGCCCAAAAGGGGCATTAACCCAAATCCTAGACCACTGAAATTACCAAAAATATTTCTGGCACGAAAAATGCATCCTACACCCCTGAAAGTTCAGAAAATGTTAGCAGCCCAAAAAAGGCCTTAAAATGCATCTTAGGCCTGCAAAAATGTTGAAATGTTTGGATGCCCAAAAAAGGGGTTTACAGGCATCTTAGACCCCCTAAAGTTCAGAAAATGTTGGTGGCCCAAAAACAGTGTGAGCGAGGTCTGAATGTCCCAAAAACATTTGCAGCCTGAAAGGGGCATTAACCCACATCCTAGACCACTGAAATTCCCAAAACAAAAATATTTTTGCCACGAAAAATGGATCCTACAACCCCGAAAGCACAGAATATGTTAGCAGCCCAAAAAAGGCCTTAAAATGCATCTTAGGCCTGCAAAAATGTTGAAATCTTTGGAGGCCCAAAAAAGGTGTTTACAGGCATCGTAGACCCCCTAAAGTCTGTAAAATGTTGGTGGCCCAAAAACATTGTGAGAGATCTCTGAATGTCCCAAAAACATTTACAGCCTGAAAGGGGCATTAACCCACATCCTAGACCACTGTAATTCTCCAAAATATTTTTGCCACGAAAAATGCATCCTACACCCCTGAAAGTTCAGAAAATGTTAGCAGCACAAAAAAGGCCTTAAATGCATTTTAGGCCTGAAAAAATGTTGAAATCTTTGGAGGCCCAAAAAAGGGGTTTACAGGCATCGTAGACCCCCTAAAGTCTGGAAAATGTTGGTGGCCCAAAAACATTGTGAGAGATCTCTGAATGTCCCAAAAACATTTACAGCCTGAAAGGGGCATTAACCCAAATCCTAGACCACTGAAATTACCAAACATATTTCTGGCACGAAAAATGCATCCTACACCCCTGAAAGTTCAGAAAATGTTAGCAGCCCAAAAAAGGCCTTAAAATGCATCTTAGGCCTGCAAAAATGTTGAAATGTTTGGATGCCCAAAAAAGGGGTTTACAGGCATCTTAGACCCCCTAAAGTTCAGAAAATGTTGGTGGCCCAAAAACAGTGTGAGAGAGGTCTGAATGTCCCAAAAGCATTTGCAGCCTGAAAGGGGCATTAACCCACATCCTAGACCACTGAAATTCCCAAAACAAAAATATTTTTGCCACGAAAAATGGATCCTACAACCCCGAAAGCACAGAATATGTTAGCAGCCCAAAAAAGGCCTTAAAATGCATCTTAGGCCTGCAAAAATGTTGAAATCTTTGGAGGCCCAAAAAAGGGGTTTACAGGCATCGTAGACCCCCTAAAGTCCATAAAATGTTGGTGTCCCAAAAGCAGTGTGAGAGAGCTCGGAATGTCCCAAAAGCATTTGCAGCTTGAAAGGGGCATTAACATGCATCCTAGACCACTGAAATTCCCAAAAATATTTTTGGCACGAAAAATGCATCCTACCCCCCTGAAAGTACAGAATATGTTAGCAGCCCAAAAAAGGCCTTAAATGCATTTTAGGCCTGCAAAAATGTTGAAATGTTTGGAGGCCCAAAAAAAAGGTTTACAGGCATCGTAGACCCCCTAAAGTCCAGAAAATGTTGGTGGCCCAAAAACATTGTGAGAGAGCTCTGAATGCCCCAAAAACATTTGCAGCCTGAAAGGGGCATTAACCCAAATCCTAGACCACTGAAATTACCAAAAATATTTCTGGCACGAAAAATGCATCCTACACCCCTAAAGTTCAGAAAATGTTAGCAGCCCAAAAAGGCCTTAAAATGCATCTTAGGCCTGCAAAAATGTTGAAATGTTTGGATGCCCAAAAAAGGGGTTAACAGGTATCGAAGACCCCCTAAAGTCCAGAATATGTCGGTGGCCCAAAAACGGTGTGAGAGAGCTCTGAATCTCCCAAAAACATTTGCAGTCTGAAAAGGACATTAACCCGCATGCTAGACCCCTGAAATTCCCAAAAATATTTTTGGCACGAAAAATGCATCCTACAACCCTGAAAGTACAGAATATGTTAGCAGCCCAAAAAAGGCCTTAAATGCATTTTAGGCCTGAAAAAATGTTGAAATCTTTGGAGGCCCAAAAAAGGGGTTTACAGGCATCGTAGACCCCCTAAAGTCTGGAAAATGTTGGTGGCCCAAAAACATTGTGAGAGATCTCTGAATGTCCCAAAAACATTTACAGCCTGAAAGGGGCATTAACCCACATCCTAGACCACTGTAATTTTCCGAATTGTTTTTGCCACGAAAAATGCATCCTACATCCCCGAAAGTACAGAATATGTTAGCAGCCCGAAAAAGGCCTTAAAATGCATCTTAGGCCGGCAAAAATGTTGAAATCTTTGGAGGCCCAAAAAAGGGGTTTACAGGCATCGTAGACCACCTAAAGTCCAGAAAATGTTGGTGGCCCAAAAGCAGTGTGAGAGAGCTCAGAATGTCCCAAAAGCATTTGCAGCTTGAAAGGGGCATTAACCCGCATCCTAGACCACTGAAATTCCCAAAAATATTTTTGGCACGAAAAATGCATCCTACATCCCCGAAAGTACAGAATATGTTAGCAGCCAAAAAAAGGCCTTAAAATGCATCTTAGGCCGGCAAAAAGGTTGAAATCTTTGGAGGCCCAAAAAAGGGGTTTACAGACATCGTAGACCCCCTAAAGTCCAGAAAATGTTGGTGTCCCAAAAACATTGTGAGAGAGCTCTGAATGTCCCAAAAACATTTGCAGCCTGAAAGGGGCATTAACCCAAATCCTAGATCCTAAAGTCTGGAAAATGTTGGTGGCCCAAAAACATTGTGAGAGATCTCTGAATGTCCCAAAAACATTTACAGCCTGAAAGGGGCATTAACCCACATCCTAGACCACTGTAATTTTCCAAATTGTTTTTGCCACGAAAAATGCATCCTACATCCCCGAAAGTACAGAATATGTTAGCAGCCCGAAAAAGGCCTTAAAATGCATCTTAGGCCGGCAAAAATGTTGAAATCTTTGGAGGCCCAAAAAAGGGGTTTACAGGCATCGTAGACCACCTAAAGTCCAGAAAATGTTGGTGGCCCAAAAGCAGTGTGAGAGAGCTCAGAATGTCCCAAAATCATTTGCAGCTTGAAAGGGGCATTAACCCGCATCCTAGACCACTGAAATTCCCAAAAATATTTTTGGCACGAAAAATGCATCCTACATCCCCGAAAGTACAGAATATGTTAGCAGCCCAAAAAAGGCCTTAAAATGCATCTTAGGCCGGCATAAATGTTGAAATCTTTGGAGGCCCAAAAAAGGGGTTTACAGGCATCGTAGACCACCTAAAGTCCATAAAATGTTGGTGGCCCAAAAGCAGTGTGAGAGAGCTCGGAATGTCCCAAAAGCATTTGCAGCTTGAAAGGGGCATTAACCCGCATCCTAGACCACTGAAATTCCCCAAAATATTTTTGGCATGAAAAATGCATCCTACCCCCCTGAAAGTACAGAATATGTTAGCAGCCCAAAAAAGGCCTTAAATGCATTTTAGGCCTGCAAAAATGTTGAAATGTTTGGAGGCCCAAAAAAAAGGTTTACAGGCATCGTAGACCCCCTAAAGTCCAGAAAATGTTGGTGGCCCAAAAACATTGTGAGAGAGCTCTGAATGTCCCAAAAACATTTGCAGCCTGAAAGGGGCATTAACCCAAATCCTAGACCACTGAAATTCCCAAAAATATTTTTGGCACGAAAAATGCATCCTAAACCCCTGAAAGTACAGAATATGTTAGCAGCCCAAAAAAGGCCTTAAATGCAATTTAGGCCTGCAAAAATGTTGAAATGTTTGGAGGCCCAAAAAAAAGGTTTACCGGCATCGTAGACCCCCTAAAGTCCAGAAAATGTTGGTGGCCCAAAAACGGTGTGAGAGAGCTCTGAATCTCCCAAAAACATTTGCAGTCTGAAAAGGACATTAACCCGCATGCTAGACCCCTGAAATTCCCAAAAATATTTTTGGCACGAAAAATGCATCCTACAACCCTGAAAGTTCAGAATATGTTAGCAGCCCAAAAAAGGCCTTAAAATGCATCTTAGGCCGGCAAAAATGTTGAAATCTTTGGAGGCCCAAAAAAGGGGTTTACAGGCATCGTAGACCACCTAAAGTCCAGAAAATGTTGGTGGCCCAAAAGCAGTGTGAGAGAGCTCGGAATGTCCCAAAAGCATTTGCAGCTTGAAAGGGGCATTAACCCAAATCCTAGACCACTGTAATTCTCCAAAATATTTTTGGCACGAAAAATGCATCCTACCCCCCCTGAAAGTACAGAATATGTTAGCAGCCCAAAAAAGGCCTTAAATGCATTTTAGGCCTGCAAAAATGTTGAAATGTTTGGAGGCCCAAAAAAAAAGTTTACAGGCATCGTAGACCCCCTAAAGTCCAGAAAATGTTGGTGGCCCAAAAACATTGTGAGAGAGCTCTGAATGTCCCAAAAACATTTGCAGCCTGAAAGGGGCATTAACCCAAATCCTAGACCACTGAAATTCCCAAAAATATTTTTGGCACGAAAAATGCATCCTAAACCCCTGAAAGTAGAGAATATGTTAGCAGCCCAAAAAAGGCCTTAAATGCAATTTAGGCCTGCAAAAATGTTGAAATGTTTGGAGGCCCAAAAAAAAGGTTTACCGGCATCGTAGACCCCCTAAAGTCCAGAAAATGTTGGTGGCCCAAAGACATTGTGAGAGAGCTCTGAATGTCCCAAAAACATTAGCAGCCCAAAAGGGGCATTAACCCAAATCCTAGACCACTGAAATTCCCAAAAATATTTCTGGCACGAAAAATCCATCCTACACCCCTGAAAGTCCAGAAAATGTTAGCATCCCAAAAAAGGCCTTAAAATGCATCTTAGGCCTGCAAAAATGTTGAAATGTTTGGATGCCCAAAAAAGGGGTTTACAGGCATCGTAGGCCCCCTAAAGTTCAGAAAATGTTGGTGGCCCAAAAACAGTGTGAGAGAGCTCTGAATGTCCCAAAAGCATTTGCAGCCTGAAAGGGGCATTAACCCACATCCTAGACCACTGAAATTCCCAAAACAAAAATATTTTTGCCACGAAAAATGGATCCTACAACCCCGAAAGTACAGAATATGTTAGCAGCCCAAAAAAGGCCTTAAAATGCCTTTTAGGCCTGCAAAAATGTTGAAATCTTTGGAGGCCCAAAAAAGGGGTTTACAGGCATCGTAGACCACCTAAAGTCTGTAAAATGTTGGTGGCCCAAAAACATTGTGAGAGATCTCTGAATGTCCCAAAAACATTTACAGCCTGAAAGGGGCATTAACCCACATCCTAGACCACTGTAATTCTCCAAAATATTTTTGCCACGAAAAATGCATCCTACATCCCCGAAAGTACAGAATATGTTAGCAGCCCAAAAAAGGCCTTAAAATCTATCTTAGGCCGGCAAAAATGTTGAAATCTTTGGAGGCCCAAAAAAGGGGTTTACAGGCATCGTAGACCACCTAAAGTCCATAAAATGTTGGTGGCCCAAAAGCAGTGTGAGAGAGCTCGGAATTTCCCAAAAGCATTTGCAGCTTGAAAGGGGCATTAACCCGCATCCTAGACCACTGAAATTCCCCAAAATATTTTTGGCATGAAAAATGCATCCTACCCCCCTGAAAGTACAGAATATGTTAGCAGCCCAAAAAAGGCCTTAAATGTATTTTAGGCCTGCAAAAATGTTGAAATGTTTGGAGGCCCAAAAAAAAGGTTTACAGGCATCGTAGACCCCCTAAAGTCCAGAAAATGTTGGTGGCCCAAAAACATTGTGAGAGAGCTCTGAATGTCCCAAAAACATTTGCAGCCTGAAAGGGGCATTAACCCAAATCCTAGACCACTGAAATTACCAAAAATATTTCTGGCACGAAAAATGCATCCTACACCCCTGAAAGTTCAGAAAATGTTAGCAGCCCAAAAAGGCCTTAAAATGCATCTTAGGCCTGCAAAAATGTTGAAATCTTTGGAGGCCCAAAAAAGGGGTTTACAGGCATCGTAGACCCCCTAAAGTCTGTAAAATGTTGGTGGCCCAAAAACATTGTGAGAGATCTCTGAATGTCCCAAAAACATTTACAGCCTGAAAGGGGCATTAACCCACATCCTAGACCACTGTAATTCTCCAAAATATTTTTGCCACGAAAAATGCATCTTACATCCCCGAAAGTACAGAATATGTTAGCAGCCCAAAAAAGGCCTTAAAATGCATCTTAGGCCGGCAAAAATGTTGAAATCTTTGGAGGCCCAAAAAAGGGGTTTACAGGCATCGTAGACCACCTAAAGTCCATAAAATGTTGGTGGCCCAAAAGCAGTGTGAGAGAGCTCGGAATGTCCCAAAAGCATTTGCAGCTTGAAAGGGGCATTAACCTGCATCCTAGACCACTGAAATTCCGAAAAATATTTTTGGCACGAAAAATGCATCCTACCCCCCTGAAAGTACAGAATATGTTAGCAGCCCAAAAAAGGCCTTAAATGCATTTTAGGCCTGCAAAAATGTTGAAATGTTTGGAGGCCCAAAAAAAAGGTTTACAGGCATCGTAGACCCCCTAAAGTCTGTAAAATGTTGGTGGCCCAAAAACATTGTGAGAGATCTCTGAATGTCCCAAAAGCATTTGCAGCTTGAAAGGGGCATTAACCCGCATCCTAGACCACTGAAATTACCAAAAATATTTCTGGCACGAAAAAATGCATCCTACACCCCTGAAAGTTCAGAAAATGTTAGCAGCCCAAAAAGGCCTTAAAATGCATCTTAGGCCTGCAAAAATGTTGAAATGTTTGTATGCCCAAAAAAGGGGTTTACAGGCATCGTAGACCCCCTAAAGTCCAGAATATGTCGGTGGCCCAAAAACGGTGTGAGAGAGCTCTGAATCTCCCAAAAACATTTGCAGTCTGAAAAGGACATTAACACGCATGCTAGACCCCTGAAATTCCCAAAAATATTTTTGGCACGAAAAATGCATCCTACAACCCTGAAAGTTCAGAATATGTCAGAATTCCAAAAAATGCCTTAAAAAGCATCTTAGGCCTGAAAAAATGTTGAAATCTTTGGAGGTCCAAAAAAGGGGTTTACAGGCATCGTAGGCCCCCTAAAGTCTGGAAAATGTTGGTGGCCCAAAAACATTGTGAGAGATCTCTGAATGTCCCAAAAACATTTACAGCCTGAAAGGGGCATTAACCCACATCCTAGACCACTGTAATTCTCCAAAATATTTTTGCCACGAAAAATGCATCCTACACCCCTGAAAGTTCAGAAAATGTTAGCAGCACAAAAAAGGCCTTAAAATGCATCTTAGGCCTGCAAAAATGTTGAAATCTTTGGAGGCCCAAAAAAGGGGTTTACAGGCATCGTAGACCCCCTAAAGTCTGTAAAATGTTGGTGGCCCAAAAACATTGTGAGAGATCTCTGAATGTCCCAAAAACATTTACAGCCTGAAGGGGGCATTAACCCACATCCTAGACCACTGTAATTACCAAAATATTTCTGGCACGAAAAATGCATCCTACACCCCTGAAAGTTCAGAAAATGTTAGCAGCCCAAAAAGGCCTTAAAATGCATTTTAGGCCTGCAAAAATGTTGAAATGTTTGGATGCCCAAAAAAGGGGTTAACAGGCATCGTAGACCCCATAAAGTCCAGAATATGTCGGTGGCCCAAAAACGGTGTGAGAGAGCTCTGAATCTCCCAAAAACATTTGCAGTCTGAAAAGGACATTAACCCGCATGCTAGACCCCTGAAATTCCCAAAAATATTTTTGGCACGAAAAATGCATCCTACAACCCTGAAAGTTCAGAATATGTCAGCATTCCAAAAAAGGCCTTAAAATGCATCTTAGGCCTGAAAAAATGTTGAAATCTTTGGAGGCCCAAAAAAGGGGTTTACAGGCATCGTAGACCCCCTAAAGTCTGGAAAATGTTGGATGCCCAAAAACATTGTGAGAGAGCTCTGAATGTCCCAAAAACATTTGCAGCCTGAAAGGGGCATTAACCCAAATCCTAGACCACTGAAATTCACAAAAATATTTTTGGCACGAAAAATGCATCCTAAACCCCTGAAAGTACAGAATATGTTAGCAGCCCAAAAAAGGCCTTAAATGCAATTTAGGCCTGCAAAAATGTTGAAATGTTTGGAGGCCCAAAAAAAAGGTTTACCGGCATCTTAGACCCCCTAAAGTCCAGAAAATGTTGGTGGCCCAAAAACAGTGTGAGAGAGGTCTGAATGTCCCAAAAGCATTTGCAGCCTGAAAGGGGCATTAACCCACATCCTAGACCACTGAAATTCCCAAAACAAAAATATTTTTGCCATGAAAAATTGATACTACAACCCCGAAAGCACAGAATATGTTAGCAGCCCAAAAAATGCCTTAAAAAGCATCTTAGGCCTGAAAAAATGTTGAAATCTTTGGAGGTCCAAAAAAGGGGTTTACAGGCATCGTAGGCCCCCTAAAGTCTGGAAAATGTTGGTGGCCCAAAAACATTGTGAGAGATCTCTGAATTTCCCAAAAACATTTACAGCCTGAAAGGGGCATTAACCCACATCCTAGACCACTGTAATTCTCCAAAATATTTTTGCCACGAAAAATGCATCCTACACCCCTGAAAGTTCAGAAAATGTTAGCAGCACAAAAAAGGCCTTAAAATGCATCTTAGGCCTGCAAAAATGTTGAAATCTTTGGAGGCCCAAAAAAGGGGTTTACAGGCATCGTAGACCCCCTAAAGTCTGTAAAATGTTGGTGGCCCAAAAACATTGTGAGAGATCTCTGAATGTCCCAAAAACATTTACAGCCTGAAGGGGGCATTAACCCACATCCTAGACCACTGTAATTACCAAAAATATTTCTGGCACGAAAAATGCATCCTACACCCCTGAAAGTTCAGAAAATGTTAGCAGCCCAAAAAGGCCTTAAAATGCATTTTAGGCCTGCAAAAATGTTGAAATGTTTGGATGCCCAAAAAAGGGGTTAACAGGCATCGTAGACCCCATAAAGTCCAGAATATGTCGGTGGCCCAAAAACGGTGTGAGAGAGCTCTGAATCTCCCAAAAACATTTGCAGTCTGAAAAGGACATTAACCCGCATGCTAGACCCCTGAAATTCCCAAAAATATTTTTGGCACGAAAAATGCATCCTACAACCCTGAAAGTTCAGAATATGTCAGCATTCCAAAAAAGGCCTTAAAATGCATCTTAGGCCTGAAAAAATGTTGAAATCTTTGGAGGCCCAAAAAAGGGGTTTACAGGCATCGTAGACCCCCTAAAGTCTGGAAAATGTTGGATGCCCAAAAACATTGTGAGAGAGCTCTGAATGTCCCAAAAACATTTGCAGCCTGAAAGGGGCATTAACCCAAATCCTAGACCACTGAAATTCACAAAAATATTTTTGGCACGAAAAATGCATCCTAAACCCCTGAAAGTACAGAATATGTTAGCAGCCCAAAAAAGGCCTTAAATGCAATTTAGGCCTGCAAAAATGTTGAAATGTTTGGAGGCCCAAAAAAAAGGTTTACCGGCATCTTAGACCCCCTAAAGTCCAGAAAATGTTGGTGGCCCAAAAACAGTGTGAGAGAGGTCTGAATGTCCCAAAAGCATTTGCAGCCTGAAAGGGGCATTAACCCACATCCTAGACCACTGAAATTCCCAAAACAAAAATATTTTTGCCACGAAAAATTGATCCTACAACCCCGAAAGCACAGAATATGTTAGCAGCCCAAAAAAGGCCTTAAAATGCATCTTAGGCCTGCAAAAATGTTGAAATCTTTGGAGGCCCAAAAAAGGGGTTTACAGGCATCGTAGACCCCCTAAAGTCCATAAAATGTTGGTGGCCCAAAAGCAGTGTGAGAGAGCTCGGAATGTCCCAAAAGCATTTGCAGCTTGAAAGGGGCATTAACCTGCATCCTAGACCACTGAAATTCCCAAAAATATTTTTGGCACGAAAAATGCATCCTACACCCCTAAAGTTCAGAAAATGTTAGCAGCCCAAAAAGGCCTTAAAATGCATCTTAGGCCTGCCAAAATGTTGAAATGTTTGGATGCCCAAAAAAGGGGTTAACAGGTATCGAAGACCCCCTAAAGTCCAGAATATGTCGGTGGCCCAAAAACGGTGTGAGAGAGCTCTGAATCTCCCAAAAACATTTGCAGTCTGAAAAGGACATTAACCCGCATGCTAGACCCCTGAAATTCCCAAAAATATTTTTGGCACGAAAAATGCATCCTACAACCCTGAAAGTTCAGAATATGTCAGCATTCCAAAAAAGGCATTAAAATACATCCTAGGCCTGAAAAAATGTTGAAATCTTTGGAGGCCCAAAAAAGGGGTTTACAGGCATCGTAGACCCCCTAAAGTCTGGAAAAAGTTGGTGGCCCAAAAACATTGTGAGAGATCTCTGAATGTCCCAAAAACATTTACAGCCTGAAAGGGGCAGTAACCCGCATCCTAGACCACTGAAATTCCCAAAAATATTTTTGGTACGAAAAATGCATCCTACCCCCCTGAAAGTACAGAATATGTTAGCAGCCCAAAAAAGGCCTTAAATGCATTTTAGGCCTGAAAAAATGTTGAAATCTTTGGAGGCCCAAAAAAGGGGTTTACAGGCATCGTAGACCCCCTAAAGTCTGGAAAATGTTGGTGGCCCAAAAACATTGTGAGAGATCTCTGAATGTCCCAAAAACATTTACAGCCTGAAAGGGGCATTAACCCACATCCTAGACCACTGTAATTTTCCGAATTGTTTTTGCCACGAAAAATGCATCCTACATCCCCGAAAGTACAGAATATGTTAGCAGCCAAAAAAAGGCCTTAAAATGCATCTTAGGCCGGCAAAAAGGTTGAAATCTTTGGAGGTCCAAAAAAGGGGTTTACAGACATCGTAGACCCCCTAAAGTCCAGAAAATGTTGGTGTCCCAAAAACATTGTGAGAGAGCTCTGAATGTCCCAAAAACATTTGCAGCCTGAAAGGGGCATTAACCCAAATCCTAGACCACTGAAATTCCCAAAAATATTTTTGGCACGAAAAATGCATCCTAAACCCCTGAAAGTACAGAATATGTTAGCAGCCCAAAAAAGGCCTTAAATGCAATTTAGGCCTGCAAAAATGTTGAAATGTTTGGAGGCCCAAAAAAAAGGTTTACCGGCATCGTAGACCCCCTAAAGTCCAGAAAATGTTGGTGGCCCAAAGACATTGTGAGAGAGCTCTGAATGTCCCAAAAACATTAGCAGCCCAAAAGGGGCATTAACCCAAATCCTAGACCACTGAAATTACCAAAAATATTTCTGGCACGAAAAATGCATCCTACACCCCTGAAAGTTCAGAAAATGTTAGCAGCCCAAAAAAGGCCTTAAAATGCATCTTAGGCCTGCAAAAATGTTGAAATGTTTGGATGCCCAAAAAAGGGGTTTACAGGCATCTTAGACCCCCTAAAGTTCAGAAAATGTTGGTGGCCCAAAAACAGTGTGAGAGAGGTCTGAATGTCCCAAAAACATTTGCAGCCTGAAAGGGGCATTAACCCACATCCTAGACCACTGAAATTCCCAAAACAAAAATATTTTTGCCACGAAAAATGGATCCTACAACCCCGAAAGCACAGAATATGTTAGCAGCCCAAAAAAGGCCTTAAAATGCATCTTAGGCCTGCAAAAATGTTGAAATGTTTGGATGCCCAAAAAAGGGGTTAACAGGCATCGTAGACCCCATAAAGTCCAGAATATGTCGGTGGCCCAAAAACGGTGTGAGAGAGCTCTGAATCTCCCAAAAACATTTGCAGTCTGAAAAGGACATTGACCCGCATGCTAGACCCCTGAAATTCCCAAAAATATTTTTGGCACGAAAAATGCATCCTACAACCCTGAAAGTTCAGAATATGTCAGCATTCCAAAAAAGGCCTTAAAATGCATCTTAGGCCTGAAAAAATGTTGAAATCTTTGGAGGCCCAAAAAAGGGGTTTACAGGCATCGTAGACCCCCTAAAGTCTGGAAAATGTTGGTGGCCCAAAAACATTGTGAGAGAGCTCTGAATGTCCCAAAAACATTTGCAGCCTGAAAGGGGCATTAACCCAAATCCTAGACCACTGAAATTCCCAAAAATATTTTTGGCACGAAAAATGCATCCTAAACCCCTGAAAGTACAGAATATGTTAGCAGCCCAAAAAAGGCCTTAAATGCAATTTAGGCCTGCAAAAATGTTGAAATGTTTGGAGGCCCAAAAAAAAGGTTTACCGGCATCGTAGACCCCCTAAAGTCCAGAAAATGTTGGTGGCCCAAAGACATTGTGAGAGAGCTCTGAATGTCCCAAAAACATTAGCAGCCCAAAAGGGGCATTAACCCAAATCCTAGACCACTGAAATTACCAAAAATATTTCTGGCACGAAAAATGCATCCTACACCCCTGAAAGTTCAGAAAATGTTAGCAGCCCAAAAAAGGCCTTAAAATGCATCTTAGGCCTGCAAAAATGTTGAAATGTTTGGATGCCCAAAAAAGGGGTTTACAGGCATCTTAGACCCCCTAAAGTTCAGAAAATGTTGGTGGCCCAAAAACAGTGTGAGAGAGCTCGGAATGTCCCAAAAGCATTTGCAGCTTGAAAGGGGCATTAACCTGCATCCTAGACCACTGAAATTCCCAAAAATATTTTTGGCATGAAAAATGCATCCTACCCCCCTGAAAGTACAGAATATGTTAGCAGCCCAAAAAAGGCCTTAAATGCATTTTAGGCCTGCAAAAACGTTGAAATGTTTGGAGGCCCAAAAAAAAGGTTTACAGGCATCGTAGACCCCCTAAAGTCCAGAAAATGTTGGTGGCCCAAAAACATTGTGAGAGAGCTCTGAATGCCCCAAAAACATTTGCAGTCTGAAAAGGACATTAACCCGCATGCTAGACCCCTGAAATTCCCAAAAATATTTCTGGCACGAAAAATGCATCCTACAACCCTGAAAGTTCAGAATATGTCAGCATTCCAAAAAAGGCATTAAAATGCATCTTAGGCCTGAAAAAATGTTGAAATCTTTGGAGGCCCAAAAAAGGGGTTTACAGGCATCGTAGACCCCCTAAAGTCTGGAAAATGTTGGTGGCCCAAAAACATTGTGAGAGATCTCTGAATGTCCCAAAAACATTTACAGCCTGAAAGGGGCATTAACCCGCATCCTAGACCACTGAAATTCCCAAAAATATTTTTGGTACGAAAAATGCATCCTACCCCCCTGAAAGTACAGAATATGTTAGCAGCCCAAAAAAGGCCTTAAATGCATTTTAGGCCTGAAAAAATGTTGAAATCTTTGGAGGCCCAAAAAAGGGGTTTACAGGCATCGTAGACCCCCTAAAGTCTGGAAAATGTTGGTGGCCCAGAGATCTCTGAATGTCCCAAAAACATTTACAGCCTGAAAGGGGCATTAACCCACATCCTAGACCACTGTAATTCTCCAAAATATTTTTGCCACGAAAAATGCATCCTACATCCCCGAAAGTACAGAATATGTTAGCAGCCCGAAAAAGGCCTTAAAATGCATCTTAGGCCGGCAAAAATGTTGAAATCTTTGGAGGCCCAAAAAAGGGGTTTACAGGCATCGTAGACCACCTAAAGTCCAGAAAATGTTGGTGGCCCAAAAGCAGTGTGAGAGAGCTCAGAATGTCCCAAAAGCATTTGCAGCTTGAAAGGGGCATTAACCCGCATCCTAGACCACTGAAATTCCCAAAAATATTTTTGGCACGAAAAATGCATCCTACATCCCCGAAAGTACAGAATATGTTAGCAGCCAAAAAAAGGCCTTAAAATGCATCTTAGGCCGGCAAAAATGTTGAAATCTTTGGAGGCCCAAAAAAGGGGTTTACAGACATCGTAGACCCCCTAAAGTCCAGAAAATGTTGGTGGCCCAAAAACATTGTGAGAGAGCTCTGAATGTCCCAAAAACATTTGCAGCCTGAAAGGGGCATTAACCCAAATCCTAGACCACTGAAATTCCCAAAAATATTTTTGGCACGAAAAATGCATCCTAAACCCCTGAAAGTACAGAATATGTTAGCAGCCCAAAAAAGGCCTTAAATGCAATTTAGGCCTGCAAAAATGTTGAAATGTTTGGAGGCCCAAAAAAAAGGTTTACCGGCATCGTAGACCCCCTAAAGTCCAGAAATTGTTGGTGGCCCAAAGACATTGTGAGAGAGCTCTGAATGTCCCAAAAACATTAGCAGCCCAAAAGGGGCATTAACCCAAATCCTAGACCACTGAAATTACCAAAAATATTTCTGGCACGAAAAATGCATCCTACACCCCTGAAAGTTCAGAAAATGTTAGCAGCCCAAAAAAGGCCTTAAAATGCATCTTAGGCCTGCAAAAATGTTGAAATGTTTGGATGCCCAAAAAAGGGGTTTACAGGCATCTTAGACCCCCTAAAGTTCAGAAAATGTTGGTGGCCCAAAAACAGTGTGAGAGAGGTCTGAATGTCCCAAAAGCATTTGCAGCCTGAAAGGGGCATTAACCCACATCCTAGACCACTGAAATTCCCAAAACAAAAATATTTTTGCCACGAAAAATGGATCCTACAACCCCGAAAGCACAGAATATGTTAGCAGCCCAAAAAAGGCCTTAAAATGCATCTTAGGCCTGAAAAAATGTTGAAATCTTTGGAGGCCCAAAAAAGGGGTTTACAGGCATCGTAGACCCCCTAAAGTCTGTAAAATGTTGGTGGCCCAAAAACATTGTGAGAGATCTCTGAATGTCCCAAAAACATTTACAGCCTGAAAGGGGCATTAACCCACATCCTAGACCACTGTAATTCTCCAAAATATTTTTGCCACGAAAAATGCATCCTACATCCCTGAAAGTACAGAATATGTTAGCAGCCCAAAAAGGCCTTAAAATGCATCTTAGGCCGGCAAAAATGTTGAAATCTTTGGAGGCCCAAAAAAGGGGTTTACAGGCATCGTAGACCACCTAAAGTCCATAAAATGTTGGTGGCCCAAAAGCAGTGTGAGAGAGCTCGGAATGTCCCAAAAGCATTTGCAGCTTGAAAGGGGCATTAACCTGCATCCTAGACCACTGAAATTCCCAAAAATATTTTTGGCACGAAAAATGCATCCTACCCCCCTGAAAGTACAGAATATGTTAGCAGCCCAAAAAAGGCCTTAAAATGCATCTTAGGCCGGCAAAAATGTTGAAATCTTTGGAGGCCCAAAAAAGGGGTTTACAGACATCGTAGACCCCCTAAAGTCCAGAAAATGTTGGTGGCCCAAAAACATTGTGAGAGAGCTCTGAATGTCCCAAAAACATTTGCAGCCTGAAAGGGGCATTAACCCAAATCCTAGACCACTGAAATTCCCAAAAATATTTTTGGCACGAAAAATGCATCCTAAACCCCTGAAAGTACAGAATATGTTAGCAGCCCAAAAAAGGCCTTAAATGCAATTTAGGCCTGCAAAAATGTTGAAATGTTTGGAGGCCCAAAAAAAAGGTTTACCGGCATTGTAGACCCCCTAAAGTCCAGAAAATGTTGGTGGCCCAAAGACATTGTGAGAGAGCTCTGAATGTCCCAAAAACATTAGCAGCCCAAAAGGGGCATTAACCCAAATCCTAGACCACTGAAATTACCAAAAATATTTCTGGCACGAAAAATGCATCCTACACCCCTGAAAGTTCAGAAAATGTTAGCAGCCCAAAAAAGGCCTTAAAATGCATCTTAGGCCTGCAAAAATGTTGAAATGTTTGGATGCCCAAAAAAGGGGTTTACAGGCATCTTAGACCCCCTAAAGTTCAGAAAATGTTGGTGGCCCAAAAACAGTGTGAGAGAGGTCTGAATGTCCCAAAAGCATTTGCAGCCTGAAAGGGGCATTAACCCACATCCTAGACCACTGAAATTCCCAAAACAAAAATATTTTTGCCACGAAAAATGGATCCTACAACCCCGAAAGCACAGAATATGTTAGCAGCCCAAAAAAAGGCCTTAAAATGCATCTTAGGCCTGAAAAAATGTTGAAATCTTTGGAGGCCCAAAAAAGGGGTTTACAGGCATCGTAGACCCCCTAAAGTCTGTAAAATGTTGGTGGCCCAAAAACATTGTGAGAGATCTCTGAATGTCCCAAAAACATTTACAGCCTGAAAGGGGCATTAACCCACATCCTAGACCACTGTAATTCTCCAAAATATTTTTGCCACGAAAAATGCATCCTACATCCCCGAAAGTACAGAATATGTTAGCAGCCCAAAAAAGGCCTTAAAATGCATCTTAGGCCGGCAAAAATGTTGAAATCTTTGGAGGCTCAAAAAAGGGGTTTACAGGCATCGTAGACCACCTAAAGTCCATAAAATGTTGCTGGCCCAAAAGCAGTGTGAGAGAGCTCGGAATGTCCCAAAAGCATTTGCAGCTTGAAAGGGGCATTAACCTGCATCCTAGACCACTGAAATTCCCAAAAATATTTTTGGCACGAAAAATGCATCCTACCCCCCAGAAAGTACAGAATATGTTAGCAGCCCAAAAAAGGCCTTAAATGCATTTTAGGCCTGCATAAATGTTGAAATGTTTGGAGGCCCAAAAAAAAGGTTTACAGGCATCGTAGACCCCCTAAAGTCCAGAAAATGTTGGTGGCCCAAAAACATTGTGAGAGAGCTCTGAATGTCCCAAAAACATTTGCAGCCTGAAAGGGGCATTAACCCAAATCCTAGACCACTGAAATTACCAAAAATATTTCTGGCACGAAAAATGCATCCTACACCCCTGAAAGTTCAGAAAATGTTAGCAGCCCAAAAAGGCCTTAAAATGCATCTTAGGCCTGCAAAAATGTTGAAATGTTTGGATGCCCAAAAAAGGGGTTTACAGGCATCGTAGACCCCATAAAGTCCAGAATATGTTAGTGGCCCAAAAACGGTGTGAGAGAGCTCTGAATCTCCCAAAAACATTTGCAGTCTGAAAAGGACATTAACCCGCATGCTAGACCCCTGAAATTCCCAAAAATATTATTGGCACGAAAAATGCATCCTACAACCCTGAAAGTTCAGAATATGTCAGCATTCCAAAAAAGGCCTAAAATGCATCTTAGGCCTGAAAAAATGTTGAAATCTTTGGAGGCCCAAAAAAGGGGTTTACAGGCATCGTAGACCCCCTAAAGTCTGTAAAATGTTGGTGGCCCAAAAACATTGTGAGAGATCTCTGAATGTCCCAAAAACATTTACAGCCTGAAAGGGGCATTAACCCACATCCTAGACCACTGTAATTCTCCAAAATATTTTTGCCACGAAAAATGCATCCTACATCCCCGAAAGTGCAGAATATGTTAGCAGCCCAAAAAAGGCCTTAAAATGCATCTTAGGCCGGCAAAAATGTTGAAATGTGTGGAGGCCCAAAAAAGGGGTTTACAGGCATCGTAAACCACCTAAAGTCCATAAAATGTTGGTGGCCCAAAAGCAGTGTGAGAGAGCTTGGAATGTCCCAAAAGCATTTGCAGCTTGAAAGGGGCATTAACCCGCATCCTAGACCACTGAAATTCCCAAAAATATTTTTGGCACGAAAAATACATCCTACCCCCCTGAAAGTACAGAATATGTTAGCAGCCCAAAAAAGGCCTTAAATGCATTTTAGGCCTGCAAAAATGTTAAAATGTTTGGAGGCCCAAAAAAAAGGTTTACAGGCATCGTAGACCCCCTAAAGTCCAGAAAATGTTGGTGGCCCAAAAACATTGTGAGAGAGCTCTGAATGTCCCAAACACATTTGCAGCCTGAAAGGGGCATTAACCCAAATCCTAGACCACTGAAATTACCAAAAATATTTCTGGCACGAAAAATGCATCCTACACCCCTGAAAGTTCAGAAAATGTTAGCAGCCCAAAAAGGCCTTAAAATGCATCTTAGGCCTGCAAAAATGTTGAAATGTTTGGATGCCCAAAAAAGGGGTTAACAGGCATCGAAGACCCCTAAAGTCCAGAATATGTCGGTGGCCCAAAAACGGTGTGAGAGAGCTCTGAATCTCCCAAAAACATTTGCAGTCTGAAAAGGACATTAACCCGCATGCTAGACCCCTGAAATTCCCAAAAATATTTTTGGCACGAAAAATGCATCCTACAACACTGAAAGTTCAGAATATGTCAGCATTTCAAAAAAGGCATTAAAATGCATCTTAGGCCTGAAAAAATGTTGAAATCTTTGGAGGCCCAAAAAAGGGGTTTACAGGCATCGTAGACCCCCTAAAGTCTGGAAAATGATGGTGGCCCAATAACATTGTGAGAGATCTCTGAATGTCCCAAAAACATTTACATCCTGAAAGGGGCATTAACCCAAATCCTAGACCACTGAAATTACCAAAAATATTTCTGGCACGAAAAATGCATCCTACACCCCTGAAAGTTCAGAAAATGTTAGCAGCCCAAAAAAGGCCTTAAAATGCATGTTAGGCCTGCAAAAATGTTGAAATGTTTGGATGCCCAAAAAAGGGGTTTACAGGCATCTTAGACCCCCTAAAGTTCAGAAAATGTTGGTGGCCCGAAAACAGTGTGAGAGAGGTCTGAATGTCCCAAAAGCATTTGCAGCCTGAAAGGGGCATTAACCCACATCCTAGACCACTGAAATTCCCAAAACAAAAATATTTTTGCCACGAAAAATGGATCCTACAACCCCGAAAGCACAGAATATGTTAGCAGCCCAAAAAAGGCCTTAAAATGCATCTTAGGCCTGCAAAAATGTTGAAATGTTTGGATGCCCAAAAAAGGGGTTTACAGGCATCTTAGACCCCCTAAAGTTCAGAAAATGTTGGTGGCCCGAAAACAGTGTGAGAGAGGTCTGAATGTCCCAAAAGCATTTGCAGCCTGAAAGGGGCATTAACCCACATCCTAGACCACTGAAATTCCCAAAAAAAAATATTTTTGCCACGAAAAATGCATCCTACACCCCTGAAAGTTCAGAAAATGTTAGCAGCCCAAAAAAGGCCTTAAAATGCATCTTAGGCCTGCAAAAATGTTGAAATGTTTGGATGCCCAAAAAAGGGGTTTACAGGCATCGTAGACCCCCTAAAGTCTGTAAAATGTTGGTGGCCCAAAAACATTGTGAGAGATCTCTGAATGTCCCAAAAACATTTACAGCCTGAAAGGGGCATTAACCCACATCCTAGACCACTGTAATTCTCCAAAATATTTTTGCCACGAAAAATGCATCCTACATCCCCGAAAGTACAGAATATGTTAGCAGCCCAAAAAAGGCCTTAAAATGCATCTTAGGCCGGCAAAAATGTTGAAATGTTTGGAGGCCCAAAAAAAAGGTTTACAGGCATCGTAGACCCCCTAAAGTCCAGAAAATGTTGGTGGCCCAAAAACATTGTGAGAGAGCTCTGAATGTCCCAAAAACATTTGCAGCCTGAAAGGGGCATTAACCCAAATCCTAGACCACTGAAATTACCAAAAATATTTCTGGCACGAAAAATGCATCCTACACCCCTGAAAGTTCAGAAAATGTTAGCAGCCCAAAAAGGCCTTAAAATGCATCTTAGGCCTGCAAATATGTTGAAATGTTTGGATGCCCAAAAAAGGGGTTTACAGGCATCGTAGACCCCATAAAGTCCAGAATATGTCGGTGGCCCAAAAACGGTGTGAGAGAGCTCTGAATCTCCCAAAAACATTTGCAGTCTGAAAAGGACATTAACCCGCATGCTAGACCCCTGAAATTCCCAAAAATATTTTTGGCACGAAAAATGCATCCTACAACCCTGAAAGTTCAGAATATGTCAGCATTCCAAAAAAGGCCTAAAATGCATCTTAGGCCTGAAAACATGTTGAAATCTTTAGAGGCCCAAAAAAGGGGTTTACAGGCATCGTAGACCCCCTAAAATCTGTAAAATGTTGGTGGCCCAAAAACATTCTGAGAGATCTCTGAATGTCCCAAAAACATTTACAGCCTGAAAGGGGCATTAACCCACATCCTAGACCACTGTAATTCTCCAAAATATTTTTGCCACGAAAAATGCATCCTACATCCCCGAAAGTACAGAATATGTTAGCAGCCCAAAAAAGGCCTTAAAATGCATCTTAGGCCGGCAAAAATGTTGAAATTTATGGAGGCCCAAAAAAGGGGTTTACAGGCATCGTAGACCACCTAAAGTCCAGAAAATGTTGGTGGCCCAAAAGCAGTGTGAGAGAGCTTGGAATGTCCCAAAAGCATTTGCAGCTTGAAAGGGGCATTAACCCGCATCCTAGACCACTGAAATTCCCAAAAATATTTTTGGCACGAAAAATGCATCCTACCCCCCTGAAAGTACAGAATATGTTAGCAGCCCAAAAAAGGCCTTAAAATGCATCTTAGGCCTGAAAAATGTTGAAATGTTTGGATGCCCAAAAAAGGGGTTAACAGGCATCGAAGACCCCTAAAGTCTAGAATATGTCGGTGGCCCAAAAACGGTGTGAGAGAGCTCTGAATCTCCCAAAAACATTTGCAGTCTGAAAAGGACATTAACCCGCATCCTAGACCCCTGAAATTCCCAAAAATATTTTTGGCACGAAAAATGCATCCTACAACCCTGAAAGTTCAGAATATGTCAGCATTCCAAAAAAGGCATTAAAATGCATCTTAGGCCTGAAAAAATGTTGAAATCTTTGGAGGCCCAAAAAAGGGGTTTACAGGCATCGTAGACCCCCTAAAGTCTGGAAAATGATGGTGGCCCAAAAACATTGTGAGAGATCTCTGAATGTCCCAAAAACATTTACAGCCTGAAAGGGGCATTAACCCGCATCCTAGACCACTGAAATTCCCAAAAATATTTTTGGTACGAAAAATGCATCCTACCCCCCTGAAAGTACAGAATATGTTAGCAGCCCAAAAAAGGCCTTAAATGCATTTTAGGCCTGAAAAAATGTTGAAATCTTTGGAGGCCCAAAAAAGGGGTTTACAGGCATCGTAGACCCCCTAAAGTCTGGAAAATGTTGGTGGCCCAAAAACATTGTGAGAGATCTCTGAATGTCCCAAAAACATTTACAGCCTGAAAGGGGCATTAACCCACATCCTAGACCACTGTAATTCTCCAAAATATTTTTGCCACGAAAAATGCATCCTACACCCCTGAAAGTTCAGAAAATGTTAGCAGCACAAAAAAGGCCTTAAAATGCATCTTAGGCCTGCAAAAATGTTGAAATCTTTGGAGGCCCAAAAAAGGGGTTTACAGGGATCGTAGACCCCCTAAAGTCTGTAAAATGTTGGTGGCCCAAAAACATTGTGAGAGATCTCTGAATGTCCCAAAAACATTTACAGCCTGAAAGGGGCATTTACCCACATCCTAGACCACTGTAATTCTCCAAAATATTTTTGCCACGAAAAATGCATCCTACATCCCCCGAAAGTACAGAATATGTTAGTAGCCCAAAAAAAGGCCTTAAAATGCATCTTAGGCCGGCAAAAATGTTGAAATCTTTGGAGGCCCAAAAAAGGGGTTTACAGGCATCGTAGACCACCTAAAGTCCATAAAATGTTGTTGGCCCAAAAGCAGTGTGAGAGAGCTCGGAATGTCCCAAAAGCATTTGCAGCTTGAAAGGGGCATTAACCCGCATCCTAGACCACTGAAATTCGCAAAAATATTTTTGGCACGAAAAATGCATCCTACCCCCCTGAAAGTACAGAATATGTTAGCAGCCCAAAAAAGGCCTTAAATGCATTTTAGGCCTGCAAAAATGTTGAAATGTTCGGAGGCCAAAAAAAAAAGGTTTACAGGCATCGTAGACCCCCTAAAGTCCAGAAAATGTTGGTGGCCCAAAAACATTGTGAGAGAGCTCTGAATGTCCCAAAAACATTTGCAGCCTGAAAGGGGCATTAACCCAAATCCTAGACCACTGAAATTACCAAAAATATTTCTGGCACGAAAAATGCATCCTACACCCCTGAAAGTTCAGAAAATGTTGGCAGCCCAAAAAGGCCTTAAAATGCATCTTAGGCCTGCAAAAATGTTGAAATGTTTGGATGCCCAAAAAAGGGGTTTACAGGCATCGTAGACCCCCTAAAGTCCAGAATATGTCGGTGGCCCAAAAACGGTGTGAGAGAGCTCTGAATCTCCCAAAAACATTTGCAGTTTGAAAAGGACATTAACCCGCATGCTAGACCCCTGAAATTCCCAAAAATATTTTTGGCACGAAAAATGCATCCTACAACCCTGAAAGTTCAGAATATGTCAGCATTCCAAAAAAGGCCTTAAAATGCATCTTAGGCCTGCAAAAATGTTGAAATGTTTGAATGCCCAAAAAAGGGGTTTACAGGCATCGTAGACCCCCTAAAGTTCACAAAATGTTGGTGGCCCAAAAACAGTGTGAGAGAGCTCTGAATGTCCCAAAAGCATTTGCAGCCTGAAAGGGGCATTAACCCACATCCTAGACCACTGAAATTCCCAAAACAAAAATATTTTTGCCACGAAAAATGGATCCTACAACCCCGAAAGTACAGAATATGTAAGCAGCCCAAAAAAGGCCTCAAAGTGCATTTTAGGCCTGCAAAAATGTTGAAATCTTTGGAGGCCCAAAAAAGGGGTTTACAGGCATCGTAGACCCCCTAAAGTCTGTAAAATGTTGGTGGCCCAAAAACATTGTGAGAGATCTCTGAATGTCCCAAAAACATTTACAGCCTGAAAGGGGCATTAACCCACATCCTAGACCACTGTAATTCTCCAAAATCTTTTTGCCACGAAAAATGCATCCTACATCCCCGAAAGTACAGAATATGTTAGCAGCCCAAAAAAGGCCTTAAAATGCATCTTAGGCCGGCAAAAATGTTGAAATTTGTGGAGGCCCAAAAAAGGGGTTTACAGGCATCGTAGACCACCTAAAGTCCAGAAAATGTTGGTGGCCCAAAAGCAGTGTGAGAGAGCTCGGAATGTCCCAAAAGCATTTGCAGCTTGAAAGGGGCATTAACCCGCATCCTAGACCACTGAAATTCCCAAAAATATTTTTGGCACGAAAAATGCATCCTACATCCCCGAAAGTACAGAATATGTTAGCAGCCAAAAAAAGGCCTTAAAATGCATCTTAGGCCGGCAAAAATGTTGAAATCTTTGGAGGCCCAAAAAAGGGGTTTACAGACATCGTAGACCCCCTAAAGTCCAGAAAATGTTGGTGGCCCAAAAACATTGTGAGAGAGCTCTGAATGTCCCAAAAACATTTGCAGCCTGAAAGGGGCATTAACCCAAATCCTAGACCACTGAAATTCCCAAAAATATTTTTGGCACGAAAAATGCATCCTAAACCCCTGAAAGTACAGAATATGTTAGCAGCCCAAAAAAGGCCTTAAATGCAATTTAGGCCTGCAAAAATGTTGAAATGTTTGGAGGCCCAAAAAAAAGGTTTACCGGCATCGTAGACCCCCTAAAGTCCAGAAATTGTTGGTGGCCCAAAGACATTGTGAGAGAGCTCTGAATGTCCCAAAAACATTAGCAGCCCAAAAGGGGCATTAACCCAAATCCTAGACCACTGAAATTACCAAAAATATTTCTGGCACGAAAAATGCATCCTACACCCCTGAAAGTTCAGAAAATGTTAGCAGCCCAAAAAAGGCCTTAAAATGCATCTTAGGCCTGCAAAAATGTTGAAATGTTTGGATGCCCAAAAAAGGGGTTTACAGGCATCTTAGACCCCCTAAAGTTCAGAAAATGTTGGTGGCCCAAAAACAGTGTGAGAGAGGTCTGAATGTCCCAAAAGCATTTGCAGCCTGAAAGGGGCATTAACCCACATCCTAGACCACTGAAATTCCCAAAACAAAAATATTTTTGCCACGAAAAATGGATCCTACAACCCCGAAAGCACAGAATATGTTAGCAGCCCAAAAAAGGCCTTAAAATGCATCTTAGGCCTGAAAAAATGTTGAAATCTTTGGAGGCCCAAAAAAGGGGTTTACAGGCATCGTAGACCCCCTAAAGTCTGTAAAATGTTGGTGGCCCAAAAACATTGTGAGAGATCTCTGAATGTCCCAAAAACATTTACAGCCTGAAAGGGGCATTAACCCACATCCTAGACCACTGTAATTCTCCAAAATATTTTTGCCACGAAAAATGCATCCTACATCCCTGAAAGTACAGAATATGTTAGCAGCCCAAAAAGGCCTTAAAATGCATCTTAGGCCGGCAAAAATGTTGAAATCTTTGGAGGCCCAAAAAAGGGGTTTACAGGCATCGTAGACCACCTAAAGTCCATAAAATGTTGGTGGCCCAAAAGCAGTGTGAGAGAGCTCGGAATGTCCCAAAAGCATTTGCAGCTTGAAAGGGGCATTAACCTGCATCCTAGACCACTGAAATTCCCAAAAATATTTTTGGCACGAAAAATGCATCCTACCCCCCTGAAAGTACAGAATATGTTAGCAGCCCAAAAAAGGCCTTAAAATGCATCTTAGGCCGGCAAAAATGTTGAAATCTTTGGAGGCCCAAAAAAGGGGTTTACAGACATCGTAGACCCCCTAAAGTCCAGAAAATGTTGGTGGCCCAAAAACATTGTGAGAGAGCTCTGAATGTCCCAAAAACATTTGCAGCCTGAAAGGGGCATTAACCCAAATCCTAGACCACTGAAATTCCCAAAAATATTTTTGGCACGAAAAATGCATCCTAAACCCCTGAAAGTACAGAATATGTTAGCAGCCCAAAAAAGGCCTTAAATGCAATTTAGGCCTGCAAAAATGTTGAAATGTTTGGAGGCCCAAAAAAAAGGTTTACCGGCATTGTAGACCCCCTAAAGTCCAGAAAATGTTGGTGGCCCAAAGACATTGTGAGAGAGCTCTGAATGTCCCAAAAACATTAGCAGCCCAAAAGGGGCATTAACCCAAATCCTAGACCACTGAAATTACCAAAAATATTTCTGGCACGAAAAATGCATCCTACACCCCTGAAAGTTCAGAAAATGTTAGCAGCCCAAAAAAGGCCTTAAAATGCATCTTAGGCCTGCAAAAATGTTGAAATGTTTGGATGCCCAAAAAAGGGGTTTACAGGCATCTTAGACCCCCTAAAGTTCAGAAAATGTTGGTGGCCCAAAAACAGTGTGAGAGAGGTCTGAATGTCCCAAAAGCATTTGCAGCCTGAAAGGGGCATTAACCCACATCCTAGACCACTGAAATTCCCAAAACAAAAATATTTTTGCCACGAAAAATGGATCCTACAACCCCGAAAGCACAGAATATGTTAGCAGCCCAAAAAAAGGCCTTAAAATGCATCTTAGGCCTGAAAAAATGTTGAAATCTTTGGAGGCCCAAAAAAGGGGTTTACAGGCATCGTAGACCCCCTAAAGTCTGTAAAATGTTGGTGGCCCAAAAACATTGTGAGAGATCTCTGAATGTCCCAAAAACATTTACAGCCTGAAAGGGGCATTAACCCACATCCTAGACCACTGTAATTCTCCAAAATATTTTTGCCACGAAAAATGCATCCTACATCCCCGAAAGTACAGAATATGTTAGCAGCCCAAAAAAGGCCTTAAAATGCATCTTAGGCCGGCAAAAATGTTGAAATCTTTGGAGGCTCAAAAAAGGGGTTTACAGGCATCGTAGACCACCTAAAGTCCATAAAATGTTGCTGGCCCAAAAGCAGTGTGAGAGAGCTCGGAATGTCCCAAAAGCATTTGCAGCTTGAAAGGGGCATTAACCTGCATCCTAGACCACTGAAATTCCCAAAAATATTTTTGGCACGAAAAATGCATCCTACCCCCCAGAAAGTACAGAATATGTTAGCAGCCCAAAAAAGGCCTTAAATGCATTTTAGGCCTGCATAAATGTTGAAATGTTTGGAGGCCCAAAAAAAAGGTTTACAGGCATCGTAGACCCCCTAAAGTCCAGAAAATGTTGGTGGCCCAAAAACATTGTGAGAGAGCTCTGAATGTCCCAAAAACATTTGCAGCCTGAAAGGGGCATTAACCCAAATCCTAGACCACTGAAATTACCAAAAATATTTCTGGCACGAAAAATGCATCCTACACCCCTGAAAGTTCAGAAAATGTTAGCAGCCCAAAAAGGCCTTAAAATGCATCTTAGGCCTGCAAAAATGTTGAAATGTTTGGATGCCCAAAAAAGGGGTTTACAGGCATCGTAGACCCCATAAAGTCCAGAATATGTTAGTGGCCCAAAAACGGTGTGAGAGAGCTCTGAATCTCCCAAAAACATTTGCAGTCTGAAAAGGACATTAACCCGCATGCTAGACCCCTGAAATTCCCAAAAATATTATTGGCACGAAAAATGCATCCTACAACCCTGAAAGTTCAGAATATGTCAGCATTCCAAAAAAGGCCTAAAATGCATCTTAGGCCTGAAAAAATGTTGAAATCTTTGGAGGCCCAAAAAAGGGGTTTACAGGCATCGTAGACCCCCTAAAGTCTGTAAAATGTTGGTGGCCCAAAAACATTGTGAGAGATCTCTGAATGTCCCAAAAACATTTACAGCCTGAAAGGGGCATTAACCCACATCCTAGACCACTGTAATTCTCCAAAATATTTTTGCCACGAAAAATGCATCCTACATCCCCGAAAGTGCAGAATATGTTAGCAGCCCAAAAAAGGCCTTAAAATGCATCTTAGGCCGGCAAAAATGTTGAAATGTGTGGAGGCCCAAAAAAGGGGTTTACAGGCATCGTAAACCACCTAAAGTCCATAAAATGTTGGTGGCCCAAAAGCAGTGTGAGAGAGCTTGGAATGTCCCAAAAGCATTTGCAGCTTGAAAGGGGCATTAACCCGCATCCTAGACCACTGAAATTCCCAAAAATATTTTTGGCACGAAAAATACATCCTACCCCCCTGAAAGTACAGAATATGTTAGCAGCCCAAAAAAGGCCTTAAATGCATTTTAGGCCTGCAAAAATGTTAAAATGTTTGGAGGCCCAAAAAAAAGGTTTACAGGCATCGTAGACCCCCTAAAGTCCAGAAAATGTTGGTGGCCCAAAAACATTGTGAGAGAGCTCTGAATGTCCCAAACACATTTGCAGCCTGAAAGGGGCATTAACCCAAATCCTAGACCACTGAAATTACCAAAAATATTTCTGGCACGAAAAATGCATCCTACACCCCTGAAAGTTCAGAAAATGTTAGCAGCCCAAAAAGGCCTTAAAATGCATCTTAGGCCTGCAAAAATGTTGAAATGTTTGGATGCCCAAAAAAGGGGTTAACAGGCATCGAAGACCCCTAAAGTCCAGAATATGTCGGTGGCCCAAAAACGGTGTGAGAGAGCTCTGAATCTCCCAAAAACATTTGCAGTCTGAAAAGGACATTAACCCGCATGCTAGACCCCTGAAATTCCCAAAAATATTTTTGGCACGAAAAATGCATCCTACAACGCTGAAAGTTCAGAATATGTCAGCATTTCAAAAAAGGCATTAAAATGCATCTTAGGCCTGAAAAAACGTTGAAATCTTTGGAGGCCCAAAAAAGGGGTTTACAGGCATCGTAGACCCCCTAAAGTCTGGAAAATGATGGTGGCCCAATAACATTGTGAGAGATCTCTGAATGTCCCAAAAACATTTACATCCTGAAAGGGGCATTAACCCAAATCCTAGACCACTGAAATTACCAAAAATATTTCTGGCACGAAAAATGCATCCTACACCCCTGAAAGTTCAGAAAATGTTAGCAGCCCAAAAAAGGCCTTAAAATGCATGTTAGGCCTGCAAAAATGTTGAAATGTTTGGATGCCCAAAAAAGGGGTTTACAGGCATCTTAGACCCCCTAAAGTTCAGAAAATGTTGGTGGCCCGAAAACAGTGTGAGAGAGGTCTGAATGTCCCAAAAGCATTTGCAGCCTGAAAGGGGCATTAACCCACATCCTAGACCACTGAAATTCCCAAAACAAAAATATTTTTGCCACGAAAAATGGATCCTACAACCCCGAAAGCACAGAATATGTTAGCAGCCCAAAAAAGGCCTTAAAATGCATCTTAGGCCTGCAAAAATGTTGAAATGTTTGGATGCCCAAAAAAGGGGTTTACAGGCATCTTAGACCCCCTAAAGTTCAGAAAATGTTGGTGGCCCGAAAACAGTGTGAGAGAGGTCTGAATGTCCCAAAAGCATTTGCAGCCTGAAAGGGGCATTAACCCACATCCTAGACCACTGAAATTCCCAAAAAAAAATATTTTTGCCACGAAAAATGCATCCTACACCCCTGAAAGTTCAGAAAATGTTAGCAGCCCAAAAAAGGCCTTAAAATGCATCTTAGGCCTGCAAAAATGTTGAAATGTTTGGATGCCCAAAAAAGGGGTTTACAGGCATCGTAGACCCCCTAAAGTCTGTAAAATGTTGGTGGCCCAAAAACATTGTGAGAGATCTCTGAATGTCCCAAAAACATTTACAGCCTGAAAGGGGCATTAACCCACATCCTAGACCACTGTAATTCTCCAAAATATTTTTGCCACGAAAAATGCATCCTACATCCCCGAAAGTACAGAATATGTTAGCAGCCCAAAAAAGGCCTTAAAATGCATCTTAGGCCGGCAAAAATGTTGAAATGTTTGGAGGCCCAAAAAAAAGGTTTACAGGCATCGTAGACCCCCTAAAGTCCAGAAAATGTTGGTGGCCCAAAAACATTGTGAGAGAGCTCTGAATGTCCCAAAAACATTTGCAGCCTGAAAGGGGCATTAACCCAAATCCTAGACCACTGAAATTACCAAAAATATTTCTGGCACGAAAAATGCATCCTACACCCCTGAAAGTTCAGAAAATGTTAGCAGCCCAAAAAGGCCTTAAAATGCATCTTAGGCCTGCAAATATGTTGAAATGTTTGGATGCCCAAAAAAGGGGTTTACAGGCATCGTAGACCCCATAAAGTCCAGAATATGTCGGTGGCCCAAAAACGGTGTGAGAGAGCTCTGAATCTCCCAAAAACATTTGCAGTCTGAAAAGGACATTAACCCGCATGCTAGACCCCTGAAATTCCCAAAAATATTTTTGGCACGAAAAATGCATCCTACAACCCTGAAAGTTCAGAATATGTCAGCATTCCAAAAAAGGCCTAAAATGCATCTTAGGCCTGAAAACATGTTGAAATCTTTAGAGGCCCAAAAAAGGGGTTTACAGGCATCGTAGACCCCCTAAAATCTGTAAAATGTTGGTGGCCCAAAAACATTCTGAGAGATCTCTGAATGTCCCAAAAACATTTACAGCCTGAAAGGGGCATTAACCCACATCCTAGACCACTGTAATTCTCCAAAATATTTTTGCCACGAAAAATGCATCCTACATCCCCGAAAGTACAGAATATGTTAGCAGCCCAAAAAAGGCCTTAAAATGCATCTTAGGCCGGCAAAAATGTTGAAATTTATGGAGGCCCAAAAAAGGGGTTTACAGGCATCGTAGACCACCTAAAGTCCAGAAAATGTTGGTGGCCCAAAAGCAGTGTGAGAGAGCTTGGAATGTCCCAAAAGCATTTGCAGCTTGAAAGGGGCATTAACCCGCATCCTAGACCACTGAAATTCCCAAAAATATTTTTGGCACGAAAAATGCATCCTACCCCCCTGAAAGTACAGAATATGTTAGCAGCCCAAAAAAGGCCTTAAAATGCATCTTAGGCCTGAAAAATGTTGAAATGTTTGGATGCCCAAAAAAGGGGTTAACAGGCATCGAAGACCCCTAAAGTCTAGAATATGTCGGTGGCCCAAAAACGGTGTGAGAGAGCTCTGAATCTCCCAAAAACATTTGCAGTCTGAAAAGGACATTAACCCGCATCCTAGACCCCTGAAATTCCCAAAAATATTTTTGGCACGAAAAATGCATCCTACAACCCTGAAAGTTCAGAATATGTCAGCATTCCAAAAAAGGCATTAAAATGCATCTTAGGCCTGAAAAAATGTTGAAATCTTTGGAGGCCCAAAAAAGGGGTTTACAGGCATCGTAGACCCCCTAAAGTCTGGAAAATGATGGTGGCCCAAAAACATTGTGAGAGATCTCTGAATGTCCCAAAAACATTTACAGCCTGAAAGGGGCATTAACCCGCATCCTAGACCACTGAAATTCCCAAAAATATTTTTGGTACGAAAAATGCATCCTACCCCCCTGAAAGTACAGAATATGTTAGCAGCCCAAAAAAGGCCTTAAATGCATTTTAGGCCTGAAAAAATGTTGAAATCTTTGGAGGCCCAAAAAAGGGGTTTACAGGCATCGTAGACCCCCTAAAGTCTGGAAAATGTTGGTGGCCCAAAAACATTGTGAGAGATCTCTGAATGTCCCAAAAACATTTACAGCCTGAAAGGGGCATTAACCCACATCCTAGACCACTGTAATTCTCCAAAATATTTTTGCCACGAAAAATGCATCCTACACCCCTGAAAGTTCAGAAAATGTTAGCAGCACAAAAAAGGCCTTAAAATGCATCTTAGGCCTGCAAAAATGTTGAAATCTTTGGAGGCCCAAAAAAGGGGTTTACAGGGATCGTAGACCCCCTAAAGTCTGTAAAATGTTGGTGGCCCAAAAACATTGTGAGAGATCTCTGAATGTCCCAAAAACATTTACAGCCTGAAAGGGGCATTTACCCACATCCTAGACCACTGTAATTCTCCAAAATATTTTTGCCACGAAAAATGCATCCTACATCCCCCGAAAGTACAGAATATGTTAGTAGCCCAAAAAAAGGCCTTAAAATGCATCTTAGGCCGGCAAAAATGTTGAAATCTTTGGAGGCCCAAAAAAGGGGTTTACAGGCATCGTAGACCACCTAAAGTCCATAAAATGTTGTTGGCCCAAAAGCAGTGTGAGAGAGCTCGGAATGTCCCAAAAGCATTTGCAGCTTGAAAGGGGCATTAACCCGCATCCTAGACCACTGAAATTCGCAAAAATATTTTTGGCACGAAAAATGCATCCTACCCCCCTGAAAGTACAGAATATGTTAGCAGCCCAAAAAAGGCCTTAAATGCATTTTAGGCCTGCAAAAATGTTGAAATGTTCGGAGGCCAAAAAAAAAAGGTTTACAGGCATCGTAGACCCCCTAAAGTCCAGAAAATGTTGGTGGCCCAAAAACATTGTGAGAGAGCTCTGAATGTCCCAAAAACATTTGCAGCCTGAAAGGGGCATTAACCCAAATCCTAGACCACTGAAATTACCAAAAATATTTCTGGCACGAAAAATGCATCCTACACCCCTGAAAGTTCAGAAAATGTTAGCAGCCCAAAAAGGCCTTAAAATGCATCTTAGGCCTGCAAAAATGTTGAAATGTTTGGATGCCCAAAAAAGGGGTTTACAGGCATCGTAGACCCCCTAAAGTCCAGAATATGTCGGTGGCCCAAAAACGGTGTGAGAGAGCTCTGAATCTCCCAAAAACATTTGCAGTTTGAAAAGGACATTAACCCGCATGCTAGACCCCTGAAATTCCCAAAAATATTTTTGGCACGAAAAATGCATCCTACAACCCTGAAAGTTCAGAATATGTCAGCATTCCAAAAAAGGCCTTAAAATGCATCTTAGGCCTGCAAAAATGTTGAAATGTTTGAATGCCCAAAAAAGGGGTTTACAGGCATCGTAGACCCCCTAAAGTTCACAAAATGTTGGTGGCCCAAAAACAGTGTGAGAGAGCTCTGAATGTCCCAAAAGCATTTGCAGCCTGAAAGGGGCATTAACCCACATCCTAGACCACTGAAATTCCCAAAACAAAAATATTTTTGCCACGAAAAATGGATCCTACAACCCCGAAAGTACAGAATATGTAAGCAGCCCAAAAAAGGCCTCAAAGTGCATTTTAGGCCTGCAAAAATGTTGAAATCTTTGGAGGCCCAAAAAAGGGGTTTACAGGCATCGTAGACCCCCTAAAGTCTGTAAAATGTTGGTGGCCCAAAAACATTGTGAGAGATCTCTGAATGTCCCAAAAACATTTACAGCCTGAAAGGGGCATTAACCCACATCCTAGACCACTGTAATTCTCCAAAATCTTTTTGCCACGAAAAATGCATCCTACATCCCAGAAAGTACAGAATATGTTAGCAGCCCAAAAAAGGCCTTAAAATGCATCTTAGGCCGGCAAAAATGTTGAAATTTGTGGAGGCCCAAAAAAGGGGTTTACAGGCATCGTAGACCACCTAAAGTCCAGAAAATGTTGGTGGCCCAAAAGCAGTGTGAGAGAGCTCGGAATGTCCCAAAAGCATTTGCAGCTTGAAAGGGGCATTAACCCGCATCCTAGACCACTGAAATTCCCAAAAATATTTTTGGCACGAAAAATGCATCCTACCCCCCTGAAAGTACAGAATATGTTAGCAGCCCAAAAAAGGCCTTAAATGCATTTTAGGCCTGCAAAAATGTTAAAATGTTTGGAGGCCCAAAAAAGGGGTTTACAGGCATCTTAGACCCCCTAAAGTCTGGAAAATGTTGGTGGCCCAAAAACATTGTGAGAGATCTCTGAATGTCCCAAAAACATTTACAGCCTGAAAGGGGCTTTAACCCACATCCTAGACCACTGTAATTCTCCAAAATATTTTTGCCACGAAAAATGCATCCTACATCCCCGAAAGTACAGAATATGTTAGCAGCCCAAAAAAGGCCTTAAAATGCATCTTAGGCTGGCAAAAATGTTGAAATCTTTGGAGGCCCAAAAAAGGGGTTTACAGGCATCGTAGACCACCTAAAGTCCAGAAAATGTTGGTGGCCCAAAAGCAGTGTGAGAGAGCTCGGAATGTCCCAAAAGCATTTGCAGCTTGAAAGGGGCATTAACCCGCATCCTAGACCACTGAAATTCCCAAAAATATTTTTGGCACGAAAAATGCATCCTCCCCCCCTGAAAGTACAGAATATGTTAGCAGCCCAAAAAAGGCCTTAAATGCATTTTAGGCCTGCAAAAATGTTGAAATGTTTGGAGGCCCAAAAAAAAGGTTTACAGGCATCATAGACCCCCTAAAGTCCAGAATATGTCGGTGGCCCAAAAACGGTGTGAGAGAGCTCTGAATCTCCCAAAAACATTAGCAGCCCAAAAGGGGCATTAACCCAAATCCTAGACCACTGAAATTACCAAAAATATTTTTGGCACGAAAAATGTATCCTACCCCCCTGAAAGTACACAATATGTTAGCAGCCCAAAAAAGGCCTTAAATGCATTTTAGGCCTGCAAAAATGTTGAAATGTTTGGAGGCCCAAAAAAAAGGTTTACAGGCATCGTAGACCCCCTAAAGTCCAGAAAATGTTGGTGGCCCAAAAACATTGTGAGAGAGCTCTGAATGTCCCAAAAACATTTGCAGCCTGAAAGGGGCATTAACCCAAATCCTAGACCACTGAAATTCCCAAAAATATTTTTGGCACGAAAAATGCATCCTACCCCCCTGAAAGTACAGAATATGTTAGCAGCCCAAAAAAGGCCTTAGATGCATTTTAGGCCTGCAAAAATGTTGAAATGTTCGGAGGCCCCAAAAAAAGGTTTACAGGCATCGTAGACCCCCTGAAGTCCAGAAAATGTTGGTGGCCCAAAAACATTGTGAGAGAGCTCTGAATGTCCCAAAAACATTTGCAGCCTGAAAGGGGCATTAACCCAAATCCTAGACCACTGAAATTACCAAAAATATTTCTGGCACGAAAAATGCATCCTACACCCCTGAAAGTTCAGAAAATGTTAGCAGCCCAAAAAGGCCTTAAAATGCATCTTAGGCCTGCAAAAATGTTGAAATGTTTGGATGCCCAAAAAAGGGGTTTACAGGCATCGTAGACCCCCTAAAGTCCAGAATATGTCGGTGGCCCAAAAACGGTATGAGAGAGCTCTGAATCTCCCAAAAACATTTGCAGCCTGAAAGGGGCATTAACCCAAATCCTAGACCACTGAAATTCCCAAAAATATTTTTGGCACGAAAAATGCATCCTACAACCCTGAAAGTTCAGAATATGTCAGCATTCCAAAAAAGGCCTTAAAATGCATCTTAGGCCTGCAAAAATGTTGAAATGTTTGGATGCCCAAAAAAGGGGTTTACAGGCATCGTAGACCCCCTAAAGTTCAGAAAATGTTGGTGGCCCAAAAACAGTGTGAGAGAGCTCTGAATGTCCCAAAAGCATTTGCAGCCTGAAAGGGGCATTAACCCACATCCTAGACCACTGAAATTCCCAAAACAAAAATATTTTTGCCACGAAAAATGGATCCTACAACCCCAAAAGTACAGAATATGTAAGCAGCCCAAAAAAGGCCTTAAAGTGCATCTTAGGCCTGCAAAAATGTTGAAATCTTTGGAGGCCCAAAAAAGGGGTTTACAGGCATCGTAGACCCCCTAAAGTCTGTAAAATGTTGGTGGCCCAAAAAGATTGTGAGAGATCTCTGAATGTCCCAAAAACATTTACAGCCTGAAAGGGGCATTAACCCACATCCTAGACCACTGTAATTCTCCAAAATCTTTTTGCCACGAAAAATGCATCCTACATCCCCGAAAGTACAGAATATGTTAGCAGCCCAAAAAAGGCCTTAAAATGCATCTTAGGCCGGCAAAAATGTTGAAATCTTTGGAGGCCCAAAAAAAGGGGTTTACAGGCATCGTAGACCACCTAAAGTCCAGAAAATGTTGGTGGCCCAAAAGCAGTGTGAGAGAGCTCGGAATGTCCCAAAAGCATTTGCAGCTTGAAAGGGGCATTAACCCGCATCCTAGACCACTGAAATTCCCAAAAATATTTTTGGCACGAAAAATGCATCCTCCCCCCCTGAAAGTACAGAATATGTTAGCAGCCCAAAAAAGGCCTTAAATGCATTTTAGGCCTGCAAAAATGTTGAAATGTTTGGAGGCCCAAAAAAAAGGTTTACAGGCATCGTAGACCCCCTAAAGTCCAGAAAATGTTGGTGGCCCAAAAACATTGTGAGAGAGCTCTGAATGTCCCAAAAACATTTGCAGCCTGAAAGGGGCATTAACCCAAATCCTAGACCACTGAAATTACCAAAAATATTTCTGGCACGAAAAATGCATCCTACACCCCTGAAAGTTCAGAAAATGTTAGCAGCCCAAAAAGGCCTTAAAATGCATCTTAGGCCTGCAAAAATGTTGAAATGTTTGGATGCCCAAAAAAGGGGTTTACAGGCATCGTAGACCCCCTAAAGTCCAGAATATGTCGGTGGCCCAAAAACGGTGTGAGAGAGCTCTGAATCTCCCAAAAACATGTGCAGTCTGAAAAGGACATTAACCCGCATGCTAGACCCCTGAAATTCCCAAAAATATTTTTGGCACGAAAAATGCATCCTACAACCCTGAAAGTTCAGAATATGTCAGCATTCCAAAAAAGGCCTTAAAATGCATCTTAGGCCTGCAAAAATGTTGAAATGTTTGGATGCCCAAAAAAGGGTTTACAGGCATCGTAGACCCCCTAAAGTTCAGAAAATGTTGGTGGCCCAAAAACAGTGTGAGAGAGCTCTGAATGTCCCAAAAGCATTTGCAGCCTGAAAGGGGCATTAACCCACATCCTAGACCACTGAAATTCCCAAAACAAAAATATTTTTGCCACGAAAAATGGATCCTACAACCCCGAAAGTACAGAATATGTAAGCAGCCCAAAAAAGGCCTTAAAGTGCATCTTAGGCCTGCAAAAATGTTGAAATCTTTGGAGGCCCAAAAAAGGGGTTTACAGGCATCGTAGACCCCCTAAAGTCTGTAAAATGTTGGTGGCCCAAAAACATTGTGAGAGATCTCTGAATGTCCCAAAAACATTTACAGCCTGAAAGGGGCATTAACCCACATCCTAGACCACTGTAATTCTCCAAAATCTTTTTGCCACGAAAAATGCATCCTACATCCCCGAAAGTACAGAATATGTTAGCAGCCCAAAAAAGGCCTTAAAATGCATCTTAGGCCGGCAAAAATGTTGAAATCTTTGGAGGCCCAAAAAAGGGGTTTACAGGCATCGTAGACCACCTAAAGTCCAGAAAATGTTGGTGGCCCAAAAGCAGTGTGAGAGAGCTCGGAATGTCCCAAAAGCATTTGCAGCTTGAAAGGGGCATTAACCCGCATCCTAGACCACTGAAATTCCCAAAAATATTTTTGGCACGAAAAATGCATCCTCCCCCCCTGAAAGTACAGAATATGTTAGCAGCCCAAAAAAGGCCTTAAATGCATTTTAGGCCTGCAAAAATGTTGAAATGTTTGGAGGCCCAAAAAAAAGGTTTACAGGCATCGTAGATCCCCTAAAGTCCAGAAAATGTTGGTGGCCCAAAAACATTGTGAGTGAGCTCTGAATGTCCCAAAAACATTTGCAGCCTGAAAGGGGCATTAACCCAAATCCTAGACCACTGAAATTACCAAAAATATTTCTGGCACGAAAAATGCATCCTACACCCCTGAAAGTTCAGAAAATGTTAGCAGCCCAAAAAGGCCTTAAAATGCATCTTAGGCCTGCAAAAATGTTGAAATGTTTGGATGCCCATAAAAAAGGGTTTACAGGCATCGTAGACCCCCTAAAGTCCAGAATATGTCGGTGGCCCAAAAACGGTGTGAGAGAGCTCTGAATCTCCCAAAAACATTTGCAGTCTGAAAAGGACATTAACCCGCATGCTAGACCCCTGAAATTCCCAAAAATATTTTTGGCTCGAAAAATGCATCCTACAACCCTGAAAGTTCAGAATATGTCAGCATTCCAAAAAAGGCCTTAAAATGCATCTTAGGCCGGCAAAAATGTTGAAATCTTTGGAGGCCCAAAAAAGGGGTTTACAGGCATCGTAGACCACCTAAAGTCCAGAAAATGTTGGTGGCCCAAAAGCAGTGTGAGAGAGCTCGGAATGTCCCAAAAGCATTTGCAGCTTGAAAGGGGCATTAACCCGCACCCTACACCACTGAAATTCCCAAAAATATTTTTGGCACGAAAAATGCATCCTACCCCCCTGAAAGTACAGAATATGTTAGCAGCCCAAAAAAGGCCTTAAATGCATTTTAGGCCTGCAAAAATGTTGAAATGTTTGGAGGCCCAAAAAAAAGGTTTACAGGCATCGTAGACCCCCTAAAGTCCAGAAAATGTTGGTGGCCCAAAAACATTGTGAGAGAGCTCTGAATGTCCCAAAAACATGTGCAGCCTGAAAGGGGCATTAACCCAAATCCTAGACCACTGAAATTCCCAAAAATATTTTTGGCACGAAAAATGCATCCTAAACCCCTGAAAGTACAGAATATGTTAGCAGCCCAAAAAAGGCCTTAAATGCAATTTAGGCCTGCAAAAATGTTGAAATGTTTGGAGGCCCCAAAAAAAGGTTTACCGGCATTGTAGACCCCCTAAAGTACAGAAAATGTTGGTGGCCCAAAGACATTGTGAGAGAGCTCTGAATGTCCCAAAAACATTAGCAGCCCAAAAGGGGCATTAACCCAAACCCTAGACCACTGAAATTACCAAAAATATTTCTGGCACGAAAAATGCATCCTACACCCCTGAAAGTTCAGAAAATGTTAGAAGCCCAAAAAAAGGCCTTAAAATGCATCTTATGCCTGCAAAAATGTTGAAATCTTTGGAGGCCCAAAAAAGGGGTTTACAGGCATCGTAGACCCCCTAAAGTCTGTAAAATGTTGGTGGC
This sequence comes from Ambystoma mexicanum, assembly GCF_040938575.1. Taxonomy (NCBI): domain Eukaryota; kingdom Metazoa; phylum Chordata; class Amphibia; order Caudata; family Ambystomatidae; genus Ambystoma; species Ambystoma mexicanum. Next base: position 601,970,768 of record NC_090929.1, on the reverse strand, counting down.
CCAAAAACATTGTGAGAGAGCTCTGAATGTCCCAAAAACATTTGCAGCCTGAAAGGGGCATTAACCCACATCCTAGACCACTGAAATTCCCAAAACAAAAATAATTTTGCCACGAAAAATGGATCCTACCCCCCTGAAAGTACAGAATATGTTAGCAGCCCAAAAAAGGCCTTAAATGCAATTTAGGCCTGCAAAAATGTTGAAATGTTTGGATGCCCAAAAAAGGGGTTTAAAGGCATCGTAGACCCCCTAAAGTTCAGAAAATGTTGGTGGCCCAAAAACAGTGTGAGAGAGCTCTGAATGTCCCTAAAGCATTTGCAGCCTGAAAGGGGCATTAACCCACATCCTAGACCACTGAAATTCCCAAAACAAAAATAATTTTGCCACGAAAAATGGATCCTACAACCCCGAAAGTACAGAATATGTTAGCAGCCCAAAAAAGGCCTTAAAATGCATTTTAGGCCTGCAAAAATGTTGAAATCTTTGGAGGCCCAAAAAAGGGGTTTACAGGCATCGTAGACCCCCTAAAGTCTGTAAAATGTTGGTGGCCGAAAAACATTGTGAGAGATCTCTGAATGTCCCAAAAACATTTACAGCGTGAAAGGGGCATTAACCCACATCCTAGACCACTGTAATTCTCCAAAATATTTTTGCCACGAAAAATGCATCCTACATCCCCGAAAGTACAGAATATGTTAGCAGCCCAAAAAAGGCCTTAAAATGCATCTTAGGCCGGCAAAAATGTTGAAATCTTTGGAGGCCCAAAAAAGGGGTTTACAGGCATCGTAGACCACCTAAAGTCCATAAAATGTTGGTGGCCCAAAAGCAGTGTGAGAGAGCTCGGAATGTCCCAAAAGCATTTGCAGCTTGAAAGGGGCATTAACCCGCATCCTAGACCACTGAAATTCCCCAAAATATTTTTGGCATGAAAAATGCATCCTACCCCCCTGAAAGTACAGAATATGTTAGCAGCCCAAAAAAGGCCTTAAATGCATTTTAGGCCTGCAAAAATGTTGAAATGTTTGGAGGCCCAAAAAAAAGGTTTACAGTCATCGTAGACCCCCTAAAGTCCAGAAAATGTTGGTGGCCCAAAAACATTGTGAGAGAGCTCTGAATCTCCCAAAAACATTTGCAGTCTGAAAGGGGCATTAACCCAAATCCTAGACCACTGAAATTATCAAAAATATTTCTGGCACGAAAAATGCATCCTACACCCCTGAAAGTTCAGAAAATGTTAGCAGCCCAAAAAGGCCTTAAAATGCATCTTAGGCCTGCAAAAATGTTGAAATGTTTGGATGCCCAAAAAAGGGGTTTACAGGCATTGTAGACCCCCTAAAGTCCAGAATATGTCGTTGGCCCAAAAACGGTGTGAGAGAGCTCTGAATCTCCCAAAAACATTTGCAGTCTGAAAAGGACATTAACCCGCATGCTAGACCCCTGAAATTCCCAAAAATATTTTTGGCACGAAAAATGCATCCTACAACCCTGAAAGTTCAGAATATGTCAGCATTCCAAAAAAGGCCTTAAAATGCATCTTAGGCTTGAAAAAATGTTGAAATCTTTGGAGGCCCAAAAAAGGGGTTTACAGGCATCGTAGACCCCCTAAAGTCCAGAATATGTCGGTGGCCCAAAAACGGTGTGAGAGAGCTCTGAATCTCCCAAAAACATGTACAGCCTGAAAGGGGCATTAACCCACATCCTAGACCACTGTAATTCTCCAAAATATTTTTGCCACGAAAAATGCATCCTACATCCCCGAAAGTACAGAATATGTGAGCAGCCCAAAAAAGGCCTTAAAATGCATCTTAGGCCGGCAAAAATGTGGAAATCTTTGGAGGCCCAAAAAAGGGGTTTACAGGCATCGTAGACCACCTAAAGTCCAGAAAATGTTGGTGGCCCAAAAGCAGTGTGAGAGAGCTCGGAATGTCCCAAAAGCATTTGCAGCATGAAAGGGGCATTAACCCACATCCTAGACCACTGTAATTCTCCAAAATATTTTTGCCACGAAAAATGCATCCTACATCCCCGAAAGTACAGAATATGTTAGCAGCCCAAAAAAGGCCTTAAAATGCATCTTAGGCCGGCAAAAATGTTGAAATCTTTGGTGGCCCAAAAAAGGGGTTTACAGGCATTGTAGACCACCTAAAGTCCAGAAAATGTTGGTGGCCCAAAAGCAGTGTGAGAGAGCTCGGAATGTCCCAAAAGCATTTGCAGCTTGAAAGGGGCATTAACCCGCATCCTAGACCACTGAAATTCCCAAAAATATTTTTGGCACGAAAAATGCATCCTACCCCCCTGAAAGTACAGAATATGTTAGCAGCCCAAAAAAGGCCTTAAATGCATTTTAGGCCTGCAAAAATGTTGAAATGTTTGGAGGCCCAAAAAAAAGGTTTACAGGCATCATAGACCCCATAAAGTCCAGAAAATGTTGGCGGCCCAAAAACATTGTGAGAGAGCTCTAAATGTCCCAAAAACATTTGCAGCCTGAAAGGGGCATTAACCCGCATGCTAGACCCCTGAAATTCCCAAAAATATTTTTGGCACGAAAAATGCATCCTACGACCCTGAAAGTTCAGAATATGTCAGCATTCCAAAAAAGGCCTTAAAATGCATCTTAGGCCTGAAAAAATGTTGAAATCTTTGGAGGCCCAAAAAAGGGGTTTACAGGCATCGTAGACCCCCTAAAGTCTGGAAAATGTTGGTGGCCCAAAAACATTGTGAGAGATCTCTGAATGTCCAAAAAACATTTACAGCCTGAAAGGGGCATTAACCCACATCCTAGACCACTGTAATTCTCCAAAATATTTTTGCCACGAAAAATGCATCCTACATCCCCGAAAGTACAGAATATGTTAGCAGCCCAAAAAAGGCCTTAAAATGCATCTTAGGCCGGCAAAAATGTTGAAATCTTTGGAGGCCCAAAAAAGGGGTTTACAGGCATCGTAGACCACCTAAAGTCCACAAAATGTTGGTGGCCCAAAAGCAGTGTGAGAGAGCTCTGAATGTCCCAAAAGCATTTGCAGCTTGAAAGGAGCATTAACCAACATCCTAGACCACTGAAATTCCCAAAAATATTTTTTGGCACGAAATATGCATCCTACACCCCTGAAAGTACAGAATATGTTAGCAGCCCAAAAAAGGCCTTAAATGCATTTTAGGCCTGCAAAAATGTTGAAATGTTTGGAGGCCCAAAAAAAAGGTTTACCGGCATCGTAGACCCCCTAAAGTCCAGAAAATGTTGGTGGCCCAAAGACATTGTGAGAGAGCTCTGAATGTCCCAAAAACATTAGCAGCTCAAAAGGGGCATTAACCCAAATCCTAGACCACTGAAATTACCAAAAATATTTCTGGCACGAAAAATGCATCCTACACCCCTGAAAGTTCAGAAAATGTTAGCAGCCCAAAAAAGGCCTTAAAATGCATCTTAGGCCTGCAAAAATGTTGAAATGTTTGGATGCCCAAAAAAGGAGTTTACAGGCATCGTAGACCCCCTAAAGTTCAGAAAATGTTGGTGGCCTAAAAACAGTGTGAGGGAGCTCTGAATGTCCCAAAAGCATTTGCAGCCTGAAAGGGGCATTAACCCACATCCTAGACCACTGAAATTCCCAAAACAAAAATATTTTTGCCACGAAAAATGGATCCTACAACCCCGAAAGTACAGAATATGTAAGCAGCCCAAAAAAGGCCTTAAAATGCATCTTAGGCCTGCAAAAATGTTGAAATCTTTGGAGGCCCAAAAAAGGGGTTTACAGGCATCGTAGACCCCCTAAAGTCTGTAAAATGTTGGTGGCCCAAAAACATTGTGAGAGATCTCTGAATGTCCCAAAAACATTTACAGCCTGAAAGGGGCATTAACCCACATCGTAGACCACTGTAATTCTCCAAAATCGTTTTGCCACGAAAAATGCATCCTACATCCCCGAAAGTACAGAATATGTTAGCAGCCCAAAAAAGGCCTTAAAATTCATCTTAGGCCGGCAAAAATGTTGAAATCTTTGGAGGCCCAAAAAAGGGGTTTACAGGCATCGTAGACCACCTAAAGTCCAGAATATGTCGGTGGCCCAAAAACGGTGTGAGAGAGCTCTGAATCTCCCAAAAACATTTGCATTCTGAAAAAGACATTAACCCGCATGCTAGACCCCTGAAATTCCCAAAAATATTTTTGGCACGAAAAATGCATCCTACAACCCTGAAAGTTCAGAATATGTCAGCATTCCAAAAAAGGCCTTAAAATGCATCTTAGGCCTGAAAAAATGTTGAAATCTTTGGAGGCCCAAAAAAGGGGTTTACAGGCATCGTAGACCCCCTAAAGTCTGGAAAATGTTGGTGGCCCAAAAACATTGTGAGAGATCTCTGAATGTCCCAAAAACATTTACAGCCTGAAAGGGGCATTAACCCACATCCTAGACCACTGTAATTCTCCAAAATATTTTTGCCACGAAAAATGCATCCTACATCCCCGAAAGTACAGAATATGTTAGCAGCCCAAAAAAGGCCTTAAAATGCATCTTAGGCCGGCAAAAATGTTGAAATCTTTGGATGCCCAAAAAAGGGGTTTACAGGCATCGTAGACCACCTAAAGTGCAGAAAATGTTGGTGGCCCAAAAGCAGTGTGAGAGAGCTTGGAATGTCCCAAAAGCATTTGCAGCTTGAAAGGGGCATTAACCCGCATCCTAGACCACTGAAATTCCCAAAAATATTTTTGGCACGAAAAATGCATCCTCCCCCCCTGAAAGTACAGAATATGTTAGCAGCCCAAAAAAGGCCTTAAATGCATTTTAGGCCTGCAAAAATGTTGAAATGTTTGGAGGCCCAAAAAAAAGGTTTACAGGCATCGTAGACCCCCTAAAGTCCAGAAAATGTTGGTGGCCCAAAAACATTGTGAGAGAGCTCTGAATGTCCCAAAAACATTTGCAGCCTGAAAGGGGCATTAACCCAAATCCTAGACCACTGAAATTACCAAAAATATTTCTGGCACGAAAAATGCATCCTACACCCCTGAAAGTTCAGAAAATGTTAATAGCCCAAAAAGGCCTTAAAATGCATCTTAGGCCTGCAAAAATGTTGAAATGTTTGGATGCCCATAAAAAAGAGTTTACAGGCATCGTAGACCCCCTAAAGTCCAGAATATGTCGGTGGCCCAAAAACGGTGTGAGAGAGCTCTGAATCTCCCAAAAACATTTGCAGTCTGAAAAGGACATTAACCCGCATGCTAGACCCCTGAAATTCCCAAAAATATTTTTGGCACGAAAAATGCATCCTACAACCCTGAAAGTTCAGAATATGTCAGCATTCCAAAAAAGGCCTTAAAATGCATCTTAGGCCTGAAAAAATGTTGAAATCTCTGGAGGCCCAAAAAAGTGTTTACAGGCATCGTAGACCCCCTATAGTCTGGAAAATGTTGGTGGCCCAAAAACATTGTGAGAGATCTCTGAATGTCCCAAAAACATTTACAGCCTGAAAGGGGCATTAACCCACATCCTAGACCACTGAAATTACCAAAAATATTTCTGGCACGAAAAATGCATCCTACACCCCTGAAAGTTCAGAAAATGTTAGCAGCCCAAAAAAAGGCCTTAAAATGCATCTTAGGCCTGCAAAAATGTTGAAATCTTTGGAGGGCCAAAAAAGGGGTTTACAGGCATCGTAGACCCCCTAAAGTCCAGAAAATGTTGGTGGCCCAAAAACATTGTGAGAGAGCTCTGAATGTCCCAAAAACATTTGCAGCCTGAAAGGGGCATTAACCCAAATCCTAGACCACTGAAATTCCCAAAAATATTTTTGGCACGAAAAATGCATCCTAAACCCCTGAAAGTACAGAATATGTTAGCAGCCCAAAAAAGGCCTTAAATGCAATTTAGGCCTGCAAAAATGTTGAAATGTTTGGAGGCCCAAAAAAAAGGTTTACCGGCATCGTAGACCCCCTAAAGTCCAGAAAATGTTGGTGGCCCAAAGACATTGTGAGAGAGCTCTGAATGTCCCAAAAACATTAGCAGCCCAAAAGGGGCATTAATCCAAATCCTAGACCACTGAAATTACCAAAAATATTTCTGGCACGAAAAATGCATCCTACACCCCTGAAAGTTCAGAAAATGTTAGCAGCCCAAAAAAAGGCCTTAAAATGCATCTTAGGCCTGCAAAAATGTTGAAATCTTTGGAGGCCCAAAAAAGGGGTTTACAGGCATCGTAGACCCCCTAAAGTCTGGAAAATGTTGGTGGCCCAAAAACATTGTTAGAGAGCTCTGAATGTCCCAAAAACATTTGCAGCCTGAAAGGGGCATTAACCCAAATCCTAGACCACTGAAATTCCCAAAAATATTTTTGGCACGAAAAATGTATCCTACTCCCCTGAAAGTACAGAATATGTTAGCAGCCCAAAAAAGGCCTTAAATGCATTTTAGGCCTGCAAAAATGTTGAAATGTTTGGAGGCCCAAAAAAAAGGTTTATAGGCATCGTAGACCCCCTAAAGTCCAGAAAATGTTGGTGGCCCAAAAACATTGTGAGAGAGCTCTGAATGTCCCAAAAACATTTGCAGCCTGAAAGGGGCATTAACCCAAATCCTAGACCACTGAAATTCCCAAAAATATTTTTGGCACGAAAAATGCATCCTAAACCCCTGAAAGTACAGAATATGTTAGCAGCCCAAAAAAGGCCTTAAATGCAATTTAGGCCTGCAAAAATGTTGAAATGTTTGGAGGCCCAAAAAAAAGGTTTACCGGCATCGTAGACCCCCTAAAGTCCAGAAAATGTTGGTGGCCCAAAGACATTGTGAGAGAGCTCTGAATGTCCCAAAAACATTAGCAGCCCAAAAGGGGCATTAACCCAAATCCTAGACCACTGAAATTACCAAAAATATTTCTGGCACGAAAAATGCATCCTACACCCCTGAAAGTTCAGGAAATGTTAGCAGCCCAAAAAAGGCCTTAAAATGCATCTTAGGCCTGCAAAAATGTTGAAATGTTTGGATGCCCAAAAAAAGGGGTTAACAGGCATCGTAGACCCCCTAAAGTTCAGAAAATGTTGGTGGCCCAAAAACAGTGTGAGAGAGCTCTGAATGTCTCAAAAGCATGTGCAGCCTGAAAGGGGCATTAACCCACATCCTAGACCACTGAAATTCCCAAAACAAAAATATTTTTGCCACGAAAAATGGATCCTACAACCCCGAAAGTACAGAATATGTTAGCAGCCCAAAAAAGGCCTTAAAATGCATCTTAGGCCTGCGAAAATGTTGACATCTTTGGAGGCCCAAAAAAGGGGTTTACAGGCATCGTAGACCCCCTAAAGTCTGTAAAATGTTGGTGGCCCAAAAACATTGTGAGAGATCTCTGAATGTCCCAAAAACATTTACAGCCTGAAAGGGGCATTTACCCACATCCTAGACCACTGTAATTCTCCAAAATATTTTTGCCACGAAAAATGCATCCTACATCCCCCGAAAGTACAGAATATGTTAGCAGCCCAAAAAAGGCCTTAAAATGCATCTTAGGCCAGCAAAAATGTTGAAATCTTTGGAGGCCCAAAAAAGGGGTTTACAGGCATCGTAGACCCCCTAAAGTCCAGAAAATGTTGGTGGCCCAAAAACATTGTGAGAGAGCTCTGAATGTCCCAAAAACATTTGCAGCCTGAAAGGGGCATTAACCCAAATCCTAGACCACTGAAATTCCCAAAAATATTTTTGGCACGAAAAATGCATCCTAAACCCCTGAAAGTACAGAATATGTTAGCAGCCCAAAAAAGGCCTTAAATGCAATTTAGGCCTGCAAAAATGTTGAAATGTTTGGAGGCCCAAAAAAAAGGTTTACCGGCATCGTAGACCCCCTAAAGTCCAGAAAATGTTGGTGGCCCAAAGACATTGTGAGAGAGCTCTGAATGTCCCAAAAACATTAGCAGCCCAAAAGGGGCATTAACCCAAATCCTAGACCACTGAAATGACCAAAAATATTTCTGGCACGAAAAATGCATCCTACACCCCTGAAAGTTCAGAAAATGTTAGCAGCCCAAAAAAGGCCTTAAAATGCATCTTAGGCCTGCAAAAATGTTGAAATGTTTGGATGCCCAAAAAAGGAGTTTACAGGCATCGTAGACCCCCTAAAGTTCAGAAAATGTTGGTGGCCCAAAAACAGTGTGAGAGAGCTCTGAATGTCCCAAAAGCATTTGCAGCCTGAAAGGGGCATTAACCCACATCCTAGACCACTGAAATTCCCAAAACAAAAATATTTTTGCCACGAAAAATGGATCCTACAACCCCGAAAGTACAGAATATGTAAGCAGCCCAAAAAAGGCCTTAAAATGCATCTTAGGCCTGCAAAAATGTTGAAATCTTTGGAGGCCCAAAAAAGGGGTTTACAGGCATCGTAGACCCCCTAAAGTCTGTAAAATGTTGGTGGCCCAAAAACATTGTGAGAGATCTCTGAATGTCCCAAAAACATTTACAGCCTGAAAGGGGCATTAACCCACATCCTAGACCACTGTAATTCTCCAAAATCGTTTTGCCACGAAAAATGCATCCTACATCCCCGAAAGTACAGAATATGTTAGCAGCCCAAAAAAGGCCTTAAAATTCATCTTAGGCCGGCAAAAATGTTGAAATCTTTGGAGGCCCAAAAAAGGGGTTTACAGGCATCGTAGACCACCTAAAGTCCAGAATATGTCGGTGGCCCAAAAACGGTGTGAGAGAGCTCTGAATCTCCCAAAAACATTTGCATTCTGAAAAGGACATTAACCCGCATGCTAGACCCCTGAAATTCCCAAAAATATTTTTGCCACGAAAAATGCATCCTACATCCCCGAAAGTACAGAATATGTTAGCAGCCCAAAAAAGGCCTTAAAATACATCTTAGGCCGGCAAAAATGTTGAAATCTTTGGATGCCCAAAAAAGGGGTTTACAGGCATCGTAGACCACCTAAAGTCCAGAAAATGTTGGTGGCCCAAAAGCAGTGTGAGAGAGCTCGGAATGTCCCAAAAGCATTTGCAGCTTGAAAGGGGCATTAACCCGCATCCTAGACCACTGAAATTCCCAAAAATATTTTTGGCACGAAAAATGCATCCTCCCCCCGTGAAAGTACAAAATATGTTAGCAGCCCAAAAAAGGCCTTAAATGCATTTTAGGCCTGCAAAAATGTTGAAATGTTTGGAGGCCCAAAAAAAAGGTTTACAGGCATCGTAGACCCCATAAAGTCCAGAAAATGTTGGTGTCCCAAAAACATTGTGAGAGAGCTCTGAATGTCCCAAAAACATTTGCAGCCTGAAAGGGGCATTAACCCAAATCCTAGACCACTGAAATTACCAAAAATATTTCTGGCACGAAAAATGCATCCTACACCCCTGAAAGTTCAGAAAATGTTAATAGCCCAAAAAGGCCTTAAAATGCATCTTAGGCCTGCAAAAATGTTGAAATGTTTGGATGCCCATAAAAAAGGGTTTACAGGCATCGTAGACCCCCTAAAGTCCAGAATATGTCGGTGGCCCAAAAACGGTGTGAGAGAGCTCTGAATCTCCCAAAAACATTTGCAGTCTGAAAAGGACATTAACCCGCATGCTAGACCCCTGAAATTCCCAAAAATATTTTTGGCACGAAAAATGCATCCTACAACCCTGAAAGTTCAGAATATGTCAGCATTCCAAAAAAGACCTTAAAATGCATCTTAGGCCTGAAAAAATGTTGAAATCTCTGGAGGCCCAAAAAAGTGTTTACAGGCATCGTAGACCCCCTATAGTCTGGAAAATGTTGGTGGCCCAAAAACATTGTGAGAAATCTCTGAATGTTCCAAAAACATTTACAGCCTGAAAGGGGCATTAACCCACATCCTAGACCACTGAAATTACCAAAAATATTTCTGGCACGAAAAATGCATCCTACACCCCTGAAAGTTCAGAAAATGTTAGCAGCCCAAAAAAAGGCCTTAAAATGCATCTTAGGCCTGCAAAAATGTTGAAATCTTTGGAGGGCCAAAAAAGGGGTTTACAGGCATCGTAGACCCCCTAAAGTCCAGAAAATGTTGGTGGCCCAAAAACATTGTGAGAGAGCTCTGAATGTCCCAAAAACATTTGCAGCCTGAAAGGGGCATTAACCCAAATCCTAGACCACTGAAATTCCCAAAAATATTTTTGGCACGAAAAATGCATCCTAAACCCCTGAAAGTACAGAATATGTTAGCAGCCCAAAAAAGGCCTTAAATGCAATTTAGGCCTGCAAAAATGTTGAAATGTTTGGAGGCCCAAAAAAAAGGTTTACCGGCATCGTAGACCCCCTAAAGTCCAGAAAATGTTGGTGGCCCAAAGACATTGTGAGAGAGCTCTGAATGTCCCAAAAACATTAGCAGCCCAAAAGGGGCATTAACCCAAATCCTAGACCACTGAAATTACCAAAAATATTTCTGGCACGAAAAATGCATCCTACACCCCTGAAAGTTCAGAAAATGTTAGCAGCCCAAAAAAAGGCCTTAAAATGCATCTTAGGCCTGCAAAAATGTTGAAATCTTTGGAGGCCCAAAAAAGGGGTTTACAGGCATCGTAGACCCCCTAAAGTCTGGAAAATGTTGGTGGCCCAAAAACATTGTGAGAGAGCTCTGAATGTCCCAAAAACATTTGCAGCCTGAAAGGGGCATTAACCCAAATCCTAGACCACTGAAATTCCCAAAAATATTTTTGGCACGAAAAATGTATCCTACCCCCCTGAAAGTACAGAATATGTTAGCAGCCCAAAAAAGGCCTTAAATGCATTTTAGGCCTGCAAAAATGTTGAAATGTTTGGAGGCCCAAAAAAAAGGTTTACAGGCATCGTAGACCCCCTAAAGTCCAGAAAATGTTGGTGGCCCAAAAACATTGTGAGAGAGCTCTGAATGTCCCAAAAACATTTGCAGCCTGAAAGGGGCATTAACCCAAATCCTAGACCACTGAAATTCCCAAAAATATTTTTGGCACGAAAAATGCATCCTAAACCCCTGAAAGTACAGAATATGTTAGCAGCCCAAAAAAGGCCTTAAATGCAATTTAGGCCTGCAAAAATGTTGAAATGTTTGGAGGCCCAAAAAAAAGGTTTACCGGCATCGTAGACCCCCTAAAGTCCAGAAAATGTTGGTGGCCCAAAGACATTGTGAGAGAGCTCTGAATGTCCCAAAAACATTAGCAGCCCAAAAGGGGCATTAACCCAAATCCTAGACCACTGAAATTACCAAAAATATTTCTGGCACGAAAAATGCATCCTACACCCCTGAAAGTTCAGAAAATGTTAGCAGCCCAAAAAAAGGCCTTAAAATGCATCTTAGGCCTGCAAAAATGTTGAAATCTTTGGAGGCCCAAAAAAGGGGTTTACAGGCATCGTAGACCCCCTAAAGTCTGGAAAATGTTGGTGGCCCAAAAACAGTGTGAGAGAGCTCTGAATGTCCCAAAAGCATGTGCAGCCTGAAAGGGGCATTAACCCACATCCTAGACCACTGAAATTCCCAAAACAAAAATATTTTTGCCACGAAAGATGGATCCTACAACCCCGAAAGTACAGAATATGTTATCAGCCCAAAAAAGGCCTTAAAATGCATCTTAGGCCTGCAAAAATGTTGACATCTTTGGAGGCCCAAAAAAGGGGTTTACAGGCATCGTAGACCCCCTAAAGTCTGTAAAATGTTGGTGGCCCAAAAACATTGTGAGAGATCTCTGAATGTCCCAAAAACATTTACAGCCTGAAAGGGGCATTTACCAACATCCTAGACCACTGTAATTCTCCAAAATATTTTTGCCACGAAAAATGCATCCTACATCCCCCGAAAGTACAGAATATGTTAGCAGCCCAAAAAAGGCCTTAAAATGCATCTTAGGCCGGCAAAAATGTTGAAATCTTTGGAGGCCCAAAAAAGGGGTTTACAGGCATCGTAGACCCCCTAAAGTCCAGAAAATGTTGGTGGCCCAAAAACATTGTGAGAGAGCTCTGAATGTCCCAAAAACATTTGCAGCCTGAAAGGGGCATTAACCCAAACCCTAGACCACTGAAATTCCCAAAAATATTTTTGGCACGAAAAATGCATCCTAAACCCCTGAAAGTACAGAATATGTTAGCAGCCCAAAAAAGGCCTTAAATGCAATTTAGGCCTGCAAAAATGTTGAAATGTTTGGAGGCCCAAAAAAAAGGTTTACCGGCATCGTAGACCCCCTAAAGTCCAGAAAATGTTGGTGGCCCAAAGACATTGTGAGAGAGCTCTGAATGTCCCAAAAACATTAGCAGCCCAAAAGGGGCATTAACCCAAATCCTAGACCACTGAAATTACCAAAAATATTTCTGGCACGAAAAATGCATCCTACACCCCTGAAAGTTCAGAATATGTTAGCAGCCCAAAAAAGGCCTTAAAATGCATCTTAGGCCTGCAAAAATGTTGACATCTTTGGAGGCCCAAAAAAGGGGTTTACAGGCATCGTAGACCCCCTAAAGTCTGTAAAATGTTGGTGGCCCAAAAACATTGTGAGAGATCTCTGAATGTCCCAAAAAAATTTACAGCCTGAAAGGGGCATTTACCCACATCCTAGACCACTGTAATTCTCCAAAATATTTTTGCCACGAAAAATGCATCCTACATCCCCCGAAAGTACAGAATATGTTAGCAGCCCAAAAAAGGCCTTAAAATGCATCTTAGGCCGGCAAAAATGTTGAAATCTTTGGAGGCCCAAAAAAGGGGTTTACAGGCATCGTAGACCACCTAAAGTCCATAAAATGTTGGTGGCCCAAAAGCAGTGTGAGAGAGCTCGGAATGTCCCAAAAGCATTTGCAGCTTGAAAGGGGCATTAACCCGCATCCTAGACCACTGAAATTCGCAAAAATATTTTTGGCACGAAAAATGCATCCTACCCCCCTGAAAGTACAGAATATGTTAGCAGCCCAAAAAAGGCCTTAAATGCATTTTAGGCCTGCAAAAATGTTGAAATGTTTGGAGGCCCAAAAAAAAGGTTTACAGGCATCGTAGACCCCCTAAAGTCCAGAAAATGTTGGTGGCCCAAAAACATTGTGAGAGAGCTCTGAATGTCCCAAAAACATTTGCAGCCTGAAAGGGGCATTAACCCAAATCCTAGACCACTGAAATTACCAAAAATATTTCTGGCACGAAAAATGCATCCTACACCCCTGAAAGTTCAGAAAATGTTAGCAGCCCAAAAAGGCCTTAAAATGCATCTTAGGCCTGCAAAAATGTTGAAATGTTTGGATGCCCAAAAAAGGGGTTTACAGGCATCGTAGACCCCCTAAAGTCCAGAATATGTCGGTGGCCCAAAAACGGTGTGAGAGAGCTCTGAATCTCCCAAAAACATTTGCAGTCTGAAAAGGACATTAACCCGCATGCTAGACCCCTGAAATTCCCAAAAATATTTTTGGCACGAAAAATGCATCCTACAACCCTGAAAGTTCAGAATATGTCAGCATTCCAAAAAAGGCCTTAAAATGCATCTTAGGCCTGCAAAAATGTTGAAATGTTTGGATGCCCAAAAAAGGGGTTTACAGGCATCGTAGACCCCCTAAAGTTCAGAAAATGTTGGTGGCCCAAAAACAGTGTGAGAGAGCTCTGAATGTCCCAAAAGCATTTGCAGCCTGAAAGGGGCATTAACCCACATCCTAGACCACTGAAATTCCCAAAACAAAAATATTTTTGCCACGAAAAATGGATCCTACAACCCCGAAAGTACAGAATATGTAAGCAGCCCAAAAAAGGCCTTAAAATGCATCTTAGGCCTGTAAAAATGTTGAAATCTTTGGAGGCCCAAAAAAGGGGTTTACAGGCATCATAGACCCCCTAAAGTCTGTAAAATGTTGGTGGCCCAAAAACATTGTGAGAGATCTCTGAATGTCCCAAAAACATTTACAGCCTGAAAGGGGCATTAACCCACATCCTAGACCACTGTAATTCTCCAAAATCTTTTTGCCACGGAAAATGCATCCTACATCCCCGAAAGTACAGAATATGTTAGCAGCCCAAAAAAGGCCTTAAAATGCATCTTAGGCCGGCAAAAATGTTGAAATCTTTGGAGGCCCAAAAAAGGGGTTTACAGGCATCGTAGACCACCTAAAGTCCAGAATATGTCGGTGGCCCTAAAACGGTGTGAGAGAGCTCTGAATCTCCCAAAAACATTTGCAGTCTGAAAAGAACATTAACCCGCATGCTAGACCCCTGAAATTCCCAAAAATATTTTTGGCACGAAAAATGCATCCTACAACCCTGTAAGTTCAGAATATGTCAGCATTCCAAAAAAGGCCTTAAAATGCATCTTAGGCCTGAAAAAATGTTGAAATCTTTGGAGGCCCAAAAAAGGGGTTTACAGGCATCGTAGACCCCCTAAAGTCTGGAAAATGTTGGTGGCCCAAAAACATTGTGAGAGATCTCTGAATGTCCCAAAAACATTTACAGCCTGAAAGGGGCATTAACCCACATCCTAGACCACTGTAATTCTCCAAAATATTTTTGCCACGAAAAATGCATCCTACATCCCCGAAAGTACAGAATATGTTAGCAGCCCAAAAAAGGCCTTAAAATGCATCTTAGGCCGGCAAAAATGTTGAAATCTTTGGAGGCCCAAAAAAGGGGTTTACAGGCATCGTAGACCACCTAAAGTCCAGAAAATGTTGGTGGCCCAAAAGCAGTGTGAGAGAGCTCGGAATGTCCCAAAAGCATTTGCAGCTTGAAAGGGGCATTAACCCGCATCCTAGACCACTGAAATTCCCAAAAATATTTTTGGCACGAAAAATGCATCCTCCCCCCCTGAAAATACAGAATATGTTAGCAGCCCAAAAAAGGCCTTAAATGCATTTTAGGCCTGCAAAAATGTTGAAATGTTTGGAGGCCCAAAAAAAAGGTTTACAGGCATCGTAGACCCCCTAAAGTCCAGAAAATGTTGGTGGCCCAAAAACATTGTGAGAGAGCTCTGAATGTCCCAAAAACATTTGCAGCCTGAAAGGGGCATTAACCCAAATCCTAGACCACTGAAATTACCAAAAATATTTCTGGCACGAAAAATGCATCCTACACCCCTGAAAGTTCAGAAAATGTTAATAGCCCAAAAAGGCCTTAAAATGCATCTTAGGCCTGCAAAAATGTTGAAATGTTTGGATGCCCATAAAAAAGGGTTTACAGGCATCGTAGACCCCCTAAAGTCCAGAATATGTCGGTGGCCCAAAAACGGTGTGAGAGAGCTCTGAATCTCCCAAAAACATTTGCAGTCTGAAAAGGACATTAACCCGCATGCTAGACCCCTGAAATTCCCAAAAATATTTTTGGCACGAAAAATGCATCCTACAACCCTGAAAGTTCAGAATATGTCAGCATTCCAAAAAAGGCCTTAAAATGCATCTTAGGCCTGAAAAAATGTTGAAATCTCTGGAGGCCCAAAAAAGTGTTTACAGGCATCGTAGACCCCCTATAGTCTGGAAAATGTTGGTGGCCCAAAAACATTGTGAGAGATCTCTGAATGTCCCAAAAACATTTACAGCCTGAAAGGGGCATTAACCCACATCCTAGACCACTGAAATTACCAAAAATATTTCTGGCACGAAAAATGCATCCTACACCCCTGAAAGTTCAGAAAATGTTAGCAGCCCAAAAAAAGGCCTTAAAATGCATCTTAGGCCTGCAAAAATGTTGAAATCTTTGGAGGGCCAAAAAAGGGGTTTACAGGCATCGTAGACCCCCTAAAGTCCAGAAAATGTTGGTGGCCCAAAAACATTGTGAGAGAGCTCTGAATGTCCCAAAAACATTTGCAGCCTGAAAGGGGCATTAACCCAAATCCTAGACCACTGAAATTCCCAAAAATATTTTTGGCACGAAAAATGCATCCTAAACCCCTGAAAGTACAGAATATGTTAGCAGCCCAAAAAAGGCCTTAAATGCAATTTAGGCCTGCAAAAATGTTGAAATGTTTGGAGGCCCAAAAAAAAGGTTTACCGGCATCGTAGACCCCCTAAAGTCCAGAAAATGTTGGTGGCCCAAAGACATTGTGAGAGAGCTCTGAATGTCCCAAAAACATTAGCAGCCCAAAAGGGGCATTAACCCAAATCCTAGACCACTGAAATTACCAAAAATATTTCTGGCACGAAAAATGCATCCTACACCCCTGAAAGTTCAGAAAATGTTAGCAGCCCAAAAAAAGGCCTTAAAATGCATCTTAGGCATGCAAAAATGTTGAAATCTTTGGAGGCCCAAAAAAGGGGTTTACAGGCATCGTAGACCCCCTAAAGTCTGGAAAATGTTGGTGGCCCAAAAACATTGTGAGAGAGCTCTGAATGTCCCAAAAACATTTGCAGCCTGAAAGGGGCATTAACCCAAATCCTAGACCACTGAAATTCCCAAAAATATTTTTGGCACGAAAAATGTATCCTACCCCCCTGAAAGTACAGAATATGTTAGCAGCCCAAAAAAGGCCTTAAATGCATTTTAGGCCTGCAAAAATGTTGAAATGTTTGGAGGCCCAAAAAAAAGGTTTACAGGCATCGTAGACCCCCTAAAGTCCAGAAAATGTTGGTGGCCCAAAAACATTGTGAGAGAGCTCTGAATGTCCCAAAAACATTTGCAGCCTGAAAGGGGCATTAACCCAAATCCTAGACCACTGAAATTCCCAAAAATATTTTTGGCACGAAAAATGCATCCTAAACCCCTGAAAGTACAGAATATGTTAGCAGCCCAAAAAAGGCCTTAAATGCAATTTAGGCCTGCAAAAATGTTGAAATGTTTGGAGGCCCAAAAAAAAGGTTTACCGGCATCGTAGACCCCCTAAAGTCCAGAAAATGTTGGTGACCCAAAGACATTGTGAGTGAGCTCTGAATGTCCCAAAAACATTAGCAGCCCAAAAGGGGCATTAACCCAAATCCTAGACCACTGAAATTACCAAAAATATTTCTGGCACGAAAAATGCATCCTACACCCCTGAAAGTTCAGAAAATGTTAGCAGCCCAAAAAAAGGCCTTAAAATGCATCTTAGGCCTGCAAAAATGTTGAAATCTTTGGAGGCCCAAAAAAGGGGTTTACAGGCATCGTAGACCCCCTAAAGTCTGGAAAATGTTGGTGGCCCAAAAACATTGTGAGAGAGCTCTGAATGTCCCAAAACCATTTGCAGCCTGAAAGGGGCATTAACCCAAATCCTAGACCACTGAAATTCCCAAAAATATTTTTGGCACGAAAAAAGTATCCTACCCCCCTGAAAGTACAGAATATGTTAGCAGCCCAAAAAAGGCCTTAAATGCATTTTAGGCCTGCAAAAATGTTGAAATGTTTGGAGGCCCAAAAAAAAGGTTTACAGGCATCGTAGACCCCCTAAAGTCCAGAAAATGTTGGTGGCCCAAAAACATTGTGAGAGAGCTCTGAATGTCCCAAAAACATTTGCAGCCTGAAAGGGGCATTAACCCAAATCCTAGACCACTGAAATTCCCAAAAATATTTTTGGCACGAAAAATGCATCCTAAACCCCTGAAAGTACAGAATATGTTAGCAGCCCAAAAAAGGCCTTAAATGCAATTTAGGCCTGCAAAAATGTTGAAATGTTTGGAGGCCCAAAAAAAAGGTTTACCGGCATCGTAGACCCCCTAAAGTCCAGAAAATGTTGGTGGCCCAAAGACATTGTGAGAGAGCTCTGAATGTCCCAAAAACATTAGCAGCCCAAAAGGGGCATTAACCCAAATCCTAGACCACTGAAATTACCAAAAATATTTCTGGCACGAAAAATGCATCCTACACCCCTGAAAGTTCAGAAAATGTTAGCAGCCCAAAAAAGGCCTTAAAATGCATCTTAGGCCTGCAAAAATGTTGAAATGTTTGGATGCCCAAAAAAAGGGGTTAACAGGCATCGTAGACCCCCTAAAGTTCAGAAAATGTTGGTGGCCCAAAAACAGTGTGAGAGAGCTCTGAATGTCCCAAAAGCATGTGCAGCCTGAAAGGGGCATTAACCCACATCCTAGACCACTGAAATTCCCAAAACAAAAATATTTTTGCCACGAAAAATGGATCCTACAACCCCGAAAGTACAGAATATGTTAGCAGCCCAAAAAAGGCCTTAAAATGCATCTTAGGCCTGCAAAAATGTTGACATCTTTGGAGGCCCAAAAAAGGGGTTTACAGGCATCGTAGACCCCCTAAAGTCTGTAAAATGTTGGTGGCCCAAAAACATTGTGAGAGATCTCTGAATGTCCCAAAAACATTTACAGCCTGAAAGGGGCATTTACCCACATCCTAGACCACTGTAATTCTCCAAAATATTTTTGCCACGAAAAATGCATCCTACATCCCCCGAAAGTACAGAATATGTTAGCAGCCCAAAAAAGGCCTTAAAATGCATCTTAGGCCGGCAAAAATGTTGAAATCTTTGGAGGCCCAAAAAAGGGGTTTACAGGCATCGTAGACCCCCTAAAGTCCAGAAAATGTTGGTGGCCCAAAAACATTGTGAGAGAGCTCTGAATGTCCCAAAAACATTTGCAGCCTGAAAGGGGCATTAACCCAAATCCTAGACCACTGAAATTCCCAAAAATATTTTTGGCACGAAAAATGCATCCTAAACCCCTGAAAGTACAGAATATGTTAGCAGCCCAAAAAAGGCCTTAAATGCAATTTAGGCCTGCAAAAATGTTGGAATGTTTGGAGGCCCAAAAAAAAGGTTTACCGGCATCGTAGACCCCCTAAAGTCCAGAAAATGTTGGTGGCCCAAAGACATTGTGAGAGAGCTCTGAATGTCCCAAAAACATTAGCAGCCCAAAAGGGGCATTAACCCAAATCCTAGACCACTGAAATTACCAAAAATATTTCTGGCACGAAAAATGCATCCTACACCCCTGAAAGTTCAGAATATGTTAGCAGCCCAAAAAAGGCCTTAAAATGCATCTTAGGCCTGCAAAAATGTTGACATCTTTGGAGGCCCAAAAAAGGGGTTTACAGGCATCGTAGACCCCCTAAAGTCTGGAAAATGTTGGTGGCCCAAAAACATTGTGAGAGAGCTCTGAATGTCCCAAAAACATTTGCAGCCTGAAAGGGGCATTAACCCAAATCCTAGACCACTGAAATTCCCAAAAATATTTTTGGCACGAAAAATGTATCCTACCCCCCTGAAAGTACAGAATATGTTAGCAGCCCAAAAAAGGCCTTAAATGCATTTTAGGCCTGCAAAAATGTTGAAATGTTTGGAGGCCCAAAAAAAAGGTTTACAGGCATCGTAGACCCCCTAAAGTCCAGAAAATGTTGGTGGCCCAAAAACATTGTGAGAGAGCTCTGAATGTCCCAAAAACATTTGCAGCCTGAAAGGGGCATTAACCCAAATCCTAGACCACTGAAATTCCCAAAAATATTTTTGGCACGAAAAATGCATCCTAAACCCCTGAAAGTACAGAATATGTTAGCAGCCCAAAAAAGGCCTTAAATGCAATTTAGGCCTGCAAAAATGTTGAAATGTTTGGAGGCCCAAAAAAAGGTTTACCGGCATCGTAGACCCCCTAAAGTCCAGAAAATGTTGGTGGCCCAAAGACATTGTGAGAGAGCTCTGAATGTCCCAAAAACATTAGCAGCCCAAAAGGGGCATTAACCCAAATCCTAGACCACTGAAATTACCAAAAATATTTCTGGCACGAAAAATGCATCCTACACCCCTGAAAGTTCAGAAAATGTTAGCAGCCCAAAAAAAGGCCTTAAAATGCATCTTAGGCCTGCAAAAATATTGAAATCTTTGGAGGCCCAAAAAAGGGGTTTACAGGCATCGTAGACCCCCTAAAGTCTGGAAAATGTTGGTGGCCCAAAAACATTGTGAGAGAGCTCTGAATGTCCCAAAAACATTTGCAGCCTGAAAGGGGCATTAACCCAAATCCTAGACCACTGAAATTCCCAAAAATATTTTTGGCACGAAAAAAGTATCCTACCCCCCTGAAAGTACAGAATATGTTAGCAGCCCAAAAAAGGCCTTAAATGCATTTTAGGCCTGCAAAAATGTTGAAATGTTTGGAGGCCCAAAAAAAAGGTTTACAGGCATCGTAGACCCCCTAAAGTCCAGAAAATGTTGGTGGCCCAAAAACTTTGTGAGAGAGCTCTGAATGTCCCAAAAACATTTGCAGCCTGAAAGGGGCATTAACCCAAATCCTAGACCACTGAAATTCCCAAAAATATTTTTGGCACGAAAAATGCATCCTAAACCCCTGAAAGTACAGAATATGTTAGCAGCGCAAAAAAGGCCTTAAATGCAATTTAGGCCTGCAAAAATGTTGAAATGTTTGGAGGCCCAAAAAAAAGGTTTACCGGCATCATAGACCCCCTAAAGTCCAGAAAATGTTGGTGGCCCAAAGACATTGTGAGAGAGCTCTGAATGTCCCAAAAACATTAGCAGCCCAAAAGGGGCATTAACCCAAATCCTAGACCACTGAAATTACCAAAAATATTTCTGGCACGAAAAATGCATCCTACACCCCTGAAAGTTCAGAAAATGTTAGCAGCCCAAAAAAGGCCTTAAAATGCATCTTAGGCCTGCAAAAATGTTGAAATGTTTGGATGCCCAAAAAAAGGGGTTAACAGGCATCGTAGACCCCCTAAAGTTCAGAAAATGTTGGTGGCCCAAAAACAGTGTGAGAGAGCTCTGAATGTCCCAAAAGCATGTGCAGCCTGAAAGGGGCATTAACCCACATCCTAGACCACTGAAATTCCCAAAACAAAAATATTTTTGCCACGAAAAATGGATCCTACAACCCCGAAAGTACAGAATATGTTAGCAGCCCAAAAAAGGCCTTAAAATGCATCTTAGGCCTGCAAAAATGTTGACATCTTTGGAGGCCCAAAAAAGGGGTTTACAGGCATCGTAGACCCCCTAAAGTCTGTAAAATGTTGGTGGCCCAAAAACATTGTGAGAGATCTCTGAATGTCCCAAAAACATTTACAGCCTGAAAGGGGCATTTACCCACATCCTAGACCACTGTAATTCTCCAAAATATTTTTGCCACGAAAAATGCATCCTACATCCCCCGAAAGTACAGAATATGTTAGCAGCCCAAAAAAGGCCTTAAAATGCATCTTAGGCCGGCTAAAATGTTGAAATCTTTGGAGGCCCAAAAAAGGGGTTTACAGGCATCGTAGACCCCCTAAAGTCCAGAAAATGTTGGTGGCCCAAAAACATTGTGAGAGAGCTCTGAATGTCCCAAAAACATTTGCAGCCTGAAAGGGGCATTAACCCAAATCCTAGACCACTGAAATTCCCAAAAATATTTTTGGCACGAAAAATGCATCCTAAACCCCTGAAAGTACAGAATATGTTAGCAGCCCAAAAAAGGCCTTAAATGCAATTTAGGCCTGCAAAAATGTTGAAATGTTTGGAGGCCCAAAAAAAAGGTTTACCGGCATCGTAGACCCCCTAAAGTCCAGAATATGTCGGTGGCCCAAAAACGGTGTGAGAGAGCTCTGAATGTCCCAAAAACATTTGCAGCCTGAAAGGGGCATTAACCCAAATCCTAGACCACTGAAATTACCAAAAATATTTCTGGCACGAAAAATGCATCCTACACCCCTGAAAGTTCAGAAAATGTTAATAGCCCAAAAAGGCCTTAAAATGCATCTTAGGCCTGCAAAAATGTTGAAATGTTTGGATGCCCATAAAAAAGGGTTTACAGGCATCGTAGACCCCCTAAAGTCCAGAATATGTCGGTGGCCCAAAAACGGTGTGAGAGAGCTCTGAATCTCCCAAAAACATTTGCAGTCTGAAAAGGACATTAACCCGCATGCTAGACCCCTGAAATTCCCAAAAATATTTTTGGCACGAAAAATGCATCCTACAACCCTGAAAGTTCAGAATATGTCAGCATTCCAAAAAAGGCCTTAAAATGCATCTTAGGCCTGAAAAAATGTTGAAATCTCTGGAGGCCCAAAAAAGTGTTTACAGGCATCGTAGACCCCCTATAGTCTGGAAAATGTTGGTGGCCCAAAAACATTGTGAGAGATCTCTGAATGTCCCAAAAACATTTACAGCCTGAAAGGGGCATTAACCCACATCCTAGACCACTGAAATTACCAAAAATATTTCTGGCACGAAAAATGCATCCTACACCCCTGAAAGTTCAGAAAATGTTAGCAGCCCAAAAAAAGGCCTTAAAATGCATCTTAGGCCTGCAAAAATGTTGAAATCTTTGGAGGGCCAAAAAAGGGGTTTACAGGCATCGTAGACCCCCTAAAGTCCAGAAAATGTTGGTGGCCCAAAAACATTGTGAGAGAGCTCTGAATGTCCCAAAAACATTTGCAGCCTGAAAGGGGCATTAACCCAAATCCTAGACCACTGAAATTCCCAAAAATATTTTTGGCACGAAAAATGCATCCTAAACCCCTGAAAGTACAGAATATGTTAGCAGCCCAAAAAAGGCCTTAAATGCAATTTAGGCCTGCAAAAATGTTGAAATGTTTGGAGGCCCAAAAAAAAGGTTTACCGGCATCGTAGACCCCCTAAAGTCCAGAAAATGTTGGTGGCCCAAAGACATTGTGAGAGAGCTCTGAATGTCCCAAAAACATTAGCAGCCCAAAAGGGGCATTAACCCAAATCCTAGACCACTGAAATTACCAAAAATATTTCTGGCACGAAAAATGCATCCTACACCCCTGAAAGTTCAGAAAATGTTAGCAGCCCAAAAAAAGGCCTTAAAATGCATCTTAGGCATGCAAAAATGTTGAAATCTTTGGAGGCCCAAAAAAGGGGTTTACAGGCATCGTAGACCCCCTAAAGTCTGGAAAATGTTGGTGGCCCAAAAACATTGTGAGAGAGCTCTGAATGTCCCAAAAACATTTGCAGCCTGAAAGGGGCATTAACCCAAATCCTAGACCACTGAAATTCCCAAAAATATTTTTGGCACGAAAAATGTATCCTACCCCCCTGAAAGTACAGAATATGTTAGCAGCCCAAAAAAGGCCTTAAATGCATTTTAGGCCTGCAAAAATGTTGAAATGTTTGGAGGCCCAAAAAAAAGGTTTACAGGCATCGTAGACCCCCTAAAGTCCAGAAAATGTTGGTGGCCCAAAAACATTGTGAGAGAGCTCTGAATGTCCCAAAAACATTTGCAGCCTGAAAGGGGCATTAACCCAAATCCTAGACCACTGAAATTCCCAAAAATATTTTTGGCACGAAAAATGCATCCTAAACCCCTGAAAGTACAGAATATGTTAGCAGCCCAAAAAAGGCCTTAAATGCAATTTAGGCCTGCAAAAATGTTGAAATGTTTGGAGGCCCAAAAAAAAGGTTTACCGGCATCGTAGACCCCCTAAAGTCCAGAAAATGTTGGTGGCCCAAAGACATTGTGAGAGAGCTCTGAATGTCCCAAAAACATTAGCAGCCCAAAAGGGGCATTAACCCAAATCCTAGACCACTGAAATTACCAAAAATATTTCTGGCACGAAAAATGCATCCTACACCCCTGAAAGTTCAGAAAATGTTAGCAGCCCAAAAAAAGGCCTTAAAATGCATCTTAGGCCTGCAAAAATGTTGAAATCTTTGGAGGCCCAAAAAAGGGGTTTACAGGCATCGTAGACCCCCTAAAGTCTGGAAAATGTTGGTGGCCCAAAAACATTGTGAGAGAGCTCTGAATGTCCCAAAAACATTTGCAGCCTGAAAGGGGCATTAACCCAAATCCTAGACCACTGAAATTCCCAAAAATATTTTTGGCACGAAAAAAGTATCCTACCCCCCTGAAAGTACAGAATATGTTAGCAGCCCAAAAAAGGCCTTAAATGCATTTTAGGCCTGCAAAAATGTTGAAATGTTTGGAGGCCCAAAAAAAAGGTTTACAGGCATCGTAGACCCCCTAAAGTCCAGAAAATGTTGGTGGCCCAAAAACATTGTGAGAGAGCTCTGAATGTCCCAAAAACATTTGCAGCCTGAAAGGGGCATTAACCCAAATCCTAGACCACTGAAATTCCCAAAAATATTTTTGGCACGAAAAATGCATCCTAAACCCCTCAAAGTACAGAATATGTTAGCAGCCCAAAAAAGGCCTTAAATGCAATTTAGGCCTGCAAAAATGTTGAAATGTTTGGAGGCCCAAAAAAAAGGTTTACCGGCATCGTAGACCCCCTAAAGTCCAGAAAATGTTGGTGGCCCAAAGACATTGTGAGAGAGCTCTGAATGTCCCAAAAACATTAGCAGCCCAAAAGGGGCATTAACCCAAATCCTAGACCACTGAAATTACCAAAAATATTTCTGGCACGAAAAATGCATCCTACACCCCTGAAAGTTCAGAAAATGTTAGCAGCCCAAAAAAGGCCTTAAAATGCATCTTAGGCCTGCAAAAATGTTGAAATGTTTGGATGCCCAAAAAAAGGGGTTAACAGGCATCGTAGACCCCCTAAAGTTCAGAAAATGTTGGTGGCCCAAAAACAGTGTGAGAGAGCTCTGAATGTCCCAAAAGCATGTGCAGCCTGAAAGGGGCATTAACCCACATCCTAGACCACTGAAATTCCCAAAACAAAAATATTTTTGCCACGAAAAATGGATCCTACAACCCCGAAAGTACAGAATATGTTAGCAGCCCAAAAAAGGCCTTAAAATGCATCTTAGGCCTGCAAAAATGTTGACATCTTTGGAGGCCCAAAAAAGGGGTTTACAGGCATCGTAGACCCCCTAAAGTCTGTAAAATGTTGGTGGCCCAAAAACATTGTGAGAGATCTCTGAATGTCCCAAAAACATTTACAGCCTGAAAGGGGCATTTACCCACATCCTAGACCACTGTAATTCTCCAAAATATTTTTGCCACGAAAAATGCATCCTACATCCCCCGAAAGTACAGAATATGTTAGCAGCCCAAAAAAGGCCTTAAAATGCATCTTAGGCCGGCAAAAATGTTGAAATCTTTGGAGGCCCAAAAAAGGGGTTTACAGGCATCGTAGACCCCCTAAAGTCCAGAAAATGTTGGTGGCCCAAAAACATTGTGAGAGAGCTCTGAATGTCCCAAAAACATTTGCAGCCTGAAAGGGGCATTAACCCAAATCCTAGACCACTGAAATTCCCAAAAATATTTTTGGCACGAAAAATGCATCCTAAACCCCTGAAAGTACAGAATATGTTAGCAGCCCAAAAAGGGCCTTAAATGCAATTTAGGCCTGCAAAAATGTTGGAATGTTTGGAGGCCCAAAAAAAAGGTTTACCGGCATCGTAGACCCCCTAAAGTCCAGAAAATGTTGGTGGCCCAAAGACATTGTGAGAGAGCTCTGAATGTCCCAAAAACATTAGCAGCCCAAAAGGGGCATTAACCCAAATCCTAGACCACTGAAATTACCAAAAATATTTCTGGCACGAAAAATGCATCCTACACCCCTGAAAGTTCAGAATATGTTAGCAGCCCAAAAAAGGCCTTAAAATGCATCTTAGGCCTGCAAAAATGTTGACATCTTTGGAGGCCCAAAAAAGGGGTTTACAGGCATCGTAGACCCCCTAAAGTCTGGAAAATGTTGGTGGCCCAAAAACATTGTGAGAGAGCTCTGAATGTCCCAAAAACATTTGCAGCCTGAAAGGGGCATTAACCCAAATCCTAGACCACTGAAATTCCCAAAAATATTTTTGGCACGAAAAATGTATCCTACCCCCCTGAAAGTACAGAATATGTTAGCAGCCCAAAAAAGGCCTTAAATGCATTTTAGGCCTGCAAAAATGTTGAAATGTTTGGAGGCCCAAAAAAAAGGTTTACAGGCATCGTAGACCCCCTAAAGTCCAGAAAATGTTGGTGGCCCAAAAACATTGTGAGAGAGCTCTGAATGTCCCAAAAACATTTGCAGCCTGAAAGGGGCATTAACCCAAATCCTAGACCACTGAAATTCCCAAAAATATTTTTGGCACGAAAAATGCATCCTAAACCCCTGAAAGTACAGAATATGTTAGCAGCCCAAAAAAGGCCTTAAATGCAATTTAGGCCTGCAAAAATGTTGAAATGTTTGGAGGCCCAAAAAAAAGGTTTACCGGCATCGTAGACCCCCTAAAGTCCAGAAAATGTTGGTGGCCCAAAGACATTGTGAGAGAGCTCTGAATGTCCCAAAAACATTAGCAGCCCAAAAGGGGCATTAACCCAAATCCTAGACCACTGAAATTACCAAAAATATTTCTGGCACGAAAAATGCATCCTACACCCCTGAAAGTTCAGAAAATGTTAGCAGCCCAAAAAAAGGCCTTAAAATGCATCTTAGGCCTGCAAAAATGTTGAAATCTTTGGAGGCCCAAAAAAGGGGTTTACAGGCATCGTAGACCCCCTAAAGTCTGGAAAATGTTGGTGGCCCAAAAACATTGTGAGAGAGCTCTGAATGTCCCAAAAACATTTGCAGCCTGAAAGGGGCATTAACCCAAATCCTAGACCACTGAAATTCCCAAAAATATTTTTGGCACGAAAAAAGTATCCTACCCCCCTGAAAGTACAGAATATGTTAGCAGCCCAAAAAAGGCCTTAAATGCATTTTAGGCCTGCAAAAATGTTGAAATGTTTGGAGGCCCAAAAAAAAGGTTAACAGGCATCGTAGACCCCCTAAAGTCCAGAAAATGTTGGTGGCCCAAAAACATTGTGAGAGAGCTCTGAATGTCCCAAAAACATTTGCAGCCTGAAAGGGGCATTAACCCAAATCCTAGACCACTGAAATTCCCAAAAATATTTTTGGCACGAAAAATGCATCCTAAACCCCTCAAAGTACAGAATATGTTAGCAGCCCAAAAAAGGCCTTAAATGCAATTTAGGCCTGCAAAAATGTTGAAATGTTTGGAGGCCCAAAAAAAAGGTTTACCGGCATCGTAGACCCCCTAAAGTCCAGAAAATGTTGGTGGCCCAAAGACATTGTGAGAGAGCTCTGAATGTCCCAAAAACATTAGCAGCCCAAAAGGGGCATTAACCCAAATCCTAGACCACTGAAATTACCAAAAATATTTCTGGCACGAAAAATGCATCCTACACCCCTGAAAGTTCAGAAAATGTTAGCAGCCCAAAAAAGGCCTTAAAATGCATCTTAGGCCTGCAAAAATGTTGAAATGTTTGGATGCCCAAAAAAAGGGGTTAACAGGCATCGTAGACCCCCTAAAGTTCAGAAAATGTTGGTGGCCCAAAAACAGTGTGAGAGAGCTCTGAATGTCCCAAAAGCATGTGCAGCCTGAAAGGGGCATTAACCCACATCCTAGACCACTGAAATTCCCAAAACAAAAATATTTTTGCCACGAAAAATGGATCCTACAACCCCGAAAGTACAGAATATGTTAGCAGCCCAAAAAAGGCCTTAAAATGCATCTTAGGCCTGCAAAAATGTTGACATCTTTGGAGGCCCAAAAAAGGGGTTTACAGGCATCGTAGACCCCCTAAAGTCTGTAAAATGTTGGTGGCCCAAAAACATTGTGAGAGATCTCTGAATGTCCCAAAAACATTTACAGCCTGAAAGGGGCATTTACCCACATCCTAGACCACTGTAATTCTCCAAAATATTTTTGCCACGAAAAATGCATCCTACATCCCCCGAAAGTACAGAATATGTTAGCAGCCCAAAAAAGGCCTTAAAATGCATCTTAGGCCGGCAAAAATGTTGAAATCTTTGGAGGCCCAAAAAAGGGGTTTACAGGCATCGTAGACCCCCTAAAGTCCAGAAAATGTTGGTGGCCCAAAAACATTGTGAGAGAGCTCTGAATGTCCCAAAAACATTTGCAGCCTGAAAGGGGCATTAACCCAAATCCTAGACCACTGAAATTCCCAAAAATATTTTTGGCACGAAAAATGCATCCTAAACCCCTGAAAGTACAGAATATGTTAGCAGCCCAAAAAGGGCCTTAAATGCAATTTAGGCCTGCAAAAATGTTGGAATGTTTGGAGGCCCAAAAAAAAGGTTTACCGGCATCGTAGACCCCCTAAAGTCCAGAAAATGTTGGTGGCCCAAAGACATTGTGAGAGAGCTCTGAATGTCCCAAAAACATTAGCAGCCCAAAAGGGGCATTAACCCAAATCCTAGACCACTGAAATTACCAAAAATATTTCTGGCACGAAAAATGCATCCTACACCCCTGAAAGTTCAGAATATGTTAGCAGCCCAAAAAAGGCCTTAAAATGCATCTTAGGCCTGCAAAAATGTTGACATCTTTGGAGGCCCAAAAAAGGGGTTTACAGGCATCGTAGACCCCCTAAAGTCTGGAAAATGTTGGTGGCCCAAAAACATTGTGGGAGAGCTCTGAATGTCCCAAAAACATTTGCAGCCTGAAAGGGGCATTAACCCAAATCCTAGACCACTGAAATTCCCAAAAATATTTTTGGCACGAAAAATGTATCCTACCCCCCTGAAAGTACAGAATATGTTAGCAGCCCAAAAAAGGCCTTAAATGCATTTTAGGCCTGCAAAAATGTTGAAATGTTTGGAGGCCCAAAAAAAAGGTTTACAGGCATCGTAGACCCCCTAAAGTCCAGAAAATGTTGGTGGCCCAAAAACATTGTGAGAGAGCTCTGAATGTCCCAAAAACATTTGCAGCCTGAAAGGGGCATTAACCCAAATCCTAGACCACTGAAATTCCCAAAAATATTTTTGGCACGAAAAATGCATCCTAAACCCCTGAAAGTACAGAATATGTTAGCAGCCCAAAAAAGGCCTTAAATGCAATTTAGGCCTGCAAAAATGTTGAAATGTTTGGAGGCCCAAAAAAAAGGTTTACCGGCATCGTAGACCCCCTAAAGTCCAGAAAATGTTGGTGGCCCAAAGACATTGTGAGAGAGCTCTGAATGTCCCAAAAACATTAGCAGCCCAAAAGGGGCATTAACCCAAATCCTAGACCACTGAAATTACCAAAAATATTTCTGGCACGAAAAATGCATCCTACACCCCTGAAAGTTCAGAAAATGTTAGCAGCCCAAAAAAAGGCCTTAAAATGCATCTTAGGCCTGCAAAAATGTTGAAATCTTTGGAGGCCCAAAAAAGGGGTTTACAGGCATCGTAGACCCCCTAAAGTCTGGAAAATGTTGGTGGCCCAAAAACATTGTGAGAGAGCTCTGAATGTCCCAAAAACATTTGCAGCCTGAAAGGGGCATTAACCCAAATCCTAGACCACTGAAATTCCCAAAAATATTTTTGGCACGAAAAAAGTATCCTACCCCCCTGAAAGTACAGAATATGTTAGCAGCCCAAAAAAGGCCTTAAATGCATTTTAGGCCTGCAAAAATGTTGAAATGTTTGGAGGCCCAAAAAAAAGGTTTACAGGCATCGTAGACCCCCTAAAGTCCAGAAAATGTTGGTGGCCCAAAAACTTTGTGAGAGAGCTCTGAATGTCCCAAAAACATTTGCAGCCTGAAAGGGGCATTAACCCAAATCCTAGACCACTGAAATTCCCAAAAATATTTTTGGCACGAAAAATGCATCCTAAACCCCTGAAAGTACAGAATATGTTAGCAGCCCAAAAAAGGCCTTAAATGCAATTTAGGCCTGCAAAAATGTTGAAATGTTTGGAGGCCCAAAAAAAAGGTTTACCGGCATCGTAGACCCCCTAAAGTCCAGAAAATGTTGGTGGCCCAAAGACATTGTGAGAGAGCTCTGAATGTCCCAAAAACATTAGCAGCCCAAAAGGGGCATTAACCCAAATCCTAGACCACTGAAATTACCAAAAATATTTCTGGCACGAAAAATGCATCCTACACCCCTGAAAGTTCAGAAAATGTTAGCAGCCCAAAAAAGGCCTTAAAATGCATCTTAGGCCTGCAAAAATGTTGAAATGTTTGGATGCCCAAAAAAAGGGGTTAACAGGCATCGTAGACCCCCTAAAGTTCAGAAAATGTTGGTGGCCCAAAAACAGTGTGAGAGAGCTCTGAATGTCCCAAAAGCATGTGCAGCCTGAAAGGGGCATTAACCCACATCCTAGACCACTGAAATTCCCAAAACAAAAATATTTTTGCCACGAAAAATGGATCCTACAACCCCGAAAGTACAGAATATGTTAGCAGCCCAAAAAAGGCCTTAAAATGCATCTTAGGCCTGCAAAAATGTTGACATCTTTGGAGGCCCAAAAAAGGGGTTTACAGGCATCGTAGACCCCCTAAAGTCTGTAAAATGTTAGTGGCCCAAAAACATTGTGAGAGATCTCTGAATGTCCCAAAAACATTTACAGCCTGAAAGGGGCATTTACCCACATCCTAGACCACTGTAATTCTCCAAAATATTTTTGCCACGAAAAATGCATCCTACATCCCCCGAAAGTACAGAATATGTTAGCAGCCCAAAAAAGGCCTTAAAATGCATCTTAGGCCGGCTAAAATGTTGAAATCTTTGGAGGCCCAAAAAAGGGGTTTACCGGCATCGTAGACCCCCTAAAGTCCAGAAAATGTTGGTGGCCCAAAGACATTGTGAGAGAGCTCTGAATGTCCCAAAAACATTAGCAGCCCAAAAGGGGCATTAACCCAAATCCTAGACCACTGAAATTACCAAAAATATTTCTGGCACGAAAAATGCATCCTACACCCCTGAAAGTTCAGAATATGTTAGCAGCCCAAAAAAGGCCTTAAAATGCATCTTAGGCCTGCAAAAATGTTGACATCTTTGGAGGCCCAAAAAAGGGGTTTACAGGCATCGTAGACCCCATAAAGTCTGTAAAATGTTGGTGGCCCAAAAACATTGTGAGAGATCTCTGAATGTCCCAAAAACATTTACAGCCTGAAAGGGGCATTTACCCACATCCTAGACCACTGTAATTCTCCAAAATATTTTTGCCACGAAAAATGCATCCTACATCCCCCGAAAGTACAGAATATGTTAGCGGCCCAAAAAAGGCCTTAAAATGCATCTTAGGCCGGCAAAAATGTTGAAATCTTTGGAGGCCCAAAAAAGGGGTTTACAGGCATCGTAGACCACCTAAAGTCCATAAAATGTTGGTGGCCCAAAAGCAGTGTGAGAGAGCTCGGAATGTCCCAAAAGCATTTGCAGCTTGAAAGGGGCATTAACCCGCATCCTAGACCACTGAAATTCGCAAAAATATTTTTGGCACGAAAAATGCATCCTACCCCCCTGAAAGTACAGAATATGTTAGCAGCCCAAAAAAGGCCTTAAATGCATTTTAGGCCTGCAAAAATGTTGAAATGTTTGGAGGCCCAAAAAAAAAGATTTACAGGCATCGTAGACCCCCTAAAGTCCAGAAAATGTTGGTGGCCCAAAAACATTGTGAGAGAGCTCTGAATGTCCCAAAAACATTTGCAGCCTGAAAGGGGCATTAACCCAAATCCTAGACCACTGAAATTACCAAAAATATTTCTGGCACGAAAAATGCATCCTACACCCCTGAAAGTTCAGAAAATGTTAGCAGCCCAAAAAGGCCTTAAAATGCATCTTAGGCCTGCAAAAATGTTGAAATGTTTGGATGCCCAAAAAAGGGGTTTACAGGCATCGTAGACCCCCTGAAGTCCAGAATATGTCGGTGGCCCAAAAACGGTGTGAGAGAGCTCTGAATCTCCCAAAAACATTTGCAGTCTGAAAAGGACATTAACCCGCATGCTAGACCCCTGAAATTCCCAAAAATATTTTTGGCACGAAAAATGCATCCTACAACCCTGAAAGTTCAGAATATGTCAGCATTCCAAAAAAGGCCTTAAAATGCATCTTAGGCCTGCAAAAATGTTGAAATGTTTGGATGCCCAAAAAAGGGGTTTACAGGCATCGTAGACCCCCTAAAGTTCAGAAAATGTTGGTGGCCCAAAAACAGTGTGAGAGAGCTCTGAATGTCCCAAAAGCATTTGCAGCCTGAAAGGGGCATTAACCCACATCCTAGACCACTGAAATTCCCAAAACAAAAATATTTTTGCCACGAAAAATGGATCCTACAACCCCGAAAGTACAGAATATGTAAGCAGCCCAAAAAAGGCCTTAAAATGCATCTTAGGCCTGCAAAAATGTTGAAATCTTTGGAGGCCCAAAAAAGGGGTTTACAGGCATCGTAGACCCCCTAAAGTCTGTAAAATGTTGGTGGCCCAAAAACATTGTGAGAGATCTCTGAATGTCCCAAAAACATTTACAGCCTGAAAGGGGCATTAACCCACATCCTAGACCACTGTAATTCTCCAAAATCTTTTTGCCACGAAAAATGCATCCTACATCCCCGAAAGTACAGAATATGTTAGCAGCCCAAAAAAGGCCTTAAAATGCATCTTAGGCCGGCAAAAATGTTGAAATCTTTGGAGGCCCAAAAAAGGGGTTTACAGGCATCGTAGACCCCCTAAAGTCCAGAATATGTCGGTGGCCCTAAAACGGTGTGAGAGAGCTCTGAATCTCCCAAAAACATTTGCAGTCTGAAAAGGACATTAACCCGCATGCTAGACCCCTGAAATTCCCAAAAATATTTTTGGCACGAAAAATGCATCCTACAACCCTGAAAGTTCAGAATATGTCAGCATTCCAAAAAAGGCCTTAAAATGCATCTTAGGCCTGAAAAAATGTTGAAATCTTTGGAGGCCCAAAAAAGGGGTTTACAGGCATCGTAGACCCCCTAAAGTCTGGAAAATGTTGGTGGCCCAAAAACATTGTGAGAGATCTCTGAATGTCCCAAAAACATTTACAGCCTGAAAGGGGCATTAACGCACATCCTAGACCACTGTAATTCTCCAAAATATTTTTGCCACGAAAAATGCATCCTACATCCCCGAAAGTACAGAATATGTTAGCAGCCCAAAAAAGGCCTTAAAATGCATCTTAGGCCGGCAAAAATGTTGAAATCTTTGGAGGCCCAAAAAAGGGGTTTACAGGCATCGTAAACCACCTAAAGTCCAGAAAATGTTGGTGGCCCAAAAGCAGTGTGAGAGAGCTCGGAATGTCCCAAAAGCATTTGCAGCTTGAAAGGGGCATTAACCCGCATCCTAGACCACTGAAATTCCCAAAAATATTTTTGGCACGAAAAATGCATCCTCCCCCCCTGAAAATACAGAATATGTTAGCAGCCCAAAAAAGGCCTTAAATGCATTTTAGGCCTGCAAAAATGTTGAAATGTTTGGAGGCCCAAAAAAAAGGTTTACAGGCATCGTAGACCCCCTAAAGTCCAGAAAATGTTGGTGGCCCAAAAACATTGTGAGAGAGCTCTGAATGTCCCAAAAACATTTGCAGCCTGAAAGGGGCATTAACCCAAATCCTAGATCACTGAAATTACCAAAAATATTTCTGGCACGAAAAATGCATCCTACACCCCTGAAAGTTCAGAAAATGTTAGCAGCCCAAAAAGGCCTTAAAATGCATCTTAGGCCTGCAAAAATGTTGAAATGTTTGGATGCCC
The DNA here is from genome assembly GCF_040938575.1 of Ambystoma mexicanum. Taxonomy (NCBI): domain Eukaryota; kingdom Metazoa; phylum Chordata; class Amphibia; order Caudata; family Ambystomatidae; genus Ambystoma; species Ambystoma mexicanum. The sequence goes on along the minus strand of NC_090929.1, from coordinate 601,937,571 downwards.
ATAAAAAAGGGTTTACAGGCATCGTAGACCCCCTAAAGTCCAGAATATGTCGGTGGCCCAAAAACGGTGTGAGAGAGCTCTGAATCTCCCAAAAACATTTGCAGTCTGAAAAGGACATTAACCCGCATGCTAGACCCCTGAAATTCCCAAAAATATTTTTGGCACGAAAAATGCATCCTACAACCCTGAAAGTTCAGAATATGTCAGCATTCCAAAAAAGGCCTTAAAATGCATCTTAGGCCTGAAAAAATGTTGAAATCTCTGGAGGCCCAAAAAAGTGTTTACAGGCATCGTAGACCCCCTATAGTCTGGAAAATGTTGGTGGCCCAAAAACATTGTGAGAGATCTCTGAATGTCCCAAAAACATTTACAGCCTGAAAGGGGCATTAACCCACATCCTAGACCACTGTAATTCTCCAAAATATTTTTGCCACGAAAAATGCATCCTACATCCCCGAAAGTACAGAATATGTTAGCAGCCCAAAAAAGGCCTTAAAATGCATCTTAGGCCGGCAAAAATGTTGAAATCTTTGGAGGCCCAAAAAAGGGGTTTACAGGCATCGTAGACCACCTAAAGTCCAGAAAATGTTGGTGGCCCAAAAGCAGTGTGAGAGAGCTCGGAATGTCCCAAAAGCATTTGCAGCTTGAAAGGGGCATTAACCCGCACCCTAGACCACTGAAATTCCCAAAAATATTTTTGGCACGAAAAATGCATCCTACCCCCCTGAAAGTACAGAATATGTTAGCAGCCCAAAAAAGGCCTTAAATGCATTTTAGGCCTGCAAAAATGTTGAAATGTTTGGAGGCCCAAAAAAAAGGTTTACAGGCATCGTAGACCCCCTAAAGTCCAGAAAATGTTGGTGGCCCAAAAACATTGTGAGAGAGCTCTGAATGTCCCAAAAACATTTGCAGCCTGAAAGGGGCATTAACCCAAATCCTAGACCACTGAAATTCCCAAAAATATTTTTGGCACGAAAAATGCATCCTAAACCCCTGAAAGTACAGAATATGTTAGCAGCCCAAAAAATGCCTTAAATGCAATTTAGGCCTGCAAAAATGTTGAAATGTTTGGAGGCCCAAAAAAAAGGTTTACCGGCATCGTAGACCCCCTAAAGTCCAGAAAATGTTGGTGGCCCAAAGACATTGTGAGAGAGCTCTGAATGTCCCAAAAACATTAGCAGCCCAAAAGGGGCATTAACCCAAATCCTAGACCACTGAAATTACCAAAAATATTTCTGGCACGAAAAATGCATCCTACACCCCTGAAAGTTCAGAAAATGTTAGCAGCCCAAGAAAAGGCCTTAAAATGCATCTTAGGCCTGCAAAAATGTTGAAATCTTTGGAGGCCCAAAAAAGGGGTTTACAGGCATCGTAGACCCCCTAAAGTCTGTAAAATGTTGGTGGCCCAAAAACATTGTGAGAGAGCTCTGAATGTCCCAAAAACATTTGCAGCCTGAAAGGGGCATTAACCCAAATCCTAGACCACTGAAATTCCCAAAAATATTTTTGGCACGAAAAATGTATCCTACCCCCCTGAAAGTACAGAATATGTTAGCAGCCCAAAAAAGGCCTTAAATGCATCTTAGGCCTGCAAAAATGTTGAAATGTTTGGATGCCCAAAAAAGGGGTTTACAGGCATCGTAGACCCCCTAAAGTTCAGAAAATGTTGGTGGCCCAAAAACAGTGTGAGAGAGCTCTGAATGTCCCAAAAGCATTTGCAGCCTGAAAGGGGCATTAACCCACATCCTAGACCACTGAAATTCCCAAAACAAAAATATTTTTGCCACGAAAAATGGATCCTACAACCCCGAAAGTACAGAATATGTAAGCAGCCCAAAAAAGGCCTTAAAATGCATCTTAGGCCTGCAAAAATGTTGAAATCTTTGGAGGCCCAAAAAAGGGGTTTACAGGCATCGTAGACCCCCTAAAGTCTGTAAAATGTTGGTGGCCCAAAAACATTGTGAGAGATCTCTGAATGTCCCAAAAACATTTACAGCCTGAAAGGGGCATTAACCCACATCCTAGACCACTGTAATTCTCCAAAATCTTTTTGCCACGAAAAATGCATCCTACATCCCCGAAAGTACAGAATATGTTAGCAGCCCAAAAAAGGCCTTAAAATGCATCTTAGGCCGGCAAAAATGTTGAAATCTTTGGAGGCCCAAAAAAGGGGTTTACAGGCATCGTAGACCACCTAAAGTCCAGAATATGTCGGTGGCCCTAAAACGGTGTGAGAGAGCTCTGAATCTCCCAAAAACATTTGCAGTCTGAAAAGGACATTAACCCGCATGCTAGACCCCTGAAATTCCCAAAAATATTTTTGGCACGAAAAATGCATCCTACAACCCTGAAAGTTCAGAATACGTCAGCATTCCAAAAAAGGCCTTAAAATGCATCTTAGGCCTGAAAAAATGTTGAAATCTTTGGAGGCCCAAAAAAGGGGTTTACAGGCATCGTAGACCCCCTAAAGTCTGGAAAATGTTGGTGGCCCAAAAACATTGTGAGAGATCTCTGAATGTCCCAAAAACATGTACAGCCTGAAAGGGGCATTAACCCACATCCTAGACCACTGTAATTCTCCAAAATATTTTTGCCACGAAAAATGCATCCTACATCCCCGAAAGTACAGAATATGTTAGCAGCCCAAAAAAGGCCTTAAAATGCATCTTAGGCCGGCAAAAATGTTGAAATCTTTGGAGGCCCAAAAAAGGGGTTTACAGGCATCGTAGACCACCTAAAGTCCAGAAAATGTTGGTGGCCCAAAAGCAGTGTGAGAGAGCTCAGAATGTCCCAAAAACATTTGCAGCCTGAAAGGGGCATTAACCCAAATCCTAGATCACTGAAATTACCAAAAATATTTCTGGCACGAAAAATGGATCCTACACCCCTGAAAGTTCAGAAAATGTTAGCAGCCCAAAAAGGCCTTAAAATGCATCTTAGGCCTGCAAAAATGTTGAAATGTTTGGATGCCCATAAAAAAGGGTTTACAGGCATCGTAGACCCCCTAAAGTCCAGAATATGTCGGTGGCCCAAAAACGGTGTGAGAGAGCTCTGAATCTCCCAAAAACATTTGCAGTCTGAAAAGGACATTAACCCGCATGCTAGACCCCTGAAATTCCCAAAAATATTTTTGGCACGAAAAATGCATCCTACAACCCTGAAAGTTCAGAATATGTCAGCATTCCAAAAAAGGCCTTAAAATGCATCTTAGGCCTGAAAAAATATTGAAATCTCTGGAGGCCCAAAAAAGTGTTTACAGGCATCGTAGACCCCCTATAGTCTGGAAAATGTTGGTGGCCCAAAAACATTGTGAGAGATCTCTGAATGTCCCAAAAACATTTACAGCCTGAAAGGGGCATTAACCCACATCCTAGACCACTGTAATTCTCCAAAATATTTTTGCCACGAAAAATGCATCCTACATCCCCGAAAGTACAGAATATGTTAGCAGCCCAAAAAAGGCCTTAAATGCAATTTAGGCCTGCAAAAATGTTGAAATGTTTGGAGGCCCAAAAAAAAGGTTTAACGGCATCGTAGACCCCCTAAAGTACAGAAAATGTTGGTGGCCCAAAAACAGTGTGAGAGAGCTCCGAATGTCCCAAAAGCATGTGCAGCCTGAAAGGGGCATTAACCCACATCCTAGACCACTGAAATTCCCAAAACAAAAATATTTTTGCCACGAAAAATGGATCCTACAACCCCGAAAGTACAGAATATGTTAGCAGCCCAAAAAAGGCCTTAAAATGCATCTTAGGCCTGCAAAAATGTTGAAATCTTTGGAGGCCCAAAAAAGGGGTTTACAGGCATCGTAGACCCCCTAAAGTCTGTAAAATGTTGGTGGCCCAAAAACATTGTGAGAGATCTCTGAATGTCCCAAAAACATTTACAGCCTGAAAGGGGCATTTACGCACATCCTAGACCACTGTAATTCTCCAAAATATTTTTGCCACGAAAAATGCATCCTACATCCCCCGAAAGTACAGAATATGTTAGCAGCCCAAAAAAGGCCTTAAAATGCATCTTAGGCCGGCAAAAATGTTGAAATCTTTGGAGGCCCAAAAAAGGGGTTTACAGGCATCGTAGACCACCTAAAATCCAGAAAATGTTGGTGGCCCAAAAACATTGTGAGAGAGCTCTGAATGTCCCAAAAACATTTGCAGCCTGAAAGGGGCATTAACCCAAATCCTAGACCACTGAAATTACCAAAAATATTTCTGGCACGAAAAATGCATCCTACACCCCTGAAAGTTCAGAAAATGTTAGCAGCCCAAAAAGGCCTTAAAATGCATCTTAGGCCTGCAAAAATGTTGAAATGTTTGGATGCCCAAAAAAGGGGTTTACAGGCATCGTAGACCCCCTAAAGTCCAGAATATGTCGGTGGCCCAAAAACGGTGTGAGAGAGCTCTGAATCTCCCAAAAACATTTGCAGTCTGAAAAGGACATTAACCCGCATGCTAGACCCCTGAAATTCCCAAAAATATTTTTGGCACGAAAAATGCATCCTACATCCCCGAAAGTACAGAATATGTTAGCAGCCAAAAAAAGGCCTTAAAATGCATCTTAGGCCGGCAAAAATGTTGAAATCTTTGGAGGCCCAAAAAAGGGGTTTACAGACATCGTAGACCCCCTAAAGTCCAGAAAATGTTGGTGGCCCAAAAACATTGTGAGAGAGCTCTGAATGTCCCAAAAACATTTGCAGCCTGAAAGGGGCATTAACCCAAATCCTAGACCACTGAAATTCCCAAAAATATTTTTGGTACGAAAAATGCATCCTACCCCCCTGAAAGTACAGAATATGTTAGCAGCCCAAAAAAGGCCTTAAATGCATTTTAGGCCTGAAAAAATGTTGAAATCTTTGGAGGCCCAAAAAAGGGGTTTACAGGCATCGTAGACCCCCTAAAGTCTGTAAAATTTTGGTGGCCCAAAAACATTGTGAGAGAGCTCTGAATGTCCCAAAAACATTTGCAGCCTGAAAGGGGCATTAACCCAAATCCTAGACCACTGAAATTCCCAAAAATATTTTTGGCACGAAAAATGCATCCTAAACCCCTGAAAGTACAGAATATGTTAGCAGCCCAAAAAAGGCCTTAAATGCATTTTAGGCCTGAAAAAATGTTGAAATCTTTGGAGGCCCAAAAAAGGGGTTTACAGGCATCGTAGACCCCCTAAAGTCCAGAAAATGTTGGTGGCCCAAAGACATTGTGAGAGAGCTCTGAATGTCCCAAAAACATTAGCAGCCCAAAAGGGGCATTAACCCAAATCCTAGACCACTGAAATTACCAAAAATATTTCTGGCACGAAAAATGCATCCTACACCCCTGAAAGTTCAGAAAATGTTAGCAGCCCAAAAAAGGCCTTAAAATGCATCTTAGGCCTGCAAAAATGTTGAAATGTTTGGAGGCCCAAAAAAAAGGTTTACCGGCATCGTAGACCCCCTAAAGTCCAGAAAATGTTGGTGGCCCAAAGACATTGTGAGAGAGCTCTGAATGTCCCAAAAACATTTGCAGCCTGAAAGGGGCATTAACCCAAATCCTAGACCACTGAAATTCCCAAAAATATTTTTGGCACGAAAAATGCATCCTAAACCCCTGAAAGTACAGAATATGTTAGCAGCCCAAAAAAGGCCTTAAATGCAATTTAGGCCTGCAAAAATGTTGAAATGTTTGGAGGCCCAAAAAAAAGGTTTACCGGCATCGTAGACCCCCTAAAGTCCAGAAAATGTTGGTGGCCCAAAGACATTGTGAGAGAGCTCTGAATGTCCCAAAAACATTAGCAGCCCAAAAGGGGCATTAACCCAAATCCTAGACCACTGAAATTACCAAAAATATTTCTGGCACGAAAAATGCATCCTACACCCCTGAAAGTTCAGAAAATGTTAGCAGCCCAAAAAAGGCCTTAAAATGCATCTTAGGCCTGCAAAAATGTTGAAATGTTTGGATGCCCAAAAAAGGGGTTTACAGGCATCTTAGACCCCCTAAAGTTCAGAAAATGTTGGTGGCCCAAAAACAGTGTGAGAGAGCTCTGAATGTCCCAAAAGCATTTGCAGCCTGAAAGGGGCATTAACCCACATCCTAGACCACTGAAATTCCCAAAACAAAAATATTTTTGCCACGAAAAATGGATCCTACAACCCCGAAAGTGCAGAATATGTTAGCAGCCCAAAAAAGGCCTTAAAATGCATCTTAGGCCTGCAAAAATGTTGAAATCTTTGGAGGCCCAAAAAAGGGGTTTACAGGCATCGTAGACCCCCTAAAGTCTGTAAAATGTTGGTGGCCCAAAAACATTGTGAGAGATCTCTGAATGTCCCAAAAGCATTTGCAGCTTGAAAGGGGCATTAAGCCGCATCCTAGACCACTGAAATTACCAAAAATATTTCTGGCACGAAAAAATGCATCCTACACCCCTGAAAGTTCAGAAAATGTTAGCAGCCCAAAAAGGCCTTAAAATGCATCTTAGGCCTGCAAAAATGTTGAAATGTTTGTATGCCCAAAAAAGGGGTTTACAGGCATCGTAGACCCCCTAAAGTCCAGAATATGTCGGTGGCCCAAAAACGGTGTGAGAGAGCTCTGAATCTCCCAAAAACATTTGCAGTCTGAAAAGGACATTAACCCGCATGCTAGACCCCTGAAATTCCCAAAAATATTTTTGGCACGAAAAATGCATCCTACAACCCTGAAAGTTCAGAATATGTCAGAATTCCAAAAAAGGCCTTAAAATGCATCTTAGGCCTGAAAAAATGTTGAAATCTTTGGAGGTCCAAAAAAGGGGTTTACAGGCATCGTAGGCCCCCTAAAGTCTGGAAAATGTTGGTGGCCCAAAAACATTGTGAGAGATCTCTGAATGTCCCAAAAACATTTACAGCCTGAAAGGGGCATTAACCCACATCCTAGACCACTGTAATTCTCCAAAATATTTTTGCCACGAAAAATGCATCCTACACCCCTGAAAGTTCAGAAAATGTTAGCAGCACAAAAAAGGCCTTAAAATGCATCTTAAGCCTGCAAAAATGTTGAAATCTTTGGAGGCCCAAAAAAGGGGGTTACAGGCATCGTAAACCCCCTAAAGTCTGTAAAATGTTGGTGGCCCAAAAACATTGTGAGAGATCTCTGAATGTCCCAAAAACATTTACAGCCTGGAAGGGGCATTAACCCACATCCTAGACCACTGTAATTACCAAAAATATTTCTGGCACGAAAAATGCATCCTACACCCCTGAAAGTTCAGAAAATGTTAGCAGCCCAAAAAGGCCTTAAAATGCATTTTAGGCCTGCAAAAATGTTGAAATGTTTGGATGCCCAAAAAAGGGGTTAACAGGCATCGTAGACCCCATAAAGTCCAGAATATGTCAGTGGCCCAAAAACGGTGTGAGAGAGCTCTGAATCTCCCAAAAACATTTGCAGTCTGAAAAGGACATTAACCCGCATGCTAGACCCCTGAAATTCCCAAAAATATTTTTGGCACGAAAAATGCATCCTACAACCCTGAAAGTTCAGAATATGTCAGCATTCCAAAAAAGGCCTTAAAATGCATCTTAGGCCTGAAAAAATGTTGAAATCTTTGGAGGCCCAAAAAAGGGGTTTACAGGCATCGTAGACCCCCTAAAGTCTGGAAAATGTTGGTGGCCCAAAAACATTGTGAGAGAGCTCTGAATGTCCCAAAAACATTTGCAGCCTGAAAGGGGCATTAACCCAAATCCTAGACCACTGAAATTCCCAAAAATATTTTTGGCACGAAAAATGCATCCTAAACCCCTGAAAGTACAGAATATGTTAGCAGCCCAAAAAAGGCCTTAAATGCAATTTAGGCCTGCAAAAATGTTGAAATGTTTGGAGGCCCAAAAAAAAGGTTTACCGGCATCGTAGACCCCCTAAAGTCCAGAAAATGTTGGTGGCCCAAAGACATTGTGAGAGAGCTCTGAATGTCCCAAAAACATTAGCAGCCCAAAAGGGGCATTAACCCAAATCCTAGACCACTGAAATTACCAAAAATATTTCTGGCACGAAAAATGCATCCTACACCCCTGAAAGTTCAGAAAATGTTAGCAGCCCAAAAAGGCCTTAAAATGCATCTTAGGCCTGCAAAAATGTTGAAATGTTTGGATGCCCAAAAAAGGGGTTTACAGGCATCGTAGACCCCCTAAAGTCCAGAATATGTCGGTGGCCCAAAAACGGTGTGAGAGAGCTCTGAATCTCCCAAAAACATTTGCAGTCTGAAAAGGACATTAACCCGCATGCTAGACCCCTGAAATTCCCAAAAATATTTTTGGCACGAAAAATGCATCCTACAACCCTGAAAGTTCAGAATATGTCAGCATTCCAAAAAAGGCCTTAAAATGCATCTTAGGCCTGAAAAAATGTTGAAATCTTTGGAGGCCCAAAAAAGGGGTTTACAGGCATCGTAGACCCCCTAAAGTCTGGAAAATGTTGGTGGCCCAAAAACATTGTGAGAGATCTCTGAATGTCCCAAAAACATTTACAGCCTGAAAAGGACATTAACCCACATCCTAGACCACTGTAATTCTCCAAAATATTTTTGCCACGAAAAATGCATCCTACATCCCCGAAAGTACAGAATATGTTAGCAGCCCAAAAAAGGCCTTAAAATGCATCTTAGGCCGGCAAAAATGTTGAAATCTTTGGAGGCCCAAAAAAGGGGTTTACAGGCATCGTAGACCACCTAAAGTCCAGAAAATGTTGGTGGCCCAAAAGCAGTGTGAGAGAGCTCGGAATGTCCCAAAAGCATTTGCAGCTGGAAAGGGGCATTAACCCGCATCCTAGACCATTGAAATTCCCAAAAATATTTTTGGCACGAAAAATGCATCCTCCCCCCCTGAAAGTACAGAATATGTTAGCAGCCCAAAAAAGGCCTTAAATGCATTTTAGGCCTGCAAAAATGTTGAAATGTTTGGAGGCCCAAAAAAAAGGTTTACAGGCATCGTAGACCCCCTAAAGTCCAGAAAATGTTGGTGGCCCAAAAACATTGTGAGAGAGCTCTGAATGTCCCAAAAACATTTGCAGCCTGAAAGGGGCATTAACCCAAATCCTAGACCACTGAAATTACCAAAAATATTTCTGGCACGAAAAATGCATTCTACACCCCTGAAAGTTCAGAAAATGTTAGCAGCCCAAAAAGGCCTTAAAATGCATCTTAGGCCTGCAAAAATGTTGAAATGTTTGGATGCCCATAAAAAAGGGTTTACAGGCATCGTAGACCCCCTAAAGTCCAGAATATGTCGGTGGCCCAAAAACAGTGTGAGAGAGCTCTGAATCTCCCAAAAACATTTGCAGTCTGAAAAGGACATTAACCCGCATGCTAGACCCCTGAAATTCCCAAATATATTTTTGGCACGAAAAATGCATCCTCCCCCCCTGAAAGTTCAGAATATGTCAGCATTCCAAAAAAGGCCTTAAAATGCATCTTAGGCCTGAAAAAATGTTGAAATCTCTGGAGGCCCAAAAAAGGTGTTTACAGGCATCGTAGACCCCCTATAGTCTGGAAAATGTTGGTGGCCCAAAAACATTGTGAGAGATCTCTGAATGTCCCAAAAACATTTACAGCCTGAAAGGGGCATTAACCCACATCCTAGACCACTGTAATTCTCCAAAATATTTTTGCCACGAAAAATGCATCCTACATCCCCGAAAGTACAGAATATGTTAGCAGCCCAAAAAAGGCCTTAAAATGCATCTTAGGCCGGCAAAAATGTTGAAATCTTTGGAGGCCCAAAAAAGAGGTTTACAGGCATCGTAGACCACCTAAAGTCCAGAAAATGTTGGTGGCCCAAAAGCAGTGTGAGAGAGCTCGGAATGTCCCAAAAGCATGTGCAGCTTGAAAGGGGCATTAACCCGCATCCTAGACCACTGAAATTCCCAAAAATATTTTTGGCACGAAAAATGCATCCTACCCCCCTGAAAGTACAGAATATGTTAGCAGCCCAAAAAAGGCCTTAAATGCATTTTAGGCCTGCAAAAATGTTGAAATGTTTGGAGGCCCAAAAAAAAGGTTTACAGGCATCGTAGACCCCCTAAAGTCCAGAAAATGTTGGTGGCCCAAAAACATTGTGAGAGAGCTCTGAATGTCCCAAAAACATTTGCAGCCTGAAAGGGGCATTAACCCAAATCCTAGACCACTGAAATTCCCAAAAATATTTTTGGCACGAAAAATGCATCCTAAACCCCTGAAAGTACAGAATATGTTAGCAGCCCAAAAAAGGCCTTAAATGCAATTTAGGCCTGCAAAAATGTTGAAATGTTTGGAGGCCCAAAAAAAAGGTTTACTGGCATCGTAGACCCCCTAAATTCCAGAAAATGTTGGTGGCCCAAAAACATTGTGAGAGATCTCTGAATGTCCCAAAAATATTTACAGCCTGAAAGGGGCATTTACCCACATCCTAGACCACTGTAATTCTCCAAAATATTTTTGCCACGAAAAATGCATCCTACATCCCCGAAAGTACAGAATATGTTAGCAGCCCAAAAAAGGCCTTAAAATGCATCTTAGGCCGGCAAAAATGTTGAAATCTTTGGAGGCCCAAAAAAGGGGTTTACAGGCATCGTAGACCACCTAAAGTCCATAAAATGTTGGTGGCCCAAAAGCAGTGTGAGAGAGCTCGGAATGGCCCAAACACATTTGCAGCCTGAAAGGGGCATTAACCCAAATCCTAGACCACTGAAATTCCCAAAAATATTTTTGGCACGAAAAATGTATCCTACCCCCCTGAAAGTACAGAATATGTTAGCAGCCCAAAAAAGGCCTTAAATGCATTTTAGGCCTGCAAAAATGTTGAAATGTTTGGAGGCCCAAAAAAAAGGTTTACAGGCATCGTAGACCCCCTAAAGTCCAGAAAATGTTGGTGGCCCAAAAACATTGTGAGAGAGCTCTGAATGTCCCAAAAACATTAGCAGCCCAAAAGGGGCATTAACCCAAATCCTAGACCACTGAAATTACCAAAAATATTTCTGGCACGAAAAATGCATCCTACACCCCTGAAAGTTCAGAAAATGTTAGCAGCCCAAAAAGGCCTTAAAATGCATCTTAGGCCTGCAAAAATGTTGAAATGTTTGTATGCCCAAAAAAGGGGTTTACAGGCATCGTAGACCCCCTAAAGTCCAGAATATGTCGGTGGCCCAAAAACGGTGTGAGAGAGCTCTGAATCTCCCAAAAACATTTGCAGTCTGAAAAGGACATTAACCCGCATGCTAGACCCCTGAAATTCCCAAAAATATTTTTGGCACGAAAAATGCATCCTACAACCCTGAAAGTTCAGAATATGTCAGAATTCCAAAAAAGGCCTTAAAATGCATCTTAGGCCTGAAAAAATGTTGAAATCTTTGGAGGTCCAAAAAAGGGGTTTACAGGCATCGTAGGCCCCCTAAAGTCTGGAAAATGTTGGTGGCCCAAAAACATTGTGAGAGATCTCTGAATGTCCCAAAAACATTTACAGCCTGAAAGGGGCATTGACCCACATCCTAGACCACTGAAATTCCCAAAACAAAAATATTTTTGCCACGAAAAATGGATCCTACAACCCCGAAAGTTCAGAATATGTTAGCAGCCCAAAAGAGGCCTTAAAATGCATCTTAGGCCTGCAAAAATGTTGAAATCTTTGGAGGCCCAAAAAAGGTGTTTACAGGCATCGTAGACCCCCTAAAGTCTGTAAAATGTTGGTGGCCCAAAAACATTGTGAGAGATCTCTGAATGTCCCAAAAACATTTACAGCCTGAAAGGGGCATTTACCCACATCCTAGACCACTGTAATTCTCCAAAATATTTTTGCCACGAAAAATGCATCCTACCCCCCTGAAAGTACAGAATATGTTAGCAGCCCAAAAAAGGCCTTAAATGCATTTTAGGCCTGCAAAAATGTTGAAATTTTTGGAGGCCCAAAAAAAAAGGTTTACAGGCATTGTAGACCCCCTAAAGTACAGAAAATGCTGGTGGCCCAAAAACATTGTGAGAGAGCTCTGAATGTCCCAAAAACATTTGCAGCCTGAAAGGGGCATTAACCCAAATCCTAGACCACTGAAATTCCCAAAAATATTTTTGGCACGAAAAATGCATCCTAAACCCCTGAAAGTTCAGAAAATGTTAGCAGCCCAAAAAAGGCCTTAAATGCAATTTAGGCCTGCAAAAATGTTGAAATCTTTGGAGGCCCAAAAAACAGGTTTACCGGCATCGTAGACCCCCTAAAGTCCAGAAAATGTTGGTGGCCCAAAGACATTGTGAGAGAGCTCTGAATGTCCCAAAAACATTAGCAGCCCAAAAGGGGCATTAACCCAAATCCTAGACCACTGAAATTACCAAAAATATTTCTGGCACGAAAAATGCATCCTACACCCCTGAAAGTTCAGAAAATGTTAGCAGCCCAAAAAAGGCCTTAAAATGCATCTTAGGCCTGCAAAAATGTTGAAATGTTTGGATGCCCAAAAAAGGGGTTTACAGGCATCGTAGACCCCCTAAAGTTCAGAAAATGTTGGTGGCCCAAAAACAGTGTGCGAGAGCTCTGAATGTCCCAAAAGCATTTGCAGCCTGAAAGGGGCATTAACCCACATCCTAGAACACTAAAATTCCCAAAACAAAAATATTTTTGCCACGAAAAATGGATCCTACAACCCCGAAAGTACAGAATATGTAAGCAGCCCAAAAAAGGCCTTAAAATGCATCTTAGGCCTGCAAAAATGTTGAAATCTTTGGAGGCCCAAAAAAGGGGTTTACAGGCATCGTAGACCCCCTAAAGTCTGTAAAATTTTGGTGGCCCAAAAACATTGTGAGAGATCTCTGAATGTCCCAAAAACATTTACAGCCTGAAAGGGGCATTAACCCACATCCTAGACCACTGTAATTCTCCAAAATCTTTTTGCCACGAAAAATGCATCCTAAATCCCCGAAAGTACAGAATATGTTAGCAGCCCAAAAAAGGCCTTAAATTCATTTTAGGCCTGCAAAAATGTTGAAATGTTTGGAGGCCCAAAAAAAAGGTTTACAGGCATCGTAGACCCCCTAAAGTCCAGAAAATGTTGGTGGCCCAAAAACATTGTGAGAGAGCTCTGAATGTCCCAAAAACATTTGCAGCCTGAAAGGGGCATTAACCCAAATCCTAGACCCCTGAAATTACCAAAAATATTTTTGGCACGAAAAATGCATCCTACAACCCTAAAAGTTCAGAATATGTCAGCATTCCAAAAAAGGCCTTAAAATGCATCTTAGGCCTGAAAAAATGTTGAAATCTTTGGAGGCCCAAAAAAGGGGTTTACAGGCATCGTAGACCGCCTAAAGTCTGGAAAATGTTGGTGGCCTAAAAACATTGTGAGAGATCTCTGAATGTCCCAAAAACATTTGCAGCTTGAAAGGGGCAGTAACCCGCATCCTAGACCACTGAAATTCCCAAAAATATTTTTGGCACGAAAAATGCATCCTACCCCCCTGAAAGTACAGAATATGTTAGCAGCCCAAAAAAGGCCTTAAATGCATTTTAGGCCTGCAAAAATGTTGAAATGTTTGGAGGCCCAAAAAAAAGGTTTACAGGCATCGTAGACCCCCTAAAGTCCAGAAAATGTTGGTGGCCCAAAAACATTGTGAGAGAGCTCTGAATGTCCCAAAAACATTTGCAGCCTGAAAGGGGCATTAACCCAAATCCTAGACCACTGAAATTACCAAAAATATTTCTGGCACGAAAAATGCATCCTACACCCCTGAAAGTTCAGAAAATGTTAGCAGCCCAAAAAGGCCTTAAAATGCATCTTAGGCCTGCAAAAATGTTGAAATGTTTGGATGCCCATAAAAAAGGGTTTACAGGCATCGTAGACCCCCTAAAGTCCAGAATATGTCGGTGGCCCAAAAACAGTGTGAGAGAGCTCTGAATCTCCCAAAAACATTTGCAGTCTGAAAAGGACATTAACCCGCATGCTAGACCCCTGAAATTCCCAAATATATTTTTGGCACGAAAAATGCATCCTCCCCCCCTGAAAGTTCAGAATATGTCAGCATTCCAAAAAAGGCCTTAAAATGCATCTTAGGCCTGAAAAAATGTTGAAATCTCTGGAGGCCCAAAAAAGGTGTTTACAGGCATCGTAGACCCCCTATAGTCTGGAAAATGTTGGTGGCCCAAAAACATTGTGAGAGATCTCTGAATGTCCCAAAAACATTTACAGCCTGAAAGGGGCATTAACCCACATCCTAGACCACTGTAATTCTCCAAAATATTTTTGCCACGAAAAATGCATCCTACATCCCCGAAAGTACAGAATATGTTAGCAGCCCAAAAAAGGCCTTAAAATGCATCTTAGGCCGGCAAAAATGTTGAAATCTTTGGAGGCCCAAAAAAGAGGTTTACAGGCATCGTAGACCACCTAAAGTCCAGAAAATGTTGGTGGCCCAAAAGCAGTGTGAGAGAGCTCGGAATGTCCCAAAAGCATGTGCAGCTTGAAAGGGGCATTAACCCGCATCCTAGACCACTGAAATTCCCAAAAATATTTTTGGCACGAAAAATGCATCCTACCCCCCTGAAAGTACAGAATATGTTAGCAGCCCAAAAAAGGCCTTAAATGCATTTTAGGCCTGCAAAAATGTTGAAATGTTTGGAGGCCCAAAAAAAAGGTTTACAGGCATCGTAGACCCCCTAAAGTCCAGAAAATGTTGGTGGCCCAAAAACATTGTGAGAGAGCTCTGAATGTCCCAAAAACATTTGCAGCCTGAAAGGGGCATTAACCCAAATCCTAGACCACTGAAATTCCCAAAAATATTTTTGGCACGAAAAATGCATCCTAAACCCCTGAAAGTACAGAATATGTTAGCAGCCCAAAAAAGGCCTTAAATGCAATTTAGGCCTGCAAAAATGTTGAAATGTTTGGAGGCCCAAAAAAAAGGTTTACTGGCATCGTAGACCCCCTAAATTCCAGAAAATGTTGGTGGCCCAAAAACATTGTGAGAGATCTCTGAATGTCCCAAAAATATTTACAGCCTGAAAGGGGCATTTACCCACATCCTAGACCACTGTAATTCTCCAAAATATTTTTGCCACGAAAAATGCATCCTACATCCCCGAAAGTACAGAATATGTTAGCAGCCCAAAAAAGGCCTTAAAATGCATCTTAGGCCGGCAAAAATGTTGAAATCTTTGGAGGCCCAAAAAAGGGGTTTACAGGCATCGTAGACCACCTAAAGTCCATAAAATGTTGGTGGCCCAAAAGCAGTGTGAGAGAGCTCGGAATGGCCCAAACACATTTGCAGCCTGAAAGGGGCATTAACCCAAATCCTAGACCACTGAAATTCCCAAAAATATTTTTGGCACGAAAAATGTATCCTACCCCCCTGAAAGTACAGAATATGTTAGCAGCCCAAAAAAGGCCTTAAATGCATTTTAGGCCTGCAAAAATGTTGAAATGTTTGGAGGCCCAAAAAAAAGGTTTACAGGCATCGTAGACCCCCTAAAGTCCAGAAAATGTTGGTGGCCCAAAAACATTGTGAGAGAGCTCTGAATGTCCCAAAAACATTAGCAGCCCAAAAGGGGCATTAACCCAAATCCTAGACCACTGAAATTACCAAAAATATTTCTGGCACGAAAAATGCATCCTACACCCCTGAAAGTTCAGAAAATGTTAGCAGCCCAAAAAAGGCCTTAAAATGCATCTTAGGCCTGCAAAAATGTTGAAATGTTTGGATGCCCAAAAAAGGGGTTTACAGGCATCGTAGACCCCCTAAAGTTCAGAAAATGTTGGTGGCCCAAAAACAGTGTGAGAGAGCTCTGAATGTCCCAAAAGCATGTGCAGCCTGAAAGGGGCATTGACCCACATCCTAGACCACTGAAATTCCCAAAACAAAAATATTTTTGCCACGAAAAATGGATCCTACAACCCCGAAAGTTCAGAATATGTTAGCAGCCCAAAAGAGGCCTTAAAATGCATCTTAGGCCTGCAAAAATGTTGAAATCTTTGGAGGCCCAAAAAAGGTGTTTACAGGCATCGTAGACCCCCTAAAGTCTGTAAAATGTTGGTGGCCCAAAAACATTGTGAGAGATCTCTGAATGTCCCAAAAACATTTACAGCCTGAAAGGGGCATTTACCCACATCCTAGACCACTGTAATTCTCCAAAATATTTTTGCCACGAAAAATGCATCCTACATCCCCGAAAGTACAGAATATGTTAGCAGCCCAAAAAAGGCCTTAAAATGCATCTTAGGCCGGCAAAAATGTTGAAATCTTTGGAGGCCCAAAAAAGGGGTTTACAGGCATCGTAGACCACCTAAAGTCCATAAAATGTTGGTGGCCCAAAAGCAGTGTGAGAGAGCTCGGAATGTCCCAAAAGCATTTGCAGCTTGAAAGGGGCATTAACTAGCATCCTAGACCACTAAAAATTCGCAAAAATATTTTTGGCACGAAAAATGCATCCTACCCCCCTGAAAGTACAGAATATGTTAGCAGCCCAAAAAAGGCCTTAAATGCATTTTAGGCCTGCAAAAATGTTGAAATTTTTGGAGGCCCAAAAAAAAAGGTTTACAGGCATTGTAGACCCCCTAAAGTACAGAAAATGCTGGTGGCCCAAAAACATTGTGAGAGAGCTCTGAATGTCCCAAAAACATTTGCAGCCTGAAAGGGGCATTAACCCAAATCCTAGACCACTGAAATTCCCAAAAATATTTTTGGCACGAAAAATGCATCCTAAACCCCTGAAAGTTCAGAAAATGTTAGCAGCCCAAAAAAGGCCTTAAATGCAATTTAGGCCTGCAAAAATGTTGAAATCTTTGGAGGCCCAAAAAACAGGTTTACCGGCATCGTAGACCCCCTAAAGTCCAGAAAATGTTGGTGGCCCAAAGACATTGTGAGAGAGCTCTGAATGTCCCAAAAACATTAGCAGCCCAAAAGGGGCATTAACCCAAATCCTAGACCACTGAAATTACCAAAAATATTTCTGGCACGAAAAATGCATCCTACACCCCTGAAAGTTCAGAAAATGTTAGCAGCCCAAAAAAGGCCTTAAAATGCATCTTAGGCCTGCAAAAATGTTGAAATGTTTGGATGCCCAAAAAAGGGGTTTACAGGCATCGTAGACCCCCTAAAGTTCAGAAAATGTTGGTGGCCCAAAAACAGTGTGCGAGAGCTCTGAATGTCCCAAAAGCATTTGCAGCCTGAAAGGGGCATTAACCCACATCCTAGAACACTAAAATTCCCAAAACAAAAATATTTTTGCCACGAAAAATGGATCCTACAACCCCGAAAGTACAGAATATGTAAGCAGCCCAAAAAAGGCCTTAAAATGCATCTTAGGCCTGCAAAAATGTTGAAATCTTTGGAGGCCCAAAAAAGGGGTTTACAGGCATCGTAGACCCCCTAAAGTCTGTAAAATTTTGGTGGCCCAAAAACATTGTGAGAGATCTCTGAATGTCCCAAAAACATTTACAGCCTGAAAGGGGCATTAACCCACATCCTAGACCACTGTAATTCTCCAAAATCTTTTTGCCACGAAAAATGCATCCTAAATCCCCGAAAGTACAGAATATGTTAGCAGCCCAAAAAAGGCCTTAAATTCATTTTAGGCCTGCAAAAATGTTGAAATGTTTGGAGGCCCAAAAAAAAGGTTTACAGGCATCGTAGACCCCCTAAAGTCCAGAAAATGTTGGTGGCCCAAAAACATTGTGAGAGAGCTCTGAATGTCCCAAAAACATTTGCAGCCTGAAAGGGGCATTAACCCAAATCCTAGACCCCTGAAATTACCAAAAATATTTTTGGCACGAAAAATGCATCCTACAACCCTAAAAGTTCAGAATATGTCAGCATTCCAAAAAAGGCCTTAAAATGCATCTTAGGCCTGAAAAAATGTTGAAATCTTTGGAGGCCCAAAAAAGGGGTTTACAGGCATCGTAGACCGCCTAAAGTCTGGAAAATGTTGGTGGCCTAAAAACATTGTGAGAGATCTCTGAATGTCCCAAAAACATTTACAGCCTGAAAGGGGCATTAACCCACATCCTAGACCACTGTAATTCTCCAAAATATTTTTGCCACGAAAAATGCATCCTACATCCCCGAAAGTACAGAATATGTTAGCAGCCCAAAAAAGGCCTTAAAATGCATCTTAGGCCAGCAAAAATGTTGAAATCTTTGGAGGCCCAAAAAAGGGGTTTACAGGCATCATAGACCACCTAAAGTCCAGAAAATGTTGGTGGCCCAAAAGCAGTGTGAGAGAGCTCGGAATGTCCCAAAAGCATTTGCAGCTTGAAAGGGGCAGTAACCCGCATCCTAGACCACTGAAATTCCCAAAAATATTTTTGGCACGAAAAATGCATCCTACCCCCCTGAAAGTACAGAATATGTTAGCAGCCCAAAAAAGGCCTTAAATGCATTTTAGGCCTGCAAAAATGTTGAAATGTTTGGAGGCCCAAAAAAAAGGTTTACAGGCATCGCAGACCCCCTAAAGTCCAGAAAATGTTGGTGGCCCAAAAACATTGTGAGAGAGCTCTGAATGTCCCAAAAACATTTGCAGCCTGAAAGGGGCATTAACCCAAATCCTAGACCACTGAAATTACCAAAAATATTTCTGGCACGAAAAATGCATCCTACACCCCTGAAAGTTCAGAAAATGTTAACAGCCCAAAAAGGCCTTAAAATGCATCTTAGGCCTGCAAAAATGTTGAAATGTTTGGATGCCCATAAAAAGGGGTTTACAGGCATCGTAGACCCCCTAAAGTCCAGAATATGTCGGTGGCCCAAAAACGGTGTGAGAGAGCTCTGAATCTCCCAAAAACATTTGCAGTCTGAAAAGGACATTAACCCGCATGCTAGACCCCTGAAATTCCCAAAAATATTTTTGGCACGAAAAATGCATCCTACAACCCTGAAAGTTCAGAATATGTCAGCATTCCAAAAAAGGCATTAAAATGCATCTTAGGCCTGAAAAAATGTTGAAATCTTTGGAGGCCCAAAAAAGGGGTTTACAGGCATCGTAGACCCCCTAAAGTCTGGAAAATGTTGGTGGCCCAAAAACATTGTGAGAGATCTCTGAATGTCCCAAAAACATTTACAGCCTGAAAGGGGCATTAACCCGCATCCTAGACCACTGAAATTCCCAAAAATATTTTTGGTACGAAAAATGCATCCTACCCCCCTGAAAGTACAGAATATGTTAGCAGCCCAAAAAAGGCCTTAAATGCATTTTAGGCCTGAAAAAATGTTGAAATCTTTGGAGGCCCAAAAAAGGGGTTTACAGGCATCGTAGACCCCCTAAAGTCTGGAAAATGTTGGTGGCCCAAAAACATTGTGAGAGATCTCTGAATGTCCCAAAAACATTTACAGCCTGAAAGGGGCATTAACCCACATCCTAGACCACTGTAATTCTCCAAAATATTTTTGCCACGAAAAATGCATCCTACATCCCCGAAAGTACAGAATATGTTAGCAGCCCGAAAAAGGCCTTAAAATGCATCTTAGGCCGGCAAAAATGTTGAAATCTTTGGAGGCCCAAAAAAGGGGTTTACAGGCATCGTAGACCACCTAAAGTCCAGAAAATGCTGGTGGCCCAAAAGCAGTGTGAGAGAGCTCAGAATGTCCCAAAAGCATTTGCAGCTTGAAAGGGGCATTAACCCGCATCCTAGACCACTGAAATTCCCAAAAATATTTTTGCCACGAAAATGCATCCTACATCCCCGAAAGTACAGAATATGTTAGCAGCCAAAAAAAGGCCTTAAAATGCATCTTAGGCCGGCAAAAATGTTGAAATCTTTGGAGGCCCAAAAAAGGGGTTTACAGACATCGTAGACCCCCTAAAGTCCAGAAAATGTTGGTGGCCCAAAAACATTGTGAGAGAGCTCTGAATGTCCCAAAAACATTTGCAGCCTGAAAGGGGCATTAACCCAAATCCTAGACCACTGAAATTCCCAAAAATATTTTTGGTACGAAAAATGCATCCTACCCCCCTGAAAGTACAGAATATGTTAGCAGCCCAAAAAAGGCCTTAAATGCATTTTAGGCCTGAAAAAATGTTGAAATCTTTGGAGGCCCAAAAAAGGGGTTTACAGGCATCGTAGACCCCCTAAAGTCTGTAAAATTTTGGTGGCCCAAAAACATTGTGAGAGAGCTCTGAATGTCCCAAAAACATTTGCAGCCTGAAAGGGGCATTAACCCAAATCCTAGACCACTGAAATTCCCAAAAATATTTTTGGCACGAAAAATGCATCCTAAACCCCTGAAAGTACAGAATATGTTAGCAGCCCAAAAAAGGCCTTAAATGCAATTTAGGCCTGCAAAAATGTTGAAATGTTTGGAGGCCCAAAAAAAAGGTTTACCGGCATCGTAGACCCCCTAAAGTCCAGAAAATGTTGGTGGCCCAAAGACATTGTGAGAGAGCTCTGAATGTCCCAAAAACATTAGCAGCCCAAAAGGGGCATTAACCCAAATCCTAGACCACTGAAATTACCAAAAATATTTCTGGCACGAAAAATGCATCCTACACCCCTGAAAGTTCAGAAAATGTTAGCAGCCCAAAAAAGGCCTTAAAATGCATCTTAGGCCTGCAAAAATGTTGAAATGTTTGGATGCCCAAAAAAGGGGTTTACAGGCATCTTAGACCCCCTAAAGTTCAGAAAATGTTGGTGGCCCAAAAACAGTGTGAGAGACCTCTGAATGTCCCAAAAGCATTTGCAGCCTGAAAGGGGCATTAACCCACATCCTAGACCACTGAAATTCCCAAAACAAAAATATTTTTGCCACGAAAAATGGATCCTACAACCCCGAAAGTGCAGAATATGTTAGCAGCCCAAAAAAGGCCTTAAAATGCATCTTAGGCCTGCAAAAATGTTGAAATCTTTGGAGGCCCAAAAAAGGGGTTTACAGGCATCGTAGACCCCCTAAAGTCTGTAAAATGTTGGTGGCCCAAAAACATTGTGAGAGATCTCTGAATGTCCCAAAAGCATTTGCAGCTTGAAAGGGGCATTAACCCGCATCCTAGACCACTGAAATTACCAAAAATATTTCTGGCACGAAAAAATGCATCCTACACCCCTGAAAGTTCAGAAAATGTTAGCAGCCCAAA
The DNA here is from genome assembly GCF_040938575.1 of Ambystoma mexicanum. Taxonomy (NCBI): domain Eukaryota; kingdom Metazoa; phylum Chordata; class Amphibia; order Caudata; family Ambystomatidae; genus Ambystoma; species Ambystoma mexicanum. The sequence goes on along the minus strand of NC_090929.1, from coordinate 601,916,552 downwards.
AAGGCCTTAAAATGCATCTTAGGCCTGCAAAAATGTTGAAATGTTTGTATGCCCAAAAAAGGGGTTTACAGGCATCGTAGACCCCCTAAAGTCCAGAATATGTCGGTGGCCCAAAAACGGTGTGAGAGAGCTCTGAATCTCCCAAAAACATTTGCAGTCTGAAAAGGACATTAACCCGCATGCTAGACCCCTGAAATTCCCAAAAATATTTTTGGCACGAAAAATGCATCCTACAACCCTGAAAGTTCAGAATATGTCAGAATTCCAAAAAAGGCCTTAAAATGCATCTTAGGCCTGAAAAAATGTTGAAATCTTTGGAGGTCCAAAAAAGGGGTTTACAGGCATCGTAGGCCCCCTAAAGTCTGGAAAATGTTGGTGGCCCAAAAACATTGTGAGAGATCTCTGAATGTCCCAAAAACATTTACAGCCTGAAAGGGGCATTAACCCACATCCTAGACCACTGTAATTCTCCAAAATATTTTTGCCACGAAAAATGCATCCTACACCCCTGAAAGTTCAGAAAATGTTAGCAGCACAAAAAAGGCCTTAAAATGCATCTTAAGCCTGCAAAAATGTTGAAATCTTTGGAGGCCCAAAAAAGGGGTTTACAGGCATCGTAAACCCCCTAAAGTCTGTAAAATGTTGGTGGCCCAAAAACATTGTGAGAGATCTCTGAATGTCCCAAAAACATTTACAGCCTGGAAGGGGCATTAACCCACATCCTAGACCACTGTAATTACCAAAAATATTTCTGGCACGAAAAATGCATCCTACACCCCTGAAAGTTCAGAAAATGTTAGCAGCCCAAAAAGGCCTTAAAATGCATTTTAGGCCTGCAAAAATGTTGAAATGTTTGGATGCCCAAAAAAGGGGTTAACAGGCATCGTAGACCCCATAAAGTCCAGAATATGTCAGTGGCCCAAAAACGGTGTGAGAGAGCTCTGAATCTCCCAAAAACATTTGCAGTCTGAAAAGGACATTAACCCGCATGCTAGACCCCTGAAATTCCCAAAAATATTTTTGGCACGAAAAATGCATCCTACAACCCTGAAAGTTCAGAATATGTCAGCATTCCAAAAAAGGCCTTAAAATGCATCTTAGGCCTGAAAAAATGTTGAAATCTTTGGAGGCCCAAAAAAGGGGTTTACAGGCATCGTAGACCCCCTAAAGTCTGGAAAATGTTGGTGGCCCAAAAACATTGTGAGAGAGCTCTGAATGTCCCAAAAGCATTTGCAGCCTGAAAGGGGCATTAACCCACATCCTAGACCACTAAAATTCCCAAAACAAAAATATTTTTGCCACGAAAAATGGATCCTACAACCCAGAAAGTACAGAATATGTAAGCAGCCCAAAAAAGGCCTTAAAATGCATCTTAGGCCTGCAAAAATGTTGAAATCTTTGGAGGCCCAAAAAAGGGGTTTACAGGCATCGTAGACCCCCTAAAGTCTGTAAAATTTTGGTGGCCCAAAAACATTGTGAGAGATCTCTGAATGTCCCAAAAACATTTACAGCCTGAAAGGGGCATTAACCCACATCCTAGACCACTGTAATTCTCCAAAATCTTTTTGCCACGAAAAATGCATCCTAAATCCCCGAAAGTACAGAATATGTTAGCAGCCCAAAAAAGGCCTTAAATTCATTTTAGGCCTGCAAAAATGTTGAAATGTTTGGAGGCCCAAAAAAAAGGTTTACAGGCATCGTAGACCCCCTAAAGTCCAGAAAATGTTGGTGGCCCAAAAACATTGTGAGAGAGCTCTGAATGTCCCAAAAACATGTGCAGCCTGAAAGGGGCATTAACCCAAATCCTAGACCCCTGAAATTACCAAAAATATTTTTGGCACGAAAAATGCATCCTACAACCCTGAAAGTTCAGAATATGTCAGCATTCCAAAAAAGGCCTTAAAATGCATCTTAGGCCTGAAAAAATGTTGAAATCTTTGGAGGCCCAAAAAAGGGGTTTACAGGCATCGTAGACCGCCTAAAGTCTGGAAAATGTTGGTGGCCTAAAAACATTGTGAGAGATCTCTGAATGTCCCAAAAACATTTACAGCCTGAAAGGGGCATTAACCCACATCCTAGACCACTGTAATTCTCCAAAATATTTTTGCCACGAAAAATGCATCCTACATCCCCGAAAGTACAGAATATGTTAGCAGCCCAAAAAAGGCCTTAAAATGCATCTTAGGCCAGCAAAAATGTTGAAATCTTTGGAGGCCCAAAAAAGGGGTTTACAGGCATCATAGACCACCTAAAGTCCAGAAAATGTTGGTGGCCCAAAAGCAGTGTGAGAGAGCTCGGAATGTCCCAAAAGCATTTGCAGCTTGAAAGGGGCATTAACCCGCATCCTAGACCACTGAAATTCCCAAAAATATTTTTGGCACGAAAAATGCATCCTACCCCCCTGAAAGTACAGAATATGTTAGCAGCCCAAAAAAGGCCTTAAATGCATTTTAGGCCTGCAAAAATGTTGAAATGTTTGGAGGCCCAAAAAAAAGGTTTACAGGCATCGCAGACCCCCTAAAGTCCAGAAAATGTTGGTGGCCCAAAAACATTGTGAGAGAGCTCTGAATGTCCCAAAAACATTTGCAGCCTGAAAGGGGCATTAACCCAAATCCTAGACCACTGAAATTACCAAAAATATTTCTGGCACGAAAAATGCATCCTACACCCCTGAAAGTTCAGAAAATGTTAACAGCCCAAAAAGGCCTTAAAATGCATCTTAGGCCTGCAAAAATGTTGAAATGTTTGGATGCCCATAAAAAGGGGTTTACAGGCATCGTAGACCCCCTAAAGTCCAGAATATGTCGGTGGCCCAAAAACGGTGTGAGAGAGCTCTGAATCTCCCAAAAACATTTGCAGTCTGAAAAGGACATTAACCCGCATGCTAGACCCCTGAAATTCCCAAAAATATTTTTGGCACGAAAAATGCATCCTACAACCCTGAAAGTTCAGAATATGTCAGCATTCCAAAAAAGGCATTAAAATGCATCTTAGGCCTGAAAAAATGTTGAAATCTTTGGAGGCCCAAAAAAGGGGTTTACAGGCATCGTAGACCCCCTAAAGTCTGGAAAATGTTGGTGGCCCAAAAACATTGTGAGAGATCTCTGAATGTCCCAAAAACATTTACAGCCTGAAAGGGGCATTAACCCGCATCCTAGACCACTGAAATTCCCAAAAATATTTTTGGTACGAAAAATGCATCCTACCCCCCTGAAAGTACAGAATATGTTAGCAGCCCAAAAAAGGCCTTAAATGCATTTTAGGCCTGAAAAAATGTTGAAATCTTTGGAGGCCCAAAAAAGGGGTTTACAGGCATCGTAGACCCCCTAAAGTCTGGAAAATGTTGGTGGCCCAAAAACATTGTGAGAGATCTCTGAATGTCCCAAAAACATTTACAGCCTGAAAGGGGCATTAACCCACATCCTAGACCACTGTAATTCTCCAAAATATTTTTGCCACGAAAAATGCATCCTACATCCCCGAAAGTACAGAATATGTTAGCAGCCCGAAAAAGGCCTTAAAATGCATCTTAGGCCGGCAAAAATGTTGAAATCTTTGGAGGCCCAAAAAAGGGGTTTACAGACATCGTAGACCCCCTAAAGTCCAGAAAATGTTGGTGGCCCAAAAACATTGTGAGAGAGCTCTGAATGTCCCAAAAACATTTGCAGCCTGAAAGGGGCATTAACCCAAATCCTAGACCACTGAAATTCCCAAAAATATTTTTGGTACAAAAAATGCATCCTACCCCCCTGAAAGTACAGAATATGTTAGCAGCCCAAAAAAGGCCTTAAATGCATTTTAGGCCTGAAAAAATGTTGAAATCTTTGGAGGCCCAAAAAAGGGGTTTACAGGCATCGTAGACCCCCTAAAGTCTGTAAAATTTTGGTGGCCCAAAAACATTGTGAGAGAGCTCTGAATGTCCCAAAAACATTTGCAGCCTGAAAGGGGCATTAACCCAAATCCTAGACCACTGAAATTCCCAAAAATATTTTTGGCACGAAAAATGCATCCTAAACCCCTTAAGTACAGAATATGTTAGCAGCCCAAAAAAGGCCTTAAATGCAATTTAGGCCTGCAAAAATGTTGAAATGTTTGGAGGCCCAAAAAAAAGGTTTACCGGCATCGTAGACCCCCTAAAGTCCAGAAAATGTTGGTGGCCCAAAGACATTGTGAGAGAGCTCTGAATGTCCCAAAAACATTAGCAGCCCAAAAGGGGCATTAACCCAAATCCTAGACCACTGAAATTACCAAAAATATTTCTGGCACGAAAAATGTATCCTACACCCCTGAAAGTTCAGAAAATGTTAGCAGCCCAAAAAAGGCCTTAAAATGCATCTTAGGCCTGCAAAAATGTTGAAATGTTTGGATGCCCAAAAAAGGGGTTTACAGGCATCTTAGACCCCCTAAAGTTCAGAAAATGTTGGTGGCCCAAAAACAGTGTGAGAGAGCTCTGAATGTCCCAAAAGCATTTGCAGCCTGAAAGGGGCATTAACCCACATCCTAGACCACTGAAATTCCCAAAACAAAAATATTTTTGCCACGAAAAATGGATCCTACAACCCCGAAAGTGCAGAATATGTTAGCAGCCCAAAAAAGGCCTTAAAATGCATCTTAGGCCTGCAAAAATGTTGAAATCTTTGGAGGCCCAAAAAAGGGGTTTACAGGCATCGTAGACCCCCTAAAGTCTGTAAAATGTTGGTGGCCCAAAAACATTGTGAGAGATCTCTGAATGTCCCAAAAGCATTTGCAGCTTGAAAGGGGCATTAACCCGCATCCTAGACCACTGAAATTACCAAAAATATTTCTGGCACGAAAAAATGCATCCTACACCCCTGAAAGTTCAGAAAATGTTAGCAGCCCAAAAAGGCCTTAAAATGCATCTTAGGCCTGCAAAAATGTTGAAATGTTTGTATGCCCAAAAAAGGGGTTTACAGGCATCGTAGACCCCCTAAAGTCCAGAATATGTCGGTGGCCCAAAAACGGTGTGAGAGAGCTCTGAATCTCCCAAAAACATTTGCAGTCTGAAAAGGACATTAACCCGCATGCTAGACCCCTGAAATTCCCAAAAATATTTTTGGCACGAAAAATGCATCCTACAACCCTGAAAGTTCAGAATATGTCAGAATTCCAAAAAAGGCCTTAAAATGCATCTTAGGCCTGAAAAAATGTTGAAATCTTTGGAGGTCCAAAAAAGGGGTTTACAGGCATCGTAGGCCCCCTAAAGTCTGGAAAATGTTGGTGGCCCAAAAACATTGTGAGAGATCTCTGAATGTCCCAAAAACATTTACAGCCTGAAAGGGGCATTAACCCACATCCTAGACCACTGTAATTCTCCAAAATATTTTTGCCACGAAAAATGCATCCTACACCCCTGAAAGTTCAGAAAATGTTAGCAGCACAAAAAAGGCCTTAAAATGCATCTTAAGCCTGCAAAAATGTTGAAATCTTTGGAGGCCCAAAAAAGGGGTTTACAGGCATCGTAAACCCCCTAAAGTCTGTAAAATGTTGGTGGCCCAAAAACATTGTGAGAGATCTCTGAATGTCCCAAAAACATTTACAGCCTGGAAGGGGCATTAACCCACATCCTAGACCACTGTAATTACCAAAAATATTTCTGGCACGAAAAATGCATCCTACACCCCTGAAAGTTCAGAAAATGTTAGCAGCCCAAAAAGGCCTTAAAATGCATTTTAGGCCTGCAAAAATGTTGAAATGTTTGGATGCCCAAAAAAGGGGTTAACAGGCATCGTAGACCCCATAAAGTCCAGAATATGTCAGTGGCCCAAAAACGGTGTGAGAGAGCTCTGAATCTCCCAAAAACATTTGCAGTCTGAAAAGGACATTAACCCGCATGCTAGACCCCTGAAATTCCCAAAAATATTTTTGGCACGAAAAATGCATCCTACCCCCCTGAAAGTACAGAATATGTTAGCAGCCCGAAAAAGGCCTTAAAATGCATCTTAGGCCGGCAAAAATGTTGAAATCTTTGGAGGCCCAAAAAAGGGGTTTACAGGCATCGTAGACCCCCTAAAGTCTGGAAAATGTTGGTGGCCCAAAAACATTGTGAGAGATCTCTGAATGTCCCAAAAACATTTACAGCCTGAAAGGGGTATTAACCCGCATGCTAGACCCCTGAAATTCCCAAAAATATTTTTGGCACGAAAAATGCATCCTACAACCCTGAAAGTTCAGAATATGTCAGCATTCCAAAAAAGGCCTTAAAATGCATCTTAGGCCTGAAAAAATGTTGAAATCTTTGGAGGCCCAAAAAAGGGGTTTACAGGCATCGTAGACCCCCTAAAGTCTGGAAAATGTTGGTGGCCCAAAAACATTGTGAGAGAGCTCTGAATGTCCCAAAAACATTTGCAGCCTGAAAGGGGCATTAACCCAAATCCTAGACCACTGAAATTCCCAAAAATATTTTTGGCACGAAAAATGCATCCTAAACCCCTGAAAGTACAGAATATGTTAGCAGCCCAAAAAAGGCCTTAAATGCAATTTAGGCCTGCAAAAATGTTGAAATGTTTGGAGGCCCAAAAAAAAGGTTTACCGGCATCGTAGACCCCCTAAAGTCCAGAAAATGTTGGTGGCGCAAAGACATTGTGAGAGAGCTCTGAATGTCCCAAAAACATTAGCAGCCCAAAAGGGGCATTAACCCAAATCCTAGACCACTGAAATTACCAAAAATATTTCTGGCACGAAAAATGCATCCTACACCCCTGAAAGTTCAGAAAATGTTAGCAGCCCAAAAAAGGCCTTAAAATGCATCTTAGGCCTGCAAAAATGTTGAAATGTTTGGATGCCCAAAAAAGGGGTTTACAGGCATCTTAGACCCCCTAAAGTTCAGAAAATGTTGGTGGCCCAAAAACAGTGTGAGAGAGGTCTGAATGTCCCAAAAGCATTTGCAGCCTGAAAGGGGCATTAACCCACATCCTAGACCACTGAAATTCCCAAAACAAAAATATTTTTGCCACGAAAAATGGATCCTAAAACCCCGAAAGCACAGAATATGTTAGCAGCCCAAAAAAGGCCTTAAAATGCATCTTAGGCCTGCAAAAATGTTGAAATCTTTGGAGGCCCAAAAAAGGGGTTTACAGGCATCGTAGACCCCCTAAAGTCCATAAAATGTTGGTGGCCCAAAAGCAGTGTGAGAGAGCTCGGAATGTCCCAAAAGCATTTGCAGCTTGAAAGGGGCATTAACCTGCATCCTAGACCACTGAAATTCCCAAAAATATTTTTGGCACGAAAAATGCATCCTACCCCCCTGAAAGTACAGAATATGTTAGCAGCCCAAAAAAGGCCTTAAATGCATTTTAGGCCTGCAAAAATGTTGAAATGTTTGGAGGCCCAAAAAAAAGGTTTACAGGCATCGTAGACCCCCTAAAGTCCAGAAAATGTTGGTGGCCCAAAAACATTGTGAGAGAGCTATGAATGCCCCAAAAACATTTGCAGCCTGAAAGGGGCATTAACCCAAATCCTAGACCACTGAAATTACCAAAAATATTTCTGGCACGAAAAATGCATCCTACACCCCTGAAAGTTCAGAAAATGTTAGCAGCCCAAAAAGGCCTTAAAATGCATCTTAGGCCTGCAAAAATGTTGAAATGTTTGGATGCCCAAAAAAGGGGTTAACAGGCATCGAAGACCCCCTAAAGTCCAGAATATGTCGGTGGCCCAAAAACGGTGTGAGAGAGCTCTGAATCTCCCAAAAACATTTGCAGTCTGAAAAGGACATTAACCCGCATGCTAGACCCCTGAAATTCCCAAAAATATTTTTGGCACGAAAAATGCATCCTACAACCCTGAAAGTTCAGAATATGTCAGCATTCCAAAAAAGGCATTAAAATGCATCTTAGGCCTGAAAAAATGTTCAAATCTTTGGAGGCCCAAAAAAGGGGTTTACAGGCATCGTAGACCCCCTAAAGTCTGGAAAATGTTGGTGGCCCAAAACCATTGTGAGAGATCTCTGAATGTCCCAAAAACATTTACAGCCTGAAAGGGGCATTAACCCACATCCTAGACCACTGTAATTCTCCAAAATATTTTTGCCACGAAAAATGCATCCTACCCCCCTGAAAGTACAGAATATGTTAGCAGCCCGAAAAAGGCCATAAAATGCATCTTAGGCCGGCAAAAATGTTGAAATCTTTGGAGGACCAAAAAAGGGGTTTACAGGCATCGTAGACCACCTAAAGTCCAGAAAATGTTGGTGGCCCAAAAGCAGTGTGAGAGAGCTCAGAATGTCCCAAAAGCATTTGCAGCTTGAAAGGGGCATTAACCCGCATCCTAGACCACTGAAATTCCCAAAAATATTTTTGGCACGAAAAATGCATCCTACATCCCCGAAAGTACAGAATATGTTAGCAGCCAAAAAAAGGCCTTAAAATGCATCTTAGGCCGGCAAAAATGTTGAAATCTTTGGAGCCCCAAAAAAGGGGTTTACAGACATCGTAGACCACCTAAAGTCCAGAAAATGTTGGTGGCCCAAAAGCAGTGTGAGAGAGCTCAGAATGTCCCAAAAGCATTTGCAGCTTGAAAGGGACATTAACCCGCATCTTAGACCACTGAAATTCCCAAAAATATTTTTGGCACGAAAAATGCATCCTACATCCCCGAAAGTACAGAATATGTTAGCAGCCCAAAAAAGGCCTTAAAATGCATCTTAGGCCGGCAAAAATGTTGAAATCTTTGGAGGCCCAAAAAAGGGGTTTACAGGCATCGTAGACCCCCTAAAGTCTGGAAAATGTTGGTGGCCCAAAACCATTGTGAGAGATCTCTGAATGTCCCAAAAACATTTACAGCCTGAAAGGGGCATTTACGCACATCCTAGACCACTGTAATTCTCCAAAATATTTTTGCCACGAAAAATGCATCCTACATCCCCCGAAAGTACAGAATATGTTAGCAGCCCAAAAAAGGCCTTAAAATGCATCTTAGGCCGGCAAAAATGTTGAAATCTTTGGAGGCCCAAAAAAGGGGTTTACAGGCATCGTAGACCCCCTAAAGTCTGGAAAATGTTGGTGGCCCAAAACCATTGTGAGAGATCTCTGAATGTCCCAAAAACATTTACAGCCTGAAAGGGGCATTAACCCACATCCTAGACCACTGTAATTCTCCAAAATATTTTTGCCACGAAAAATGCATCCTACCCCCCTGAAAGTACAGAATATGTTAGCAGCCCGAAAAAGGCCTTAAAATGCATCTTAGGCCGGCAAAAATGTTGAAATCTTTGGAGGCCCAAAAAAGGGGTTTACAGGCATCGTAGACCCCCTAAAGTCTGGAAAATGTTGGTGGCCCAAAAACATTGTGAGAGATCTCTGAATGTCCCAAAAACATTTACAGCCTGAAAGGGGTATTAACCCGCATGCTAGACCCCTGAAATTCCCAAAAATATTTTTGGCACGAAAAATGCATCCTAAACCCCTGAAAGTACAGAATATGTTAGCAGCCCAAAAAAGGCCTTAAATGCAATTTAGGCCTGCAAAAATGTTGAAATGTTTGGAGGCCCAAAAAAAAGGTTTACCGGCATCGTAGACCCCCTAAAGTCCAGAAAATGTTGGTGGCCCAAAGACATTGTGAGAGAGCTCTGAATGTCCCAAAAACATTAGCAGCCCAAAAGGGGCATTAACCCAAATCCTAGACCACTGAAATTACCAAAAATATTTCTGGCACGAAAAATGCATCCTACACCCCTGAAAGTTCAGAAAATGTTAGCAGCCCAAAAAAGGCCTTAAAATGCATCTTAGGCCTGCAAAAATGTTGAAATGTTTGGATGCCCAAAAAAGGGGTTTACAGGCATCTTAGACCCCCTAAAGTTCAGAAAATGTTGGTGGCCCAAAAACAGTGTGAGAGAGGTCTGAATGTCCCAAAAGCATTTGCAGCCTGAAAGGGGCATTAACCCACATCCTAGACCACTGAAATTCCCAAAACAAAAATATTTTTGCCACGAAAAATGGATCCTACAACCCCGAAAGCACAGAATATGTTAGCAGCCCAAAAAAGGCCTTAAAATGCATCTTAGGCCTGCAAAAATGTTGAAATCTTTGGAGGCCCAAAAAAGAGGTTTACAGGCATCGAAGACCCCCTAAAGTCCAGAATATGTCGGTGGCCCAAAAACGGTGTGAGAGAGCTCTGAATCTCCCAAAAACATTTGCAGTCTGAAAAGGACATTAACCCGCATGCTAGACCCCTGAAATTCCCAAAAATATTTTTGGCACGAAAAATGCATCATACAACCCTGAAAGTTCAGAATATGTCAGCATTCCAAAAAACGCATTAAAATGCATCTTAGGCCTGAAAAAATGTTGAAATCTTTGGAGGCCCAAAAAAGGGGTTTACAGGCATCGTAGACCCCCTAAAGTCTGGAAAATGTTGGTGGCCCAAAACCATTGTGAGAGATCTCTGAATGTCCCAAAAACATTTACAGCCTGAAAGGGGCATTAACCCACATCCTAGACCACTGTAATTCTCCAAAATATTTTTGCCACGAAAAATGCATCCTACCCCCCTGAAAGTACAGAATATGTTAGCAGCCCGAAAAAGGCCTTAAAATGTATCTTAGGCCGGCAAAAATGTTGAAATCTTTGGAGGCCCAAAAAAGGGGTTTACAGGCATCGTAGACCACCTAAAGTCCAGAAAATGTTGGTGGCCCAAAAGCAGTGTGAGAGAGCTCAGAATGTCCCAAAAGCATTTGCAGCTTGAAAGGGGCATTAACCCGCATCCTAGACCACTGAAATTCCCAAAAATATTTTTGGCACGAAAAATGCATCCTACATCCCCGAAAGTACAGAATATGTTAGCAGCCAAAAAAAGGCCTTAAAATGCATCTTAGGCCGGCAAAAATGTTGAAATCTTTGGAGCCCCAAAAAAGGGGTTTACAGACATCGTAGACCACCTAAAGTCCAGAAAATGTTGGTGGCCCAAAAGCAGTGTGAGAGAGCTCAGAATGTCCCAAAAGCATTTGCAGCTTGAAAGGGACATTAACCCGCATCTTAGACCACTGAAATTCCCAAAAATATTTTTGGCACGAAAAATGCATCCTACATCCCCGAAAGTACAGAATATGTTAGCAGCCCAAAAAAGGCCTTAAAATGCATCTTAGGCCGGCAAAAATGTTGAAATCTTTGGAGGCCCAAAAAAAAGGTTTACCGGCATCGTAGACCCCCTAAAGTCCAGAAAATGTTGGTGGCCCAAAGACATTGTGAGAGAGCTCTGAATGTCCCAAAAACATTAGCAGCCCAAAAGGGGCATTAACCCAAATCCTAGACCACTGAAATTACCAAAAATATTTCTGGCACGAAAATTGCATCCTACACCCCCTGAAAGTTCAGAAAATGTTAGCAGCCCAAAAAAGGCCTTAAAATGCATCTTAGGCCTGCAAAAATGTTGAAATGTTTGGATGCCCAAAAAAGGGGTTTACAGGCATCTTAGACCCCCTAAAGTTCAGAAAATGTTGGTGGCCCAAAAACAGTGTGAGAGAGGTCTGAATGTCCCAAAAGCATTTGCAGCCTGAAAGGGGCATTAACCCACATCCTAGACCACTGAAATTCCCAAAACAAAAATATTTTTGCCACGAAAAATGGATCCTACAACCCCGAAAGCACAGAATATGTTAGCAGCCCAAAAAAGGCCTTAAAATGCATCTTAGGCCTGCAAAAATGTTGAAATCTTTGGAGGCCCAAAAAAGGGGTTTACAGGCATCGTAGACCCCCTAAAGTCCATAAAATGTTGGTGGCCCAAAAGCAGTGTGAGAGAGCTCGGAATGTCCCAAAAGCATTTGCAGCTTGAAAGGGGCATTAACCTGCATCCTAGACCACTGAAATTCCCAAAAATATTTTTGGCACGAAAAATGCATCCTACCCCCCTGAAAGTACAGAATATGTTAGCAGCCCAAAAAAGGCCTTAAATGCATTTTAGGCCTGAAAAAATGTTGAAATGTTTGGAGGCCCAAAAAAAAGGTTTACAGGCATCGTAGACCCCCTAAAGTCCAGAAAATGTTGGTGGCCCAAAAACATTGTGAGAGAGCTCTGAATGCCCCAAAAACATTTGCAGCCTGAAAGGGGCATTAACCCAAATCCTAGACCACTGAAATTACCAAAAATATTTCTGGCACGAAAAATGCATCCTACACCCCTGAAAGTTCAGAAAATGTTAGCAGCCCAAAAAGGCCTTAAAATGCATCTTAGGCCTGCAAAAATGTTGAAATGTTTGGATGCCCAAAAAAGGGGTTAACAGGCATCGAAGACCCCCTAAAGTCCAGAATATGTCGGTGGCCCAAAAACGGTGTGAGAGAGCTCTGAATCTCACAAAAACATTTGCAGTCTGAAAAGGACATTAACCCGCATGCTAGACCCCTGAAATTCCCAAAAATATTTTTGGCACGAAAAATGCATCCTACAACCCTGAAAGTTCAGAATATGTCAGCATTCCAAAAAAGGCATTAAAATGCATCTTAGGCCTGAAAAAATGTTGAAATCTTTGGAGGCCCAAAAAAGGGGTTTACAGGCATCGTAGACCCCCTAAAGTCTGGAAAATGTTGGTGGCCCAAAACCATTGTGAGAGATCTCTGAATGTCCCAAAAACATTTACAGCCTGAAAGGGGCATTAACCCACATCCTAGACCACTGTAATTCTCCAAAATATTTTTGCCACGAAAAATGCATCCTACCCCCCTGAAAGTACAGAATATGTTAGCAGCCCGAAAAAGGCCTTAAAATGCATCTTAGGCCGGCAAAAATGTTGAAATCTTTGGAGGCCCCAAAAAGGGGTTTACAGGCATCGTAGACCACCTAATGTCCAGAAAATGTTGGTGGCCCAAAAGCAGTGTGAGAGAGCTCAGAATGTCCCAAAAGCATTTGCAGCTTGAAAGGGGCATTAACCCGCATCCTAGACCACTGAAATTCCCAAAAATATTTTTGGCACGAAAAATGCATCCTACATCCCCGAAAGTACAGAATATGTTAGCAGCCAAAAAAAGGCCTTAAAATGCATCTTAGGCCGGCAAAAATGTTGAAATCTTTGGAGGCCCAAAAAAGGGGTTTACAGACATCGTAGACCACCTAAAGTCCAGAAAATGTTGGTGGCCCAAAAGCAGTGTGAGAGAGCTCAGAATGTCCCAAAAGCATTTGCAGCTTGAAAGGGACATTAACCCGCATCCTAGACCACTGAAATTCCCAAAAATATTTTTGGCACGAAAAATGCATCCTACATCCCCGAAAGTACAGAATATGTTAGCAGCCAAAAAAAGGCCTTAAAATGCATCTTAGGCCGGCAAAAATGTTGAAATCTTTGGAGGCCCAAAAAAAAGGTTTACCGGCATCGTAGACCCCCTAAAGTCCAGAAAATGTTGGTGGCCCAAAGACATTGTGAGAGAGCTCTGAATGTCCCAAAAACATTAGCAGCCCAAAAGGGGCATTAACCCAAATCCTAGACCACTGAAATTACCAAAAATATTTCTGGCACGAAAAATGCATCCTACACCCCTGAAAGTTCAGAAAATGTTAGCAGCCCAAAAAAGGCCTTAAAATGCATCTTAGGCCTGCAAAAATGTTGAAATGTTTGGATGCCCAAAAAAGGGGTTTACAGGCATCTTAGACCCCCTAAAGTTCAGAAAATGTTGGTGGCCCAAAAACAGTGTGAGAGAGGTCTGAATGTCCCAAAAGCATTTGCAGCCTGAAAGGGGCATTAACCCACATCCTAGACCACTGAAATTCCCAAAACAAAAATATTTTTGCCACGAAAAATGGATCCTACAACCCCGAAAGCACAGAATATGTTAGCAGCCCAAAAAAGGCCTTAAAATGCATCTTAGGCCTGCAAAAATGTTGAAATCTTTGGAGGCCCAAAAAAGGGGTTTACAGGCATCGTAGACCCCCTAAAGTCTGTAAAATGTTGGTGGCCCAAAAACATTGTGAGAGATCTCTGAATGTCCCAAAAACATTTACAGCCTGAAAGGGGCATTAACCCACATCCTAGACCACTGTAATTCTCCAAAATATTTTTGCCACGAAAAATGCATCCTACATCCCCGAAAGTACAGAATATGTTAGCAGCCCAAAAAAGGCCTTAAAATGCATCTTAGGCCGGCAAAAATGTTGAAATCTTTGGAGGCCCAAAAAAGGGGTTTACAGGCATCGTAGACCACCTAAAGTCCATAAAATGTTGGTGGCCCAAAAGCAGTGTGAGAGAGCTCGGAATGTCCCAAAAGCATTTGCAGCTTGAAAGGGGCATTAACCTGCATCCTAGACCACTGAAATTCCCAAAAATATTTTTGGCACGAAAAATGCATCCTACAACCCTGAAAGTTCAGAATATGTCAGCATTCCAAAAAAGGCCTAAAATGCATCTTAGGCCTGAAAAAATGTTGAAGTATTTGGAGGTCCAAAAAAGGGGATTACAGGCATCGTAGACCCCCTAAAGTCTGTAAAATGTTGGTGGCCCAAAAACATTGTGAGAGATCTCTGAATGTCCCAAAAGCATTTGCAGCTTGAAAGGGGCATTAACCCGCATCCTAGACCACTGAAATTACCAAAAATATTTCTGGCACGAAAAAATGCATCCTACACCCCTGAAAGTTCAGAAAATGTTAGCAGCCCAAAAAGGCCTTAAAATGCATCTTAGGCCTGCGAAAATGTTGAAATGTTTGTATGCCCAAAAAAGGGGTTTACAGGCATCGTAGACCCCCTAAAGTCCAGAATATGTCGGTGGCCTAAAAACGGTGTGAGAGAGCTCTGAATCTCCCAAAAACATTTGCAGTCTGAAAAGGACATTAACCCGCATGCTAGACCCCTGAAATTCCCAAAAATATTTTTGGCACGAAAAATGCATCCTACAACCCTGAAAGTTCAGAATATGTCAGAATTCCAAAAAAGGCCTTAAAATGCATCTTAGGCCTGAAAGTTGAAATCTTTGGAGGTCCAAAAAAGGGGTTTACAGGCATCGTAGGCCCCCTAAAGTCTGGAAAATGTTGGTGGCCCAAAAACATTGTGAGAGATCTCTGAATGTCCCAAAAACATTTACAGCCTGAAAGGGGCATTAACCCACATCCTAGACCACTGTAATTCTCCAAAATATTTTTGCCACGAAAAATGCATCCCACACCCCTGAAAGTTCAGAAAATGTTAGCATCACAAAAAAGGCCTTAAAATGCATCTTAGGCCTGCGAAAATGTTGAAATGTTTGTATGCCCAAAAAAGGGGTTTACAGGCATCGTAGACCCCCTAAAGTCCAGAATATGTCGGTGGCCTAAAAACGGTGTGAGAGAGCTCTGAATCTCCCAAAAACATTTGCAGTCTGAAAAGGACATTAACCCGCATGCTAGACCCCTGAAATTCCCAAAAATATTTTTGGCACGAAAAATGCATCCTACAACCCTGAAAGTTCAGAATATGTCAGAATTCCAAAAAAGGCCTTAAAATGCATCTTAGGCCTGCAAAAATGTTGAAATCTTTGGAGGCCCAAAAAAGGGGTTTACAGGCATCGTAGACCCCCTAAAGTCTGTAAAATGTTGGTGGCCCAAAAACATTGTGAGAGATCTCTGAATGTCCCAAAAACATTTACAGCCTGAAAGGGGCATTAACCCACATCCTAGACCACTGTAATTACCAAAAATATTTCTGGCACGAAAAATGCATCCTACACCCCTGAAAGTTCAGAAAATGTTAGCAGCCCAAAAAGGCCTTAAAATGCATTTTAGGCCTGCAAAAATGTTGAAATGTTTGGATGCCCAAAAAAGGGGTTAACAGGCATCGTAGACCCCATAAAGTCCAGAATATGTCGGTGGCCCAAAAACGGTGTGAGAGAGCTCTGAATCTCCCAAAAACATTTGCAGTCTGAAAAGGACATTAACCCGCATGCTAGACCCCTGAAATTCCCAAAAATATTTTTGGCACGAAAAATGCATCCTACAACCCTGAAAGTTCAGAATATGTCAGCATTCCAAAAAAGGCCTTAAAATGCATCTTAGGGCTGAAAAAATGTTGAAATCTTTGGAGGCCCAAAAAAGGGGTTTACAGGCATCGTAGACCCCCTAAAGTCTGGAAAATTTTGGTGGCCCAAAAACATTGTGAGAGAGCTCTGAATGTCCCAAAAACATTTGCAGCCTGAAAGGGGCATTAACCCAAATCCTAGACCACTGAAATTCCCAAAAATATTTTTGGCACGAAAAATGCATCCTAAACCCCTGAAAGTACAGAATATGTTAGCAGCCCAAAAAAGGCCTTAAATGCAATTTAGGCCTGCAAAAATGTTGAAATGTTTGGAGGCCCAAAAAAAAGGTTTACCGGCATCGTAGACCCCCTAAAGTCCAGAAAATGTTGGTGGCCCAAAGACATTGTGAGAGAGCTCTGAATGTTCCAAAAACATTAGCAGCCCAAAAGGGGCATTAACCCAAATCCTAGACCACTGAAATTACCAAAAATATTTCTGGCACGAAAAATGCATCCTACACCCCTGAAAGTTCAGAAAATGTTAGCAGCCCAAAAAAGGCCTTAAAATGCATCTTAGGCCTGCAAAAATGTTGAAATGTTTGGATGCCCAAAAAAGGGGTTTACAGGCATCTTAGACCCCCTAAAGTTCAGAAAATGTTGGTGGCCCAAAAACAGTGTGAGAGAGGTCTGAATGTCCCAAAAGCATTTGCAGCCTGAAAGGGGCATTAACCCACATCCTAGACCACTGAAATTCCCAAAACAAAAATATTTTTGCCACGAAAAATGGATCCTACAACCCTGAAAGCACAGAATATGTTAGCAGCCCAAAAAAGGCCTTAAAATGCATCTTAGGCCTGCAAAAATGTTGAAATCTTTGGAGGCCCAAAAAAGGGGTTTACAGGCATCGTAGACCCCCTAAAGTCCATAAAATGTTGGTGGCCCAAAAGCAGTGTGAGAGAGCTCGGAATGTTCCAAAAGCATTTGCAGCTTGAAAGGGGCATTAACCTGCATCCTAGACCACTGAAATTCCCAAAAATATTTTTGGCACGAAAAATGCATCCTACCCCCCTGAAAGTACAGAATATGTTAGCAGCCCAAAAAAGGGCTTAAATGCATTTTAGGCCTGCAAAAATGTTGAAATGTTTGGAGGCCCAAAAAAAAGGTTTACAGGCATCGTAGACCCCCTAAAGTCCAGAAAATGTTGGTGGCCCAAAAACATTGTGAGAGAGCTCTGAATGCCCCAAAAACATTTGCAGCCTGAAAGGGGCATTAACCCAAATCCTAGACCACTGAAATTACCAAAAATATTTCTGGCACGAAAAATGCATCCTACACCCCTGAAAGTTCAGAAAATGTTAGCAGCCCAAAAAGGCCTTAAAATGCATCTTAGGCCTGCAAAAATGTTGAAATGTTTGGATGCCCAAAAAGGGGTTAACAGGCATCGAAGACCCCCTAAAGTCCAGAATATGTCGGTGGCCCAAAAACGGTGTGAGAGAGCTCTGAATCTCCCAAAAATATTTGCAGTCTGAAAAGGACATTAACCCGCATGCTAGACCCCTGAAATTCCCAAAAATATTTTTGGCACGAAAAATGCATCCTACACCCCTGAAAGTTCAGAATATGTCAGCATTCCAAAAAAGGCATTAAAATGCATCTTAGGCCTGAAAAAATGTTGAAATCTTTGGAGGCCCAAAAAAGGGGTTTACAGGCATCGTAGACCCCCTAAAGTATGGAAAATGTTGGTGGCCCAAAAACATTGTGAGAGATCTCTGAATGTCCCAAAAACATTTACAGCCTGAAAGGGGTATTAACCCGCATCCTAGACCACTGGAATTCCCAAAAATATTTTTGGTACGAAAAATGCATCCTACCCCCCTGAAAGTACAGAATATGTTAGCAGCCCAAAAAAGGCCTTAAATGCATTTTAGGCCTGAAAAAATGTTGAAATCTTTGGAGGCCCAAAAAAGGGGTTTACAGGCATCGTAGACCCCCTAAAGTCTGGAAAATGTTGGTGGCCCAAAAACATTGTGAGAGATCTCTGAATGTCCCAAAAACATTTACAGCCTGAAAGGGGCATTAACCCACATCCTAGACCACTGTAATTCTCCAAAATATTTTTGCCACGAAAAATGCATCCTACATCCCCGAAAGTACAGAATATGTTAGCAGCCCGAAAAAGGCCTTAAAATGCATCTTAGGCCGGCAAAAATGTTGAAATCTTTGGAGGCCCAAAAAAGGGGTTTACAGGCATCGTAGACCACCTAAAGTCCAGAAAATGTTGGTGGCCCAAAAGCAGTGTGAGAGAGCTCAGAATGTCCCAAAAGCATTTGCAGCTTGAAAGGGACATTAACCCGCATCCTAGACCACTGAAATTCCCAAAAATATTTTTGGCACGAAAAATGCATCCTACATCCCCGAAAGTACAGAATATGTTAGCAGCCAAAAAAAGGCCTTAAAATGCATCTTAGGCCGGCAAAAATGTTGAAATCTTTGGAGGCCCAAAAAAAAGGTTTACCGGCATCGTAGACCCCCTAAAGTCCAGAAAATGTTGGTGGCCCAAAGACATTGTGAGAGAGCTCTGAATGTCCCAAAAACATTAGCAGCCCAAAAGGGGCATTAACCCAAATCCTAGACCACTGAAATTACCAAAAATATTTCTGGCACGAAAAATGCATCCTACACCCCTGAAAGTTCAGAAAATGTTAGCAGCCCAAAAAAGGCCTTAAAATGCATCTTAGGCCTGCAAAAATGTTGAAATGTTTGGATGCCCAAAAAAGGGGTTTACAGGCATCTTAGACCCCCTAATGTTCAGAAAATGTTGGTGGCCCAAAAACAGTGTGAGAGAGGTCTGAATGTCCCAAAAGCATTTGCAGCCTGAAAGGGGCATTAACCCACATCCTAGACCACTGAAATTCCCAAAACAAAAATATTTTTGCCACGAAAAATGCATCCTACATCCCCGAAAGTACAGAATATGTTAGCAGCCCAAAAAAGGCCTTAAAATGCATCTTAGGCCGGCAAAAATGTTGAAATCTTTGGAGGCCCAAAAAAGGGGTTTACAGGCATCGTAGACCACCTAAAGTCCAGAAAATGTTGGTGGCCCAAAAGCAGTGTGAGAGAGCTCAGAATGTCCCAAAAGCATTTGCAGCTTGAAAGGGGCATTAACCCGCATCCTAGACCACTGAAATTCCCAAAAATATTTTTGGCACGAAAAATGCATCCTACATCCCCGAAAGTACAGAATATGTTAGCAGAAAAAAAAAGGCCTTAAAATGCATCTTAGGCCAGCAAAAATTTTGAAATCTTTGGAGGCCCAAAAAAGGGGTTTACAGGCATCGTAGACCCCCTAAAGTCTGTAAAATGTTGGTGGCCCAAAAACATTGTGAGAGATCTCTGAATGTCCCAAAAACATTTACAGCCTGAAAGGGGCATTAACCCACATCCTAGACCACTGTAATTCTCCAAAATATTTTTGCCACGAAAAATGCATCCTACATCCCCGAAAGTACAGAATATGTTAGCAGCCCAAAAAAGGCCTTAAAATGCATCTTAGGCCAGCAAAAATGTTGAAATCTTTGGAGGCCCAAAAAAGGGGTTTACAGGCATCGTAGACCACCTAAAGTCCATAAAATGTTGGTGGCCCAAAAGCAGTGTGAGAGAGCTCGGAATGTCCCAAAAGCATTTGCAGCTTGAAAGGGGCATTAACCTGCATCCTAGACCACTGAAATTCCCAAAAATATTTTTGGCACGAAAAATGCATCCTACCCCCCTGAAAGTAGAGAATATGTTAGCAGCCCAAAAAAGGCCTTAAATGCATTTTAGGCCTGCAAAAATGTTGAAATGTTTGGATGCCCAAAAAAGGGGTTTACAGGCATCGTAGACCCCATAAAGTCCAGAATATGTCGGTGGCCCAAAAACGGTGTGAGAGAGCTCTGAATCTCCCAAAAACATTTGCAGTCTGAAAAGGACATTAACCCGCATGCTAGACCCCTGAAATTCCCAAAAATATTTTTGGCACGAAAAATGCATCCTACAACCCTGAAAGTTCAGAACATGTCAGCATTCCAAAAAAGGCCTAAAATGCATCTTAGGCCTGAAAAAATGTTGAAATCTTTGGAGGCCCAAAAAAGGGGTTTACAGGCATCGTAGACCCCCTAAAGTCTGTAAAATGTTGGTGGCCCAAAAACATTGTGAGAGATCTCTGAATGTCCCAAAAACATTTACAGCCTGAAAGGGGCATTAACCCACATCCTAGACCACTGTAAGTCTCCAAAATATTTTTGCCACGAAAAATGCATCCTACAACCCCGAAAGTACAGAATATGTTAGCAGCCCAAAAAAGGCCTTAAAATGCATCTTAGGCCGGCAAAAATGTTGAAATTTTTGGAGGCCCAAAAAAGGGGTTTACAGGCATCGTAGACCACCTAAAGTCCAGAAAATGTTGGTGGCCCAAAAGCAGTGTGAGAGAGCTCGGAATGTCCCAAAAGCATTTGCAGCTTGAAAGGGGCATTAACCTGCATCCTAGACCACTGAAATTCCCAAAAATATTTTTGGCACGAAAAATGCATCCTACCCCCCTGAAAGTACAGAATATGTTAGCAGCCCAAAAAAGGCCTTAAATGCATTTTAGGCCTGCATAAATTTTGAAATGTTTGGAGGCCCAAAAAAAGGTTTACAGGCATCGTAGACCCCCTAAAGTCCAGAAAATGTTGGTGGCCCAAAGACATTGTGAGAGAGCTCTGAATGTCCCAAAAACATTAGCAGCCCAAAAGGGGCATTAACCCAAATCCTAGACCACTGAAATTACCAAAAATATTTCTGGCACGAAAAATGCATCCTACACCCCTGAAAGTTCAGAAAATGTTAGCAGCCCGAAAAAGGCCTTAAAATGCATCTTAGGCCGGCAAAAATGTTGAAATCTTTGGAGGCCCAAAAAAGGGGTTTACAGGCATTGTAGACCACCTAAAGTCCAGAAAATGTTGGTGGCCCAAAAGCAGTGTGAGAGAGCTCAGAATGTCCCAAAAGCATTTGCAGCTTGAAAGGGACATTAACCCGCATCCTAGACCACTGAAATTCCCAAAAATATTTTTGGCACGAAAAATGCATCCTACATCCCCGAAAGTACAGAATATGTTAGCAGCCAAAAAAAGACCTTAAAATGCATCTTAGGCCGGCAAAAATGTTGAAATCTTTGGAGGCCCAAAAAAAAGGTTTACCGGCATCATAGACCCCCTAAAGTCCAGAAAATGTTGGTGGCCCAAAGACATTGTGAGAGAGCTCTGAATGTCCCAAAAACATTAGCAGCCCAAAAGGGGCATTAACCCAAATCCTAGACCACTGAAATTACCAAAAATATTTCTGGCACGAAAAATGCATCCTACACCCCTGAAAGTTCAGAAAATGTTAGCAGCCCAAAAAAGGCCTTAAAATGCATCTTAGGCCTGCAAAAATGTTGAAATGTTTGGATGCCCAAAAAAGGGGTTTACAGGCATCTTAGACCCCCTAAAGTTCAGAAAATGTTGGTTGCCCAAAAACAGTGTGAGAGAGGTCTGAATGTCCCAAAAGCATTTGCAGCCTGAAAGGGGCATTAACCCACATCCTAGACCACTGAAATTCCCAAAACAAAAATATTTTTGCCACGAAAAATGGATCCTACAACCCCGAAAGCACAGAATATGTTAGCAGCCCAAAAAAGGCCTTAAAATGCATCTTAGGCCTGCAAAAAATGTTGAAATCTTTGGAGGCCCAAAAAAGGGGTTTACAGGCATCGTAGACCCCCTAAAGTCTGTAAAATGTTGGTGGCCCAAAAACATTGTGAGAGATCTCTGAATGTCCCAAAAACATTTACAGCCTGAAAGGGGCATTAACCCACATCCTAGACCACTGTAATTCTCCAAAATATTTTTGCCACGAAAAATGCATCCTACATCCCCGAAAGTACAGAATATGTTAGCAGCCCAAAAAAGGCCTTAAAATGCATCTTAGGCCGGCAAAAATGTTGAAATCTTTGGAGGCCCAAGAAAGAGTTTACAGGCATCGTAGACCCCCTAAAGTCCAGAAAATGTTGGTGGCCCAAAAACATTGTGAGAGAGCTCTGAATGTCCCAAAAACATTTGCAGCCTGAAAGGGGCATTAACCCAAATCCTAGACCACTGAAATTACCAAAAATATTTCTGGCACGAAAAATGCATCCTACACCCCTGAAAGTTCAGAAAATGTTAGCAGCCCAAAAAGGCCTTAAAATGCATCTTAGGCCTGCAAAAATGTTGAAATGTTTGGATGCCCAAAAAGGGGTTTATAGGCATCGTAGACCCCCTAAAGTCCAGAATATGTCAGTGGCCCAAAAACGGTGTGAGAGAGCTCTGAATCTCCCAAAAACATTTGCAGTCTGAAAAGGACATTAACCCGCATGCTAGACCCCTGAAATTCCCAAAAATATTTTTGGCACGAAAAATGCACCCTACAACCCTGAAAGTTCAGAATATGTCAGCATTCCAAAAAAGGCCTTAAAATGCATCTTAGGCCTGAAAAAATGTTGAAATCTTTGGAGGCCCAAAAAAGGGGTTTACAGGCATCGTAGACCCCCTAAAGTCTGGAAATTTTGGTGGCCCAAAAACATTGTGAGAGATCTCTGAATGTCCCAAAAACATTTACAGCCTGAAAGGGGCATTAACCCACATCCTAGACCACTGTAATTCTCCAAAATATTTTTGCCACGAAAAATGCATCCTACATCCCCGAAAGTACAGAATATGTTAGCAGCCCAAAAAAGGCCTTAAAATGCATCTTAGGCCTGAAAAAATGTTGAAATCTTTGGAGGCCCAAAAAAGGGGTTTACAGGCATCGTAGACCACCTAAAGTCCATAAAATGTTGGTGGCCCAAAAGCAGTGTGAGAGAGCTCGGAATGTCCCAAAAGCATTTGCAGCTTGAAAGGGGCATTAACCTGCATCCTAGACCACTGAAATTCCCAAAAATATTTTTGGTACGAAAAATGCATCCTACCCCCCTGAAAGTACAGAATATGTTAGCAGCCCAAAAAAGGCCTTAAATGCATTTTAGGCCTGCATAAATGTTGAAATGTTTGGAGGCCCAAAAAAAAGGGGTTTACAGGCATCGTAGACCCCCTAAAGTCCAGAAAATGTTGGTGGCCCAAAAACATTGTGAGAGAGCTCTGAATGTCCCAAAAACATTTGCAGCCTGAAAGGGGCATTAACCCAAATCCTAGACCACTGAAATTACCAAAAATATTTCTGGCACGAAAAATGCATCCTACACCCCTGAAAGTTCAGAAAATGTTAGCAGCCCAAAAAGGCCTTAAAATGCATCTTAGGCCTGCAAAAATGTTGAAATGTTTGGATGCCCAAAAAAGGGGTTTACAGGCATCGTAGACCCCATAAAGTCCAGAATATGTCGGTGGCCCAAAAACGGTGTGAGAGAGCTCTGAATCTCCCAAAAACATTTGCAGTCTGAAAAGGACATTAACCCGCATGCTAGACCCCTGAAATTCCCAAAAATATTTTTGGCACGAAAAATGCATCCTACAACCCTGAAAGTTCAGAATATGTCAGCATTCCAAAAAAGGCCTAAAATGCATCTTAGGCCTGAAAAAATGTTGACATCTTTGGAGGCCCAAAAAAGGGGTTTACAGGCATCGTAGACCCCCTAAAGTCTGTAAAATGTTGGTGGCCCAAAAACATTGTGAGAGATCTCTGAATGTCCCAAAAACATTTACAGCCTGAAAGGGGCATTAACCCACATCCTAGACCACTGAAATTCCCAAAACAAAAATATTTTTGCCACGAAAAATTGATCCTACAACCCCGAAAGCACAGAATATGTTAGCAGCCCAAAAAAGGCCTTAAAATGCATCTTAGGCCTGAAAAAATGTTGAAATCTTTGGAGGCCCAAAAAAGGGGTTTACAGGCATCGTAGACCCCCTAAAGTCCATAAAATGTTGGTGGCCCAAAAGCAGTGTGAGAGAGCTCGGAATGTCCCAAAAGCATTTGCAGCTTGAAAGGGGCATTAACCTGCATCCTAGACCACTGAAATTCCCAAAAATATTTTTGGCACGAAAAATGCATCCTACCCCCCTGAAAGTACAGAATATGTTAGCAGCCCAAAAAAGGCCTCAAATGCATTTTAGGCCTGCAAAAATGTTGAAATGTTTGGAGGCCCAAAAAAAAGGTTTACAGGCATCGTAGACCCCCTAAAGTCCAGAAAATGTTGGTGGCCCAAAAACATTGTGAGAGAGCTCTGAATGCCCCAAAAACATTTGCAGCCTGAAAGGGGCATTAACCCAAATCCTAGACCACTGAAATTACCAAAAATATTTCTGGCACGAAAAATGCATCCTACACCCCTGAAAGTTCAGAAAATGTTAGCAGCCCAAAAAGGCCTTAAAATGCATTTTAGGCCTGCAAAAATGTTGAAATGTTTGGATGCCCAAAAAAGGGGTTAACAGGCATCGTAGACCCCATAAAGTCCAGAATATGTCGGTGGCCCAAAAACGGTGTGAGAGAGCTCTGAATCTCCCAAAAACATTTGCAGTCTGAAAAGGACATTAACCCGCATGCTAGACCCCTGAAATTCCCAAAAATATTTTTGGCACGAAAAATGCATCCTACAACCCTGAAAGTTCAGAATATGTCAGCATTCCAAAAAAGGCCTTAAAATGCATCTTAGGGCTGAAAAAATGTTGAAATCTTTGGAGGCCCAAAAAAGGGGTTTACAGGCATCGTAGACCCCCTAAAGTCTGGAAAATTTTGGTGGCCCAAAAACATTGTGAGAGAGCTCTGAATGTCCCAAAAACATTTGCAGCCTGAAAGGGGCATTAACCCAAATCCTAGACCACTGAAATTCCCAAAAATATTTTTGGCACGAAAAATGCATCCTAAACCCCTGAAAGTACAGAATATGTTAGCAGCCCAAAAAAGGCCTTAAATGCAATTTAGGCCTGCAAAAATGTTGAAATGTTTGGAGGCCCAAAAAAAAGGTTTACCGGCATCGTAGACCCCCTAAAGTCCAGAAAATGTTGGTGGCCCAAAGACATTGTGAGAGAGCTCTGAATGTTCCAAAAACATTAGCAGCCCAAAAGGGGCATTAACCCAAATCCTAGACCACTGAAATTACCAAAAATATTTCTGGCACGAAAAATGCATCCTACACCCCTGAAAGTTCAGAAAATGTTAGCAGCCCAAAAAAGGCCTTAAAATGCATCTTAGGCCTGCAAAAATGTTGAAATGTTTGGATGCCCAAAAAAGGGGTTTACAGGCATCTTAGACCCCCTAAAGTTCAGAAAATGTTGGTGGCCCAAAAACAGTGTGAGAGAGGTCTGAATGTCCCAAAAGCATTTGCAGCCTGAAAGGGGCATTAACCCACATCCTAGACCACTGAAATTCCCAAAACAAAAATATTTTTGCCACGAAAAATGGATCCTACAACCCTGAAAGCACAGAATATGTTAGCAGCCCAAAAAAGGCCTTAAAATGCATCTTAGGCCTGCAAAAATGTTGAAATCTTTGGAGGCCCAAAAAAGGGGTTTACAGGCATCGTAGACCCCCTAAAGTCCATAAAATGTTGGTGGCCCAAAAGCAGTGTGAGAGAGCTCGGAATGTTCCAAAAGCATTTGCAGCTTGAAAGGGGCATTAACCTGCATCCTAGACCACTGAAATTCCCAAAAATATTTTTGGCACGAAAAATGCATCCTACCCCCCTGAAAGTACAGAATATGTTAGCAGCCCAAAAAAGGGCTTAAATGCATTTTAGGCCTGCAAAAATGTTGAAATGTTTGGAGGCCCAAAAAAAAGGTTTACAGGCATCGTAGACCCCCTAAAGTCCAGAAAATGTTGGTGGCCCAAAAACATTGTGAGAGAGCTCTGAATGCCCCAAAAACATTTGCAGCCTGAAAGGGGCATTAACCCAAATCCTAGACCACTGAAATTACCAAAAATATTTCTGGCACGAAAAATGCATCCTACACCCCTGAAAGTTCAGAAAATGTTAGCAGCCCAAAAAGGCCTTAAAATGCATCTTAGGCCTGCAAAAATGTTGAAATGTTTGGATGCCCAAAAAGGGGTTAACAGGCATCGAAGACCCCCTAAAGTCCAGAATATGTCGGTGGCCCAAAAACGGTGTGAGAGAGCTCTGAATCTCCCAAAAATATTTGCAGTCTGAAAAGGACATTAACCCGCATGCTAGACCCCTGAAATTCCCAAAAATATTTTTGGCACGAAAAATGCATCCTACACCCCTGAAAGTTCAGAATATGTCAGCATTCCAAAAAAGGCATTAAAATGCATCTTAGGCCTGAAAAAATGTTGAAATCTTTGGAGGCCCAAAAAAGGGGTTTACAGGCATCGTAGACCCCCTAAAGTCTGGAAAATGTTGGTGGCCCAAAAACATTGTGAGAGATCTCTGAATGTCCCAAAAACATTTACAGCCTGAAAGGGGTATTAACCCGCATCCTAGACCACTGGAATTCCCAAAAATATTTTTGGTACGAAAAATGCATCCTACCCCCCTGAAAGTACAGAATATGTTAGCAGCCCAAAAAAGGCCTTAAATGCATTTTAGGCCTGAAAAAATGTTGAAATCTTTGGAGGCCCAAAAAAGGGGTTTACAGGCATCGTAGACCCCCTAAAGTCTGGAAAATGTTGGTGGCCCAAAAACATTGTGAGAGATCTCTGAATGTCCCAAAAACATTTACAGCCTGAAAGGGGCATTAACCCACATCCTAGACCACTGTAATTCTCCAAAATATTTTTGCCACGAAAAATGCATCCTACATCCCCGAAAGTACAGAATATGTTAGCAGCCCGAAAAAGGCCTTAAAATGCATCTTAGGCCGGCAAAAATGTTGAAATCTTTGGAGGCCCAAAAAAGGGGTTTACAGGCATCGTAGACCACCTAAAGTCCAGAAAATGTTGGTGGCCCAAAAGCAGTGTGAGAGAGCTCAGAATGTCCCAAAAGCATTTGCAGCTTGAAAGGGACATTAACCCGCATCCTAGACCACTGAAATTCCCAAAAATATTTTTGGCACGAAAAATGCATCCTACATCCCCGAAAGTACAGAATATGTTAGCAGCCAAAAAAAGGCCTTAAAATGCATCTTAGGCCGGCAAAAATGTTGAAATCTTTGGAGGCCCAAAAAAAAGGTTTACCGGCATCGT
Source organism: Ambystoma mexicanum (assembly GCF_040938575.1). NCBI lineage: Eukaryota > Metazoa > Chordata > Amphibia > Caudata > Ambystomatidae > Ambystoma > Ambystoma mexicanum. The sequence continues at coordinate 601,889,457 of NC_090929.1, read as the reverse complement.
AGACCCCCTAAAGTCCAGAAAATGTTGGTGGCCCAAAGACATTGTGAGAGAGCTCTGAATGTCCCAAAAACATTAGCAGCCCAAAAGGGGCATTAACCCAAATCCTAGACCACTGAAATTACCAAAAATATTTCTGGCACGAAAAATGCATCCTACACCCCTGAAAGTTCAGAAAATGTTAGCAGCCCAAAAAAGGCCTTAAAATGCATCTTAGGCCTGCAAAAATGTTGAAATGTTTGGATGCCCAAAAAAGGGGTTTACAGGCATCTTAGACCCCCTAATGTTCAGAAAATGTTGGTGGCCCAAAAACAGTGTGAGAGAGGTCTGAATGTCCCAAAAGCATTTGCAGCCTGAAAGGGGCATTAACCCACATCCTAGACCACTGAAATTCCCAAAACAAAAATATTTTTGCCACGAAAAATGCATCCTACATCCCCGAAAGTACAGAATATGTTAGCAGCCCAAAAAAGGCCTTAAAATGCATCTTAGGCCGGCAAAAATGTTGAAATCTTTGGAGGCCCAAAAAAGGGGTTTACAGGCATCGTAGACCACCTAAAGTCCAGAAAATGTTGGTGGCCCAAAAGCAGTGTGAGAGAGCTCAGAATGTCCCAAAAGCATTTGCAGCTTGAAAGGGGCATTAACCCGCATCCTAGACCACTGAAATTCCCAAAAATATTTTTGGCACGAAAAATGCATCCTACATCCCCGAAAGTACAGAATATGTTAGCAGAAAAAAAAAGGCCTTAAAATGCATCTTAGGCCAGCAAAAATTTTGAAATCTTTGGAGGCCCAAAAAAGGGGTTTACAGGCATCGTAGACCCCCTAAAGTCTGTAAAATGTTGGTGGACCAAAAACATTGTGAGAGATCTCTGAATGTCCCAAAAACATTTACAGCCTGAAAGGGGCATTAACCCACATCCTAGACCACTGTAATTCTCCAAAATATTTTTGCCACGAAAAATGCATCCTACATCCCCGAAAGTACAGAATATGTTAGCAGCCCAAAAAAGGCCTTAAAATGCATCTTAGGCCAGCAAAAATGTTGAAATCTTTGGAGGCCCAAAAAAGGGGTTTACAGGCATCGTAGACCACCTAAAGTCCATAAAATGTTGGTGGCCCAAAAGCAGTGTGAGAGAGCTCGGAATGTCCCAAAAGCATTTGCAGCTTGAAAGGGGCATTAACCTGCATCCTAGACCACTGAAATTCCCAAAAATATTTTTGGCACGAAAAATGCATCCTACCCCCCTGAAAGTACAGAATATGTTAGCAGCCCAAAAAAGGCCTTAAATGCATTTTAGGCCTGCAAAAATGTTGAAATGTTTGGATGCCCAAAAAAGGGGTTTACAGGCATCGTAGACCCCATAAAGTCCAGAATATGTCGGTGGCCCAAAAACGGTGTGAGAGAGCTCTGAATCTCCCAAAAACATTTGCAGTCTGAAAAGGACATTAACCCGCATGCTAGACCCCTGAAATTCCCAAAAATATTTTTGGCACGAAAAATGCATCCTACAACCCTGAAAGTTCAGAACATGTCAGCATTCCAAAAAAGGCCTAAAATGCATCTTAGGCCTGAAAAAATGTTGAAATCTTTGGAGGCCCAAAAAAGGGGTTTACAGGCATCGTAGACCCCCTAAAGTCTGTAAAATGTTGGTGGCCCAAAAACATTGTGAGAGATCTCTGAATGTCCCAAAAACATTTACAGCCTGAAAGGGGCATTAACCCACATCCTAGACCACTGTAAGTCTCCAAAATATTTTTGCCACGAAAAATGCATCCTACAACCCCGAAAGTACAGAATATGTTAGCAGCCCAAAAAAGGCCTTAAAATGCATCTTAGGCCGGCAAAAATGTTGAAATTTTTGGAGGCCCAAAAAAGGGGTTTACAGGCATCGTAGACCACCTAAAGTCCAGAAAATGTTGGTGGCCCAAAAGCAGTGTGAGAGAGCTCGGAATGTCCCAAAAGCATTTGCAGCTTGAAAGGGGCATTAACCTGCATCCTAGACCACTGAAATTCCCAAAAATATTTTTGGCACGAAAAATGCATCCTACCCCCCTGAAAGTACAGAATATGTTAGCAGCCCAAAAAAGGCCTTAAATGCATTTTAGGCCTGCATAAATTTTGAAATGTTTGGAGGCCCAAAAAAAGGTTTACAGGCATCGTAGACCCCCTAAAGTCCAGAAAATGTTGGTGGCCCAAAGACATTGTGAGAGAGCTCTGAATGTCCCAAAAACATTAGCAGCCCAAAAGGGGCATTAACCCAAATCCTAGACCACTGAAATTACCAAAAATATTTCTGGCACGAAAAATGCATCCTACACCCCTGAAAGTTCAGAAAATGTTAGCAGCCCGAAAAAGGCCTTAAAATGCATCTTAGGCCAGCAAAAATGTTGAAATCTTTGGAGGCCCAAAAAAGGGGTTTACAGGCATTGTAGACCACCTAAAGTCCAGAAAATGTTGGTGGCCCAAAAGCAGTGTGAGAGAGCTCAGAATGTCCCAAAAGCATTTGCAGCTTGAAAGGGACATTAACCCGCATCCTAGACCACTGAAATTCCCAAAAATATTTTTGGCACGAAAAATGCATCCTACATCCCCGAAAGTACAGAATATGTTAGCAGCCAAAAAAAGACCTTAAAATGCATCTTAGGCCGGCAAAAATGTTGAAATCTTTGGAGGCCCAAAAAAAAGGTTTACCGGCATCATAGACCCCCTAAAGTCCAGAAAATGTTGGTGGCCCAAAGACATTGTGAGAGAGCTCTGAATGTCCCAAAAACATTAGCAGCCCAAAAGGGGCATTAACCCAAATCCTAGACCACTGAAATTACCAAAAATATTTCTGGCACGAAAAATGCATCCTACACCCCTGAAAGTTCAGAAAATGTTAGCAGCCCAAAAAAGGCCTTAAAATGCATCTTAGGCCTGCAAAAATGTTGAAATGTTTGGATGCCCAAAAAAGGGGTTTACAGGCATCTTAGACCCCCTAAAGTTCAGAAAATGTTGGTTGCCCAAAAACAGTGTGAGAGAGGTCTGAATGTCCCAAAAGCATTTGCAGCCTGAAAGGGGCATTAACCCACATCCTAGACCACTGAAATTCCCAAAACAAAAATATTTTTGCCACGAAAAATGGATCCTACAACCCCGAAAGCACAGAATATGTTAGCAGCCCAAAAAAGGCCTTAAAATGCATCTTAGGCCTGCAAAAAATGTTGAAATCTTTGGAGGCCCAAAAAAGGGGTTTACAGGCATCGTAGACCCCCTAAAGTCTGTAAAATGTTGGTGGCCCAAAAACATTGTGAGAGATCTCTGAATGTCCCAAAAACATTTACAGCCTGAAAGGGGCATTAACCCACATCCTAGACCACTGTAATTCTCCAAAATATTTTTGCCACGAAAAATGCATCCTACATCCCCGAAAGTACAGAATATGTTAGCAGCCCAAAAAAGGCCTTAAAATGCATCTTAGGCCGGCAAAAATGTTGAAATCTTTGGAGGCCCAAGAAAGAGTTTACAGGCATCGTAGACCCCCTAAAGTCCAGAAAATGTTGGTGGCCCAAAAACATTGTGAGAGAGCTCTGAATGTCCCAAAAACATTTGCAGCCTGAAAGGGGCATTAACCCAAATCCTAGACCACTGAAATTACCAAAAATATTTCTGGCACGAAAAATGCATCCTACACCCCTGAAAGTTCAGAAAATGTTAGCAGCCCAAAAAGGCCTTAAAATGCATCTTAGGCCTGCAAAAATGTTGAAATGTTTGGATGCCCAAAAAGGGGTTTATAGGCATCGTAGACCCCCTAAAGTCCAGAATATGTCAGTGGCCCAAAAACGGTGTGAGAGAGCTCTGAATCTCCCAAAAACATTTGCAGTCTGAAAAGGACATTAACCCGCATGCTAGACCCCTGAAATTCCCAAAAATATTTTTGGCACGAAAAATGCACCCTACAACCCTGAAAGTTCAGAATATGTCAGCATTCCAAAAAAGGCCTTAAAATGCATCTTAGGCCTGAAAAAATGTTGAAATCTTTGGAGGCCCAAAAAAGGGGTTTACAGGCATCGTAGACCCCCTAAAGTCTGGAAATTTTGGTGGCCCAAAAACATTGTGAGAGATCTCTGAATGTCCCAAAAACATTTACAGCCTGAAAGGGGCATTAACCCACATCCTAGACCACTGTAATTCTCCAAAATATTTTTGCCACGAAAAATGCATCCTACATCCCCGAAAGTACAGAATATGTTAGCAGCCCAAAAAAGGCCTTAAAATGCATCTTAGGCCTGAAAAAATGTTGAAATCTTTGGAGGCCCAAAAAAGGGGTTTACAGGCATCGTAGACCACCTAAAGTCCATAAAATGTTGGTGGCCCAAAAGCAGTGTGAGAGAGCTCGGAATGTCCCAAAAGCATTTGCAGCTTGAAAGGGGCATTAACCTGCATCCTAGACCACTGAAATTCCCAAAAATATTTTTGGTACGAAAAATGCATCCTACCCCCCTGAAAGTACAGAATATGTTAGCAGCCCAAAAAAGGCCTTAAATGCATTTTAGGCCTGCATAAATGTTGAAATGTTTGGAGGCCCAAAAAAAAGGGGTTTACAGGCATCGTAGACCCCCTAAAGTCCAGAAAATGTTGGTGGCCCAAAAACATTGTGAGAGAGCTCTGAATGTCCCAAAAACATTTGCAGCCTGAAAGGGGCATTAACCCAAATCCTAGACCACTGAAATTACCAAAAATATTTCTGGCACGAAAAATGCATCCTACACCCCTGAAAGTTCAGAAAATGTTAGCAGCCCAAAAAGGCCTTAAAATGCATCTTAGGCCTGCAAAAATGTTGAAATGTTTGGATGCCCAAAAAAGGGGTTTACAGGCATCGTAGACCCCATAAAGTCCAGAATATGTCGGTGGCCCAAAAACGGTGTGAGAGAGCTCTGAATCTCCCAAAAACATTTGCAGTCTGAAAAGGACATTAACCCGCATGCTAGACCCCTGAAATTCCCAAAAATATTTTTGGCACGAAAAATGCATCCTACAACCCTGAAAGTTCAGAATATGTCAGCATTCCAAAAAAGGCCTAAAATGCATCTTAGGCCTGAAAAAATGTTGAAATCTTTGGAGGCCCAAAAAAGGGGTTTACAGGCATCGTAGACCCCCTAAAGTCTGTAAAATGTTGGTGGCCCAAAAACATTGTGAGAGATCTCTGAATGTCCCAAAAACATTTACAGCCTGAAAGGGGCATTAACCCACATCCTAGACCACTGAAATTCCCAAAACAAAAATATTTTTGCCACGAAAAATTGATCCTACAACCCCGAAAGCACAGAATATGTTAGCAGCCCAAAAAAGGCCTTAAAATGCATCTTAGGCCTGAAAAAATGTTGAAATCTTTGGAGGCCCAAAAAAGGGGTTTACAGGCATCGTAGACCCCCTAAAGTCCATAAAATGTTGGTGGCCCAAAAGCAGTGTGAGAGAGCTCGGAATGTCCCAAAAGCATTTGCAGCTTGAAAGGGGCATTAACCTGCATCCTAGACCACTGAAATTCCCAAAAATATTTTTGGCACGAAAAATGCATCCTACCCCCCTGAAAGTACAGAATATGTTAGCAGCCCAAAAAAGGCCTCAAATGCATTTTAGGCCTGCAAAAATGTTGAAATGTTTGGAGGCCCAAAAAAAAGGTTTACAGGCATCGTAGACCCCCTAAAGTCCAGAAAATGTTGGTGGCCCAAAAACATTGTGAGAGAGCTCTGAATGCCCCAAAAACATTTGCAGCCTGAAAGGGGCATTAACCCAAATCCTAGACCACTGAAATTACCAAAAATATTTCTGGCACGAAAAATGCATCCTACACCCCTGAAAGTTCAGAAAATGTTAGCAGCCCAAAAAGGCCTTAAAATGCATCTTAGGCCTGCAAAAATGTTGAAATGTTTGGATGCCCAAAAAAGGGGTTAACAGGCATCGAAGACCCCCTAAAGTCCAGAATATGTCGGTGGCCCAAAAACGGTGTGAGAGAGCTCTGAATCTCCCAAAAATATTTGCAGTCTGAAAAGGACATTAACCCGCATGCTAGACCCCTGAAATTCCCAAAAATATTTTTGGCACGAAAAATGCATCCTACAACCCTGAAAGTTCAGAATATGTCAGCATTCCAAAAAAGGCATTAAAATGCATCTTAGGCCTGAAAAAATGTTGAAATCTTTGGAGGCCCAAAAAAGGGGTTTACAGGCATCGTAGACCCCCTAAAGTCTGGAAAATGTTGGTGGCCCAAAAACATTGTGAGAGATCTCTGAATATCCCAAAAACATTTACAGCCTGAAAGGGGTATTAACCCGCATCCTAGACCACTGAAATTCCCAAAAATATTTTTGGTACGAAAAATGCATCCTACCCCCCTGAAAGTACAGAATATGTTAGCAGCCCAAAAAAGGCCTTAAATGCATTTTAGGCCTGAAAAAATGTTGAAATCTTTGGAGGCCCAAAAAAGGGGTTTACAGGCATCGTAGACCCCCTAAAGTCTGGAAAATGTTGGTGGCCCAAAAACATTGTGAGAGATCTCTGAATGTCCCAAAAACATTTACAGCCTGAAAGGGGCATTAACCCACATCCTAGACCACTGTAATTCTCCAAAATATTTTTGCCACGAAAAATGCATCCTACATCCCCGAAAGTACAGAATATGTTAGCAGCCCGAAAAAGGCCTTAAAATGCATCTTAGGCCGGCAAAAATGTTGAAATCTTTGGAGGCCCAAAAAAGGGGTTTACAGGCATCGTAGACCACCTAAAGTCCAGAAAATGTTGGTGGCCCAAAAGCAGTGTGAGAGAGCTCAGAATGTCCCAAAAGCATTTGCAGCTTGAAAGGGACATTAACCCGCATCCTAGACCACTGAAATTCCCAAAAATATTTTTGGCACGAAAAATGCATCCTACATCCCCGAAAGTACAGAATATGTTAGCAGCCAAAAAAAGGCCTTAAAATGCATCTTAGGCCGGCAAAAATGTTGAAATCTTTGGAGGCCCAAAAAAAAGGTTTACCGGCATCGTAGACCCCCTAAAGTCCAGAAAATGTTGGTGGCCCAAAGACATTGTGAGAGAGCTCTGAATGTCCCAAAAACATTAGCAGCCCAAAAGGGGCATTAACCCAAATCCTAGACCACTGAAATTACCAAAAATATTTCTGGCACGAAAAATGCATCCTACACCCCTGAAAGTTCAGAAAATGTTAGCAGCCCAAAAAAGGCCTTAAAATGCATCTTAGGCCTGCAAAAATGTTGAAATGTTTGGATGCCCAAAAAAGGGGTTTACAGGCATCTTAGACCCCCTAAAGTTCAGAAAATGTTGGTGGCCCAAAAACAGTGTGAGAGAGGTCTGAATGTCCCAAAAGCATTTGCAGCCTGAAAGGGGCATTAACCCACATCCTAGACCACTGAAATTCCCAAAACAAAAATATTTTTGCCACGAAAAATGCATCCTACATCCCCGAAAGTACAGAATATGTTAGCAGCCCGAAAAAGGCCTTAAAATGCATCTTAAGCCGGCAAAAATGTTGAAATCTTTGGAGGCCCAAAAAAGGGGTTTACAGGCATCGTAGACCACCTAAAGTCCAGAAAATGTTGGTGGCCCAAAAGCAGTGTGAGAGAGCTCAGAATGTCCCAAAAGCATTTGCAGCTTGAAAGGGGCATTAACCCGCATCCTAGACCACTGAAATTCCCAAAAATATTTTTGGCACGAAAAATGCATCCTACATCCCCGAAAGTACAGAATATGTTAGCAGAAAAAAAAGGCCTTAAAATGCATCTTAGGCCAGCAAAAATTTTGAAATCTTTGGAGGCCCAAAAAAGGGGTTTACAGGCATCGTAGACCCCCTAAAGTCTGTAAAATGTTGGTGGCCCAAAAACATTGTGAGAGATCTCTGAATGTCCCAAAAACATTTACAGCCTGAAAGGGGCATTAACCCACATCCTAGACCACTGTAATTCTCCAAAATATTTTTGCCACGAAAAATGCATCCTACATCCCCGAAAGTACAGAATATGTTAGCAGCCCAAAAAAGGCCTTAAAATGCATCTTAGGCCGGCAAAAATGTTGAAATCTTTGGAGGCCCAAAAAGGGGTTTACAGGCATCGTAGACCACCTAAAGTCCATAAAATGTTGGTGGCCCAAAAGCAGTGTGAGAGAGCTCGGAATGTCCCAAAAGCATTTGCAGCTTGAAAGGGGCATTAACCTGCATCCTAGACCACTGAAATTCCCAAAAATATTTTTGGCACGAAAAATGCATCCTACCCCCCTGAAAGTACAGAATATGTTAGCAGCCCAAAAAAGGCCTTAAATGCATTTTAGGCCTGCAAAAATGTTGAAATGTTTGGATGCCCAAAAAAGGGGTTTACAGGCATCGTAGACCCCATAAAGTCCAGAATATGTCGGTGGCCCAAAAACGGTGTGAGAGAGCTCTGAATCTCCCAAAAACATTTGCAGTCTGAAAAGGACATTAACCCGCATGCTAGACCCCTGAAATTCCCAAAAATATTTTTTGCACGAAAAATGCATCCTACAACCCTGAAAGTTCAGAATATGTCAGCATTCCAAAAAAGGCCTAAAATGCATCTTAGGCCTGAAAAAATGTTGAAATCTTTGGAGGCCCAAAAAAGGGGTTTACAGGCATCGTAGACCCCCTAAAGTCTGTAAAATGTTGGTGGCCCAAAAACATTGTGAGAGATCTCTGAATGTCCCAAAAACATTTACAGCCTGAAAGGGGCATTAACCCACATCCTAGACCACTGTAAGTCTCCAAAATATTTTTGCCACGAAAAATGCATCCTACATCCCCGAAAGTACAGAATATGTTAGCAGCCCAAAAAAGGCCTTAAAATGCATCTTAGGCCGGCAAAAATGTTGAAATTTTTGGAGGCCCAAAAAAGGGGTTTACAGGCATCGTAGACCACCTAAAGTCCAGAAAATGTTGGTGGCCCAAAAGCAGTGTGAGAGAGCTCGGAATGTCCCAAAAGCATTTGCAGCTTGAAAGGGGCATTAACCTGCATCCTAGACCACTGAAATTCCCAAAAATATTTTTGGCACGAAAAATGCATCCTACCCCCCTGAAAGTACAGAATATGTTAGCAGCCCAAAAAAGGCCTTAAATGCATTTTAGGCCTGCATAAATTTTGAAATGTTTGGAGGCCCAAAAAAAAGGTTTACAGGCATCGTAGACCCACTAAAGTCCAGAAAATGTTGGTGGCCCAAAGACATTGTGAGAGAGCTCTGAATGTCCCAAAAACATTAGCAGCCCAAAAGGGGCATTAACCCAAATCCTAGACCACTGAAATTACCAAAAATATTTCTGGCACGAAAAATGCATCCTACACCCCTGAAAGTTCAGAAAATGTTAGCAGCCCGAAAAAGGCCTTAAAATGCATCTTAGGCCGGCAAAAATGTTGAAATCTTTGGAGGCCCAAAAAAGGGGTTTACAGGCATTGTAGACCACCTAAAGTCCAGAAAATGTTGGTGGCCCAAAAGCAGTGTGAGAGAGCTCAGAATGTCCCAAAAGCATTTGCAGCTTGAAAGGGACATTAACCCGCATCCTAGACCACTGAAATTCCCAAAAATATTTTTGGCACGAAAAATGCATCCTACATCCCCGAAAGTACAGAATATGTTAGCAGCCAAAAAAAGGCCTTAAAATGCATCTTAGGCCGGCAAAAATGTTGAAATCTTTGGAGGCCCAAAAAAAAGGTTTACCGGCATCGTAGACCCCCTAAAGTCCAGAAAATGTTGGTGGCCCAAAGACATTGTGAGAGAGCTCTGAATGTCCCAAAAACATTAGCAGCCCAAAAGGGGCATTAACCCAAATCCTAGACCACTGAAATTACCAAAAATATTTCTGGCACGAAAAATGCATCCTACACCCCTGAAAGTTCAGAAAATGTTAGCAGCCCAAAAAAGGCCTTAAAATGCATCTTAGGCCTGCAAAAATGTTGAAATGTTTGGATGCCCAAAAAAGGGGTTTACAGGCATCTTAGACCCCCTAAAGTTCAGAAAATGTTGGTTGCCCAAAAACAGTGTGAGAGAGGTCTGAATGTCCCAAAAGCATTTGCAGCCTGAAAGGGGCATTAACCCACATCCTAGACCACTGAAATTCCCAAAACAAAAATATTTTTGCCACGAAAAATGGATCCTACAACCCCGAAAGCACAGAATATGTTAGCAGCCCAAAAAAGGCCTTAAAATGCATCTTAGGCTGCAAAAAATGTTGAAATCTTTGGAGGCCCAAAAAAGGGGTTTACAGGCATCGTAGACCCCCTAAAGTCTGTAAAATGTTGGTGGCCCAAAAACATTGTGAGAGATCTCTGAATGTCCCAAAAACATTTACAGCCTGAAAGGGGCATTAACCCACATCCTAGACCACTGTAATTCTCCAAAATATTTTTGCCACGAAAAATGCATCCTACATCCCCGAAAGTACAGAATATGTTAGCAGCCCAAAAAAGGCCTTAAAATGCATCTTAGGCCGGCAAAAATGTTGAAATCTTTGGAGGCCCAAGAAAGAGTTTACAGGCATCGTAGACCCCCTAAAGTCCAGAAAATGTTGGTGGCCCAAAAACATTGTGAGAGAGCTCTGAATGTCCCAAAAACATTTGCAGCCTGAAAGGGGCATTAACCCAAATCCTAGACCACTGAAATTACCAAAAATATTTCTGGCACGAAAAATGCATCCTACACCCCTGAAAGTTCAGAAAATGTTAGCAGCCCAAAAAGGCCTTAAAATGCATCTTAGGCCTGCAAAAATGTTGAAATGTTTGGATGCCCAAAAAGGGGTTTATAGGCATTGTAGACCCCCTAAAGTCCAGAATATGTCAGTGGCCCAAAAACGGTGTGAGAGAGCTCTGAATCTCCCAAAAACATTTGCAGTCTGAAAAGGACATTAACCCGCATGCTAGACCCCTGAAATTCCCAAAAATATTTTTGGCACGAAAAATGCATCCTACAACCCTGAAAGTTCAGAATATGTCAGCATTCCAAAAAAGGCCTTAAAATGCATCTTAGGCCTGAAAAAATGTTGAAATCTTTGGAGGCCCAAAAAAGGGGTTTACAGGCATCGTAGACCCCCTAAAGTCTGGAAATTTTGGTGGCCCAAAAACATTGTGAGAGATCTCTGAATGTCCCAAAAACATTTACAGCCTGAAAGGGGCATTAACCCACATCCTAGACCACTGTAATTCTCCAAAATATTTTTGCCACGAAAAATGCATCCTACATCCCCGAAAGTACAGAATATGTTAGCAGCCCAAAAAAGGCCTTAAAATGCATCTTAGGCCTGAAAAAATGTTGAAATCTTTGGAGGCCCAAAAAAGGGGTTTACAGGCATCGTAGACCACCTAAAGTCCATAAAATGTTGGTGGCCCAAAAGCAGTGTGAGAGAGCTCGGAATGTCCCAAAAGCATTTGCAGCTTGAAAGGGGCATTAACCTGCATCCTAGACCACTGAAATTCCCAAAACAAAAATATTTTTGCCACGAAAAATGGATCCTACAACCCCGAAAGCACAGAATATGTTAGCAGCCCAAAAAAGGCCTTAAAATGCATCTTAGGCCTGCAAAAAATGTTGAAATCTTTGGAGGCCCAAAAAAGGGGTTTACAGGCATCGTAGACCCCCTAAAGTCTGTAAAATGTTGGTGGCCCAATAACATTGTGAGAGATCTCTGAATGTCCCAAAAACATTTACAGCCTGAAAGGGGCATTAACCCACATCCTAGACCACTGTAATTCTCCAAAATATTTTTGCCACGAAAAATGCATCCTACATCCCCGAAAGTACAGAATATGTTAGCAGCCCAAAAAAGGCCTTAAAATGCATCTTAGGCCGGCAAAAATGTTGAAATCTTTGGAGGCCCAAGAAAGAGTTTACAGGCATCGTAGACCCCCTAAAGTCTGTAAAATGTTGGTGGCCCAATAACATTGTGAGAGATCTCTGAATGTCCCAAAAACATTTACAGCCTGAAAGGGGCATTAACCCACATCCTAGACCACTGTAATTCTCCAAAATATTTTTGCCACGAAAAATGCATCCTACATCCCCGAAAGTACAGAATATGTTAGCAGCCCAAAAAAGGCCTTAAAATGCATCTTAGGCCTGCAAAAATGTTGAAATGTTTGGATGCCCAAAAAGGGGTTTATAGGCATTGTAGACCCCCTAAAGTCCAGAATATGTCAGTGGCCCAAAAACGGTGTGAGAGAGCTCTGAATCTCCCAAAAACATTTGCAGTCTGAAAAGGACATTAACCCGCATGCTAGACCCCTGAAATTCCCAAAAATATTTTTGGCACGAAAAATGCATCCTACAACCCTGAAAGTTCAGAATATGTCAGCATTCCAAAAAAGGCCTTAAAATGCATCTTAGGCCTGAAAAAATGTTGAAATCTTTGGAGGCCCAAAAAAGGGGTTTACAGGCATCGTAGACCCCCTAAAGTCTGGAAATTTTGGTGGCCCAAAAACATTGTGAGAGATCTCTGAATGTCCCAAAAACATTTACAGCCTGAAAGGGGCATTAACCCACATCCTAGACCACTGTAATTCTCCAAAATATTTTTGCCACGAAAAATGCATCCTACATCCCCGAAAGTACAGAATATGTTAGCAGCCCAAAAAAGGCCTTAAAATGCATCTTAGGCCTGAAAAAATGTTGAAATCTTTGGAGGCCCAAAAAAGGGGTTTACAGGCATCGTAGACCACCTAAAGTCCATAAAATGGTGGTGGCCCAAAAGCAGTGTGAGAGAGCTCGGAATGTCCCAAAAGCATTTGCAGCTTGAAAGGGGCATTAACCTGCATCCTAGACCACTGAAATTCCCAAAACAAAAATATTTTTGCCACGAAAAATGGATCCTACAACCCCGAAAGCACAGAATATGTTAGCAGCCCAAAAAAGGCCTTAAAATGCATCTTAGGCCTGCAAAAAATGTTGAAATCTTTGGAGGCCCAAAAAAGGGGTTTACAGGCATCGTAGACCCCCTAAAGTCTGTAAAATGTTGGTGGCCCAATAACATTGTGAGAGATCTCTGAATGTCCCAAAAACATTTACAGCCTGAAAGGGGCATTAACCCACATCCTAGACCACTGTAATTCTCCAAAATATTTTTGCCACGAAAAATGCATCCTACATCTCCGAAAGTACAGAATATGTTAGCAGCCCAAAAAAGGCCTTAAAATGCATCTTAGGCCGGCAAAAATGTTGAAATCTTTGGAGGCCCAAGAAAGAGTTTACAGGCATCGTAGACCCCCTAAAGTCCAGAAAATGTTGGTGGCCCAAAAACATTGTGAGAGAGCTCTGAATGTCCCAAAAACATTTGCAGCCTGAAAGGGGCATTAACCCAAATCCTAGACCACTGAAATTACCAAAAATATTTCTGGCACGAAAAATGCATCCTACACCCCTGAAAGTTCAGAAAATGTTAGCAGCCCAAAAAGGCCTTAAAATGCATCTTAGGCCTGCAAAAATGTTGAAATGTTTGGATGCCCAAAAAGGGGTTTATAGGCATCGTAGACCCCCTAAAGTCCAGAATATGTCAGTGGCCCAAAAACGGTGTGAGAGAGCTCTGAATCTCCCAAAAACATTTGCAGTCTGAAAAGGACATTAACCCGCATGCTAGACCCCTGAAATTCCCAAAAATATTTTTGGCACGAAAAATGCATCCTACAACCCTGAAAGTTCAGAATATGTCAGCATTCCAAAAAAGGCCTTAAAATGCATCTTAGGCCTGAAAAAATGTTGAAATCTTTGGAGGCCCAAAAAAGGGGTTTACAGGCATCGTAGACCCCCTAAAGTCTGGAAATTTTGGTGGCCCAAAAACATTGTGAGAGATCTCTGAATGTCCCAAAAACATTTACAGCCTGAAAGGGGCATTAACCCACATCCTAGACCACTGTAATTCTCCAAAATATTTTTGCCACGAAAAATGCATCCTACATCCCCGAAAGTACAGAATATGTTAGCAGCCCAAAAAAGGCCTTAAAATGCATCTTAGGCCTGAAAAAATGTTGAAATCTTTGGAGGCCCAAAAAAGGGGTTTACAGGCATCGTAGACCACCTAAAGTCCATAAAATGTTGGTGGCCCAAAAGCAGTGTGAGAGAGCTCGGAATGTCCCAAAAGCATTTGCAGCTTGAAAGGGGCATTAACCTGCATCCTAGACCACTGAAATTCCCAAAAATATTTTTGTTACGAAAAATGCATCCTACCCCCCTGAAAGTACAGAATATGTTAGCAGCCCAAAAAAGGCCTTAAATGCATTTTAGGCCTGCATAAATGTTGAAATGTTTGGAGGCCCAAAAAAAAGGGGTTTACAGCATCGTAGACCCCCTAAAGTCCAGAAAATGTTGGTGGCCCAAAAACATTGTGAGAGAGCTCTGAATGTCCCAAAAACATTTGCAGCCTGAAAGGGGCATTAACCCAAATCCTAGACCACTGAAATTACCAAAAATATTTCTGGCACGAAAAATGCATCCTACACCCCTGAAAGTTCAGAAAATGTTAGCAGTCCAAAAAGGCCTTAAAATGCATCTTAGGCCTGCAAAAATGTTGAAATGTTTGGATGCCCAAAAAAGGGGTTTACAGGCATCGTAGACCCCATAAAGTCCAGAATATGTCGGTGGCCCAAAAACGGTGTGAGAGAGCTCTGAATCTCCCAAAAACATTTGCAGTCTGAAAAGGACATTAACCCGCATGCTAGACCCCTGAAATTCCCAAAAATATTTTTGGCACGAAAAATGCATCCTACAACCCTGAAAGTTCAGAATATGTCAGCATTCCAAAAAAGGCCTAAAATGCATCTTAGGCCTGAAAAAATGTTGAAATCTTTGGAGGCCCAAAAAAGGGGTTTACAGGCATCGTAGACCCCCTAAAGTCTGTAAAATGTTGGTGGCCCAAAAACATTGTGAGAGATCTCTGAATGTCCCAAAAACATTTACAGCCTGAAAGGGGCATTAACCCACATCCTAGACCACTGTAATTCTCCAAAATATTTTTGCCATGAAAAATGCATCCTACATCCCCGAAAGTACAGAATATGTTAGCAGCCCAAAAAAGGCCTTAAAATGCATCTTAGGCCGGCAAAAATGTTGAAATCTTTGGAGGCCCAAAAAAGGGGTTTACAGGCATCGTAGACCACCTAAAGTCCAGAAAATGTTGGTGGCCCAAAAGCAGTGTGAGAGAGCTCGGAATGTCCCAAAAGCATTTGCAGCTTGAAAGGGGCATTAACCTGCATCCTAGACCACTGAAATTCCCAAAAATATTTTTGCCACGAAAAATGCATCCTACCCCCCTGAAAGTACAGAATATGTTAGCAGCCCAAAAAAGGCCTTAAATGCATTTTAGGCCTGCAAAAATGTTGAAATGTTTGGAGGCCCAAAAAAAAGGTTTACAGGCATCGTAGACCCACTAAAGTCCAGAAAATGTTGGTGGCCCAAAAACATTGTGAGAGAGCTCTGAATGTCGCAAAAACATTTGCAGCCTGAAAGGGGCATTAACCCAAATCCTAGACCACTGAAATTACCAAAAATATTTCTGGCACGAAAAATGCATCCTACACCCCTGAAAGTTCAGAAAATGTTAGCAGCCCAAAAAGGCCTTAAAATGCATCTTAGGCCTGCAAAAATGTTGAAATGTTTGGATGCCCAAAAAAGGGGTTTACAGGCATCGTAGACCCCCTAAAGTCCAGAATATGTCGGTGGCCCAAAAACGGTGTGAGAGAGCTCTGAATCTCCCAAAAACATTTGCAGTCTGAAAAGGACATTAACCCGCATGCTAGACCCCTGAAATTCCCAAAAATATTTTTGGCACGAAAAATGCATCCTACAACCCTGAAAGTTCAGAATATGTCAGCATTCCAAAAAAGGCCTTAAAATGCATCTTAGGCCTGAAAAAATGTTGAAATCTTTGGAGGCCCAAAAAAGGGGTTTACAGGCATCGTAGACCCCCTAAAGTCTGGAAAATGGTGGTGGCCCAAAAACATTGTGAGACATCTCTGAATGTCCCAAAAACATTTACAGCCTGAAAGGGGCATTAACACACATCCTAGACCACTGTAATTCTCCAAAATATTTTTGCCACGAAAAATGCATCCTACATCCCCGAAAGTACAGAATATGTTAGCAGCCCAAAAAAGGCCTTAAAATGCATCTTAGGCCGGCAAAAATGTTGAAATCTTTGGAGGCCCAAAAAAGGGGTTTACAGGCATCGTAGACCACCTAAAGTCCAGAAAATGTTCGTGGCCCAAAAGCAGTGTGAGAGAGCTTGGAATGTCCCAAAAGCATTTTCAGCTTGAAAGGGGCATTAACCCGCATCCTAGACCACTGAAATTCCCAAAAATATTTTTGGCACGAAAAATGCATCCTACCCCCCTGAAAGTACAGAATATGTTAGCAGCCCAAAAAAGGCCTTAAATGCGTTTTAGGCCTGCAAAAATGTTGAAATGTTTGGAGCCCCAAAAAAAAGGTTTACAGGCAACGTAGACCCCCTAAAGTCCAGAAAATGTTGGTGGCCCAAAAACATTGTGAGAGAGCTCTGAATGTCCCAAAAACATTTGCAGCCTGAAAGGGGCATTAACCCAAATCCTAGACCACTGAAATTCCCAAAAATATTTTTGGCACGAAAAATGCATCCTAAACCCCTGAAAGTACAGAATATGTTAGCAGCCCAAAAAAGGCCTTAAATGCAATTTAGGCCTGCAAAAATGTTGAAATGTTTGGAGGCCCAAAAAAAAGGTTTACCCGCATCGTAGACCCCCTAAAGTCCAGAAAATGTTGGTGGCCCAAATACATTGTGAGAGAGCTCTGAATGTCCCAAAAACATTAGCAGCCCAAAAGGGGCATTAACCCAAATCCTAGACCACTGAAATTACCAAAAATATTTCTGGCACCAAAAATGCATCCTACACCCCTGAAAGTTCAGAAAATGTTAGCAGCCCAAAAAAGGCCTTAAAATGCATCTTAGGCCTGCAAAAATGTTGAAATGTTTGGATGCCCAAAAAAGGGGTTTACAGGCATCGTAGACCCCCTAAAGTTCAGAAAATGTTGGTGGCCCAAAAACAGTGTGAGAGAGCTCTGAGTGTCCCAAAAGCATTTGCAGCCTGAAAGAGGCATTAACCCACATCCTAGACCACTGAAATTCCCAAAACAAAAATATTTTTGCCACGAAAAATGGATCCTACAACCCCGAAAGTACAGAATATGTTAGCAGCCCAAAAAAGGCCTTAAAATGCATCTTAGGCCGGCAAAAATGTTGAAATCTTTGGAGGCCCAAAAAAGGGGTTTACAGGCATCGTAGACCACCTAAAGTCCAGAAAATGTTGGTGGCCCAAAAGCAGTGTGAGAGAGCTCGGAATGTCCCAAAAGCATTTGCAGCTTGAAAGGGGCATTAACCCGCATCCTAGACCACTGAAATTCCCAAAAATATTTTTGGCACGAAAAATGCATCCTACCCTCCTGAAAGTTCAGAAAATGTTAGCAGCCCAAAAAGGCCTTAAAATGCATCTTAGGCCTGCAAAAATGTTGAAATGTTTGGATGCCCGAAAAAGGGGTTTATAGGCATCGTAGACCCCCTAAAGTCCAGAATATGTCGGTGGCCCAAAAACGGTGTGAGAGAGCTCTGAATCTCCCAAAAACATTTGCAGTCTGAAAAGGACATTAACCCGCATGCTAGACCCCTGAAATTCCAAAAATATTTTTGGCACGAAAAATGCATCCTACAACCCTGAAAGTTCAGAATATGTCAGCATTCCAAAAAAGGCCTTAAAATGCATCTTAGGCCTGAAAAAATGTTGAAATCTTTGGAGGCCCAAAAAAGGGGTTTACAGGCATCGTAGACCCCCTAAAGTCTGGAAAATGGTGGTGGCCCAAAAACATTGTGAGAGATCTCTGAATGTCCCAAAAACATTTACAGCCTGAAAGGGGCATTAACCCACATCCTAGACCACTGTAATTCTCCAAAATATTTTTGCCACGAAAAATGCATCCTACATCCCCGAAAGTACAGAATATGTTAGCAGCCCAAAAAAGGCCTTAAATGCGTTTTAGGCCTGCAAAAATGTTGAAATGTTTGGAGGCCCAAAAAAAAGGTTTACAGGCATCGCAGACCCCCTAAAGTCCAGAAAATGTTGGTGGCCCAAAAACATTGTGAGAGAGCTCTGAATGTCCCAAAAACATTTGCAGCCTGAAAGGGGCATTAACCCAAATCCTAGACCACTGAAATTCCCAAAAATATTTTTGGCACGAAAAATGCATCCTAAACCCCTGAAAGTACAGAATATTTTAGCAGCCCAAAAAAGGCCTTAAATGCAATTTAGGCCTGCAAAAATGTTGAAATGTTTGGAGGCCCAAAAAAAAGGTTTACCCGCATCGTAGACCCCCTAAAGTCCAGAAAATGTTGGTGGCCCAAAGACATTGTGAGAGAGCTCTGAATGTCCCAAAAACATTAGCAGCCCAAAAGGGGCATTAACCCAAATCCTAGACCACTGAAATTACCAAAAATATTTTTGGCACGAAAAATGCATACTACACCCCTGAAAGTTCAGAAAATGTTAGCAGCCCAAAAAAGGCCTTAAAATGCATCTTAGGCCGGCAAAAATGTTGAAATCTTTGGAGGCCGAAAAAAGGGGTTTACAGGCATCGTAGACCACCTAAAGTCCAAAAAATGTTGGTGGCCCAAAAGCAGTGTGAGAGAGCTCGGAATGTCCCAAAAGCATTTGCAGCTTGAAAGGGGCATTAACCCGCATCCTAGACCACTGAAATTCCCAAAAATATTTTTGGCACGAAAAATGCATCCTACCCCCCTGAAAGTACAGAATATGTTAGCAGCCCAAAAAAGGCCTTAAATGCATTTTAGGCCTGCAAAAAATGTTGAAATGTTTGGAGGCCCAAAAAAAAGGTTTACAGGCATCGTAGACCCCCTAAAGTCCAGAAAATGTTGGTGGCCCAAAAACATTGTGAGAGAGCTCTGAATGTCCCAAAAACATTTGCAGCCTGAAAGGGGCATTAACCCAAATCCTAGACCACTGAAATTACCAAAAATATTTCTGGCACGAAAAATGCATCCTACACCCCTGAAAGTTCAGAAAATGTTAGCAGCCCAAAAAGGCCTTAAAATGCATCTTAGGCCGGCAAAAATGTTGAAATGTTTGGATGCCCAAAAAAGGGGTTTACAGGCATCGTAGACCCCCTAAAGTCCAGAATATGTCGGTGGCCCAAAAAAACGGTGTGAGAGAGCTCTGAATCTCCCAAAAACATTTGCAGTCTGAAAAGGACATTAACCCGCATGCTAGACCCCTGAAATTCCCAAAAATATTTTTGGCACGAAAAATGCATCCTACAACCCTGAAAGTTCAGAATATGTCAGCATTCCAAAAAAGGCCTTAAAATGCATCTTAGGCCCGAAAAAATGTTGAAATCTTTGGAGGCCCAAAAAAGGGGTTTACAGGCATCGTAGACCCCCTAAAGTCTGGAAAATGTTGGTGGCCCAAAAACATTGTGAGAGATCTCTGAATGTCCCAAAAACATTTACAGCCTGAAAGGGGCATTAACCCACATCCTAGACCACTGTAATTCTCCAAAATATTTTTGCCACGAAAAATGCATCCTACATCCCCGAAAGTACAGAATATGTTAGCAGCCCAAAAAAGGCCTTAAAATGCATCTTAGGCCGGCAAAAATGTTGAAATCTTTGGAGGCCCAAAAAAGGGTTTACAGGCATCGTAGACCCCCTAAAGTCCAGAAAATGTTGGTGGCCCAAAAACATTGTGAGAGAGCTCTGAATGTCCCAAAAACATTTGCAGCCTGAAAGGGGCATTAACCCAAATCCTAGACCACTGAAATTCCCAAAAATATTTTTGGCACGAAAAATGCATCCTAAACCCCTGAAAGTACAGAATATGTTAGCAGCCCAAAAAAGGCCTTAAATGCAATTTAGGCCTGCAAAAATGTTGACATTTTTGGAAGCCAAAAAAAAAGGTTTAGCGGCATCGTAGACCCCCTAACGTCCAGAAAATGTTGGTGGCCCAAAGACATTGTGAGAGAGCTCTGAATGTCCCAAAAACATTAGCAGCCCAAAAGGGGCATTAACCCAAATCCTAGACCACTGAAATTACCAAAAATATTTCTAGCACGGAAAATGCATCCTACACCCCTGAAAGTTTAGAAAATGTTAGCAGCCCAAAAAAGGCCTTAAAATACATCTTAGGCCTGCAAAAATGTTGAAATGTTTGGATGCCCAAAAAAGGGGTTTACAGGCATCGTAGACCCCCTAAAGTTCAGAAAATGTTGGTGGCCCAAAAACAGTGTGAGAGAGCTCGGAATGTCCCAAAAGCATTTGCAGCTTGAAAGGGGCATTAACCCGCATCCTAGACCACTGAAATTCCCAAAAATATTTTTGGCACGAAAAATGCATCCTACCCCCCTGAACGTACAGAATATGTTAGCAGCCGAAAAAAGGCCTTAAATGCATTTTAGGCCTGCAAAAATGTTGAAATGTTTGGAGGGCCCAAAAAAAAGTTTACAGGCATCGTAGACCCCCTAAAGTCCAGAAAATGTTGGTGGCCCAAAAACATTGTGAGAGAGCTCTGAATGTCCCAAAAACATTTGCAGCCTGAAAGGGGCATTAACCCAAATCCTAGACCACTGAAATTACCAAAAATATTTCTGGCACGAAAAATGCATCCTACACCCCTGAAAGTTCAGAAAATGTTAGCAGCCCAAAAAGGCCTTAAAATGCAACTTAGGCCTGCAAAAATGTTGAAATGTTTGGATGCCCGAAAAAGGGGTTTACAGGCATCGTAGACCCCCTAAAGTCCAGAATATGTCAGTGGCCCAAAAACGGTGTGAGAGAGCTCTGAATCTCCCAAAAACATTTGCAGTCTGAAAAGGACATTAACCCGCATGCTAGACCCCTGAAATTCCCAAAAATATTTTTGGCACGAAAAATGCATCCTACAACCCTGAAAGTTCAGAATATGTCAGCATTCCAAAAAAGGCCTAAAATGCATCTTAGGCCTGAAAAAATGTTGAAATCTTTGGAGGTCCAAAAAAGGGGATTACAGGCATCGTAGACCCCCTAAAGTCTGTAAAATGTTGGTGGCCCAAAAACATTGTGAGAGATCTCTGAATGTCCCAAAAGCATTTGCAGCTTGAAAGGGGCATTAACCCGCATCCTAGACCACTGAAATTACCAAAAATATTTCTGGCACGAAAAATGCATCCTACAACCCTGAAAGTTCAGAATATGTCAGCATTCCAAAAAAGGCCTAAAATGCATCTTAGGCCTGAAAAAATGTTGAAATCTTTGGAGGCCCAAAAAAGGGGTTTACAGGCATCGTAGACCCCCTAAAGTCTGGAAAATGTTGGTGGCCCAAAAACATTGTGCGAGATCTCTGAATGTCCCAAAAACATTTACAGCCTGAAAGGGGCATTAACCCACATCCTAGACCACTGTAATTCTCCAAAATATTTTTGCCACGAAAAATGCATCCTACGTCCCCGAAAGTACAGAATATGTTAGCAGCCCAAAAAAGGCCTTAAAATGCATCCTAGGCTGGCAAAAATGTTGAAATCTTTGGAGGCCCAAAAAAGGGGTTTACAGGCATCGTTGACCACCTAAAGTCCAGAAAATGTTGGTGGCCCAAAAACATTGTGAGAGATCTCTGAATGTCCCAAAAACATTTGCAGTCTGAAAAGGACATTAACCCGCATGCTAGACCCCTGAAATTCCCAAAAATATTTTTGGCACAAAAAATGCATCCTACACCCCTGAAAGTTCAGAAAATGTTAGCAGCCCAAAAAGGCCTTAAAATGCATCTTAGGCCTGCAAAAATGTTGAAATGTTTGGATGCCCAAAAAGGGGTGTATAGGCATCGTAGAACCCCTAAAGTCCAGAATATGTCGGTGGCCCAAAAACGGTGTGAGAGAGCTCTGAATCTCCCAAAAACATTTGCAGTCTGAAAAGGACATTAACCCGCATGCTAGACCCCTGAAATTCCCAAAAATATTTTTGGCACGAAAAATGCATCCTACAACCCTGAAAGTTCAGAATATGTCAGCATTCCAAAAAAGGCCTTAAAATGCATCTTAGGCCTGAAAAAATGTTGAAATCTTTGGAGGCCCAAAAAAGGGGTTTTTACAGGCATCGTAGACCCCCTAAAGTCTGGAAATTTTGGTGGCCCAAAAGCAGTGTGAGAGAGCTCGGAATGTCCCAAAAGCATTTGCAGCTTGAAAGGGGCATTAACCCGCATCCTAGACCACTGAAATTCCCAAAAATATTTTTGGCACGAAAAATGCATCCTACCCCCCTGAACGTACAGAATATGTTAGCAGCCGAAAAAAGGCCTTAAATGCATTTTAGGCCTGCAAATATGTTGAAATGTTTGGAGGGCCAAAAAAAAAGTTTACAGGCATCGTAGACCCCCTAAAGTCCAGAAAATGTTGGTGGCCCAAAAACATTGTGAGAGAGCTCTGAATGTCCCAAAAACATTTGCAGCCTGAAAGGGGCATTAACCCAAATCCTAGACCACTGAAATTACCAAAAATATTTCTGGCACGAAAAATGCATCCAACACCCCTGAAAGTTCAGAAAATGTTAGCAGCCCAAAAAGGCCTTAAAATGCAACTTAGGCCTGCAAAAATGTTGAAATGTTTGGATGCCCGAAAAAGGGGTTTACAGGCATCGTAGACCCCCTAAAGTCCAGAATATGTCAGTGGCCCAAAAACGGTGTGAGAGAGCTCTGAATCTCCCAAAAACATTTGCAGTCTGAAAAGGACATTAACCCGCATGCTAGACCCCTGAAATTCCCAAAAATATTTTTGGCACGAAAAATGCATCCTACAACCCTGAAAGTTCAGAATATGTCAGCATTCCAAAAAAGGCCTTAAAATGCATCTTAGGCCTGAAAAAATGTTGAAATCTTTGGAGGCCCAAAAAAGGGGTTTACAGGCATCGTAGACCCCCTAAAGTCTGGAAAATGTTGGTGGCCCAAAAACATTGTGCGAGATCTCTGAATGTCCCAAAAACATTTACAGCCTGAAAGGGGCATTAACCCACATCCTAGACCACTGTAATTCTCCAAAATATTTTTGCCACGAAAAATGCATCCTACGTCCCCGAAAGTACAGAATATGTTAGCAGCCCAAAAAAGGCCTTAAAATGCATCTTAGGCCGGCAAAAATGTTGAAATCTTTGGAGGCCCAAAAAAGGGGTTTACAGGCATCGTTGACCACCTAAAGTCCAGAAAATGTTGGTGGCCCAAAAACATTGTGAGAGAGCTCTGAATGTCCCAAAAACATTTGCAGCCTGAAAGGGGCATTAACCCAAATCCTAGACCACTGAAATTCCCAAAAATATTTTTGGCACGAAAAATGCATCCTAAACCCCTGAAAGTACAGAATATGTTAGCAGCCCAAAAAAGGCCTTAAATGCAATTTAGGCCTGCAAAAATGTTGACATTTTTGGAAGCCAAAAAAAAAGGTTTAGCGGCATCGTAGACCCCCTAACGTCCAGAAAATGTTGGTGGCCCAAAGACATTGTGAGAGAGCTCTGAATGTCCCAAAAACATTAGCAGCCCAAAAGGGGCATTAACCCAAATCCTAGACCACTGAAATTACCAAAAATATTTCTGGCACGAAAAATGCATCCTACACCCCTGAAAGTTTAGAAAATGTTAGCAGCCCAAAAAAGGCCTTAAAATACATCTTAGGCCTGCAAAAATGTTGAAATGTTTGGATGCCCAAAAAAGGGGTTTACAGGCATCGTAGACCCCCTAAAGTTCAGAAAATGTTGGTGGCCCAAAAACAGTGTGAGAGAGCTCGGAATGTCCCAAAAGCATTTGCAGCTTGAAAGGGGCATTAACCCGCATCCTAGACCACTGAAATTCCCAAAAATATTTTTGGCACGAAAAATGCATCCTACCCCCCTGAACGTACAGAATATGTTAGCAGCCGAAAAAAGGCCTTAAATGCATTTTAGGCCTGCAAAAATGTTGAAATGTTTGGAGGGCCCAAAAAAAAGTTTACAGGCATCGTAGACCCCCTAAAGTCCAGAAAATGTTGGTGGCCCAAAAACATTGTGAGAGAGCTCTGAATGTCCCAAAAACATTTGCAGCCTGAAAGGGGCATTAACCCAAATCCTAGACCACTGAAATTACCAAAAATATTTCTGGCACGAAAAATGCATCCTACACCCCTGAAAGTTCAGAAAATGTTAGCAGCCCAAAAAGGCCTTAAAATGCAACTTAGGCCTGCAAAAATGTTGAAATGTTTGGATGCCCGAAAAAGGGGTTTACAGGCATCGTAGACCCCCTAAAGTCCAGAATATGTCAGTGGCCCAAAAACGGTGTGAGAGAGCTCTGAATCTCCCAAAAACATTTGCAGTCTGAAAAGGACATTAACCCGCATGCTAGACCCCTGAAATTCCCAAAAATATTTTTGGCACGAAAAATGCATCCTACAACCCTGAAAGTTCAGAATATGTCAGCATTCCAAAAAAGGCCTAAAATGCATCTTAGGCCTGAAAAAATGTTGAAATCTTTGGAGGTCCAAAAAAGGGGATTACAGGCATCGTAGACCCCCTAAAGTCTGTAAAATGTTGGTGGCCCAAAAACATTGTGAGAGATCTCTGAATGTCCCAAAAGCATTTGCAGCTTGAAAGGGGCATTAACCCGCATCCTAGACCACTGAAATTACCAAAAATATTTCTGGCACGAAAAATGCATCCTACAACCCTGAAAGTTCAGAATATGTCAGCATTCCAAAAAAGGCCTAAAATGCATCTTAGGCCTGAAAAAATGTTGAAATCTTTGGAGGCCCAAAAAAGGGGTTTACAGGCATCGTAGACCCCCTAAAGTCTGGAAAATGTTGGTGGCCCAAAAACATTGTGCGAGATCTCTGAATGTCCCAAAAACATTTACAGCCTGAAAGGGGCATTAACCCACATCCTAGACCACTGTAATTCTCCAAAATATTTTTGCCACGAAAAATGCATCCTACGTCCCCGAAAGTACAGAATATGTTAGCAGCCCAAAAAAGGCCTTAAAATGCATCCTAGGCTGGCAAAAATGTTGAAATCTTTGGAGGCCCAAAAAAGGGGTTTACAGGCATCGTTGACCACCTAAAGTCCAGAAAATGTTGGTGGCCCAAAAACATTGTGAGAGATCTCTGAATGTCCCAAAAACATTTGCAGTCTGAAAAGGACATTAACCCGCATGCTAGACCCCTGAAATTCCCAAAAATATTTTTGGCACAAAAAATGCATCCTACACCCCTGAAAGTTCAGAAAATGTTAGCAGCCCAAAAAGGCCTTAAAATGCATCTTAGGCCTGCAAAAATGTTGAAATGTTTGGATGCCCAAAAAGGGGTGTATAGGCATCGTAGAACCCCTAAAGTCCAGAATATGTCGGTGGCCCAAAAACGGTGTGAGAGAGCTCTGAATCTCCCAAAAACATTTGCAGTCTGAAAAGGACATTAACCCGCATGCTAGACCCCTGAAATTCCCAAAAATATTTTTGGCACGAAAAATGCATCCTACAACCCTGAAAGTTCAGAATATGTCAGCATTCCAAAAAAGGCCTTAAAATGCATCTTAGGCCTGAAAAAATGTTGAAATCTTTGGAGGCCCAAAAAAGGGGTTTTTACAGGCATCGTAGACCCCCTAAAGTCTGGAAATTTTGGTGGCCCAAAAGCAGTGTGAGAGAGCTCGGAATGTCCCAAAAGCATTTGCAGCTTGAAAGGGGCATTAACCCGCATCCTAGACCACTGAAATTCCCAAAAATATTTTTGGCACGAAAAATGCATCCTACCCCCCTGAACGTACAGAATATGTTAGCAGCCGAAAAAAGGCCTTAAATGCATTTTAGGCCTGCAAATATGTTGAAATGTTTGGAGGGCCAAAAAAAAAGTTTACAGGCATCGTAGACCCCCTAAAGTCCAGAAAATGTTGGTGGCCCAAAAACATTGTGAGAGAGCTCTGAATGTCCCAAAAACATTTGCAGCCTGAAAGGGGCATTAACCCAAATCCTAGACCACTGAAATTACCAAAAATATTTCTGGCACGAAAAATGCATCCAACACCCCTGAAAGTTCAGAAAATGTTAGCAGCCCAAAAAGGCCTTAAAATGCAACTTAGGCCTGCAAAAATGTTGAAATGTTTGGATGCCCGAAAAAGGGGTTTACAGGCATCGTAGACCCCCTAAAGTCCAGAATATGTCAGTGGCCCAAAAACGGTGTGAGAGAGCTCTGAATCTCCCAAAAACATTTGCAGTCTGAAAAGGACATTAACCCGCATGCTAGACCCCTGAAATTCCCAAAAATATTTTTGGCACGAAAAATGCATCCTACAACCCTGAAAGTTCAGAATATGTCAGCATTCCAAAAAAGGCCTTAAAATGCATCTTAGGCCTGAAAAAATGTTGAAATCTTTGGAGGCCCAAAAAAGGGGTTTACAGGCATCGTAGACCCCCTAAAGTCTGGAAAATGTTGGTGGCCCAAAAACATTGTGCGAGATCTCTGAATGTCCCAAAAACATTTACAGCCTGAAAGGGGCATTAACCCACATCCTAGACCACTGTAATTCTCCAAAATATTTTTGCCACGAAAAATGCATCCTACGTCCCCGAAAGTACAGAATATGTTAGCAGCCCAAAAAAGGCCTTAAAATGCATCTTAGGCTGGCAAAAATGTTGAAATCTTTGGAGGCCCAAAAAAGGGGTTTACAGGCATCGTTGACCACCTAAAGTCCAGAAAATGTTGGTGGCCCAAAAGCAGTGTGAGAGAGCTCGGAATGTCCCAAAAGCATTTGCAGCTTGAAAGGGGCATTAACCTGCATCCTAGACCACTGAAATTCCCAAAAATATTTTTGGCACGAAAAATGCATCCTACCCCCCTGAAAGTACAGAATATGTTAGCAGCCCAAAAAAGGCCTTAAATGCATTTTAGGCCTGCAAAAATGTTGAAATGTTTGGATGCCCAAAAAAGGGGTTTACAGGCATCGTAGACCCCCTAAAGTTCAGAAAATGTTGGTGGCCCAAAAACAGTGTGAGAGAGCTCTGAATGTCCCAAAAGCATTTGCAGCCTGAAAGGGGCATTAACCCACATCCTAGACCACTGAAATTCCCAAAACAAAAATATTTTTGCCACGAAAAATGGATCCTACAACCCCGAAAGTACAGAATATGTTAGCAGCCCGAAAAAGGCCTTAAAATGCATCTTAGGCTGCAAAAATATTGAAATCTTTGGAGGCCCAAAAAAGGGGTTTACAGGCATCGTAGACCCCCTAAAGTCTGTAAAATGTTGGTGGCCCAAAAACATTGTGAGATATCTCTGAATGTCCCAAAAACATTTGCAGTCTGAAAAGGACATTAACCCACATCCTAGACCACTGTAATTCTCCAAAATATTTTTGCCACGAAAAATGCATCCTACATCCCCGAAAGTACAGAATATGTTAGCAGCCCAAAAAAGGCCTTAAAATGCATCTTAGGCCGGCAAAAATGTTGAAATCTTTGGAGGCCCAAAAAAGGGTTTACAGGCATCGTAGACCCCCTAAAGTCCAGAAAATGTTGGTGGCCCAAAAACATTGTGAGAGAGCTCTGAATGTCCCAAAAACATTTGCAGCCTGAAAGGGGCATTAACCCAAATCCTAGACCACTGAAATTACCAAAAATATTTCTGGCACGAAAAATGCATCCTACACCCCTGAAAGTTCAGAAAATGTTAGCAGCCCAAAAAGGCCTTAAAATGCATCTTAGGCCTGCAAAAATGTTGAAATGTTTGGATGCCCAAAAAGGGGTTTATAGGCATCGTAGAACCCCTAAAGTCCAGAATATGTCGGTGGCCCAAAAACGGTGTGAGAGAGCTCTGAATCTCCCAAAAACATTTGCAGTCTGAAAAGGACATTAACCCGCATGCTAGACCCCTGAAATTCCCAAAAATATTTTTGGCACGAAAAATGCATCCTACAACCCTGAAAGTTCAGAATATGTCAGCATTCCAAAAAAGGCCTTAAAATGCATCTTAGGCCTGAAAAAATGTTGAAATCTTTGGAGGCCCAAAAAAGGGGTTTTTACAGGCATCGTAGACCCCCTAAAGTCTGCAAATTTTGGTGGCCCAAAAACATTGTGAGAGTTCTCTGAATGTCCCAAAAACATTTACAGCCTGAAAGGGGCATTAACCCACATCCTAGACCACTGTAATTCTCCAAAATATTTTTGCCACGAAAAATGCATCCTACATCCCCGAAAGTACAGAATATGTGAGCAGCCCAAAAAAGGCCTTAAAATGCATCTTAGGCCAGCAAAAATGTTGAAATCTTTGGTGGCCCAAAAAAGGGGTTTACAGGCATCGTAGACCACCTAAAGTCCAGAAAATGTTGGTGGCCCAAAAGCAGTGTGAGAGAGCTCGGAATGTCCCAAAAGCATTTGCAGCTTGAAAGGGGCATTAACCCGCATCCTAGACCACTGAAATTCCCAAAAATATTTTTGGCACGAAAAATGCATCCTACCCCCCTGAACGTACAGAATATGTTAGCAGCCGAAAAAAGGCCTTAAATGCATTTTAGGCCTGCAAAAATGTTGAAATGTTTGGAGGGCCAAAAAAAAAGTTTACAGGCATCGTAGACCCCCTAAAGTCCAGAAAATGTTGGTGGCCCAAAAACATTGTGAGAGAGCTCTGAATGTCCCAAAAACATTTGCAGCCTGAAAGGGGCATTAACCCAAATCCTAGACCACTGAAATTACCAAAAATATTTCTGGCACGAAAAATGCATCCTACACCCCTGAAAGTTCAGAAAATGTTAGCAGCCCAAAAAGGCCTTAAAATGCAACTTAGGCCTGCAAAAATGTTGAAATGTTTGGATGCCCGAAAAAGGGGTTTACAGGCATCGTAGACCCCCTAAAGTCCAGAATATGTCAGTGGCCCAAAAACGGTGTGAGAGAGCTCTGAATCTCCCAAAAACATTTGCAGTCTGAAAAGGACATTAACCCGCATGCTAGACCCCTGAAATTCCCAAAAATATTTTTGGCACGAAAAATGCATCCTACAACCCTGAAAGTTCAGAATATGTCAGCATTCCAAAAAAGGCCTTAAAATGCATCTTAGGCCTGAAAAAATGTTGAAATCTTTGGAGGCCCAAAAAAGGGGTTTACAGGCATCGTAGACCCCCTAAAGTCTGGAAAATGTTGGTGGCCCAAAAACATTGTGCGAGATCTCTGAATGTCCCAAAAACATTTACAGCCTGAAAGGGGCATTAACCCACATCCCAGACCACTGTAATTCTCCAAAATATTTTTGCCACGAAAAATGCATCCTACGTCCCCGAAAGTACAGAATATGTTAGCAGCCCAAAAAAGGCCTTAAAATGCATCTTAGGCTGGCAAAAATGTTGAAATCTTTGGAGGCCCAAAAAAGGGGTTTACAGGCATCGTTGACCACCTAAAGTCCAGAAAATGTTGGTGGCCCAAAAGCAGTGTGAGAGAGCTCGGAATGTCCCAAAAGCATTTGCAGCTTGAAAGGGGCATTAACCTGCATCCTAGACCACTGAAATTCCCAAAAATATTTTTGGCACGAAAAATGCATCCCACCCCCCTGAAAGTACAGAATATGTTAGCAGCCCAAAAAAGGCCTTAAATGGATTTTAGGCCTGCAAAAATGTTGAAATGTTTGGATGCCCAAAAATGGGGTTTACAGGCATCGTAGACCCCCTAAAGTTCAGAAAATGTTGGTGGCCCAAAAACAGTGTGAGAGAGCTCTGAATGTCCCAAAAGCATTTGCAGCCTGAAAGGGGCATTAACCCACATCCTAGACCACTGAAATTCCCAAAACAAAAATATTTTTGCCACGAAAAATGGATCCTACAACCCCGAAAGTACAGAATATGTTAGCAGCCCGAAAAAGGCCTTAAAATGCATCTTAGGCCTGCAAAAATGTTGAAATCTTTGGAGGCCCAAAAATGGGTTTACAGGCATCGTAGACCCCCTAAAGTCTGTAAAATGTTGGTGGCCCAAAAACATTGTGAGAGATCTCTGAATGTCCCAAAAACACTTGCAGTCTGAAAAGGACATTAACCCGCATGCTAGACCCCTGAAATTCCCAAACATATTTTTGGCACGAAAAATGCATCCTACAACCCTGAAAGTTCAGAATATGTCAGCATTCCAAAAAAGGCCTTAAAATGCATCTTAGGCCCGAAAAAATGTTGAAATCTTTGGAGGCCCAAAAAAGGGGTTTACAGGCATCGTAGACCCCCTAAAGTCTGGAAAATGTTGGTGGCCCAAAAACATTGTGAGAGATCTCTGAATGTCCCAAAAACATTTACAGCCTGAAAGGGGCATTAACCCACATCCTAGACCACTGTAATTCTCCAAAATATTTTTGCCACGAAAAATGCATCCTACATCCCCGAAAGTACAGAATATGTTAGCAGCCCAAAAAAGGCCTTAAAATGCATCTTAGGCCGGCAAAAATGTTGAAATCTTTGGAGGCCCAAAAAAGGGTTTACAGGCATCGTAGACCCCCTAAAGTCCAGAAAATGTTGGTGGCCCAAAAACATTGTGAGAGAGCTCTGAATGTCCCAAAAACATTTGCAGCCTGAAAGGGGCATTAACCCAAATCCTAGACCACTGAAATTACCAAAAATATTTCTGGCACGAAAAATGCATCCTACACCCCTGAAAGTTCAGAAAATGTTAGCAGCCCAAAAAGGCCTTAAAATGCATCTTAGGCCTGCAAAAATGTTGAAATGTTTGGATGCCCAAAAAGGGGTTTATAGGCATCGTAGAACCCCTAAAGTCCAGAATATGTCGGTGGCCCAAAAACGGTGTGAGAGAGCTCTGAATCTCCCAAAAACATTTGCAGTCTGAAAAGGGCATTAACCCGCATGCTAGACCCCTGAAATTCCCAAAAATATTTTTGGCACGAAAAATGCATCCTACAACCCTGAAAGTTCAGAATATGTCAGCATTCCAAAAAAGGCCTTAAGATGCATCTTAGGCCTGAAAAAATGTTGAAATCTTTGGAGGCCCAAAAAAGGGGTTTTTACAGGCATCGTAGACCCCCTAAAGTCTGCAAATTTTGGTGGCCCAAAAACATTGTGAGAGTTCTCTGAATGTCCCAAAAACATTTACAGCCTGAAAGGGGCATTAACCCACATCCTAGACCACTGTAATTCTCCAAAATATTTTTGCCACGAAAAATGCATCCTACATCCCCGAAAGTACAGAATATGTGAGCAGCCCAAAAAAGGCCTTAAAATGCATCTTAGGCCGGCAAAAATGTTGAAATCTTTGGTGGCCCAAAAAAGGGGTTTACAGGCATCGTAGACCACCTAAAGTCCAGAAAATGTTGGTGGCCCAAAAGCAGTGTGAGAGAGCTCGGAATGTCCCAAAAGCATTTGCAGCTTGAAAGGGGCATTAACCCGCATCCTAGACCACTGAAATTCCCAAAAATATTTTTGGCACGAAAAATGCATCCTACCCTCCTGAACGTACAGAATATGTTAGCAGCCGAAAAAAGGCCTTAAATGCATTTTAGGCCTGCAAAAATGTTGAAATGTTTGGAGGGCCAAAAAAAAAGTTTACAGGCATCGTAGACCCCCTAAAGTCCAGAAAATGTTGGTGGCCCAAAAACATTGTGAGAGAGCTCTGAATGTCCCAAAAACATTTGCAGCCTGAAAGGGGCATTAACCCAAATCCTAGACCACTGAAATTACCAAAAATATTTCTGGCACGAAAAATGCATCCTACACCCCTGAAAGTTCAGAAAATGTTAGCAGCACAAAAAGGCCTTAAAATGCAACTTAGGCCTGCAAAAATGTTGAAATGTTTGGATGCCCGAAAAAGGGGTTTACAGGCATCGTAGACCCCCTAAAGTCCAGAATATGTCAGTGGCCCAAAAATGGTGTGAGAGAGCTCTGAATCTCCCAAAAACATTTGCAGTCTGAAAAGGACATTAACCCGCATGCTAGACCCCTGAAATTCCCAAAAATATTTTTGGCACGAAAAATGCATCCTACAACCCTGAAAGTTCAGAATATGTCAGCATTCCAAAAAAGGCCTTAAAATGCATCTTAGGCCTGAAAAAATGTTGAAATCTTTGGAGGCCCAAAAAAGGGGTTTACAGGCATCGTAGACCCCCTAAAGTCTGGAAAATGTTGGTGGCCCAAAAACATTGTGCGAGATCTCTGAATGTCCCAAAAACATTTACAGCCTGAAAGGGGCATTAACCCACATCCCAGACCACTGTAATTCTCCAAAATATTTTTGCCACGAAAAATGCATCCTACGTCCCCGAAAGTACAGAATATGTTAGCAGCCCAAAAAAGGCCTTAAAATGCATCTTAGGCTGGCAAAAATGTTGAAATCTTTGGAGGCCCAAAAAAGGGGTTTACAGGCATCGTTGACCACCTAAAGTCCAGAAAATGTTGGTGGCCCAAAAGCAGTCTGAGAGAGCTCGGAATGTCCCAAAAGCATTTGCAGCTTGAAAGGGGCATTAACCTGCATCCTAGACCACTGAAATTCCCAAAAATATTTTTGGCACGAAAAATGCATCCTACCCCCCTGAAAGTACAGAATATGTTAGCAGCCCAAAAAAGGCCTTAAATGGATTTTAGGCCTGCAAAAATGTTG
Organism: Ambystoma mexicanum; assembly: GCF_040938575.1. NCBI lineage: Eukaryota > Metazoa > Chordata > Amphibia > Caudata > Ambystomatidae > Ambystoma > Ambystoma mexicanum. Next base: position 601,856,841 of record NC_090929.1, on the reverse strand, counting down.
AAATGTTTGGATGCCCAAAAAAGGGGTTTACAGGCATCGTAGACCCCCTAAAGTTCAGAAAATGTTGGTGGCCCAAAAACAGTGTGAGAGAGCTCTGAATGTCCCAAAAGCATTTGCAGCCTGAAAGGGGCATTAACCCACATCCTAGACCACTGAAATTCCCAAAACAAAAATATTTTTGCCACGAAAAATGGATCCTACAACCCCGAAAGTACAGAATATGTTAGCAGCCCGAAAAAGGCCTTAAAATGCATCTTAGGCCTGCAAAAATGTTGAAATCTTTGGAGGCCCAAAAAAGGGGTTTACAGGCATCGTAGACCCCCTTAAGTCTGTAAAATGTTGGTGGCCCAAAAACATTGTGAGAGATCTCTGAATGTCCCAAAAACACTTGCAGTCTGAAAAGGACATTAACCCGCATGCTAGACCCCTGAAATTCCCAAAAATATTTTTGGCACGAAAAATGCATCCTACAACCCTGAAAGTTCAGAATATGTCAGCATTCCAAAAAAGGCCTTAAAATGCATCTTAGGCCCGAAAAAATGTTGAAATCTTTGGAGGCCCAAAAAAGGGGTTTACAGGCATCGTAGACCCCCTAAAGTCTGGAAAATGTTGGTGGCCCAAAAACATTGTGAGAGATCTCTGAATGTCCCAAAAACATTTACAGCCTGAAAGGGGCATTAACCCACATCCTAGACCACTGTAATTCTCCAAAATATTTTTGCCACGAAAAATGCATCCTACATCCCCGAAAGTACAGAATATGTTAGCAGCCCAAAAAAGGCCTTAAAATGCATCTTAGGCCGGCAAAAATGTTGAAATCTTTGGAGGCCCAAAAAAGGGTTTACAGGCATCATAGACCCCTTAAAGTCCAGAAAATGTTGGTGGCCCAAAAACATTGTGAGAGAGCTCTGAATGTCCCAAAAACATTTGCAGCCTGAAAGGGGCATTAACCCAAATCCTAGACCACTGAAATTACCAAAAATATTTCTGGCACGAAAAATGCATCCTACACCCCTGAAAGTTCAGAAAATGTTAGCAGCCCAAAAAGGCCTTAAAATGCATCTTAGGCTTGCAAAAATGTTGAAATGTTTGGATGCCCAAAAAGGGGTTTATAGGCATCGTAGAACCCCTAAAGTCCAGAATATGTCGGTGGCCCAAAAACGGTGTGAGAGAGCTCTGAATCTCCCAAAAACATTTGCAGTCTGAAAAGGACATTAACCCGCATGCTAGACCCCTGAAATTCCCAAAAATATTTTTGGCACGAAAAATGCATCCTACAACCCTGAAAGTTCAGAATATGTCAGCATTCCAAAAAAGGCCTTAAAATGCATCTTAGGCCCGAAAAAATGTTGAAATCTTTGGAGGCCCAAAAAAGGGGTTTTTACATGCATCGTAGACCCCCTAAAGTCTGGAAATTTTGGTGGCCCAAAAACATTGTGAGAGATCTCTGAATGTCCCAAAAACATTTACAGCCTGAAAGGGGCATTAACCCACATCCTAGACCACTGTAATTCTCCAAAATATTTTTGCCACGAAAAATGCATCCTACCCCCCTGAAAGTACAGAATATGTTAGCAGCCCAAAAAAGGCCTTAAATGCATTTTAGGCCTGCAAAAATGTTGAAATGTTTGGAGGCCCAAAAAAAAGGTTTACAGGCATCGTAGACCGCCTTAAGTCCAGAAAATGTTGGTGGCCCAAAAACATTGTGAGAGAGCTCTGAATGTCCCAAAAGCATTTGCAGCTTGAAAGGGGCATTAACCCGCATCCTAGACCACTGAAATTGCCAAAAATATTTTTGGCACGAAAAATGCATCCTACCCCCCTGAAAGTACAGAATATGTTAGCAGCCCAAAAAAGGCCTTAAATGCATTTTAGGCCTGCAAAAATGTTGAAATGTTTGGAGGCCCAAAAAAAAGGTTTACAGGCATCGTAGACCCCCTAAAGTCCAGAAAATGTTGGTGGCCCAAAAACATTGTGAGAGAGCTCTGAATGTCCCAAAAACATGTGCAGCCTGAAAGGGGCATTAACCAAAATCCTAGACCACTGAAATTCCCAAAAATATTTTTGGCACGAAAAATGCATCCTAAACCCCTGAAAGTATAGAATATGTTAGCAGCCCAAAAAAGGCCTTAAATGCAATTTAGGCCTTGCAAAAATGTTGAAATTTTTGGAGGCCAAAAAAAAAGGTTTACCGGCATCGTAGACCCCCTAACGTCCAGAAAATGTTGGTGGCCCAAAGACATTGTGAGAGAGCTCTGAATATCCCAAACACATTAGCAGCCCAAAAGGGGCATTAACCCAAATCCTAGACCACTGAAATTACCAAAAATATTTCTGGCACAAAAAATGCATCCTACACCCCTGAAAGTTCAGAAAATGTTAGCAGCCCAAAAAAGGCCTTAAAATGCATCTTAGGCCTGCAAAAATGTTGAAATGTTTGGATGCCCAAAAAAGAGGTTTGCAGGCATCGTAGACCCCCTAAAGTTCAGAAAATGTTGGTGGCCCAAAAACAGTGTGAGAGAGCTCTGAATGTCCCAAAAGCATTTGCAGCCTGAAAGGGGCATTAACCCACATCCTAGAGCACTGTAATTCTCCAAAATAAAAATATTTTTGCCACGTAAAATGCATCCTACATCCCCGAAAGTACAGAATATGTTAGCAGCCCAAAAAAGGCCTTAAAATGCATCTTAGGCCGGCAAAAATGTTGAAATCTTTGGAGGCCCAAAAAAGGGGTTTACAGGCCTCGTAGACTACCTAAAGTCCATAAAATGTTGGTGGCCCAAAAGCAGTGTGAGAGAGCTCGGAATGTCCCAAAAGCATTTGCAGCTTGAAAGGGGCATTAACCCAAATCCTAGACCACTGAAATTACCAAAAATATTTCTGGCACGAAAAATGCATCCTACACCCCTGAAAGTTCAGAAAATGTTAGCAGCCCAAAAAGGCCTTAAAATGCATCTTAGGCCTGCAAAAATGTTGAAATGTTTGGATGCCCGAAAAAGGGGTTTACAGGCATCGTAGACCCCCTAAAGTCCAGAATATGTTGGTGGCCCAAAAACGGTGTGAGAGAGCTCTGAATCTCCCAAAAACATTTGCAGTCTGAAAAGGACATTAACCCGCATGCTAGACCCCTGAAATTCCCAAAAATATTTTTGGCACGAAAAATGCATCCTACAACCCTGAAAGTTCAGAATATGTTAGTAGCCCAAAAAAGGCCTTAAAATGCATCTTAGGCCGGCAAAAATGTTGAAATCTTTGGAGGCCCAAAAAAGGGGTTTACAGGCATCGTAGACCACCTAAAGTCCAGAAAATGTTGGTGGCCCAAAAGCAGTGTGAGAGAGCTCGGAATGTCCCAAAGGCATTTGCAGCTTGAAAGGGGCATTAACCCAAATCCTAGACCACTGTAATTCTCCAAAATATTTTTGGCACGAAAAATGCATCCTACCCCCCTGAAAGTACAGAATATGTTAGCAGCCCAAAAAAGGCCTCAAATGCATTTTAGGCCTGCAAAAATGTTGAAATGTTTGGAGGCCCAAAAAAAAAGTTTACAGGCATCGTAGACCCCCTAAAGTCCAGAAAATGTTGGTGGCCCAAAAACATTGTGAGAGAGCTCTGAATGTCCCAAAAACATTTGCAGCCTGAAAGGGGCATTAACCCAAATCCTAAACCACTGAAATTCCCAAAAATATTTTTGGCACGAAAAATGCATCCTAAACCCCTGAAAGTACAGAATATGTTAGCAGCCCAAAAAAGGCCTTAAATGCAGTTTAGGCCTGCAAAAATGTTGAAATGTTTGGAGGCCCAAAAAAAAGGTTTACCGGCATCGTAGACCCCCTAAAGTCCAGAAAATGTTGGTGGCACAAAGACATTGTGAGAGAGCTCTGAATGTCCCAAAAACATTAGCAGCCCAAAAGGGGCATTAACCCAAATCCTAGACCACTGAAATTACCAAAAATATTTCTGGCACGAAAAATCCATCCTACACCCCTGAAAGTTCAGAAAATGTTAGCAGCCCAAAAAAGGCCTTAAAATGCATCTTAGGCCTGCAAAAATGTTGAAATGTTTGGATGCCCAAAAAAGGGGTTTACAGGCATCGTAGACCCCCTAAAGTTCAGAAAATGTTGGTGGCCCAAAAACAGTGTGAGAGAGCTCTGAATGTCCCAAAAGCATTTGCAGCCTGAAAGGGGCATTAACCCACATCCTAGACCACTGAAATTCCCAAAACAAAAATATTTTTGCCACGAAAAATGGATCCTACAACCCCGAAAGTACAGAATATGTTAGCAGCCCAAAAAAGGCCTTAAAATGCATTTTAGGCCTGCAAAAATGTTGAAATCTTTGGAGGCCCAAAAATGGGGTTTACAGGCATCGTAGACCCCCTAAAGTCTGTAAAATGTTGGTGGCCCAAAAACATTGTGAGAGATCTCTGAATGTCCCAAAAACATTTACAGCCTGAAAGGCGCATTAAGCCACATCCTAGACCACTGTAATTCTCCAAAATATTTTTGCCACGAAAAATGCATCCTACATCCCCGAAAGTACAGAATATGTTAGCAGCCCAAAAAAGGCCTTAAAATGCATCTTAGGCCGGCAAAAATGTTGAAATCTTTGGAGGCCCAAAAAAGGGGTTTACAGGCATCGTAGACCACCTAAAGTCCATAAAATGTTGGTGGCCCAAAAGCAGTGTGAGAGAGCTCGGAATGTCCCAAAAGCATTTGCAGCTTGAAAGGGGCATTAACCCGCATCCTAGACCACTGAAATTCCCCAAAATATTTTTGGCATGAAAAATGCATCCTACCCCCCTGAAAGTACAGAATATGTTAGCAGCCCAAAAAAGGCCTTAAATGCATTTTAGGCCTGCAAAAATGTTGAAATGTTTGGAGGCCCAAAAAAAAGGTTTACAGGCATCGTAGACCCCCTAAAGTCCAGAAAATGTTGGTGGCCCAAAAACATTGTGAGAGAGCTCTGAATGTCCCAAAAACATTTGCAGCCTGAAAGGGGCATTAACCCAAATCCTAGACCACTGAAATTACCAAAAATATTTCTGGCACGAAAAATGCATCCTACACCCCTGAAAGTTCAGAAAATGTTAGCAGCCCAAAAAGGCCTTAAAATGCATCTTAGGCCTGCAAAAATGTTGAAATGTTTGGATGCCCAAAAAAGGGGTTTACAGGCATCGTAGACCCCATAAAGTCCAGAATATGTCGGTGGCCCAAAAACGGTGTGAGAGAGCTCTGAATCTCCCAAAAACATTTGCAGTCTGAAAAGGACATTAACCCGCATGCTAGACCCCTGAAATTCCCAAAAATATTTTTGGCACGAAAAATGCATCCTACAACCCTGAAAGTTCAGAATATGTCAGCATTCCAAAAAAGGCCTTAAAATGCATCTTAGGCCTGAAAAAATGTTGAAATCTTTGGAGGCCCAAAAAAGGGGTTTACAGGCATCGTAGACCCCCTAAAGTCTGGAAAATGTTGGTGGCCCAAAAACATTGTGCGAGATCTCTGAATGTCCCAAAAACATTTACAGCCTGAAAGGGGTATTAACCCACATCCTAGACCACTGTAATTCTCCAAAATATTTTTGCCACGAAAAATGCATCCTACGTCCCCGAAAGTACAGAATATGTTAGCAGCCCAAAAAAGGCCTTAAAATGCATCTTAGGCCGGCAAAAATGTTGAAATCTTTGGAGGCCCAAAAAAGGGGTTTACAGGCATCGTTGACCACCTAAAGTCCAGAAAATGTTGGTGGCCCAAAAGCAGTGTGAGAGAGCTCGGAATGTCCCAAAAGCATTTGCAGCTTGAAAGGGGCATTAACCTGCATCCTAGACCACTGAAATTCCCAAAAATATTTTTGGCACGAAAAATGCATCCTACCCCCCTGAAAGTACAGAATATGTTAGCAGCCCAAAAAAGGCCTTAAATGCATTTTAGGCCTGCAAAAATGTTGAAATGTTTGGATGCCCAAAAAAGGGGTTTACAGGCATCGTAGACCCCCTAAAGTTCAGAAAATGTTGGTCGCCCAAAAACAGTGTGAGAGAGCTCTGAATGTCCCAAAAGCATTTGCAGCCTGAAAGGGGCATTAACCCACATCCTAGACCACTGAAATTCCCAAAACAAAAATATTTTTGCCACGAAAAATGGATCCTACAACCCCGAAAGTACAGAATATGTTAGCAGCCCGAAAAAGGCCTTAAAATGCATCTTAGGCCTGCAAAAATGTTGAAATCTTTGGAGGCCCAAAAAAGGGGTTTACAGGCATCGTAGACCCCCTAAAGTCTGTAAAATGTTGGTGGCCCAAAAACATTGTGAGAGATCTCTGAATGTCCCAAAAACATTTGCAGTCTGAAAAGGACATTAACCCGCATGCTAGACCCCTGAAATTCCCAAAAATATTTTTGGCACGAAAAATGCATCCTACAACCCTGAAAGTTCAGAATATGTCAGCATTCCAAAAAAGGCCTTAAAATGTATCTTAGGCCCGAAAAAATGTTGAAATCTTTGGAGGCCCAAAAAAGGGGTTTACAGGCATCGTAGACCCCCTAAAGTATGGAAAATGTTGGTGGCCCAAAAACATTGTGAGAGATCTCTGAATGTCCCAAAAACATTTACAGCCTGAAAGGGGCATTAACCCACATCCTAGACCACTGTAATTCTCCAAAATATTTTTGCCACGAAAAATGCATCCTACATCCCCGAAAGTACAGAATATGTTAGCAGCCCAAAAAAGGCCTTAAAATGCATCTTAGGCCGGCAAAAATGTTGAAATCTTTGGAGGCCCAAAAAAGGGTTTACAGGCATCGTAGACCCCCTAAAGTCCAGAAAATGTTGGTGGCCCAAAAACATTGTGAGAGAGCTCTGAATGTCCCAAAAACATTTGCAGCCTGAAAGGGGCATTAACCCAAATCCTAGACCACTGAAATTACCAAAAATATTTCTGGCACGAAAAATGCATCCTACACCCCTGAAAGTTCAGAAAATGTTAGCAGCCCAAAAAGGCCTTAAAATGCATCTTAGGCCTGCAAAAATGTTGAAATGTTTGGATGCCCAAAAAGGGGTTTATAGGCATCGTAGAACCCCTAAAGTCCAGAATATGTCGGTGGCCCAAAAACGGTGTGAGAGAGCTCTGAATCTCCCAAAAACATTTGCAGTCTGAAAAGGACATTAACCCGCATGCTAGACCCCTGAAATTCCCAAAAATATTTTTGGCACGAAAAATGCATCCTACAACCCTGAAAGTTCAGAATATGTCAGCATTCCAAAAAAGGCCTTAAAATGCATCTTAGGCCTGAAAAAATGTTGAAATCTTTGGAGGCCCAAAAAAGGGGTTTTTACAGGCATCGTAGACCCCCTAAAGTCTGCAAATTTTGGTGGCCCAAAAACATTGTGAGAGTTCTCTGAATGTCCCAAAAACATTTACAGCCTGAAAGGGGCATTAACCCACATCCTAGACCACTGTAATTCTCCAAAATATTTTTGCCACGAAAAATGCATCCTACATCCCCGAAAGTACAGAATATGTGAGCAGCCCAAAAAAGGCCTTAAAATGCATCTTAGGCCGGCAAAAATGTTGAAATCTTTGGTGGCCCAAAAAAGGGGTTTACAGGCATCGTAGACCACCTAAAGTCCAGAAAATGTTGGTGGCCCAAAAGCAGTGTGAGAGAGCTCGGAATGTCCCAAAAGCATTTGCAGCTTGAAAGGGGCATTAACCCGCATCCTAGACCACTGAAATTCCCAAAAATATTTTTGGCACGAAAAATGCATCCTACCCCCCTGAACGTACAGAATATGTTAGCAGCCGAAAAAAGGCCTTAAATGCATTTTAGGCCTGCAAAAATGTTGAAATGTTTGGAGGGCCAAAAAAAAAGTTTACAGGCATCGTAGACCCCCTAAAGTCCAGAAAATGTTGGTGGCCCAAAAACATTGTGAGAGAGCTCTGAATGTCCCAAAAACATTTGCAGCCTGAAAGGGGCATTAACCCAAATCCTAGACCACTGAAATTACCAAAAATATTTCTGGCACGAAAAATGCATCCTACACCCCTGAAAGTTCAGAAAATGTTAGCAGCCCAAAAAGGCCTTAAAATGCAACTTAGGCCTGCAAAAATGTTGAAATGTTTGGATGCCCGAAAAAGGGGTTTACAGGCATCGTAGACCCCCTAAAGTCCAGAATATGTCAGTGGCCCAAAAACGGTGTGAGAGAGCTCTGAATCTCCCAAAAACATTTGCAGTCTGAAAAGGACATTAACCCGCATGCTAGACCCCTGAAATTCCCAAAAATATTTTTGGCACGAAAAATGCATCCTACAACCCTGAAAGTTCAGAATATGTCAGCATTCCAAAAAAGGCCTTAAAATGCATCTTAGGCCTGAAAAAATGTTGAAATCTTTGGAGGCCCAAAAAAGGGGTTTACAGGCATCGTAGACCCCCTAAAGTCTGGAAAATGTTGGTGGCCCAAAAACATTGTGCGAGATCTCTGAATGTCCCAAAAACATTTACAGCCTGAAAGGGGCATTAACCCACATCCCAGACCACTGTAATTCTCCAAAATATTTTTGCCACGAAAAATGCATCCTACGTCCCCGAAAGTACAGAATATGTTAGCAGCCCAAAAAAGGCCTTAAAATGCATCTTAGGCTGGCAAAAATGTTGAAATCTTTGGAGGCCCAAAAAAGGGGTTTACAGGCATCGTTGACCACCTAAAGTCCAGAAAATGTTGGTGGCCCAAAAGCAGTGTGAGAGAGCTCGGAATGTCCCAAAAGCATTTGCAGCTTGAAAGGGGCATTAACCTGCATCCTAGACCACTGAAATTCCCAAAAATATTTTTGGCACGAAAAATGCATCCTACCCCCCTGAAAGTACAGAATATGTTAGCAGCCCAAAAAAGGCCTTAAATGGATTTTAGGCCTGCAAAAATGTTGAAATGTTTGGATGCCCAAAAAAGGGGTTTACAGGCATCGTAGACCCCCTAAAGTTCAGAAAATGTTGGTGGCCCAAAAACAGTGTGAGAGAGCTCTGAATGTCCCAAAAGCATTTGCAGCCTGAAAGGGGCATTAACCCACATCCTAGACCACTGAAATTCCCAAAACAAAAATATTTTTGCCACGAAAAATGGATCCTACAACCCCGAAAGTACAGAATATGTTAGCAGCCCGAAAAAGGCCTTAAAATGCATCTTAGGCCTGCAAAAATGTTGAAATCTTTGGAGGCCCAAAAAAGGGGTTTACAGGCATCGTAGACCCCCTAAAGTCTGTAAAATGTTGGTGGCCCAAAAACATTGTGAGAGATCTCTGAATGTCCCAAAAACACTTGCAGTCTGAAAAGGACATTAACCCGCATGCTAGACCCCTGAAATTCCCAAAAATATTTTTGGCACGAAAAATGCATCCTACAACCCTGAAAGTTCAGAATATGTCAGCATTCCAAAAAAGGCCTTAAAATGCATCTTAGGCCCGAAAAAATGTTGAAATCTTTGGAGGCCCAAAAAAGGGGTTTACAGGCATCGTAGACCCCCTAAAGTCTGGAAAATGTTGGTGGCCCAAAAACATTGTGAGAGATCTCTGAATGTCCCAAAAACATTTACAGCCTGAAAGGGGCATTAACCCACATCCTAGACCACTGTAATTCTCCAAAATATTTTTGCCACGAAAAATGCATCCTACATCCCCGAAAGTACAGAATATGTTAGCAGCCCAAAAAAGGCCTTAAAATGCATCTTAGGCCGGCAAAAATGTTGAAATCTTTGGAGGCCCAAAAAAGGGTTTACAGGCATCGTAGACCCCCTAAAGTCCAGAAAATGTTGGTGGCCCAAAAACATTGTGAGAGAGCTCTGAATGTCCCAAAAACATTTGCAGCCTGAAAGGGGCATTAACCCAAATCCTAGACCACTGAAATTACCAAAAATATTTCTGGCACGAAAAATGCATCCTACACCCCTGAAAGTTCAGAAAATGTTAGCAGCCCAAAAAGGCCTTAAAATGCATCTTAGGCCTGCAAAAATGTTGAAATGTTTGGATGCCCAAAAAGGGGTTTATAGGCATCGTAGAACCCCTAAAGTCCAGAATATGTCGGTGGCCCAAAAACGGTGTGAGAGAGCTCTGAATCTCCCAAAAACATTTGCAGTCTGAAAAGGACATTAACCCACATGCTAGACCCCTGAAATTCCCAAAAATATTTTTGGCACGAAAAATGCATCCTACAACCCTGAAAGTTCAGAATATGTCAGCATTCCAAAAAAGGCCTTAAAATGCATCTTAGGCCTGAAAAAATGTTGAAATCTTTGGAGGCCCAAAAAAGGGGTTTACAGGCATCGTAGACCCCCTAAAGTCTGGAAAATGTTGGTGGCCCAAAAACATTGTGCGAGATCTCTGAATGTCCCAAAAACATTTACAGCCTGAAAGGGGCATTAACCCACATCCCAGACCACTGTAATTCTCCAAAATATTTTTGCCACGAAAAATGCATCCTACGTCCCCGAAAGTACAGAATATGTTAGCAGCCCAAAAAAGGCCTTAAAATGCATCTTAGGCTGGCAAAAATGTTGAAATCTTTGGAGGCCCAAAAAAGGGGTTTACAGGCATCGTTGACCACCTAAAGTCCAGAAAATGTTGGTGGCCCAAAAGCAGTCTGAGAGAGCTCGGAATGTCCCAAAAGCATTTGCAGCTTGAAAGGGGCATTAACCTGCATCCTAGACCACTGAAATTCCCAAAAATATTTTTGGCACGAAAAATGCATCCTACCCCCCTGAAAGTACAGAATATGTTAGCAGCCCAAAAAAGGCCTTAAATGGATTTTAGGCCTGCAAAAATGTTGAAATGTTTGGATGCCCAAAAAAGGGGTTTACAGGCATCGTAGACCCCCTAAAGTTCAGAAAATGTTGGTGGCCCAAAAACAGTGTGAGAGAGCTCTGAATGTCCCAAAAGCATTTGCAGCCTGAAAGGGGCATTAACCCACATCCTAGACCACTGAAATTCCCAAAACAAAAATATTTTTGCCACGAAAAATGGATCCTACAACCCCGAAAGTACAGAATATGTTAGCAGCCCGAAAAAGGCCTTAAAATGCATCTTAGGCCTGCAAAAATGTTGAAATCTTTGGAGGCCCAAAAAAGGGGTTTACAGGCATCGTAGACCCCCTTAAGTCTGTAAAATGTTGGTGGCCCAAAAACATTGTGAGAGATCTCTGAATGTCCCAAAAACACTTGCAGTCTGAAAAGGACATTAACCCGCATGCTAGACCCCTGAAATTCCCAAAAATATTTTTGGCACGAAAAATGCATCCTACAACCCTGAAAGTTCAGAATATGTCAGCATTCCAAAAAAGGCCTTAAAATGCATCTTAGGCCCGAAAAAATGTTGAAATCTTTGGAGGCCCAAAAAAGGGGTTTACAGGCATCGTAGACCCCCTAAAGTCTGGAAAATGTTGGTGGCCCAAAAACATTGTGAGAGATCTCTGAATGTCCCAAAAACATTTACAGCCTGAAAGGGGCATTAACCCACATCCTAGACCACTGTAATTCTCCAAAATATTTTTGCCACGAAAAATGCATCCTACATCCCCGAAAGTACAGAATATGTTAGCAGCCCAAAAAAGGCCTTAAAATGCATCTTAGGCCGGCAAAAATGTTGAAATCTTTGGAGGCCCAAAAAAGGGTTTACAGGCATCGTAGACCCCCTAAAGTCCAGAAAATGTTGGTGGCCCAAAAACATTGTGAGAGAGCTCTGAATGTCCCAAAAACATTTGCAGCCTGAAAGGGGCATTAACCCAAATCCTAGACCACTGAAATTACCAAAAATATTTCTGGCACGAAAAATGCATCCTACACCCCTGAAAGTTCAGAAAATGTTAGCAGCCCAAAAAGGCCTTAAAATGCATCTTAGGCCTGCAAAAATGTTGAAATGTTTGGATGCCCAAAAAGGGGTTTATAGGCATCGTAGAACCCCTAAAGTCCAGAATATGTCGGTGGCCCAAAAACGGTGTGAGAGAGCTCTGAATCTCCCAAAAACATTTGCAGTCTGAAAAGGACATTAACCCGCATGCTAGACCCCTGAAATTCCCAAAAATATTTTTGGCACGAAAAATGCATCCTACAACCCTGAAAGTTCAGAATATGTCAGCATTCCAAAAAAGGCCTTAAAATGCATCTTAGGCCCGAAAAAATGTTGAAATCTTTGGAGGCCCAAAAAAGGGGTTTTTACAGGCATCGTAGACCCCCTAAAGTCTGGAAATTTTGGTGGCCCAAAAACATTGTGAGAGATCTCTGAATGTCCCAAAAACATTTACAGCCTGAAAGGGGCATTAACCCACATCCTAGACCACTGTAATTCTCCAAAATATTTTTGCCACGAAAAATGCATCCTACCCCCCTGAAAGTACAGAATATGTTAGCAGCCCAAAAAAGGCCTTAAATGCATTTTAGGCCTGCAAAAATGTTGAAATGTTTGGAGGCCCAAAAAAAAGGTTTACAGGCATCGTAGACCCCCTAAAGTCCAGAAAATGTTGGTGGCCCAAAAACATTGTGAGAGAGCTCTGAATGTCCCAAAAGCATTTGCAGCTTGAAAGGGGCATTAACCCGCATCCTAGACCACTGAAATTGCCAAAAATATTTTTGGCACGAAAAATGCATCCTACCCCCCTGAAAGTACAGAATATGTTAGCAGCCCAAAAAAGGCCTTAAATGCATTTTAGGCCTGCAAAAATGTTGAAATGTTTGGAGGCCCAAAAAAAAGGTTTACAGGCATCGTAGACCCCCTAAAGTCCAGAAAATGTTGGTGGCCCAAAAACATTGTGAGAGAGCTCTGAATGTCCCAAAAACATGTGCAGCCTGAAAGGGGCATTAACCAAAATCCTAGACCACTGAAATTCCCAAAAATATTTTTGGCACGAAAAATGCATCCTAAACCCCTGAAAGTACAGAATATGTTAGCAGCCCAAAAAAGGCCTTAAATGCAATTTAGGCCTGCAAAAATGTTGAAATTTTTGGAGGCCAAAAAAAAAGGTTTACCGGCATCGTAGACCCCCTAACGTCCAGAAAATGTTGGTGGCCCAAAGACATTGTGAGAGAGCTCTGAATGTCCCAAACACATTAGCAGCCCAAAAGGGGCATTAACCCAAATCCTAGACCACTGAAATTACCAAAAATATTTCTGGCACAAAAAATGCATCCTACACCCCTGAAAGTTCAGAAAATGTTAGCAGCCCAAAAAAGGCCTTAAAATGCATCTTAGGCCTGCAAAAATGTTGAAATGTTTTGATGCCCAAAAAAGAGGTTTGCAGGCATCGTAGACCCCCTAAAGTTCAGAAAATGTTGGTGGCCCAAAAACAGTGTGAAAGAGCTCTGAATGTCCCAAAAGCATTTGCAGCCTGAAAGGGGCATTAACCCACATCCTAGACCACTGAAATTCCCAAAACAAAAATATTTTTGCCACGAAAAATGGATCCTACAACCCCGAAAGTACAGAATATGTTAGCAGCCCAAAAAAGGCCTTAAAATGCATCTTAGGCCTGCAAAAATGTTGAAATCTTTGGAGGCCCAAAAAAGGGGTTTACAGGCATCGTAGACCACCTAAAGTCCATAAAATGTTGGTGGCCCAAAAGCAGTGTGAGAGAGCTCGGAATGTCCCAAAAGCATTTGCAGCTTGAAAGGGGCATTAACCCAAATCCTAGACCACTGTAATTCTCCAAAATATTTTTGCCACGAAAAATGCATCCTACATCCCCGAAAGTACAGAATATGTTAGCAGCCCAAAAAAGGGCTTAAAATGCATCTTAGGCCGGCAAAAATGTTGAAATCTTTGGAGGCCCAAAAAAGGGGTTTACAGGCCTCGTAGACTACCTAAAGTCCATAAAATGTTGGTGGCCCAAAAGCAGTGTGAGAGAGCTCGGAATGTCCCAAAAGCATTTGCAGCTTGAAAGGGGCATTAACCCAAATCCTAGACCACTGAAATTACCAAAAATATTTCTGGCACGAAAAATGCATCCTACACCCCTGAAAGTTCAGAAAATGTTAGCAGCCCAAAAAGGCCTTAAAATGCATCTTAGGCCTGCAAAAATGTTGAAATGTTTGGATGCCCGAAAAAGGGGTTTACAGGCATCGTAGACCCCCTAAAGTCCAGAATATGTCGGTGGCCCAAAAACGGTGTGAGAGAGCTCTGAATCTCCCAAAAACATTTGCAGTCTGAAAAGGACATTAACCCGCATGCTAGACCCCTGAAATTCCCAAAAATATTTTTGGCACGAAAAATGCATCCTACAACCCTGAAAGTTCAGAATATGTTAGTAGCCCAAAAAAGGCCTTAAAATGCATCTTAGGCCGGCAAAAATGTTGAAATCTTTGGAGGCCCAAAAAAGGGGTTTACAGGCATCGTAGACCACCTAAAGTCCAGAAAATGTTGGTGGCCCAAAAGCAGTGTAAGAGAGCTCGGAATGTCCCAAAGGCATTTGCAGCTTGAAAGGGGCATTAACCCAAATCCTAGACCACTGTAATTCTCCAAAATATTTTTGGCACGAAAAATGCATCCTACCCCCCTGAAAGTACAGAATATGTTAGCAGCCCAAAAAAGGCCTCAAATGCATTTTAGGCCTGCAAAAATGTTGAAATGTTTGGAGGCCCAAAAAAAAAGTTTACAGGCATCGTAGACCCCCTAAAGTCCAGAAAATGTTGGTGGCCCAAAAACATTGTGAGAGAGCTCTGAATGTCCCAAAAACATTTGCAGCCTGAAAGGGGCATTAACCCAAATCCTAAACCACTGAAATTCCCAAAAATATTTTTGGCACGAAAAATGCATCCTAAACCCCTGAAAGTACAGAATATGTTAGCAGCCCAAAAAAGGCCTTAAATGCAGTTTAGGCCTGCAAAAATGTTGAAATGTTTGGAGGCCCAAAAAAAAGGTTTACCGGCATCGTAGACCCCCTAAAGTCCAGAAAATGTTGGTGGCACAAAGACATTGTGAGAGAGCTCTGAATGTCCCAAAAACATTAGCAGCCCAAAAGGGGCATTAACCCAAATCCTAGACCACTGAAATTACCAAAAATATTTCTGGCACGAAAAATCCATCCTACACCCCTGAAAGTTCAGAAAATGTTAGCAGCCCAAAAAAGGCCTTAAAATGCATCTTAGGCCTGCAAAAATGTTGAAATGTTTGGATGCCCAAAAAAGGGGTTTACAGGCATCGTAGACCCCCTAAAGTTCAGAAAATGTTGGTGGCCCAAAAACAGTGTGAGAGAGCTCTGAATGTCCCAAAAGCATTTGCAGCCTGAAAGGGGCATTAACCCACATCCTAGACCACTGAAATTCCCAAAACAAAAATATTTTTGCCACGAAAAATGGATCCTACAACCCCGAAAGTACAGAATATGTTAGCAGCCCAAAAAAGGCCTTAAAATGCATTTTAGGCCTGCAAAAATGTTGAAATCTTTGGAGGCCCAAAAAAGGGGTTTACAGGCATCGTAGACCCCCTAAAGTCTGTAAAATGTTGGTGGCCCAAAAACATTGTGAGAGATCTCTGAATGTCCCAAAAACATTTACAGCCTGAAAGGCGCATTAACCCACATCCTAGACCACTGTAATTCTCCAAAATATTTTTGCCACGAAAAATGCATCCTACATCCCCGAAAGTACAGAATATGTTAGCAGCCCAAAAAAGGCCTTAAAATGCATCTTAGGCCGGCAAAAATGTTGAAATCTTTGGAGGCCCAAAAAAGGGGTTTACAGGCATCGTAGACCACCTAAAGTCCATAAAATGTTGGTGGCCCAAAAGCAGTGTGAGAGAGCTCGGAATGTCCCAAAAGCATTTGCAGCTTGAAAGGGGCATTGACCCGCATCCTAGACCACTGAAATTCCCCAAAATATTTTTGGCATGAAAAATGCATCCTACCCCCCTGAAAGTACAGAATATGTTAGCAGCCCAAAAAAGGCCTTAAATGCATTTTAGGCCTGCAAAAATGTTGAAATGTTTGGAGGCCCAAAAAAAAGGTTTACAGGCATCGTAGACCCCCTAAAGTCCAGAAAATGTTGGTGGCCCAAAAACATTGTGAGAGAGCTCTGAATGTCCCAAAAACATTTGCAGCCTGAAAGGGGCATTAACCCAAATCCTAGACCACTGAAATTACCAAAAATATTTCTGGCACGAAAAATGCATCCTACACCCCTGAAAGTTCAGAAAATGTTAGCAGCCCAAAAAGGCCTTAAAATGCATCTTAGGCCTGCAAAAATGTTGAAATGTTTGGATGCCCAAAAAAGGGGTTTACAGGCA
The DNA here is from genome assembly GCF_040938575.1 of Ambystoma mexicanum. Classification (NCBI taxonomy): domain Eukaryota; kingdom Metazoa; phylum Chordata; class Amphibia; order Caudata; family Ambystomatidae; genus Ambystoma; species Ambystoma mexicanum. The sequence goes on along the minus strand of NC_090929.1, from coordinate 601,840,593 downwards.
TCGTAGACCCCATAAAGTCCAGAATATGTCGGTGGCCCAAAAACGGTGTGAGAGAGCTCTGAATCTCCCAAAAACATTTGCAGTCTGAAAAGGACATTAACCCGCATGCTAGACCCCTGAAATTCCCAAATATATTTTTGGCACGAAAAATGCATCCTACAACCCTGAAAGTTCAGAATATGTCAGCATTCCAAAAAAGGCCTAAAATGCATCTTAGGCCTGAAAAAATGTTGAAATCTTTGGAGGCCCAAAAAAGGGGTTTACAGGCATCGTAGACCCCCTAAAGTCTGTAAAATGTTGGTGGCCCAAAAACATTGTGAGAGATCTCTGAATGTCCCAAAAACATTTACAGCCTGAAAGGGGCATTAACCCACATCCTAGACCACTGTAATTCTCCAAAATATTTTTGCCACGAAAAATGCATCCTACATCCCCGAAAGTACAGAATATGTTAGCAGCCCAAAAAAGGCCTTAAATTGCATCTTAGGCCGGCAAAAATGTTGAAATTTTTGGAGGCCCAAAAAAGGGGTTTACAGGCATCGTAGACCACCTAAAGTCCAGAAAATGTTTGTGGCCCAAAAGCAGTGTGAGAGAGCTTGGAATGTCCCAAAAGCATTTGCAGCTTGAAAGGGGCATTAACCCGCATCCTAGACCACTGAAATTCCCAAAAATATTTTTGGCACGAAAAATGCATCCTACCCCCCTGAAAGTACAGAATATGTTAGCAGCCCAAAAAAGGCCTTAAATGCATTTTAGGCCTGCAAAAATGTTGAAATGTTTGGAGGCCCAAAAAAAAGGTTTACAGGCATCGTAGACCCCCTAAAGTCCAGAAAATGTTGGTGGCCCAAAAACATTGTGAGAGAGCTCTGAATGTCCCAAAAACATTTACAGCCTGAAAGGGGCATTAACCCACATCCTAGACCACTGTAATTCTCCAAAATATTTTTGCCACGAAAAATGCATCCTACATCCCCGAAAGTACAGAATATGTTAGCAGCCCAAAAAAGGCCTTAAAATGCATCTTAGGCCGGCAAAAATGTTGAAATCTTTGGAGGCCCAAAAAAGGGGTTTACAGGCATCGTAGACCCCCTAAAGTCTGGAAAATGTTGGTGGCCCAAAAACATTGTGAGAGATCTCTGAATGTCCCAAAAACATTTACAGCCTGAAAGGGGCATTAACCCACATCCTAGACCACTGTAATTCTCCAAAATATTTTTGCCACGAAAAATGCATCCTACATCCCCGAAAGTACAGAATATGTTAGCAGCCCAAAAAAGGCCTTAAAATGCATCTTAGGCAGGCAAAAATGTTGAAATCTTTGGAGGCCCAAAAAAGGGGTTTACAGGCATCGTAGACCACCTAAAGTCCAGAAAATGTTGGTGGCCCAAAAGCAGTGTGAGAGAGCTCAGAATGTCCCAAAAGCATTTGCAGCTTGAAAGGGGCATTAACCCGCATCCTAGACCACTGAAATTCCCAAAAATATTTTTGGCACGAAAAATGCATCCTACATCCCCGAAAGTACAGAATATGTTAGCAGCCAAAAAAAGGCCTTAAAATGCATCTTAGGCTGGCAAAAATGTTGAAATCTTTGGAGGCCCAAAAAAGGGGTTTACAGACATCGTAGACCCCCTAAAGTCCAGAAAATGTTGGTGGCCCAAAGACATTGTGAGAGAGCTCTGAATGTCCCAAAAACATTAGCAGCCCAAAAGGGGCATTAACCCAAATCCTAGACCACTGAAATTACCAAAAATATTTCTGGCACGAAAAATCCATCCTACACCCCTGAAAGTTCAGAAAATGTTAGCAGCCCAAAAAAGGCCTTAAAATGCATTTTAGGCCTGCAAAAATGTTGAAATGTTTGGATGCCCAAAAAAGGGGTTTACAGGCATCGTAGACCCCCTAAAGTTCAGAAAATGTTGGTGGCCCAAAAACAGTGTGAGAGAGCTCTGAATGTCCCAAAAGCATTTGCAGCCTGAAAGGGGCATTAACCCACATCCTAGACCACTGAAATTCCCAAAACAAAAATATTTTTGCCACGAAAAATGGATCCTACAACCCCGAAAGTACAGAATATGTTAGCAGCCCAAAAAAGGCCTTAAAATGCATTTTAGGCCTGCAAAAATGTTGAAATCTTTGGAGGCCCAAAAAAGGGGTTTACAGGCATCGTAGACCCCCTAAAGTCTGTAAAATGTTGGTGGCCCAAAAACATTGTGAGAGATCTCTGAATGTCCCAAAAACATTTACAGCCTGAAAGGCGCATTAACCCACATCCTAGACCACTGTAATTCTCCAAAATATTTTTGCCACGAAAAATGCATCCTACATCCCCGAAAGTACAGAATATGTTAGCAGCCCAAAAAAGGCCTTAAAATGCATCTTAGGCCGGCAAAAATGTTGAAATCTTTGGAGGCCCAAAAAAGGGGTTTACAGGCATCGTAGACCACCTAAAGTCCATAAAATGTTGGTGGCCCAAAAGCAGTGTGAGAGAGCTCGGAATGTCCCAAAAGCATTTGCAGCTTGAAAGGGGCATTAACCCGCATCCTAGACCACTGAAATTCCCCAAAATATTTTTGGCATGAAAAATGCATCCTACCCCCCTGAAAGTACAGAATATGTTAGCAGCCCAAAAAAGGCCTTAAATGCATTTTAGGCCTGCAAAAATGTTGAAATGTTTGGAGGCCCAAAAAAAAGGTTTACAGGCATCGTAGACCCCCTAAAGTCCAGAAAATGTTGGTGGCCCAAAAACATTGTGAGAGAGCTCTGAATGTCCCAAAAACATTTGCAGCCTGAAAGGGGCATTAACCCAAATCCTAGACCACTGAAATTACCAAAAATATTTCTGGCACGAAAAATGCATCCTACACCCCTGAAAGTTCAGAAAATGTTAGCAGCCCAAAAAGGCCTTAAAATGCATCTTAGGCCTGCAAAAATGTTGAAATGTTTGGATGCCCAAAAAAGGGGTTTACAGGCATCGTAGACCCCATAAAGTCCAGAATATGTCGGTGGCCCAAAAACGGTGTGAGAGAGCTCTGAATCTCCCAAAAACATTTGCAGTCTGAAAAGGACATTAACCCGCATGCTAGACCCCTGAAATTCCCAAATATATTTTTGGCACGAAAAATGCATCCTACAACCCTGAAAGTTCAGAATATGTCAGCATTCCAAAAAAGGCCTAAAATGCATCTTAGGCCTGAAAAAATGTTGAAATCTTTGGAGGCCCAAAAAAGGGGTTTACAGGCATCGTAGACCCCCTAAAGTCTGTAAAATGTTGGTGGCCCAAAAACATTGTGAGAGATCTCTGAATGTCCCAAAAACATTTACAGCCTGAAAGGGGCATTAACCCACATCCTAGACCACTGTAATTCTCCAAAATATTTTTGCCACGAAAAATGCATCCTACATCCCCGAAAGTACAGAATATGTTAGCAGCCCAAAAAAGGCCTTAAAATGCATCTTAGGCCGGCAAAAATGTTGAAATTTTTGGAGGCCCAAAAAAGGGGTTTACAGGCATCGTAGACCACCTAAAGTCCAGAAAATGTTGGTGGCCCAAAAGCAGTGTGAGAGAGCTTGGAATGTCCCAAAAGCATTTGCAGCTTGAAAGGGGCATTAACCCGCATCCTAGACCACTGAAATTCCCAAAAATATTTTTGGCACGAAAAATGCATCCTACCCCCCTGAAAGTACAGAATATGTTAGCAGCCCAAAAAAGGCCTTAAATGCATTTTAGGCCTGCAAAAATGTTGAAATGTTTGGAGGCCCAAAAAAAAGGTTTACAGGCATCGTAGACCCCCTAAAGTCCAGAAAATGTTGGTGGCCCAAAAACATTGTGAGAGAGCTCTGAATGTCCCAAAAACATTTACAGCCTGAAAGGGGCATTAACCCACATCCTAGACCACTGTAATTCTCCAAAATATTTTTGCCACGAAAAATGCATCCTACATCCCCGAAAGTACAGAATATGTTAGCAGCCCAAAAAAGGCCTTAAAATGCATCTTAGGCCGGCAAAAATGTTGAAATCTTTGGAGGCCCAAAAAAGGGGTTTACAGGCATCGTAGACCCCCTAAAGTCTGGAAAATGTTGGTGGCCCAAAAACATTGTGAGAGATCTCTGAATGTCCCAAAAACATTTACAGCCTGAAAGGGGCATTAACCCACATCCTAGACCACTGTAATTCTCCAAAATATTTTTGCCACGAAAAATGCATCCTACATCCCCGAAAGTACAGAATATGTTAGCAGCCCAAAAAAGGCCTTAAAATGCATCTTAGGCAGGCAAAAATGTTGAAATCTTTGGAGGCCCAAAAAAGGGGTTTACAGGCATCGTAGACCACCTAAAGTCCAGAAAATGTTGGTGGCCCAAAAGCAGTGTGAGAGAGCTCAGAATGTCCCAAAAGCATTTGCAGCTTGAAAGGGGCATTAACCCGCATCCTAGACCACTGAAATTCCCAAAAATATTTTTAGCACGAAAAATGCATCCTACATCCCCGAAAGTACAGAATATGTTAGCAGCCAAAAAAAGGCCTTAAAATGCATCTTAGGCTGGCAAAAATGTTGAAATCTTTGGAGGCCCAAAAAAGGGGTTTACAGACATCGTAGACCCCCTAAAGTCCAGAAAATGTTGGTGGCCCAAAGACATTGTGAGAGAGCTCTGAATGTCCCAAAAACATTAGCAGCCCAAAAGGGGCATTAACCCAAATCCTAGACCACTGAAATTACCAAAAATATTTCTGGCACGAAAAATCCATCCTACACCCCTGAAAGTTCAGAAAATGTTAGCAGCCCAAAAAAGGCCTTAAAATGCATCTTAGGCCTGCAAAAATGTTGAAATGTTTGGATGCCCAAAAAAGGGGTTTACAGGCATCGTAGACCCCCTAAAGTTCAGAAAATGTTGGTGGCCCAAAAACAGTGTGAGAGAGCTCTGAATGTCCCAAAAGCATTTGCAGCCTGAAAGGGGCATTAACCCACATCCTAGACCACTGAAATTCCCAAAACAAAAATATTTTTGCCACGAAAAATGGATCCTACAACCCCGAAAGTACAGAATATGTTAGCAGCCCAAAAAAGGCCTTAAAATGCATTTTAGGCCTGCAAAAATGTTGAAATCTTTGGAGGCCCAAAAAAGGGGTTTACAGGCATCGTAGACCCCCTAAAGTCTGTAAAATGTTGGTGGCCCAAAAACATTGTGAGAGATCTCTGAATGTCCCAAAAACATTTACAGCCTGAAAGGCGCATTAACCCACATCCTAGACCACTGTAATTCTCCAAAATATTTTTGCCACGAAAAATGCATCCTACATCCCCGAAAGTACAGAATATGTTAGCAGCCCAAAAAAGGCCTTAAAATGCATCTTAGGCCGGCAAAAATGTTGAAATCTTTGGAGGCCCAAAAAAGGGGTTTACAGGCATCGTAGACCACCTAAAGTCCATAAAATGTTGGTGGCCCAAAAGCAGTGTGAGAGAGCTCGGAATGTCCCAAAAGCATTTGCAGCTTGAAAGGGGCATTAACCCGCATCCTAGACCACTGAAATTCCCCAAAATATTTTTGGCATGAAAAATGCATCCTACCCCCCTGAAAGTACAGAATATGTTAGCAGCCCAAAAAAGGCCTTAAATGCATTTTAGGCCTGCAAAAATGTTGAAATGTTTGGAGGCCCAAAAAAAAGGTTTACAGGCATCGTAGACCCCCTAAAGTCCAGAAAATGTTGGTGGCCCAAAAACATTGTGAGAGAGCTCTGAATGTCCCAAAAACATTTGCAGCCTGAAAGGGGCATTAACCCAAATCCTAGACCACTGAAATTACCAAAAATATTTCTGGCACGAAAAATGCATCCTACACCCCTGAAAGTTCAGAAAATGTTAGCAGCCCAAAAAGGCCTTAAAATGCATCTTAGGCCTGCAAAAATGTTGAAATGTTTGGATGCCCAAAAAAGGGGTTTACAGGCATCGTAGACCCCATAAAGTCCAGAATATGTCGGTGGCCCAAAAACGGTGTGAGAGAGCTCTGAATCTCCCAAAAACATTTGCAGTCTGAAAAGGACATTAACCCGCATGCTAGACCCCTGAAATTCCCAAATATATTTTTGGCACGAAAAATGCATCCTACAACCCTGAAAGTTCAGAATATGTCAGCATTCCAAAAAAGGCCTAAAATGCATCTTAGGCCTGAAAAAATGTTGAAATCTTTGGAGGCCCAAAAAAGGGGTTTACAGGCATCGTAGACCCCCTAAAGTCTGTAAAATGTTGGTGGCCCAAAAACATTGTGAGAGATCTCTGAATGTCCCAAAAACATTTACAGCCTGAAAGGGGCATTAACCCACATCCTAGACCACTGTAATTCTCCAAAATATTTTTGCCACGAAAAATGCATCCTACATCCCCGAAAGTACAGAATATGTTAGCAGCCCAAAAAAGGCCTTAAAATGCATCTTAGGCCGGCAAAAATGTTGAAATTTTTGGAGGCCCAAAAAAGGGGTTTACAGGCATCGTAGACCACCTAAAGTCCAGAAAATGTTGGTGGCCCAAAAGCAGTGTGAGAGAGCTTGGAATGTCCCAAAAGCATTTGCAGCTTGAAAGGGGCATTAACCCGCATCCTAGACCACTGAAATTCCCAAAAATATTTTTGGCACGAAAAATGCATCCTACCCCCCTGAAAGTACAGAATATGTTAGCAGCCCAAAAAAGGCCTTAAATGCATTTTAGGCCTGCAAAAATGTTGAAATGTTTGGAGGCCCAAAAAAAAGGTTTACAGGCATCGTAGACCCCCTAAAGTCCAGAAAATGTTGGTGGCCCAAAAACATTGTGAGAGAGCTCTGAATGTCCCAAAAACATTTACAGCCTGAAAGGGGCATTAACCCACATCCTAGACCACTGTAATTCTCCAAAATATTTTTGCCACGAAAAATGCATCCTACATCCCCGAAAGTACAGAATATGTTAGCAGCCCAAAAAAGGCCTTAAAATGCATCTTAGGCCGGCAAAAATGTTGAAATCTTTGGAGGCCCAAAAAAGGGGTTTACAGGCATCGTAGACCCCCTAAAGTCTGGAAAATGTTGGTGGCCCAAAAACATTGTGAGAGATCTCTGAATGTCCCAAAAACATTTACCGCCTGAAAGGGGCATTAACCCACATCCTAGACCACTGTAATTCTCCAAAATATTTTTGCCACGAAAAATGCATCCTACATCCCCGAAAGTACAGAATATGTTAGCAGCCCAAAAAAGGCCTTAAAATGCATCTTAGGCAGGCAAAAATGTTGAAATCTTTGGAGGCCCAAAAAAGGGGTTTACAGGCATCGTAGACCACCTAAAGTCCAGAAAATGTTGGTGGCCCAAAAGCAGTGTGAGAGAGCTCAGAATGTCCCAAAAGCATTTGCAGCTTGAAAGGGGCATTAACCCGCATCCTAGACCACTGAAATTCCCAAAAATATTTTTGGCACGAAAAATGCATCCTACATCCCCGAAAGTACAGAATATGTTAGCAGCCAAAAAAAGGCCTTAAAATGCATCTTAGGCTGGCAAAAATGTTGAAATCTTTGGAGGCCCAAAAAAGGGGTTTACAGACATCGTAGACCCCCTAAAGTCCAGAAAATGTTGGTGGCCCAAAGACATTGTGAGAGAGCTCTGAATGTCCCAAAAATATTAGCAGCCCAAAAGGGGCATTAACCCAAATCCTAGACCACTGAAATTACCAAAAATATTTCTGGCACGAAAAATGCATCCTACACCCCTGAAAGTTCAGAAAATGTTAGCAGCCCAAAAAAGGCCTTAAAATGCATCTTAGGCCTGCAAAAATGTTGAAATGTTTGGATGCCCAAAAAAGGGGTTTACAGGCATCTTAGACCCCCTAAAGTTCAGAAAATGTTGGTGGCCCAAAAACAGTGTGAGAGAGCTCTGAATGTCCCAAAAGCATTTGCAGCCTGAAAGGGGCATTAACCCACATCCTAGACCACTGAAATTCCCAAAACAAAAATATTTTTGCCACGAAAAATGGATCCTACAACCCCGAAAGTACAGAATATGTTAGCAGCCCAAAAAAGGCCTTAAAATGCATCTTAGGCCTGCAAAAATGTTGAAATGTTTGTATGCCCAAAAAAGGGGTTTACAGGCATCGTAAACCCCCTAAAGTCCAGAATATGTCGGTGGCCCAAAAACGGTGTGAGAGAGCTCTGAATCTCCCAAAAACATTTGCAGTCTGAAAAGGACATTAACCCGCATGCTAGACCCCTGAAATTCCCAAAAATATTTTTGGCACGAAAAATGCATCCTACAACCCTGAAAGTTCAGAATATGTCAGAATATCAAAAAAGGCCTTAAAATGCATCTTAGGCCTGAAAAAATGTTGAAATCTTTGGAGGTCCAAAAAAGGGGTTTACAGGCATCGTAGGCCCCCTAAAGTCTGGAAAATGTTGGTGGCCCAAAAACATTGTGAGAGATCTCTGAATGTCCCAAAAACATTTACAGCCTGAAAGGGGCATTAACCCACATCCTAGACCACTGTAATCCTCCAAAATATTTTTGCCACAAAAAATGCATCCTACACCCCTGAAAGTTCAGAAAATGTTAGCAGCACAAAAAAGGCCTTAAAATGCATCTTAGGCCTGCAAAAATGTTGAAATCTTTGGAGGCCCAAAAAAGGGGTTTACAGGCATCGTAGACCCCCTAAAGTCTGTAAAATGTTGGTGGCCCAAAAACATTGTGAGAGATCTCTGAATGTCCCAAAAACATTTGCCGTCTGAAAAGGACATTAACCCGCATGCTAGACCCCTGAAATTCCCAAAAATATTTTTGGCACGAAAAATGCATCCTACAACCCTGAAAGTTCAGAATATGTCAGCATTCCAAAAAAGGCCTTAAAATGCATCTTAGGCCTGAAAAAATGTTGAAATCTTTGGAGGCCCAAAAAAGGGGTTTACAGGCATCGTAGACCCCCTAAAGTCTGGAAAATGTTGGTGGCCCAAAAACATTGTGAGAGATCTCTGAATGTCCCAAAAACATTTACAGCCTGAAAGGGGCATTAACCCACATCCTAGACCACTGTAATTCTCCAAAATATTTTTGCCACGAAAAATGCATCCTACATCCCCGAAAGTACAGAATATGTTAGCAGCCCAAAAAAGGCCTTAAAATGCATCTTAGGCCGGCAAAAATGTTGAAATCTTTGGAGGCCCAAAAAAGGGGTTTACAGGCATCGTAGACCACCTAAAGTCCAGAAAATGTTGGTGGCCCAAAAACATTGTGAGAGAGCTCTGAATGTCCCAAAAACATTTACAGCCTGAAAGGGGCATTAACCCACATCCTAGACCACTGTAATTCTCCAAAATATTTTTGCCACGAAAAATGCATCCTACATCCCCGAAAGTACAGAATATGTTAGCAGCCCAAAAAAGGCCTTAAAATGCATCTTAGGCCGGCAAAAATGTTGAAATCTTTGGAGGCCCAAAAAAGGGGTTTACAGGCATCGTAGACCCCCTAAAGTCTGGAAAATGTTGGTGGCCCAAAAACATTGTGAGAGATCTCTGAATGTCCCAAAAACATTTACAGCCTGAAAGGGGCATTAACCCACATCCTAGACCACTGTAATTCTCCAAAATATTTTTGCCACGAAAAATGCATCCTACATCCCCGAAAGTACAGAATATGTTAGCAGCCCAAAAAAGGCCTTAAAATGCATCTTAGGCCGGCAAAAATGTTGAAATCTTTGGAGGCCCAAAAAAGGGGTTTACAGGCATCGTAGACCACCTAAAGTCCAGAAAATGTTGGTGGCCCAAAAGCAGTGTGAGAGAGCTCAGAATGTCCCAAAAGCATTTGCAGCTTGAAAGGGGCATTAACCCGCATCCTAGACCACTGAAATTCCCAAAAATATTTTTGGCACGAAAAATGCATCCTACATCCCCGAAAGTACAGAATATGTTAGCAGCCAAAAAAAGGCCTTAAAATGCATCTTAGGCTGGCAAAAATGTTGAAATCTTTGGAGGCCCAAAAAAGGGGTTTACAGACATCGTAGACCCCCTAAAGTCCAGAAAATGTTGGTGGCCCAAAGACATTGTGAGAGAGCTCTGAATGTCCCAAAAACATTAGCAGCCCAAAAGGGGCATTAACCCAAATCCTAGACCACTGAAATTACCAAAAATATTTCTGGCACGAAAAATGCATCCTACACCCCTGAAAGTTCAGAAAATGTTAGCAGCCCAAAAAAGGCCTTAAAATGCATCTTAGGCCTGCAAAAATGTTGAAATGTTTGGATGCCCAAAAAAGGGGTTTACAGGCATCTTAGACCCCCTAAAGTTCAGAAAATGTTGGTGGCCCAAAAACAGTGTGAGAGAGCTCTGAATGTCCCAAAAGCATTTGCAGCCTGAAAGGGGCATTAACCCACATCCTAGACCACTGAAATTCCCAAAACAAAAATATTTTTGCCACGAAAAATGGATCCTACAACCCCGAAAGTACAGAATATGTTAGCAGCCCAAAAAAGGCCTTAAAATGCATCTTAGGCCTGCAAAAATGTTGAAATCTTTGGAGGCCCAAAAAAGGGGTTTACAGGCATCGTAGACCCCCTAAAGTCTGTAAAATGTTGGTGGCCCAAAAACATTGTGAGAGATCTCTGAATGTCCCAAAAGCATTTGCAGCTTGAAAGGGGCATTAACCCGCATCCTAGACCACTGAAATTACCAAAAATATTTCTGGCACGAAAAAATGCATCCTACACCCCTGAAAGTTCAGAAAATGTTAGCAGCCCAAAAAGGCCTTAAAATGCATCTTAGGCCTGCAAAAATGTTGAAATGTTTGTATGCCCAAAAAAGCGGTTTACAGGCATCGTAAACCCCCTAAAGTCCAGAATATGTCGGTGGCCCAAAAACGGTGTGAGAGAGCTCTGAATCTCCCAAAAACATTTGCAGTCTGAAAAGGACATTAACCCGCATGCTAGACCCCTGAAATTCCCAAAAATATTTTTGGCACGAAAAATGCATCCTACAACCCTGAAAGTTCAGAATATGTCAGAATATCAAAAAAGGCCTTAAAATGCATCTTAGGCCTGAAAAAATGTTGAAATCTTTGGAGGTCCAAAAAAGGGGTTTACAGGCATCGTAGGCCCCCTAAAGTCTGGAAAATGTTGGTGGCCCAAAAACATTGTGAGAGATCTCTGAATGTCCCAAAAACATTTACAGCCTGAAAGGGGCATTAACCCACATCCTAGACCACTGTAATTCTCCAAAATATTTTTGCCACAAAAAATGCATCCTACACCCCTGAAAGTTCAGAAAATGTTAGCAGCACAAAAAAGGCCTTAAAATGCATCTTAGGCCTGCAAAAATGTTGAAATCTTTGGAGGCCCAAAAAAGGGGTTTACAGGCATCGTAGACCCCCTAAAGTCTGTAAAATGTTGGTGGCCCAAAAACATTGTGAGAGATCTCTGAATGTCCCAAAAACATTTGCCGTCTGAAAAGGACATTAACCCGCATGCTAGACCCCTGAAATTCCCAAAAATATTTTTGGCACGAAAAATGCATCCTACAACCCTGAAAGTTCAGAATATGTCAGCATTCCAAAAAAGGCCTTAAAATGCATCTTAGGCCTGAAAAAATGTTGAAATCTTTGGAGGCCCAAAAAAGGGGTTTACAGGCATCGTAGACCCCCTAAAGTCTGGAAAATGTTGGTGGCCCAAAAACATTGTGAGAGATCTCTGAATGTCCCAAACACATTTACAGCCTGAAAGGGGCATTAACCCACATCCTAGACCACTGTAATTCTCCAAAATATTTTTGCCACTAAAAATGCATCCTACACCCCTGAAAGTTCAGAAAATGTTAGCAGCACAAAAAAGGCCTTAAAATGCATCTTAGGCCTGCAAAAATGTTGAAATCTTTGGAGGCCCAAAAAAGGGGTTTACAGGCATCGTAGACCCCCTAAAGTCTGTAAAATGTTGGTGGCCCAAAAACATTGTGAGAGATCTCTGAATGTCCCAAAAACATTTGCCGTCTGAAAAGGACATTAACCCGCATGCTAGACCCCTGAAATTCCCAAAAATATTTTTGGCACGAAAAATGCATCCTACAACCCTGAAAGTACAGAATATGTTAGCAGCCCAAAAAAGGCCTTAAATCCAATTTAGGCCTGCAAAAATGTTGAAATGTTTGGAGGCCCAAAAAAAAGGTTTACCGGCATCGTAGACCCCCTAAAGTCCAGAAAATGTTGGTGGCCCAAAGGCATTGTGAGAGAGCTCTGAATGTCCCAAAAACATTAGCAGCCCAAAAGGGGCATTAACCCAAATCCTAGACCACTGAAATTACCAAAAATATTTCTAGCACGGAAAATGCATCCTACACCCCTGAAAGTTCAGAAAATGTTAGCAGCCCAAAAAAGGCCTTAAAATGCATCTTAGGCCTGCAAAAATGTTGAAATGTTTGGATGCCCAAAAAAGGGGTTTACAGGCATCTTAGACCCCCTAAAGTTCAGAAAATGTTGGTGGCCCAAAAACAGTGTGAGAGAGGTCTGAATGTCCCAAAAGCATTTACAGCCTGAAAGGGGCATTAACCCACATCCTAGACCACTGAAATTCCCAAAACAAAAATATTTTTGCCACGAAAAATGGATCCTACAACCCCGAAAGCACAGAATATGTTAGCATCCCAAAAAAGGCCTTAAAATGCATCTTAGGCCTGCAAAAATGTTGAAATCTTTGGAGGCCCAAAAAAGGGGTTTACAGGCATCGTAGACCCCCTAAAGTCCATAAAAAGTTGGTGGCCCAAAAGCAGTGTGAGAGAGCTCGGAATGTCCCAAAAGCATTTGCAGCTTGAAAGGGGCATTAACCTGCATCCTAGACCACTGATATTCCCAAAAATATTTTTGGCACGAAAAATGCATCCTACACCCCTGAAAGTACAGAATATGTTAGCAGCCCAAAAAAGGCCTTAAATGCATTTTAGGCCTGCAAAAATGTTGAAATGTTTGGAGGCCCAAAAAAAAGGTTTACAGGCATCGTAGACCCCCTAAAGTCCAGAAAATATTGGTGGACCAAAATCATTGTGAGAGAGCTCTGAATGCCCCAAAAACATTTGCAGCCTGAAAGGGGCATTAACCCAAATCCTAGACCACTGAAATTACCAAAAAATATTTCTGGCACGAAAAATGCATCCTACACCCCTGAAAGTTCAGAAAATGTTAGCAGCCCAAAAAGGCCTTAAAATGCATCTTAGGCCTGCAAAAATGTTGAAATGTTTGGATGCCCAAAAAAGGGGTTAACAGGCATCGAAGACCCCCTAAAGTCCAGAATATGTCGGTGGCCCAAAAACGGTGTGAGAGAGCTCTGAATCTCCCAAAAACATTTGCAGTCTGAAAAGGACATTAACCCGCATGCTAGACCCCTGAAATTCCCAAAAATATTTTTGGCACGAAAAATGCATCCTACAACCCTGAAAGTTCAGAATATGTCAGCATTCCAAAAAAGGCATTAAAATGCATCTTAGGCCTGAAAAAATGTTGAAATCTTTGGAGGCCCAAAAAAGGGGTTTACAGGCATCGTAGACCCCCTAAAGTCTGGAAAATGTTGGTGGCCCAAAAACATTGTGAGAGATCTCTGAATGTCCCAAAAACATTTACAGCCTGAAAGGGGCATTAACCCGCATCCTAGACCCCTGAAATTCCCAAAAATATTTTTGGTACGAAAAATGCATCCTACCCCCCTGAAAGTACAGAATATGTTAGCAGCCCAAAAAAGGCCTTAAATGCATTTTAGGCCTGAAAAAATGTTGAAATCTTTGGAGGCCCAAAAAAGGGCTTTACAGGCATCGTAGACCGCCTAAAGTCTGGAAAATGTTGGTGGCCCAAAAACATTGTGAGAGATCTCTGAATGTCCCAAAAACATTTACAGCCTGAAAGGGGCATTAACACACATCCTAGACCACTGTAATTTTCCAAATTGTTTTTGCCACGAAAAATGCATCCTACATCCCCGAAAGTAGAGAATATGTTAGCAGCCCGAAAAAGGCCTTAAAATGCATCTTAGGCGGCAAAAATGTTGAAATCTTTGGAGGCCCAAAAAAGGGGTTTACAGGCATCGTAGACCACCTAAAGTCCAGAAAATGTTGGTGGCCCAAAAGCAGTGTGAGAGAGCTCAGAATGTCCCAAAAGCATTTGCAGCTTGAAAGGGGCATTAACCCGCATCCTAGACCACTGAAATTCCCAAAAATATTTTTGTCACGAAAAATGCATCCTACATCCCCGAAAGTACAGAATATGTTAGCAGCCAAAAAAAGGCCTTAAAATGCATCTTAGGCCGGCAAAAATGTTGAAATCTTTGGAGGCCCAAAAAAGGGGTTTACAGACATCGTAGACCCCCTAAAGTCCAGAAAATGTTGGTGGCCCAAAAACATTGTGAGAGAGCTCTGAATGTCCCAAAAACATTTGCAGCCTGAAAGGGGCATTAACCCAAATCCTAGACCACTGAAATTCCCAAAAATATTTTTGGCACGAAAAATGCATCCTACACCCCAGAAAGTTCAGAAAATGTTAGCAGCCCAAAAAAGGCCTTAAAATGCATCTTAGGCCTGCACAAATGTTGAAATGTTTGGATGCCCAAAAAAGGGGTTTACAGGCATCTTAGACCCCCTAAAGTTCAGAAAATGTTGGTGGCCCAAAAACAGTGTGAGAGAGGTCTGAATGTCCCAAAAGCATTTGCAGCCTGAAAGGGGCATTAATCCACATCCTAGACCACTGAAATTCCCAAAACAAAAATATTTTTGCCACGAAAAATGGATCCTACAACCCCGAAAGCACAGAATATGTTAGCAGCCCAAAAAAGGCCTTAAAATGCATCTTAGGCCTGCAAAAATGTTGAAATCTTTGGAGGCCCAAAAAAGGGGTTTACAGGCATCGTAGACCCCCTAAAGTCTGTAAAATGTTGGTGGCCCAAAAACATTGTGAGAGATCTCTGAATGTCCCAAAAACATTTACAGCCTGAAAGGGGCATTAACCCACATCCTAGACCACTGTAATTCTCCAAAATATTTTTGCCACGAAAAATGCATCCTACATCCCCGAAAGTACAGAATATGTTAGCAGCCCAAAAAAGGCCTTAAAATGCATCTTAGGCCGGCAAAAATGTTGAAATCTTTGGAGGCCCAAAAAAGGGGTTTACAGGCATCGTAGACCACCTAAAGTCCATAAAATGTTGGTGGCCCAAAAGCAGTGTGAGAGAGCTCGGAATGTCCCAAAAGCATTTGCAGCTTGAAAGGGGCATTAACCTGCATCCTAGACCACTGAAATTCCCAAAAATATTTTTGGCACGAAAAATGCATCCTACCCCCCTGAAAGTACAGAATATGTTAGCAGCCCAAAAAAGGCCTTAAATGCATTTTAGGCCTGCAAAAATGTTGAAATCTTTGGAGGCCCAAAAAAGGGGTTTACAGGCATCGTAGACCCCCTAAAGTCTGTAAAATGTTGGTGGCCCAAAAACATTGTGAGAGATCTCTGAATGTCCCAAAAGCATTTGCAGCTTGAAAGGGGCATTAACCCGCATCCTAGACCACTGAAATTACCAAAAATATTTCTGGCACGAAAAAATGCATCCTACACCCCTGAAAGTTCAGAAAATGTTAGCAGCCCAAAAAGGCCTTAAAATGCATCTTAGGCCTGCAAAAATGTTGAAATGTTTGTATGCCCAAAAAAGGGGTTTACAGGCATCGTAGACCCCCTAAAGTCCAGAATATGTCGGTGGCCCAAAAACGGTGTGAGAGAGCTCTGAATCTCCCAAAAACATTTGCAGTCTGAAAAGGACATTAACCCGCATGCTAGACCACTGAAATTACCAAAAATATTTCTGGCACGAAAAAATGCATCCTACACCCCTGAAAGTTCAGAAAATGTTAGCAGCCCAAAAAGGCCTTAAAATGCATCTTAGGCCTGCAAAAATGTTGAAATGTTTGTATGCCCAAAAAAGGGGTTTACAGGCATCGTAGGCCCCCTAAAGTCTGGAAAATGTTGGTGGCCCAAAAACATTGTGAGAGATCTCTGAATGTCCCAAAAACATTTACAGCCTGAAAGGGGCATTAACCCACATCCTAGACCACTGTAATTCTCCAAAATATTTTTGCCACGGAAAATGCATCCTACACCCCTGAAAGTTCAGAAAATGTTAGCAGCACAAAAAAGGCCTTAAAATGCATCTTAGGCCTGCAAAAATGTTGAAATCTTTGGAGGCCCAAAAAAGGGGTTTACAGGCATCGTAGACCCCCTAAAGTCTGTAAAATGTTGGTGGCCCAAAAACATTGTGAGAGATCTCTGAATGTCCCAAAAACATTTACAGCCTGAAGGGGGCATTAACCCACATCCTAGACCACTGTAATTACCAAAAATATTTCTGGCACGAAAAATGCATCCTACACCCATGAAAGTTCAGAAAATGTTAGCAGCCCAAAAAGGCCTTAAAATGCATTTTAGGCCTGCAAAAATGTTGAAATGTTTGGATGCCCAAAAAAGGGGTTAACAGGCATCGTAGACCCCATAAAGTCCAGAATATGTCGGTGGCCCAAAAACGGTGTGAGAGAGCTCTGAATCTCCCAAAAACATTTGCAGTCTGAAAAGGACATTAACCCGCATGCTAGACCCCTGAAATTCCCAAAAATATTTTTGGCACGGAAAATGCATCCTAAACCCCTGAAAGTACAGAATATGTTAGCAGCCCAAAAAAGGCCTTAAATGCAATTTAGGCCTGCAAAAATGTTGAAATGTTTGGAGGCCCAAAAAAAAGGTTTACCGGCATCGTAGACCCCCTAAAGTCCAGAAAATGTTGGTGGCACAAACACATTGTGAGAGAGCTCTGAATGTTCCAAAAACATTAGCAGCCCAAAAGGGGCATTAACCCAAATCCTAGACCACTGAAATTACCAAAAATATTTCTGGCACGAAAAATGCATCCTACACCCCTGAAAGTTCAGAAAATGTTAGCAGCCCAAAAAAGGCCTTAAAATGCATCTTAGGCCTGCAAAAATGTTGAAATGTTTGGATGCCCAAAAAAGGGGTTTACAGGCATCTTAGACCCCCTAAAGTTCAGAAAATGTTGGTGGCCCAAAAACAGTGTGAGAGAGGTCAAAATGTCCCAAAAGCATTTGCAGCCTGAAAGGGGCATTAACCCACATCCTAGACCACTGAAATTCCCAAAACAAAAATATTTTTGCCACGAAAAATGGATCCTACAACCCCGAAAGACCAGAATATGTTAGCAGCCCAAAAAAGGCCTTAAAATGCATCTTAGGCCTGCAAAAATGTTGAAATCTTTGGAGGCCCAAAAAAGGGGTTTACAGGCATCGTAGACCCCCTAAAGTCCATAAAATGTTGGTGGCCCAAAAGCAGTGTGAGAGAGCTCGGAATGTCCCAAAAGCATTTGCAGCTTGAAAGGGGCATTAACCTGCATCCTAGACCACTGAAATTACCAAAAATATTTCTGGCACGAAAAATGCATCCTACACCCCTGAAAGTTCAGAAAATGTTAGCAGCCCAAAAAGGCCTTAAAATGCATCTTAGGCCTGCAAAAATGTTGAAATGTTTGGATGCCCAAAAAAGGGGTTAACAGGTATCGAAGACCCCCTAAAGTCCAGAATATGTCGGTGGCCCAAAAACGGTGTGAGAGAGCTCTGAATCTCCCAAAAACATTTGCAGTCTGAAAAGGACATTAACCCGCATGCTAGACCCCTGAAATTCCCAAAAATATTTTTGGCACGAAAAATGCATCCTACAACCCTGAAAGTTCAGAATATGTCAGCATTCCAAAAAAGGCATTAAAATGCATCTTAGGCCTGAAAAAATGTTGAAATCTTTGGAGGCCCAAAAAAGGGGTTTACAGGCATCGTAGACCCCCTAAAGTCTGGAAAATGTTGGTGGCCCAAAAACATTGTGAGAGATCTCTGAATGTCCCAAAAACATTTACAGCCTGAAAGGGGCATTAACCCGCATCCTAGACCACTGAAATTCCCAAAAATATTTTTGGTACGAAAAATGCATCCTACATCCCCGAAAGTACAGAATATGTTAGCAGCCCAAAAAAGGCCTTAAAATGCATCTTAGGGCGGCAAAAATGTTGAAATCTTTGGAGGCCCAAAAAAGGGGTTTACAGGCATCGTAGACCACCTAAAGTCCAGAAAATGTTGGTGGCCCAAAAGCAGTGTGAGAGAGCTCAGAATGTCCCAAAAGCATTTGCAGCTTGAAAGGGGCATTAACCCGCATCCTAGACCACTGAAATTCCCAAAAATATTTTTGTCACGAAAAATGCATCCTACATCCCCGAAAGTACAGAATATGTTAGCAGCCAAAAAAAGGCCTTAAAATGCATCTTAGGCCGGCAAAAATGTTGAAATCTTTGGAGGCCCAAAAAAGGGGTTTACAGACATCGTAGACCCCCTAAAGTCCAGAAAATGTTGGTGGCCCAAAAACATTGTGAGAGAGCTCAGAATGTCCCAAAAACATTTGCAGCCTGAAAGGGGCATTAACCCAAATCCTAGACCACTGAAATTCCCAAAAATATTTTTGGCACGAAAAATGCATCCTAAACCCTTGAAAGTACAGAATATGTTAGCAGCCCAAAAAAGGCCTTAAATGCAATTTAGTCCTGCAAAAATGTTGAAATGTTTGGAGGCCCAAAAAAAAGGTTTACCGGCATCGTAGACCCCCTAAAGTCCAGAAAATGTTGGTGGCCCAAAGACATTGTGAGAGAGCTCTGAATGTCCCAAAAACATTAGCAGCCCAAAAGGGGCATTAACCCAAATCCTAGACCACTGAAATTACCAAAAATATTTCTGGCACGAAAAATGCATCCTACACCCCAGAAAGTTCAGAAAATGTTAGCAGCCCAAAAAAGGCCTTAAAATGCATCTTAGGCCTGCACAAATGTTGAAATGTTTGGATGCCCAAAAAAGGGGTTTACAGGCATCTTAGACCCCCTAAAGTTCAGAAAATGTTGGTGGCCCAAAAACAGTGTGAGAGAGGTCTGAATGTCCCAAAAGCATTTGCAGCCTGAAAGGGGCATTAACCCACATCCTAGACCACTGAAATTCCCAAAACAAAAATATTTTTGCCACGAAAAATGGATCCTACAACCCCGAAAGCACAGAATATGTTAGCAGCCCAAAAAAGGCCTTAAAATGCATCTTAGGCCTGCAAAAATGTTGAAATCTTTGGAGGCCCAAAAAAGGGGTTTACAGGCATCGTAGACCCCCTAAAGTCTGTAAAATGTTGGTGGCCCAAAAACATTGTGAGAGATCTCTGAATGTCCCAAAAACATTTACAGCCTGAAAGGGGCATTAACCCACATCCTAGACCACTGAAATTCCCAAAACAAAAATATTTTTGCCACGAAAAATGGATCCTACAACCCCGAAAGACCAGAATATGTTAGCAGCCCAAAAAAGGCCTTAAAATGCATCTTAGGCCTGCAAAAATGTTGAAATCTTTGGAGGCCCAAAAAAGGGGTTTACAGGCATCGTAGACCCCCTAAAGTCCATAAAATGTTGGTGGCCCAAAAGCAGTGTGAGAGAGCTCGGAATGTCCCAAAAGCATTTGCAGCTTGAAAGGGGCATTAACCTGCATCCTAGACCACTGAAATTACCAAAAATATTTCTGGCACGAAAAATGCATCCTACACCCCTGAAAGTTCAGAAAATGTTAGCAGCCCAAAAAGGCCTTAAAATGCATCTTAGGCCTGCAAAAATGTTGAAATGTTTGGATGCCCAAAAAAGGGGTTAACAGGTATCGAAGACCCCCTAAAGTCCAGAATATGTCGGTGGCCCAAAAACGGTGTGAGAGAGCTCTGAATCTCCCAAAAACATTTGCAGTCTGAAAAGGACATTAACCCGCATGCTAGACCCCTGAAATTCCCAAAAATATTTTTGGCACGAAAAATGCATCCTACAACCCTGAAAGTTCAGAATATGTCAGCATTCCAAAAAAGGCATTAAAATGCATCTTAGGCCTGAAAAAATGTTGAAATCTTTGGAGGCCCAAAAAAGGGGTTTACAGGCATCGTAGACCCCCTAAAGTCTGGAAAATGTTGGTGGCCCAAAAACATTGTGAGAGATCTCTGAATGTCCCAAAAACATTTACAGCCTGAAAGGGGCATTAACCCGCATCCTAGACCACTGAAATTCCCAAAAATATTTTTGGTACGAAAAATGCATCCTACATCCCCGAAAGTACAGAATATGTTAGCAGCCCAAAAAAGGCCTTAAAATGCATCTTAGGGCGGCAAAAATGTTGAAATCTTTGGAGGCCCAAAAAAGGGGTTTACAGGCATCGTAGACCACCTAAAGTCCAGAAAATGTTGGTGGCCCAAAAGCAGTGTGAGAGAGCTCAGAATGTCCCAAAAGCATTTGCAGCTTGAAAGGGGCATTAACCCGCATCCTAGACCACTGAAATTCCCAAAAATATTTTTGTCACGAAAAATGCATCCTACATCCCCGAAAGTACAGAATATGTTAGCAGCCAAAAAAAGGCCTTAAAATGCATCTTAGGCCGGCAAAAATGTTGAAATCTTTGGAGGCCCAAAAAAGGGGTTTACAGACATCGTAGACCCCCTAAAGTCCAGAAAATGTTGGTGGCCCAAAAACATTGTGAGAGAGCTCAGAATGTCCCAAAAACATTTGCAGCCTGAAAGGGGCATTAACCCAAATCCTAGACCACTGAAATTCCCAAAAATATTTTTGGCACGAAAAATGCATCCTAAACCCTTGAAAGTACAGAATATGTTAGCAGCCCAAAAAAGGCCTTAAATGCAATTTAGTCCTGCAAAAATGTTGAAATGTTTGGAGGCCCAAAAAAAAGGTTTACCGGCATCGTAGACCCCCTAAAGTCCAGAAAATGTTGGTGGCCCAAAGACATTGTGAGAGAGCTCTGAATGTCCCAAAAACATTAGCAGCCCAAAAGGGGCATTAACCCAAATCCTAGACCACTGAAATTACCAAAAATATTTCTGGCACGAAAAATGCATCCTACACCCCAGAAAGTTCAGAAAATGTTAGCAGCCCAAAAAAGGCCTTAAAATGCATCTTAGGCCTGCACAAATGTTGAAATGTTTGGATGCCCAAAAAAGGGGTTTACAGGCATCTTAGACCCCCTAAAGTTCAGAAAATGTTGGTGGCCCAAAAACAGTGTGAGAGAGGTCTGAATGTCCCAAAAGCATTTGCAGCCTGAAAGGGGCATTAACCCACATCCTAGACCACTGAAATTCCCAAAACAAAAATATTTTTGCCACGAAAAATGGATCCTACAACCCCGAAAGCACAGAATATGTTAGCAGCCCAAAAAAGGCCTTAAAATGCATCTTAGGCCTGCAAAAATGTTGAAATCTTTGGAGGCCCAAAAAAGGGGTTTACAGGCATCGTAGACCCCCTAAAGTCTGTAAAATGTTGGTGGCCCAAAAACATTGTGAGAGATCTCTGAATGTCCCAAAAACATTTACAGCCTGAAAGGGGCATTAACCCACATCCTAGACCACTGTAATTCTCCAAAATATTTTTGCCACGAAAAATGCATCCTACATCCCCGAAAGTACAGAATATGTTAGCAGCCCAAAAAAGGCCTTAAAATGCATCTTAGGCCGGCAAAAATGTTGAAATCTTTGGAGGCCCAAAAAAGGGGTTTACAGGCATCGTAGACCACCTAAAGTCCATAAAATGTTGGTGGCCCAAAAGCAGTGTGAGAGAGCTCGGAATGTCCCAAAAGCATTTGCAGCTTGAAAGGGGCATTAACCTGCATCCTAGACCACTGAAATTCCCAAAAATATTTTTGGCACGAAAAATGCATCCTACCCCCCTGAAAGTACAGAATATGTTAGCAGCCCAAAAAAGGCCTTAAATGCATTTTAGGCCTGCAAAAATGTTGAAATCTTTGGAGGCCCAAAAAAGGGGTTTACAGGCATCGTAGACCCCCTAAAGTCTGTAAAATGTTGGTGGCCCAAAAACATTGTGAGAGATCTCTGAATGTCCCAAAAGCATTTGCAGCTTGAAAGGGGCATTAACCCGCATCCTAGACCACTGAAATTACCAAAAATATTTCTGGCACGAAAAAATGCATCCTACACCCCTGAAATTTCAGAAAATGTTAGCAGCCCAAAAAGGCCTTAAAATGCATCTTAGGCCTGCAAAAATGTTGAAATGTTTGTATGCCCAAAAAAGGGGTTTACAAGCATCGTAGACCCCCTAAAGTCCAGAATATGTCGGTGGCCCAAAAACGGTGTGAGAGAGCTCTGAATCTCCCAAAAACATTTGCAGTCTGAAAAGGACATTAACCCGCATGCTAGACCCCTGAAATTCCCAAAAATATTTTTGGCACGAAAAATGCATCCTACAACCCTGAAAGTTCAGAATATGTCAGAATTCCAAAAAAGGCCTTAAAATGCATCTTAGGCCTGAAAAAATGTTGAAATCTTTGGAGGTCCAAAAAAGGGGTTTACAGGCATCGTAGGCCCCCTAAAGTCTGGAAAATGTTGGTGGCCCAAAAACATTGTGAGAGATCTCTGAATGTCCCAAAAACATTTACAGCCTGAAAGGGGCATTAACCCACATCCTAGACCACTGTAATTCTCCAAAATATTTTTGCCACGAAAAATGCATCCTACACCCCTGAAAGTTCAGAAAATGTTAGCAGCACAAAAAAGGCCTTAAAATGCATCTTAGGCCTGCAAAAATGTTGAAATCTTTGGAGGCCCAAAAAAGGGGTTTACAGGCATCGTAGACCCCCTAAAGTCTGTAAAATGTTGGTGGCCCAAAAACATTGTGAGAGATCTCTGAATGTCCCAAAAACATTTACAGCCTGAAGGGGGCATTAACCCACATCCTAGACCACTGTAATTATCAAAAATATTTCTGGCACGAAAAATGCATCCTACACCCATGAAAGTTCAGAAAATGTTAGCAGCCCAAAAAGGCCTTAAAATGCATTTTAGGCCTGCAAAAATGTTGAAATGTTTGGATGCCCAAAAAAGGGGTTAACAGGCATCGTAGACCCCATAAAGTCCAGAATATGTCGGTGGCCCAAAAACGGTGTGAGAGAGCTCTGAATCTCCCAAAAACATTTGCAGTCTGAAAAGGACATTAACCCGCATGCTAGACCCCTGAAATTCCCAAAAATATTTTTGGCACGGAAAATGCATCCTAAACCCCTGAAAGTACAGAATATGTTAGCAGCCCAAAAAAGGCCTTAAATGCAATTTAGGCCTGCAAAAATGTTGAAATGTTTGGAGGCCCAAAAAAAAGGTTTACCGGCATCGTAGACCCCCTAAAGTCCAGAAAATGTTGGTGGCACAAACACATTGTGAGAGAGCTCTGAATGTTCCAAAAACATTAGCAGCCCAAAAGGGGCATTAACCCAAATCCTAGACCACTGAAATTACCAAAAATATTTCTGGCACGAAAAATGCATCCTACACCCCTGAAAGTTCAGAAAATGTTAGCAGCCCAAAAAAGGCCTTAAAATGCATCTTAGGCCTGCAAAAATGTTGAAATGTTTGGATGCCCAAAAAAGGGGTTTACAGGCATCTTAGACCCCCTAAAGTTCAGAAAATGTTGGTGGCCCAAAAACAGTGTGAGAGAGGTCTGAATGTCCCAAAAGCATTTGCAGCCTGAAAGGGGCATTAACCCACATCCTAGACCACTGAAATTCCCAAAACAAAAATATTTTTGCCACGAAAAATGGATCCTACAACCCCGAAAGACCAGAATATGTTAGCAGCCCAAAAAAGGCCTTAAAATGCATCTTAGGCCTGCAAAAATGTTGAAATCTTTGGAGGCCCAAAAAAGGGGTTTACAGGCATCGTAGACCCCCTAAAGTCCATAAAATGTTGGTGGCCCAAAAGCAGTGTGAGAGAGCTCGGAATGTCCCAAAAGCATTTGCAGCTTGAAAGGGGCATTAACCTGCATCCTAGACCACTGAAATTACCAAAAATATTTCTGGCACGAAAAATGCATCCTACACCCCTGAAAGTTCAGAAAATGTTAGCAGCCCAAAAAGGCCTTAAAATGCATCTTAGGCCTGCAAAAATGTTGAAATGTTTGGATGCCCAAAAAAGGGGTTAACAGGTATCGAAGACCCCCTAAAGTCCAGAATATGTCGGTGGCCCAAAAACGGTGTGAGAGAGCTCTGAATCTCCCAAAAACATTTGCAGTCTGAAAAGGACATTAACCCGCATGCTAGACCCCTGAAATTCCCAAAAATATTTTTGGCACGAAAAATGCATCCTACAACCCTGAAAGTTCAGAATATGTCAGCATTCCAAAAAAGGCATTAAAATGCATCTTAGGCCTGAAAAAATGTTGAAATCTTTGGAGGCCCAAAAAAGGGTTTACAGGCATCGTAGACCCCCTAAAGTCTGGAAAATGTTGGTGGCCCAAAAACATTGTGAGAGATCTCTGAATGTCCCAAAAACATTTACAGCCTGAAAGGGGCATTAACCCGCATCCTAGACCACTGAAATTCCCAAAAATATTTTTGGTACGAAAAATGCATCCTACCCCCCTGAAAGTACAGAATATGTTAGCAGCCCAAAAAAGGCCTTAAATGCATTTTAGGCCTGAAAAAATGTTGAAATCTTTTGAAGCCCAAAAAAGGGGTTTACAGGCATCGTAGACCCCCTAAAGTCTGGAAAATGTTGGTGGCCCAAAAACATTGTGAGAGATCTCTGAATGTCCCAAAAACATTTACAGCCTGAAAGGGGCATTAACCCACATCCTAGACCACTGTAATTTTCCAAATTGTTTTTGCCACGAAAAATGCATCCTACATCCCCAAAAGTACAGAATATGTTAGCAGCCCGAAAAAGGCCTTAAAATGCATTTTAGGCATGCAAAAATGTTGAAATCTTTGGAGGCCCAAAAAAGGGGTTTACAGGCATCGTAGACCACCTAAAGTCCAGAAAATGTTGGTGGCCCAAAAGCAGTGTGAGAGAGCTCAGAATGTCCCAAAAGCATTTGCAGCTTGAAAGGGGCATTAACCCGCATCCTAGACCACTGAAATTCCCAAAAATATTTTTGGCACGAAAAATGCATCCTACATCCCCGAAAGTACAGAATATGTTAGCAGCCAAAAAAAGGCCTTAAAATGCATCTTAGGCCGGCAAAAATGTTGAAATCTTTGGAGGCCCAAAAAAGGGGTTTACAGACATCGTAGACCCCCTAAAGTCCAGAAAATGTTGGTGGCCCAAAAACATTGTGAGAGAGCTCTGAATGTCCCAAAAAAATTTGCAGCCTGAAAGGGGCATTAACCCAAATCCTAGACCACTGAAATTCCCAAAAATATTTTTGGCACGAAAAATGCATCCTAAACCCCTGAAAGTACAGAATATGTTAGCAGCCCAAAAAAGGCCTTAAATGCAATTTAGGCCTGCAAAAATGTTGAAATGTTTGGAGGCCCAAAAAAAAGGTTTACCGGCATCGTAGACCCCCTAAAGTCCAGAAAATGTTGGTGGCCCAAAGACATTGTGAGAGAGCTCTGAATGTCCCAAAAACATTAGCAGCCCAAAAGGGGCATTAACCCAAATCCTAGACCACTGAAATTACCAAAAATATTTCTGGCACGAAAAATGCATCCTACACCCCTGAAAGTTCAGAAAATGTTAGCAGCCCAAAAAAGGCCTTAAAATGCATCTTAGGCCTGCAAAAATGTTGAAATGTTTGGATGCCCAAAAAAGGGGTTTACAGGCATCTTAGACCCCCTAAAGTTCAGAAAATGTTGGTGGCCCAAAAACAGTGTGAGAGAGGTCTGAATGTCCCAAAAGCATTTGCAGCCTGAAAGGGGCATTAACCCACATCCTAGACCACTGAAATTCCCAAAACAAAAATATTTTTGCCACGAAAAATGGATCCTACAACCCCGAAAGCACAGAATATGTTAGCAGCCCAAAAAAGGCCTTAAAATGCATCTTAGGCCTGCAAAAATGTTGAAATCTTTGGAGGCCCAAAAAAGGGGTTTACAGGCATCGTAGACCCCCTAAAGTCTGTAAAATGTTGGTGGCCCAAAAACATTGTGAGAGATCTCTGAATGTCCCAAAAACATTTACAGCCTGAAAGGGGCATTAACCCACATCCTAGACCACTGTAATTCTCCAAAATATTTTTGCCACGAAAAATGCATCCTACATCCCCGAAAGTACAGAATATGTTAGCAGCCCAAAAAAGGCCTTAAATGCATTTTAGGCCTGCAAAAATGTTGAAATGTTTGGAGGCCCAAAAAAAAGGTTTACAGGCATCGTAGACCCCCTAAAGTCTGTAAAATGTTGGTGGCCCAAAAACATTGTGAGAGATCTCTGAATGTCCCAAAAGCATTTGCAGCTTGAAAGGGGCATTAACCCGCATCCTAGACCACTGAAATTACCAAAAATATTTCTGGCACGAAAAAATGCATCCTACACCCCTGAAAGTTCAGAAAATGTTAGCAGCCCAAAAAGGCCTTAAAATGCATCTTAGGCCTGCAAAAATGTTGAAATGTTTGTATGCCCAAAAAAGGGGTTTACAGGCATCGTAAACCCCCTAAAGTCCAGAATATGTCGGTGGCCCAAAAACGGTGTGAGAGAGCTCTGAATCTCCCAAAAACATATGCAGTCTGAAAAGTACATTAACCCGCATGCTAGACCCCTGAAATTCCCAAAAATATTTTTGGCACGAAAAATGCATCCTACAACCCTGAAAGTTCAGAATATGTCAGAATATCAAAAAAGGCCTTAAAATGCATCTTAGGCCTGAAAAAATGTTGAAATCTTTGGAGGTCCAAAAAAGGGGTTTACAGGTATCGTAGGCCCCCTAAAGTCTGGAAAATGTTGGTGGCCCAAAAACATTGTGAGAGATCTCTGAATGTCCCAAAAACATTTACAGCCTGAAAGGGGCATTAACCCACATCCTAGACCACTGTAATTCTCCAAAATATTTTTGCCACAAAAAATGCATCCTACACCCCTGAAAGTTCAGAAAATGTTAGCAGCACAAAAAAGGCCTTAAAATGCATCTTAGGCCTGCAAAAATGTTGAAATCTTTGGAGGCCCAAAAAAGGGGTTTACAGGCATCGTAGACCCCCTAAAGTCTGTAAAATGTTGGTGGCCCAAAAACATTGTGAGAGATCTCTGAATGTCCCAAAAACATTTGCCGTCTGAAAAGGACATTAACCCGCATGCTAGACCCCTGAAATTCCCAAAAATATTTTTGGCACGAAAAATGCATCCTACAACCCTGAAAGTTCAGAATATGTCAGCATTCCAAAAAAGGCCTTAAAATGCATCTTAGGCCTGAAAAAATGTTGAAATCTTTGGAGGCCCAAAAAAGGGGTTTACAGGCATCGTAGACCCCCTAAAGTCTGGAAAATGTTGGTGGCCCAAAAACATTGTGAGAGATCTCTGAATGTCCCAAAAACATTTACAGCCTGAAAGGGGCATTAACCCACATCCTAGACCACTGTAATTCTCCAAAATATTTTTGCCACAAAAAATGCATCCTACACCCCTGAAAGTTCAGAAAATGTTAGCAGCACAAAAAAGGCCTTAAAATGCATCTTAGGCCTGCAAAAATGTTGAAATCTTTGGAGGCCCAAAAAAGGGGTTTACAGGCATCGTAGACCCCCTAAAGTCTGTAAAATGTTGGTGGCCCAAAAACATTGTGAGAGATCTCTGAATGTCCCAAAAACATTTGCCGTCTGAAAAGGACATTAACCCGCATGCTAGACCCCTGAAATTCCCAAAAATATTTTTGGCACGAAAAATGCATCCTACAACCCTGAAAGTACAGAATATGTTAGCAGCCCAAAAAAGGCCTTAAATGCAATTTAGGCCTGCAAAAATGTTGAAATGTTTGGAGGCCCAAAAAAAAGGTTTACCGGCATCGTAGACCCCCTAAAGTCCAGAAAATGTTGGTGGCCCAAAGACATTGTGAGAGAGCTCTGAATGTCCCAAAAACATTAGCAGCCCAAAAGGGGCATTAACCCAAATCCTAGACCACTGAAATTACCAAAAATATTTCTAGCACGGAAAATGCATCCTACACCCCTGAAAGTTCAGAAAATGTTAGCAGCCCAAAAAAGGCCTTAAAATGCATCTTAGGCCTGCAAAAATGTTGAAATGTTTGGATGCCCAAAAAAGGGGTTTACAGGCATCTTGGACCCCCTAAAGTTCAGAAAATGTTGGTGGCCCAAAAACAGTGTGAGAGAGGTCTGAATGTCCCAAAAGCATTTACAGCCTGAAAGGGGCATTAACCCACATCCTAGACCACTGAAATTCCCAAAACAAAAATATTTTTGCCACGAAAAATGGATCCTACAACCCCGAAAGCACAGAATATGTTAGCATCCCAAAAAAGGCCTTAAAATGCATCTTAGGCCTGCAAAAATGTTGAAATCTTTGGAGGCCCAAAAAAGGGGTTTACAGGCATCGTAGACCCCCTAAAGTCCATAAAAAGTTGGTGGCCCAAAAGCAGTGTGAGAGAGCTCGGAATGTCCCAAAAGCATTTGCAGCTTGAAAGGGGCATTAACCTGCATCCTAGACCACTGAAATTCCCAAAAATATTTTTGGCACGAAAAATGCATCCTACCCCCCTGAAAGTACAGAATATGTTAGCAGCCCAAAAAAGGCCTTAAATGCATTTTAGGCCTGCAAAAATGTTGAAATGTTTGGAGGCCCAAAAAAAAGGTTTACAGGCATCGTAGACCCCTAAAGTCCAGAAAATATTGGTGGCCCAAAATCATTGTGAGAGAGCTCTGAATGCCCCAAAAACATTTGCAGCCTGAAAGGGGCATTAACCCAAATCCTAGACCACTGAAATTACCAAAAAATATTTCTGGCACGAAAAATGCATCCTACACCCCTGAAAGTTCAGAAAATGTTAGCAGCCCAAAAAGGCCTTAAAATGCATCTTAGGCCTGCAAAAATGTTGAAATGTTTGGATGCCCAAAAAAGGGGTTAACAGGCATCGAAGACCCCCTAAAGTCCAGAATATGTCGGTGGCCCAAAAACGGTGTGAGAGAGCTCTGAATCTCCCAAAAACATTTGCAGTCTGAAAAGGACATTAACCCGCATGCTAGACCCCTGAAATTCCCAAAAATATTTTTGGCACGAAAAATGCATCCTACAACCCTGAAAGTTCAGAATATGTCAGCATTCCAAAAAAGGCATTAAAATGCATCTTAGGCCTGAAAAAATGTTGAAATCTTTGGAGGCCCAAAAAAGGGGTTTACAGGCATCGTAGACCCCCTAAAGTCTGGAAAATGTTGGTGGCCCAAAAACATTGTGAGAGATCTCTGAATGTCCCAAAAACATTTACAGCCTGAAAGGGGCATTAACCCGCATCCTAGACCCCTGAAATTCCCAAAAATATTTTTGGTACGAAAAATGCATCCTACCCCCCTGAAAGTACAGAATATGTTAGCAGCCCAAAAAAGGCCTTAAATGCATTTTAGGCCTGAAAAAATGTTGAAATCTTTGGAGGCCCAAAAAAGGGCTTTACAGGCATCGTAGACCCCCTAAAGTCTGGAAAATGTTGGTGGCCCAAAAACATTGTGAGAGATCTCTGAATGTCCCAAAAACATTTACAGCCTGAAAGGGGCATTAACACACATCCTAGACCACTGTAATTTTCCAAATTGTTTTTGCCACGAAAAATGCATCCTACATCCCCGAAAGTACAGAATATGTTAGCAGCCCGAAAAAGGCCTTAAAATGCATCTTAGGGCGGCAAAAATGTTGAAATCTTTGGAGGCCCAAAAAAGGGGTTTACAGGCATCGTAGACCACCTAAAGTCCAGAAAATGTTGGTGGCCCAAAAGCAGTGTGAGAGAGCTCAGAATGTCCCAAAAGCATTTGCAGCTTGAAAGGGGCATTAACCCGCATCCTAGACCACTGAAATTCCCAAAAATATTTTTGTCACGAAAAATGCATCCTACATCCCCGAAAGTACAGAATATGTTAGCAGCCAAAAAAAGGCCTTAAAATGCATCTTAGGCCGGCAAAAATGTTGAAATCTTTGGAGGCCCAAAAAAGGGGTTTACAGACATCGTAGACCCCCTAAAGTCCAGAAAATGTTGGTGGCCCAAAAACATTGTGAGAGAGCTCTGAATGTCCCAAAAACATTTGCAGCCTGAAAGGGGCATTAACCCAAATCCTAGACCACTGAAATTCCCAAAAATATTTTTGGCACGAAAAATGCATCCTAAACCCTTGAAAGTACAGAATATGTTAGCAGCCCAAAAATGGCCTTAAATGCAATTTAGGCCTGCAAAAATGTTGAAATGTTTGGAGGCCCAAAAAAAAGGTTTACCGGCATCGTAGACCCCCTAAAGTCCAGAAAATGTTGGTGGCCCAAAGACATTGTGAGAGAGCTCTGAATGTCCCAAAAACATTAGCAGCCCAAAAGGGGCATTAACCCAAATCCTAGACCACTGAAATTACCAAAAATATTTCTGGCACGAAAAATGCATCCTACACCCCAGAAAGTTCAGAAAATGTTAGCAGCCCAAAAAAGGCCTTAAAATGCATCTTAGGCCTGCACAAATGTTGAAATGTTTGGATGCCCAAAAAAGGGGTTTACAGGCATCTTAGACCCCCTAAAGTTCAGAAAATGTTGGTGGCCCAAAAACAGTGTGAGAGAGCTCTGAATGTCCCAAAAACATTTGCAGCCTGAAAGGGGCATTAACCCAAATCCTAGACCACTGAAATTCCCAAAAATATTTTTGGCACGAAAAATGCATCCTAAACCCTTGAAAGTACAGAATATGTTAGCAGCCCAAAAATGGCCTTAAATGCAATTTAGGCCTGCAAAAATGTTGAAATGTTTGGAGGCCCAAAAAAAAGGTTTACCGGCATCGTAGACCCCCTAAAGTCCAGAAAATGTTGGTGGCCCAAAGACATTGTGAGAGAGCTCTGAATGTCCCAAAAACATTTGCAGCCTGAAAGGGGCATTAACCCAAATCCTAGACCACTGAAATTACCAAAAATATTTTTGGCACGAAAAATGCATCCTAAACCCTTGAAAGTACAGAATATGTTAGCAGCCCAAAAATGGCCTTAAATGCAATTTAGGCCTGCAAAAATGTTGAAATGTTTGGAGGCCCAAAAAAAAGGTTTACCGGCATCGTAGACCCCCTAAAGTCCAGAAAATGTTGGTGGCCCAAAGACATTGTGAGAGAGCTCTGAATGTCCCAAAAACATTAGCAGCCCAAAAGGGGCATTAACCCAAATCCTAGACCACTGAAATTACCAAAAATATTTCTGGCACGAAAAATGCATCCTACACCCCAGAAAGTTCAGAAAATGTTAGCAGCCCAAAAAAGGCCTTAAAATGCATCTTAGGCCTGCACAAATGTTGAAATGTTTGGATGCCCAAAAAAGGGGTTTACAGGCATCTTAGACCCCCTAAAGTTCAGAAAATGTTGGTGGCCCAAAAACAGTGTGAGAGAGGTCTGAATGTCCCAAAAGCATTTGCAGCCTGAAAGGGGCATTAACCCACATCCTAGACCACTGAAATTCCCAAAACAAAAATATTTTTGCCACGAAAAATGGATCCTACAACCCCGAAAGCACAGAATATGTTAGCAGCCCAAAAAAGGCCTTAAAATGCATCTTAGGCCTGCAAAAATGTTGAAATCTTTGGAGGCCCAAAAAAGGGGTTTACAGGCATCGTAGACCCCCTAAAGTCTGTAAAATGTTGGTGGCCCAAAAACATTGTGAGAGATCTCTGAATGTCCCAAAAACATTTACAGCCTGAAAGGGGCATTAACCCACATCCTAGACCACTGTAATTCTCCAAAATATTTTTGCCACGAAAAATGCATCCTACATCCCCGAAAGTACAGAATATGTTAGCAGCCCAAAAAAGGCCTTAAAATGCATCTTAGGCCGGCAAAAATGTTGAAATCTTTGGAGGCCCAAAAAAGGGGTTTACAGGCATCGTAGACCACCTAAAGTCCATAAAATGTTGGTGGCCCAAAAGCAGTGTGAGAGAGCTCGGAATGTCCCAAAAGCATTTGCAGCTTGAAAGGGGCATTAACCTGCATCCTAGACCACTGAAATTCCCAAAAATATTTTTGGCACGAAAAATGCATCCTACCCCCCTGAAAGTACAGAATATGTTAGCAGCCCAAAAAAGGCCTTAAATGCATTTTAGGCCTGCAAAAATGTTGAAATCTTTGGAGGCCCAAAAAAGGGGTTTACAGGCATCGTAGACCCCCTAAAGTCTGTAAAATGTTGGTGGCCCAAAAACATTGTGAGAGATCTCTGAATGTCCCAAAAGCATTTGCAGCTTGAAAGGGGCATTAACCCGCATCCTAGACCACTGAAATTACCAAAAATATTTCTGGCACGAAAAAATGCATCCTACACCCCTGAAAGTTCAGAAAATGTTAGCAGCCCAAAAAGGCCTTAAAATGCATCTTAGGCCTGCAAAAATGTTGAAATGTTTGTATGCCCAAAAAAGGGGTTTACAGGCATCGTAGACCCCCTAAAGTCCAGAATATGTCGGTGGCCCAAAAACGGTGTGAGAGAGCTCTGAATCTCCCAAAAACATTTGCAGTCTGAAAAGGACATTAACCCGCATGCTAGACCCCTGAAATTCCCAAAAATATTTTTGGCACGAAAAATGCATCCTACAACCCTGAAAGTTCAGAATATGTCAGAATTCCAAAAAAGGCCTTAAAATGCATCTTAGGCCTGAAAAAATGTTGAAATCTTTGGAGGTCCAAAAAAGGGGTTTACAGGCATCGTAGGCCCCCTAAAGTCTGGAAAATGTTGGTGGCCCAAAAACATTGTGAGAGATCTCTGAATGTCCCAAAAACATTTACAGCCTGAAAGGGGCATTAACCCACATCCTAGACCACTGTAATTCTCCAAAATATTTTTGCCACGAAAAATGCATCCTACACCCCTGAAAGTTCAGAAAATGTTAGCAGCACAAAAAAGGCCTTAAAATGCATCTTAGGCCTGCAAAAATGTTGAAATCTTTGGAGGCCCAAAAAAGGGGTTTACAGGCATCGTAGACCCCCTAAAGTCTGTAAAATGTTGGTGGCCCAAAAACATTGTGAGAGATCTCTGAATGTCCCAAAAACATTTACAGCCTGAAGGGGGCATTAACCCACATCCTAGACCACTGTAATTCTCCAAAATATTTTTGCCACGAAAAATGCATCCTACATCCCCGAAAGTACAGAATATGTTAGCAGCCCAAAAAAGGCCTTAAAATGCATCTTAGGCCGGCAAAAATGTTGAAATCTTTGGAGGCCCAAAAAAGGGGTTTACAGGCATCGTAGACCACCTAAAGTCCATAAAATGTTGGTGGCCCAAAAGCAGTGTGAGAGAGCTCGGAATGTCCCAAAAGCATTTGCAGCTTGAAAGGGGCATTAACCTGCATCCTAGACCACTGAAATTCCCAAAAATATTTTTGGCACGAAAAATGCATCCTACCCCCCTGAAAGTACAGAATATGTTAGCAGCCCAAAAAAGGCCTTAAATGCATTTTAGGCCTGCAAAAATGTTGAAATCTTTGGAGGCCCAAAAAAGGGGTTTACAGGCATCGTAGACCCCCTAAAGTCTGTAAAATGTTGGTGGCCCAAAAACATTGTGAGAGATCTCTGAATGTCCCAAAAGCATTTGCAGCTTGAAAGGGGCATTAACCCGCATCCTAGACCACTGAAATTACCAAAAATATTTCTGGCACGAAAAAATGCATCCTACACCCCTGAAAGTTCAGAAAATGTTAGCAGCCCAAAAAGGCCTTAAAATGCATCTTAGGCCTGCAAAAATGTTGAAATGTTTGTATGCCCAAAAAAGGGGTTTACAGGCATCGTAGACCCCCTAAAGTCCAGAATATGTCGGTGGCCCAAAAACGGTGTGAGAGAGCTCTGAATCTCCCAAAAACATTTGCAGTCTGAAAAGGACATTAACCCGCATGCTAGACCCCTGAAATTCCCAAAAATATTTTTGGCACGAAAAATGCATCCTACAACCCTGAAAGTTCAGAATATGTCAGAATTCCAAAAAAGGCCTTAAAATGCATCTTAGGCCTGAAAAAATGTTGAAATCTTTGGAGGTCCAAAAAAGGGGTTTACAGGCATCGTAGGCCCCCTAAAGTCTGGAAAATGTTGGTGGCCCAAAAACATTGTGAGAGATCTCTGAATGTCCCAAAAACATTTACAGCCTGAAAGGGGCATTAACCCACATCCTAGACCACTGTAATTCTCCAAAATATTTTTGCCACGAAAAATGCATCCTACACCCCTGAAAGTTCAGAAAATGTTAGCAGCACAAAAAAGGCCTTAAAATGCATCTTAGGCCTGCAAAAATGTTGAAATCTTTGGAGGCCCAAAAAAGGGGTTTACAGGCATCGTAGACCCCCTAAAGTCTGTAAAATGTTGGTGGCCCAAAAACATTGTGAGAGATCTCTGAATGTCCCAAAAACATTTACAGCCTGAAGGGGGCATTAACCCACATCCTAGACCACTGTAATTACCAAAAATATTTCTGGCACGAAAAATGCATCCTACACCCATGAAAGTTCAGAAAATGTTAGCAGCCCAAAAAGGCCTTAAAATGCATTTTAGGCCTGCAAAAATGTTGAAATGTTTGGATGCCCAAAAAAGGGGTTAACAGGCATCGTAGACCCCATAAAGTCCAGAATATGTCGGTGGCCCAAAAACGGTGTGAGAGAGCTCTGAATCTCCCAAAAACATTTGCAGTCTGAAAAGGACATTAACCCGCATGCTAGACCCCTGAAATTCCCAAAAATATTTTTGGCACGGAAAATGCATCCTAAACCCCTGAAAGTACAGAATATGTTAGCAGCCCAAAAAAGGCCTTAAATGCAATTTAGGCCTGCAAAAATGTTGAAATGTTTGGAGGCCCAAAAAAAAGGTTTACCGGCATCGTAGACCCCCTAAAGTCCAGAAAATGTTGGTGGCACAAAGACATTGTGAGAGAGCTCTGAATGTTCCAAAAACATTAGCAGCCCAAAAGGGGCATTAACCCAAATCCTAGACCACTGAAATTACCAAAAATATTTCTGGCACGAAAAATGCATCCTACACCCCTGAAAGTTCAGAAAATGTTAGCAGCCCAAAAAAGGCCTTAAAATGCATCTTAGGCCTGCAAAAATGTTGAAATGTTTGGATGCCCAAAAAAGGGGTTTACAGGCATCTTAGACCCCCTAAAGTTCAGAAAATGTTGGTGGCCCAAAAACAGTGTGAGAGAGGTCTGAATGTCCCAAAAGCATTTGCAGCCTGAAAGGGGCATTAACCCACATCCTAGACCACTGAAATTCCCAAAACAAAAATATTTTTGCCACGACAAATGGATCCTACAACCCCGAAAGACCAGAATATGTTAGCAGCCCAAAAAAGGCCTTAAAATGCATCTTAGGCCTGCAAAAATGTTGAAATCTTTGGAGGCCCAAAAAAGGGGTTTACAGGCATCGTAGACCCCCTAAAGTCCATAAAATGTTGGTGGACCAAAAGCAGTGTGAGAGAGCTCGGAATGTCCCAAAAGCATTTGCAGCTTGAAAGGGGCATTAACCTGCATCCTAGACCACTGAAATTACCAAAAATATTTCTGGCACGAAAAATGCATCCTACACCCCTGAAAGTTCAGAAAATGTTAGCAGCCCAAAAAGGCCTTAAAATGCATCTTAGGCCTGCAATAATGTTGAAATGTTTGGATGCCCAAAAAAGGGGTTAACAGGTATCGAAGACCCCCTAAAGTCCAGAATATGTCGGTGGCCCAAAAACGGTGTGAGAGAGCTCTGAATCTCCCAAAAACATTTGCAGTCTGAAAAGGACATTAACCCGCATGCTAGACCCCTGAAATTCCCAAAAATATTTTTGGCACGAAAAATGCATCCTACAACCCTGAAAGTTCAGAATATGTCAGCATTCCAAAAAAGGCATTAAAATTCATCTTAGGCCTGAAAAAATGTTGAAATCTTTGGAGGCCCAAAAAAGGGGTTTACAGGCATCGTAGACCCCCTAAAGTCTGGAAAATGTTGGTGGCCCAAAAACATTGTGAGAGATCTCTGAATGTCCCAAAAACATTTACAGCCTGAAAGGGGCATTAACCCGCATCCTAGACCACTGAAATTCCCAAAAATATTTTTGGTACGAAAAATGCATCCTACCCCCCTGAAAGTACAGAATATGTTAGCAGCCCAAAAAAGGCCTTAAATGCATTTTAGGCCTGAAAAAATGTTGAAATCTTTGGAAGCCCAAAAAAGGGGTTTACAGGCATCGTAGACCCCCTAAAGTCTGGAAAATGTTGGTGGCCCAAAAACATTGTGAGAGATCTCTGAATGTCCCAAAAACATTTACAGCCTGAAAGGGGCATTAACCCACATCCTAGACCACTGTAATTTTCCAAATTGTTTTTGCCACGAAAAATGCATCCTACATCCCCAAAAGTACAGAATATGTTAGCAGCCCGAAAAAGGCCTTAAAATGCATTTTAGGCATGCAAAAATGTTGAAATCTTTGGAGGCCCAAAAAAGGGGTTTACAGGCATCGTAGACCACCTAAAGTCCAGAAAATGTTGGTGGCCCAAAAGCAGTGTGAGAGAGCTCAGAATGTCCCAAAAGCATTTGCAGCTTGAAAGGGGCATTAACCCGCATCCTAGACCACTGAAATTCCCAAAAATATTTTTGGCACGAAAAATGCATCCTACATCCCCGAAAGTACAGAATATGTTAGCAGCCAAAAAAAGGCCTTAAAATGCATCTTAGGCCGGCAAAAATGTTGAAATCTTTGGAGGCCCAAAAAAGGGGTTTACAGACATCGTAGACCCCCTAAAGTCCAGAAAATGTTGGTGGCCCAAAGACATTGTGAGAGAGCTCTGAATGTCCCAAAAACATTAGCAGCCCAAAAGGGGCATTAACCCAAATCCTAGACCACTGAAATTACCAAAAATATTTCTGGCACGAAAAATGCATCCTACACCCCTGAAAGTTCAGAAAATGTTAGCAGCCCAAAAAAGGCCTTAAAATGCTTCTTAGGCCTGCAAAAATGTTGAAATGTTTGGATGCCCAAAAAAGGGGTTTACAGGCATCTTAGACCCCCTAAAGTTCAGAAAATGTTGGTGGCCCAAAAACAGTGTGAGAGAGGTCTGAATGTCCCAAAAGCATTTGCAGCCTGAAAGGGGCATTAACCCACATCCTAGACCACTGAAATTCCCAAAACAAAAATATTTTTGCCATGAAAAATGGATCCTACAACCCCGAAAGCACAGAATATGTTAGCAGCCCAAAAAAGGCCTTAAAATGCATCTTAGGCCTGCAAAAATGTTGAAATCTTTGGAGGCCCAAAAAAGGGGTTTACAGGCATCGTAGACCCCCTAAAGTCTGTAAAATGTTGGTGGCCCAAAAACATTGTGAGAGATCTCTGTATGTCCCAAAAACATTTACAGCCTGAAAGGGGCATTAACCCACATCCTAGACCACTGTAATTCTCCAAAATATTTTTGCCACGAAAAATGCATCCTACATCCCCGAAAGTACAGAATATGTTAGCAGCCCAAAAAAGGCCTTAAATGCATTTTAGGCCTGCAAAAATGTTGAAATGTTTGGAGGCCCAAAAAAAAGGTTTACAGGCATCGTAGACCCCCTAAAGTCTGTAAAATGTTGGTGGCCCAAAAACATTGTGAGAGATCTCTGAATGTCCCAAAAGCATTTGCAGCTTGAAAGGGGCATTAACCCGCATCCTAGACCACTGAAATTACCAAAAATATTTCTGGCACGAAAAAATGCATCCTACACCCCTGAAAGTTCAGAAAATGTTAGCAGCCCAAAAAGGCCTTAAAATGCATCTTAGGCCTGCAAAAATGTTGAAATGTTTGTATGCCCAAAAAAGGGGTTTACAGGCATCGTAGACCCCCTAAAGTCCAGAATATGTCGGTGGCCCAAAAACGGTGTGAGAGAGCTCTGAATCTCCCAAAAACATTTGCAGTCTGAAAAGGACATTAACCCGCATGCTAGACCCCTGAAATTCCCAAAAATATTTTTGGCACGAAAAATGCATCCTACAACCCTGAAATTTCAGAATATGTCAGAATTCCAAAAAAGGCCTTAAAATGCATCTTAGGCCTGAAAAAATGTTGAAATCTTTGGAGGTCCAAAAAAGGGGTTTACAGGCATCGTAGGCCTCCTAAAGTCTGGAAAATGTTGGTGGCCCAAAAACATTGTGAGAGATCTCTGAATGTCCCAAAAACATTTACAGCCTGAAAGGGGCATTAACCCACATCCTAGACCACTGTAATTTTCCAAATTGTTTTTGCCACGAAAAATGCATCCTACATCCCCAAAAGTACAGAATATGTTAGCAGCCCGAAAAAGGCCTTAAAATGCATTTTAGGCATGCAAAAATGTTGAAATCTTTGGAGGCCCAAAAAAGGGGTTTACAGGCATCGTAGACCACCTAAAGTCCAGAAAATGTTGGTGGCCCAAAAGCAGTGTGAGAGAGCTCAGAATGTCCCAAAAGCATTTGCAGCTTGAAAGGGGCATTAACCCGCATCCTAGACCACTGAAATTCCCAAAAATATTTTTGGCACGAAAAATGCATCCTACATCCCCGAAAGTACAGAATATGTTAGCAGCCAAAAAAAGGCCTTAAAATGCATCTTAGGCCGGCAAAAATGTTGAAATCTTTGGAGGCCCAAAAAAGGGGTTTACAGACATCGTAGACCCCCTAAAGTCCAGAAAATGTTGGTGGCCCAAAGACATTGTGAGAGAGCTCTGAATGTCCCAAAAACATTAGCAGCCCAAAAGGGGCATTAACCCAAATCCTAGACCACTGAAATTACCAAAAATATTTCTGGCACGAAAAATGCATCCTACACCCCTGAAAGTTCAGAAAATGTTAGCAGCCCAAAAAAGGCCTTAAAATGCATCTTAGGCCTGCAAAAATGTTGAAATGTTTGGATGCCCAAAAAAGGGGTTTACAGGCATCTTAGACCCCCTAAAGTTCAGAAAATGTTGGTGGCCCAAAAACAGTGTGAGAGAGGTCTGAATGTCCCAAAAGCATTTGCAGCCTGAAAGGGGCATTAACCCACATCCTAGACCACTGAAATTCCCAAAACAAAAATATTTTTGCCACGAAAAATGGATCCTACAACCCCGAAAGCACAGAATATGTTAGCAGCCCAAAAAAGGCTTTAAAATGCATCTTAGGCCTGCAAAAATGTTGAAATCTTTGGAGGCCCAAAAAAGGGGTTTACAGGCATCGTAGACCCCCTAAAGTCTGTAAAATGTTGGTGGCCCAAAAACATTGTGAGAGATCTCTGTATGTCCCAAAAACATTTACAGCCTGAAAGGGGCATTAACCCACATCCTAGACCACTGTAATTCTCCAAAATATTTTTGCCACGAAAAATGCATCCTACACCCCTGAAAGTTCAGAAAATGTTAGCAGCACAAAAAAGGCCTTAAAATGCATCTTAGGCCTGCAAAAATGTTGAAATCTTTGGAGGCCCAAAAAAGGGGTTTACAGGCATCGTAGACCCCCTAAAGTCTGTAAAATGTTGGTGGCCCAAAAACATTGTGAGAGATCTCTGAATGTCCCAAAAACATTTACAGCCTGAAGGGGGCATTAACCCACATCCTAGACCACTGTAATTACCAAAAATATTTCTGGCACGAAAAATGCATCCTACACCCCTGAAAGTTCAGAAAATGTTAGCAGCCCAAAAAGGCCTTAAAATGCATTTTAGGCCTGCAAAAATGTTGAAATGTTTGGATGCCCAAAAAAGGGGTTAACAGGCATCGTAGACCCCATAAAGTCCAGAATATGTCGGTGGCCCAAAAACGGTGTGAGAGAGCTCTGAATCTCCCAAAAACATTTGCAGTCTGAAAAGGACATTAACCCGCATGCTAGACCCCTGAAATTCCCAAAAATATTTTTGGCACGAAAAATGCATCCTACAACCCTGAAAGTTCAGAATATGTCAGCATTCCAAAAAAGGCCTTAAAATGCATCTTAGGCCTGAAAAAATGTTGAAATCTTTGGAGGCCCAAAAAAGGGGTTTACAGGCATCGTAGACCCCCTAAAGTCTGGAAAATGTTGGTGGCCCAAAAACATTGTGAGAGAGCTCTGAATGTCCCAAAAACATTTGCAGCCTGAAAGGGGCATTAACCCAAATCCTAGACCACTGAAATTCCCAAAAATATTTTTGGCACGAAAAATGCATCCTAAACCCCTGAAAGTACAGAATATGTTAGCAGCCCAAAAAAGGCCTTAAATGCAATTTAGGCCTGCAAAAATGTTGAAATGTTTGGAGGCCCAAAAAAAAGGTTTACCGGCATCGTAGACCCCCTAAAGTCCAGAAAATGTTGGTGGCCCAAAGACATTGTGAGAGAGCTCTGAATGTCCCAAAAACATTAGCAGCCCAAAAGGGGCATTGACCCAAATCCTAGACCACTGAAATTACCAAAAATATTTCTGGCACGAAAAATGCATCCTACACCCCTGAAAGTTCAGAAAATGTTAGCAGCCCAAAAAAGGCCTTAAAATGCATCTTAGGCCTGCAAAAATGTTGAAATGTTTGGATGCCCAAAAAAGGGGTTTACAGGCATCTTAGACCCCCTAAAGTTCAGAAAATGTTGGTGGCCCAAAAACAGTGTGAGAGAGGTCTGAATGTCCCAAAAGCATTTGCAGCCTGAAAGGGGCATTAACCCACATCCTAGACCACTGAAATTCCCAAAACAAAAATATTTTTGCCACGACAAATGGATCCTACAACCCCGAAAGCACAGAATATGTTAGCAGCCCAAAAAAGGCCTTAAAATGCATCTTAGGCCTGCAAAAATGTTGAAATCTTTGGAGGCCCAAAAAAGGGGTTTACAGGCATCGTAGACCCCCTAAAGTCCATAAAATGTTGGTGGCCCAAAAGCAGTGTGAGAGAGCTCGGAATGTCCCAAAAGCATTTGCAGCTCGAAAGGGGCATTAACCTGCATCCTAGACCACTGAAATTCCCAAAAATATTTTTGGCATGAAAAATGCATCCTACCCCCCTGAAAGTACAGAATATGTTAGCAGCCCAAAAAAGGCCTTAAATGCATTTTAGGCCTGCAAAAATGTTGAAATGTTTGGAGGCCCAAAAAAAAGGTTTACAGGCATCGTAGACCCCCTAAAGTCCAGAAAATGTTGGTGGCCCAAAAACATTGTGAGAGAGCTCTGAATGCCCCAAAAACATTTGCAGCCTGAAAGGGGCATTAACCCAAATCCTAGACCACTGAAATTACCAAAAATATTTCTGGCACGAAAAATGCATCCTACACCCCTGAAAGTTCAGAAAATGTTAGCAGCCCAAAAAGGCCTTAAAATGCATCTTAGGCCTGCAAAAATGTTGAAATGTTTGGATGCCCAAAAAAGGGGTTAACAGGTATCGAAGACCCCCTAAAGTCCAGAATATGTCGGTGGCCCAAAAACGGTGTGAGAGAGCTGTGAATCTCCCAAACACATTTGCAGTCTGAAAAGGACATTAACCCGCATGCTAGACCCCTGAAATTCCCAAAAATATTTTTGGCACGAAAAATGCATCCTACAACCCTGAAAGTTCAGAATATGTCAGCATTCCAAAAAAGGCATTAAAATGCATCTTAGGCCTGAAAAAATGTTGAAATCTTTGGAGGCCCAAAAAAGGGGTTTACAGGCATCGTAGACCCCCTAAAGTCTGGAAAATGTTGGTGGCCCAAAAACATTGTGAGAGATCTCTGAATGTCCCAAAAACATTTACAGCCTGAAAGGGGCATTAACCCGCATCCTAGACCACTGAAATTCCCAAAAATATTTTTGGTACGAAAAATGCATCCTACCCCCCTGAAAGTACAGAATATGTTAGCAGCCCAAAAAAGGCCTTAAATGCATTTTAGGCCTGAAAAAATGTTGAAATCTTTGGAGGCCCAAAAAAGGGGTTTACAGGCATCATAGACCCCCTAAAGTCTGGAAAATGTTGGTGGCCCAGAGATCTCTGAATGTCCCAAAAACATTTACAGCCTGAAAGGGGCATTAACCCACATCCTAGACCACTGTAATTCTCCAAAATATTTTTGCCACGAAAAATGCATCCTACATCCCCGAAAGTACAGAATATGTTAGCAGCCCAAAAAAGGCCTTAAAATACATCTTAGGCCGGCAAAAATGTTGAAATCTTTGGAGGCCCAAAAAAAAGGTTTGCCGGCATCGTAGACCCCCTAAAGTCCAGAAAATGTTGGTGGCCCAAAGACATTGTGAGAGAGCTCTGAATGTCCCAAAAACATTAGCAGCCCAAAAGGGGCATTAACCCAAATCCTAGACCACTGAAATTACCAAAAATATTTCTGGCACGAAAAATGCATCCTACACCCCTGAACGTTCAGAAAATGTTAGCAGCCCAAAAAAGGCCTTAAAATGCATCTTAGGCCTGCAAAAATGTTGAAATGTTTGGATGCCCAAAAAAGGGGTTTACAGGCATCTTAGACCCCCTAAAGTTCAGAAAATGTTGGTGGCCCAAAAACAGTGTGAGAGAGGTCTGAATGTCCCAAAAGCATTTGCAGCCTGAAAGGGGCATTAACCCACATCCTAGACCACTGAAATTCCCAAAACAAAAATATTTTTGCCACGAAAAATGGATCCTACAACCCCGAAAGCACAGAATATGTTAGCAGCCCAAAAAAGGCCTTAAAATGCATCTTAGGCCTGCAAAAATGTTGAAATCTTTGGAGGCCCAAAAAAGGGGTTTACAGGCATCGTAGACCCCCTAAAGTCTGGAAAATGTTGGTGGCCCAAAAACATTGTGAGAGATCTCTGAATGTCCCAAAAACATTTACAGCCTGAAAGGGGCATTAACCCACATCCTAGACCACTGTAATTCTCCAAAATATTTTTGCCACGAAAAATGCATCCTACATCCCCGAAAGTACAGAATATGTTAGCAGCCCAAAAAAGGCCTTAAAATGCATCTTAGGCCGGCAAAAATGTTGAAATCTTTGGAGGCCCAAAAAAGGGGTTTACAGGCATCGTAGACCACCTAAAGTCCAGAAAATGTTGGTGGCCCAAAAGCAGTGTGAGAGAGCTCAGAATGTCCCAAAAGCATTTGCAGCTTGAAAGGGGCATTAACCCGCATCCTAGACCACTGAAATTCCCAAAAATATTTTTGGCACGAAAAATGCATCCTACATCCCCGAAAGTACAGAATATGTTAGCAGCCAAAAAAAGGCCTTAAAATGCATCTTAGGCTGGCAAAAATG
Source organism: Ambystoma mexicanum (assembly GCF_040938575.1). Taxonomy (NCBI): domain Eukaryota; kingdom Metazoa; phylum Chordata; class Amphibia; order Caudata; family Ambystomatidae; genus Ambystoma; species Ambystoma mexicanum. The sequence continues at coordinate 601,797,397 of NC_090929.1, read as the reverse complement.
TTGAAATCTTTGGAGGCCCAAAAAAGGGGTTTACAGACATCGTAGACCCCCTAAAGTCCAGAAAATGTTGGTGGCCCAAAAACATTGTGAGAGAGCTCTGAATGTCCCAAAAACATTTGCAGCCTGAAAGGGGCATTAACCCAAATCCTAGACCACTGAAATTCCCAAAAATATTTTTGGCACGAAAAATGCATCCTAAACCCCTGAAAGTACAGAATATGTTAGCAGCCCAAAAAAGGCCTTAAATGCAATTTAGGCCTGCAAAAATGTTGAAATGTTTGGATGCCCAAAAAAGGGGTTTACAGGCATCGTAGACCCCATAAAGTCCAGAATATGTCGGTGGCCCAAAAACGGTGTGAGAGAGCTCTGAATCTCCCAAAAACATTTGCAGTCTGAAAAGGGGCATTAACCCAAATCCTAGACCACTGAAATTACCAAAAATATTTCTGGCACGAAAAATGCATCCTACACCCCTGAAAGTTCAGAAAATGTTAGCAGCCCAAAAAAGGCCTTAAAATGCATCTTAGGCCTGCAAAAATGTTGAAATGTTTGGATGCCCAAAAAAGGGGTTTACAGGCATCTTAGACCCCCTAAAGTTCAGAAAATGTTGGTGGCCCAAAAACAGTGTGAGAGAGCTCTGAATGTCCCAAAAGCATTTGCAGCCTGAAAGGGGCATTAACCCACATCCTAGACCACTGAAATTCCCAAAACAAAAATATTTTTGCCACGAAAAATGGATCCTACAACCCCGAAAGTACAGAATATGTTAGCAGCCCAAAAAAGGCCTTAAAATGCATCTTAGGCCTGCAAAAATGTTGAAATCTTTGGAGGCCCAAAAAAGGGGTTTACAGGCATCGTAGACCCCCTAAAGTCTGTAAAATGTTGGTGGCCCAAAAACATTGTGAGAGATCTCTGAATGTCCCAAAAGCATTTGCAGCTTGAAAGGGGCATTAACCCGCATCGTAGACCACTGAAATTACCAAAAATATTTCTGGCACGAAAAAATGCATCCTACAACCCTGAAAGTTCAGAATATGTCAGAATTCCAAAAAAGGCCTTAAAATGCATCTTAGGCCTGAAAAAATGTTGAAATCTTTGGAGGTCCAAAAAAGGGGTTTACAGGCATCGTAGGCCCCCTAAAGTCTGGAAAATGTTGGTGGCCCAAAAGCATTGTGAGAGATCTCTGAATGTCCCAAAAACATTTACAGCCTGAAAGGGGCATTAACCCACATCCTAGACCACTGTAATTCTCCAAAATATTTTTGCCACGAAAAATGCATCCTACACCCCTGAAAGTTCAGAAAATGTTAGCAGCACAAAAAAGGCCTTAAAATGCATCTTAGGCCTGCAAAAATGTTGAAATCTTTGGAGGCCCAAAAAAGGGGTTTACAGGCATCGTAGACCCCCTAAAGTCTGTAAAATGTTGGTGGCCCAAAAACATTGTGAGAGATCTCTGAATGTCCCAAAAACATTTACAGCCTGAAAGGGGCATTAACCCACATCCTAGACCACTGAAATTACCAAAAATATTTCTGGCACGAAAAATGCATCCTACACCCCTGAAAGTTCAGAAAATGTTAGCAGCCCAAAAAGGCCTTAAAATGCATCTTAGGCCGGCAAAAATGTTGAAATGTTTGGATGCCCAAAAAAGGGGTTTACAGGCATCGTAGACCCCATAAAGTCCAGAATATGTCGGTGGCCCAAAAACGGTGTGAGAGAGCTCTGAATCTCCCAAAAATATTTGCAGTCTGAAAAGGACATTAACCCGCATGCTAGACCCCTGAAATTCCCAAAAATATTTTTGGCACGAAAAATGCATCCTACAACCCTGAAAGTTCAGAATATGTCAGCATTCCAAAAAAGGCCTAAAATGCATCTTAGGCCTGAAAAAATGTTGAAATCTTTGGAGGCCCAAAAAAGGGGTTTACAGGCATCGTAGACCCCCTAAAGTCTGTAAAATGTTGGTGGCCCAAAAACATTGTGAGAGATCTCTGAATGTCCCAAAAACATTTACAGCCTGAAAGGGGCATTAACCCACATCCTAGACCACTGTAATTCTCCAAAATATTTTTGCCACGAAAAATGCATCCTACATCCCCGAAAGTACAGAATATGTTAGCAGCCCAAAAAAGGCCTTAAAATGCATCTTAGGCCGGCAAAAAATGTTGAAATTTTTGGAGGCCCAAAAAGGGGTTTACAGGCATCGTAGACCACCTAAAGTCCAGAAAATGTTGGTGGCCCAAAAGCAGTGTGAGAGAGCTTGGAATGTCCCAAAAGCATTTGCAGCTTGAAAGGGGCATTAACCCGCATCCTAGACCACTGAAATTCCCAAAAATATTTTTGGCACGAAAAATGCATCCTACCCCCCTGAAAGTACAGAATATGTTAGCAGCCCAAAAAAGGCCTTAAATGCATTTTAGGCCTGCAAAAATGTTGAAATGTTTGGAGTCCCAAAAAAAAGGTTTACAGGCATCGTAGACCCCCTAAAGTCCAGAAAATGTTGGTGGCCCAAAAACATTGTGAGAGAGCTCTGAATGTCCCAAAAACATTTACAGCCTGAAAGGGGCATTAACCCACATCCTAGACCACTGTAATTCTCCAAAATATTTTTGCCACGAAAAATGCATCCTACATCCCCGAAAGTACAGAATATGTTAGCAGCCCAAAAAAGGCCTTAAAATGCATCTTAGGCCGGCAAAAATGTTGAAATCTTTGGAGGCCCAAAAAAGGGGTTTACAGGCATCGTAGACCCCCTAAAGTCTGGAAAATGTTGGTGGCCCAAAAACATTGTGAGAGATCTCTGAATGTCCCAAAAACATTTACAGCCTGAAAGGGGCATTAACCCACATCCTAGACCACTGTAATTCTCCAAAATATTTTTGCCACGAAAAATGCATCCTACATCCCCGAAAGTACAGAATATGTTAGCAGCCCAAAAAAGGCCTTAAAATGCATCTTAGGCCGGCAAAAATGTTGAAATCTTTGGAGGCCCAAAAAAGGGGTTTACAGGCATCGTAGACCACCTAAAGTCCAGAAAATGTTGGTGGCCCAAAAACATTGTGAGAGAGCTCTGAATGCCCCAAAAACATTTGCAGCCTGAAAGAGGCATTAACCCAAATCCTAGACCACTGAAATTACCAAAAATATTTCTGGCACGAAAAATGCATCCTACACCCCTGAAAGTTCAGAAAATGTTAGCAGCCCAAAAAAGGCCTTAAAATGCATCTTAGGCCTGCAAAAATGTTGAAATGTTTGGATGCCCAAAAAAGGGGTTTACAGGCATCTTAGACCCCCTAAAGTTCAGAAAATGTTGGTGGCCCAAAAACAGTGTGAGAGAGGTCTGAATGTCCCAAAAGCATTTGCAGCCTGAAAGGGGCATTAACCCACATCCTAGACCACTGAAATTCCCAAAACAAAAATATTTTTGCCACGACAAATGGATCCTACAACCCCGAAAGCACAGAATATGTTAGCAGCCCAAAAAAGGCCTTAAAATGCATCTTAGGCCTGCAAAAATGTTGAAATCTTTGGAGGCCCAAAAAAGGGGTTTACAGGCATCGTAGACCCCCTAAAGTCCATAAAATGTTGGTGGCCCAAAAGCAGTGTGAGAGAGCTCGGAATGTCCCAAAAGCATTTGCAGCTTGAAAGGGGCATTAACCTGCATCCTAGACCACTGAAATTCCCAAAAATATTTTTGGCATGAAAAATGCATCCTACCCCCCTGAAAGTACAGAATATGTTAGCAGCCCAAAAAAGGCCTTAAATGCATTTTAGGCCTGCAAAAATGTTGAAATGTTTGGAGGCCCAAAAAAAAGGTTTACAGGCATCGTAGACCCCCTAAAGTCCAGAAAATGTTGGTGGCCCAAAAACATTGTGAGAGAGCTCTGAATGCCCCAAAAACATTTGCAGCCTGAAAGGGGCATTAACCCAAATCCTAGACCACTGAAATTACCAAAAATATTTCTGGCACGAAAAATGCATCCTACACCCCTGAAAGTTCAGAAAATGTTAGCAGCCCAAAAAGGCCTTAAAATGCATCTTAGGCCTGCAAAAATGTTGAAATGTTTGGATGCCCAAAAAAGGGGTTAACAGGTATCGAAGACCCCCTAAAGTCCAGAATATGTCGGTGGCCCAAAAACGGTGTGAGAGAGCTGTGAATCTCCCAAACACATTTGCAGTCTGAAAAGGACATTAACCCGCATGCTAGACCCCTGAAATTCCCAAAAATATTTTTGGCACGAAAAATGCATCCTACAACCCTGAAAGTTCAGAATATGTCAGCATTCCAAAAAAGGCATTAAAATGCATCTTAGGCCTGAAAAAATGTTGAAATCTTTGGAGGCCCAAAAAAGGGGTTTACAGGCATCGTAGACCCCCTAAAGTCTGGAAAATGTTGGTGGCCCAAAAACATTGTGAGAGATCTCTGAATGTCCCAAAAACATTTACAGCCTGAAAGGGGCATTAACCCGCATCCTAGACCACTGAAATTCCCAAAAATATTTTTGGTACGAAAAATGCATCCTACCCCCCTGAAAGTACAGAATATGTTAGCAGCCCAAAAAAGGCCTTAAATGCATTTTAGGCCTGAAAAAATGTTGAAATCTTTGGAGGCCCAAAAAAGGGGTTTACAGGCATCGTAGACCCCCTAAAGTCTGGAAAATGTTGGTGGCCCAGAGATCTCTGAATGTCCCAAAAACATTTACAGCCTGAAAGGGGCATTAACCCACATCCTAGACCACTGTAATTCTCCAAAATATTTTTGCCACGAAAAATGCATCCTACATCCCCGAAAGTACAGAATATGTTAGCAGCCCAAAAAAGGCCTTAAAATACATCTTAGGCCGGCAAAAATGTTGAAATCTTTGGAGGCCCAAAAAAAAGGTTTACCGGCATCGTAGACCCCCTAAAGTCTGGAAAATGTTGGTGGCCCAAAAACATTGTGAGAGATCTCTGAATGTCCCAAAAACATTTACAGCCTGAAAGGGGCATTAACCCACATCCTAGACCACTGTAATTCTCCAAAATATTTTTGCCACGAAAAATGCATCCTACATCCCCGAAAGTACAGAATATGTTAGCAGCCCAAAAAAGGCCTTAAAATGCATCTTAGGCCGGCAAAAATGTTGAAATCTTTGGAGGCCCAAAAAAGGGGTTTACAGGCATCGTAGACCACCTAAAGTCCAGAAAATGTTGGTGGCCCAAAAGCAGTGTGAGAGAGCTCAGAATGTCCCAAAAGCATTTGCAGCTTGAAAGGGGCATTAACCCGCATCCTAGACCACTGAAATTCCCAAAAATATTTTTGGCACGAAAAATGCATCCTACATCCCCGAAAGTACAGAATATGTTAGCAGCCAAAAAAAGGCCTTAAAATGCATCTTAGGCTGGCAAAAATGTTGAAATCTTTGGAGGCCCAAAAAAGGGGTTTACAGACATCGTAGACCCCCTAAAGTCCAGAAAATGTTGGTGGCCCAAAAACATTGTGAGAGAGCTCTGAATGTCCCAAAAACATTTGCAGCCTGAAAGGGGCATTAACCCAAATCCTAGACCACTGAAATTCCCAAAAATATTTTTGGCACGAAAAATGCATCCTAAACCCCTGAAAGTACAGAATATGTTAGCAGCCCAAAAAAGGCCTTAAATGCAATTTAGGCCTGCAAAAATGTTGAAATGTTTGGATGCCCAAAAAAGGGGTTTACAGGCATCGTAGACCCCATAAAGTCCAGAATATGTCGGTGGCCCAAAAACGGTGTGAGAGAGCTCTGAATCTCCCAAAAACATTTGCAGTCTGAAAAGGGGCATTAACCCAAATCCTAGACCACTGAAATTACCAAAAATATTTCTGGCACGAAAAATGCATCCTACACCCCTGAAAGTTCAGAAAATGTTAGCAGCCCAAAAAAGGCCTTAAAATGCATCTTAGGCCTGCAAAAATGTTGAAATGTTTGGATGCCCAAAAAAGGGGTTTACAGGCATCTTAGACCCCCTAAAGTTCAGAAAATGTTGGTGGCCCAAAAACAGTGTGAGAGAGCTCTGAATGTCCCAAAAGCATTTGCAGCCTGAAAGGGGCATTAACCCACATCCTAGACCACTGAAATTCCCAAAACAAAAATATTTTTGCCACGAAAAATGGATCCTACAACCCCGAAAGTACAGAATATGTTAGCAGCCCAAAAAAGGCCTTAAAATGCATCTTAGGCCTGCAAAAATGTTGAAATCTTTGGAGGCCCAAAAAAGGGGTTTACAGGCATCGTAGACCCCCTAAAGTCTGTAAAATGTTGGTGGCCCAAAAACATTGTGAGAGATCTCTGAAAGTCCCAAAAGCATTTGCAGCTTGAAAGGGGCATTAACCCGCATCGTAGACCACTGAAATTACCAAAAATATTTCTGGCACGAAAAAATGCATCCTACAACCCTGAAAGTTCAGAATATGTCAGAATTCCAAAAAAGGCCTTAAAATGCATCTTAGGCCTGAAAAAATGTTGAAATCTTTGGAGGTCCAAAAAAGGGGTTTACAGGCATCGTAGGCCCCCTAAAGTCTGGAAAATGTTGGTGGCCCAAAAGCATTGTGAGAGATCTCTGAATGTCCCAAAAACATTTACAGCCTGAAAGGGGCATTAACCCACATCCTAGACCACTGTAATTCTCCAAAATATTTTTGCCACGAAAAATGCATCCTACACCCCTGAAAGTTCAGAAAATGTTAGCAGCACAAAAAAGGCCTTAAAATGCATCTTAGGCCTGCAAAAATGTTGAAATCTTTGGAGGCCCAAAAAAGGGGTTTACAGGCATCGTAGACCCCCTAAAGTCTGTAAAATGTTGGTGGCCCAAAAACATTGTGAGAGATCTCTGAATGTCCCAAAAACATTTACAGCCTGAAGGGGGCATTAACCCACATCCTAGACCACTGTAATTACCAAAAATATTTCTGGCATGAAAAATGCATCCTACAACCCTGAAAGTTCAGAATATGTCAGCATTCCAAAAAAGGCCTTAAAATGCATCTTAGGCCTGAAAAAATGTTGAAATCTTTGGAGGCCCAAAAAAGGGGTTTACAGGCATCGTAGACCCCCTAAAGTCCATAAAATGTTGGTGGCCCAAAAGCAGTGTGAGAGAGCTCGGATTGTCCCAAAAGCATTTGCAGCTTGAAAGGGGCATTAACCTGCATCCTAGACCACTGAAATTCCCAAAAATATTTTTGGCACGAAAAATGCATCCTACCCCCCTGAAAGTACAGAATATGTTAGCAGCCCAAAAAAGGCCTTAAATGCATTTTAGGCCTGCAAAAATTTTGAAATGTTTGGAGGCCCAAAAAAAAGGTTTACAGGCATCGTAGACCCCCTAAAGTCCAGAAAATGTTGGTGGCCCAAAAACATTGTGAGAGAGCTCTGAATGCCCCAAAAACATTTGCAGCCTGAAAGGGGCATTAACCCAAATCCTAGACCAGTGAAATTACCAAAAATATTTCTGGCACGAAAAATGCATCCTACACCCCTGAAAGTTCAGAAAATGTTAGCAGCCCAAAAAGGCCTTAAAATGCATCTTAGGCCTGCAAAAATGTTGAAATGTTTGGATGCCCAAAAAAGGGGTTAACAGGCATCGAAGACCCCCTAAAGTCCAGAATATGTCGGTGGCCCAAAAACGGTGTGAGAGAGCTCTGAATCTCCCAAAAATATTTGCAGTCTGAAAAGGACATTAACCCGCATGCTAGACCCCTGAAATCCCCAAAAATATTTTTGGTACGAAAAATGCATCCTACCCCCCTGAAAGTACAGAATATGTTAGCAGCCCAAAAAAGGCCTTAAATGCATTTTAGGCCTGAAAAAATGTTGAAATCTTTGGAGGCCCAAAAAAGGGGTTTACAGGCATCGTAGACCCCCTAAAGTCTGGAAAATGTTGGTGGCCCAAAAACATTGTGAGAGATCTCTGAATGTCCCAAAAACATTTACAGCCTGAAAGGGGCATTAACCCACATCCTAGACCACTGAAATTACCAAAAATATTTCTGGCACGAAAAATGCATCCTACACCCCTGAAAGTTCAGAAAATGTTAGCAGCCCAAAAAGGCCTTAAAATGCATCTTAGGCCGGCAAAAATGTTGAAATGTTTGGATGCCCAAAAAAGGGGTTTACAGGCATCGTAGACCCCATAAAGTCCAGAATATGTCGGTGGCCCAAAAACGGTGTGAGAGAGCTCTGAATCTCCCAAAAATATTTGCAGTCTGAAAAGGACATTAACCCGCATGCTAGACCCCTGAAATTCCCAAAAATATTTTTGGCACGAAAAATGCATCCTACAACCCTGAAAGTTCAGAATATGTCAGCATTCCAAAAAAGGCCTAAAATGCATCTTAGGCCTGAAAAAATGTTGAAATCTTTGGAGGCCCAAAAAAGGGGTTTACAGGCATCGTAGACCCCCTAAAGTCTGTAAAATGTTGGTGGCCCAAAAACATTGTGAGAGATCTCTGAATGTCCCAAAAACATTTACAGCCTGAAAGGGGCATTAACCCACATCCTAGACCACTGTAATTCTCCAAAATATTTTTGCCACGAAAAATGCATCCTACATCCCCGAAAGTACAGAATATGTTAGCAGCCCAAAAAAGGCCTTAAAATGCATCTTAGGCCGGCAAAAAATGTTGAAATTTTTGGAGGCCCAAAAAAGGGGTTTACAGGCATCGTAGACCACCTAAAGTCCAGAAAATGTTGGTGGCCCAAAAGCAGTGTGAGAGAGCTTGGAATGTCCCAAAAGCATTTGCAGCTTGAAAGGGGCATTAACCCGCATCCTAGACCACTGAAATTCCCAAAAATATTTTTGGCACGAAAAATGCATCCTACCCCCCTGAAAGTACAGAATATGTTAGCAGCCCAAAAAAGGCCTTAAATGCATTTTAGGCCTGCAAAAATGTTGAAATGTTTGGAGTCCCAAAAAAAAGGTTTACAGGCATCGTAGACCCCCTAAAGTCCAGAAAATGTTGGTGGCCCAAAAACATTGTGAGAGAGCTCTGAATGTCCCAAAAACATTTACAGCCTGAAAGGGGCATTAACCCACATCCTAGACCACTGTAATTCTCCAAAATATTTTTGCCACGAAAAATGCATCCTACATCCCCGAAAGTACAGAATATGTTAGCAGCCCAAAAAAGGCCTTAAAATGCATCTTAGGCCGGCAAAAATGTTGAAATCTTTGGAGGCCCAAAAAAGGGGTTTACAGGCATCGTAGACCCCCTAAAGTCTGGAAAATGTTGGTGGCCCAAAAACATTGTGAGAGATCTCTGAATGTCCCAAAAACATTTACAGCCTGAAAGGGGCATTAACCCACATCCTAGACCACTGTAATTCTCCAAAATATTTTTGCCACGAAAAATGCATCCTACATCCCCGAAAGTACAGAATATGTTAGCAGCCCAAAAAAGGCCTTAAAATGCATCTTAGGCCGGCAAAAATGTTGAAATCTTTGGAGGCCCAAAAAAGGGGTTTACAGGCATCGTAGACGACCTAAAGTCCAGAAAATGTTGGTGGCCCAAAAACATTGTGAGAGAGCTCTGAATGCCCCAAAAACATTTGCAGCCTGAAAGAGGCATTAACCCAAATCCTAGACCACTGAAATTACCAAAAATATTTCTGGCACGAAAAATGCATCCTACACCCCTGAAAGTTCACAAAATGTTAGCAGCCCAAAAAGGCCTTAAAATGCATCTTAGGCCTGCAAAAATGTTGAAATGTTTGGATGCCCAAAAAAGGGGTTAACAGGCATCGAAGACCCCCTAAAGTCCAGAATATGTCGGTGGCCCAAAAACGGTGTGAGAGAGCTCTGAATCTCCCAAAAATATTTGCAGTCTGAAAAGGACATTAACCCGCATGCTAGACCCCTGAAATTCCCAAAAATATTTTTGGTACGAAAAATGCATCCTACCCCCCTGAAAGTACAGAATATGTTAGCAGCCCAAAAAAGGCCTTAAATGCATTTTAGGCCTGAAAAAATGTTGAAATCTTTGGAGGCCCAAAAAAGGGGTTTACAGGCATCGTAGACCCCCTAAAGTCTGGAAAATGTTGGTGGCCCAAAAACATTGTGAGAGATCTCTGAATGTCCCAAAAACATTTACAGCCTGAAAGGGGCATTAACCCACATCCTAGACCACTGAAATTACCAAAAATATTTCTGCACGAAAAATGCATCCTACACCCCTGAAAGTTCAGAAAATGTTAGCAGCACAAAAAAGGCCTTAAATTGCATCTTAGGCCTGCAAAAATGTTGAAATCTTTGGAGGCCCAAAAAAGGGGTTTACAGGCATCGTAGACCCCCTAAAGTCTGTAAAATGTTGGTGGCCCAAAAACATTGTGAGAGATCTCTGAATGTCCCAAAAACATTTGCCGTCTGAAAAGGACATTAACCCGCATGCTAGACCCCTGAAATTCCCAAAAATATTTTTGGCACGAAAAATGCATCCTACAACCCTGAAAGTTCAGAATATGTCAGCATTCCAAAAAAGGCCTTAAAATGCATCTTAGGCCTGAAAAAATGTTGAAATCTTTGGAGGTCCAAAAAAGGGGTTTACAGGCATCGTAGACCCCCTAAAGTCTGGAAAATGTTGGTGGCCCAAAAACATTGTGAGAGAGCTCTGAATTTCCCAAAAACATTTGCAGCCTGAAAGGGGCATTAACCCAAATCCTAGACCACTGAAATTCCCAAAAATATTTTTGGCACGAAAAATGCATCCTAAACCCCTGAAAGTACAGAATATGTTAGCAGCCCAAAAAAGGCCTTAAATGCAATTTAGGCCTGCAAAAATGTTGAAATGTTTGGAGGCCCAAAAAAAAGGTTTACCGGCATCGTAACCCCCTAAAGTCCAGAAAATGTTGGTGGCCCAAAGACATTGTGAGAGAGCTCTGAATGTCCCAAAAACATTAGCAGCCCAAAAGGGGCATTAACCCAAATCCTAGACCACTGAAATTACCAAAAAATATTTCTGGCGCGAAAAATGCATCCTACACCCCTGAAAGTTCAGAAAATGTTAGCAGCCCAAAAAGGCCTTAAAATGCATCTTAGGCCTGCAAAAATGTTGAAATGTTTGGATGCCCAAAAAAGGGGTTAACAGGCATCGAAGACCCCCTAAAGTCCAGAATATGTCGGTGGCCCAAAAACGGTGTGAGAGAGCTCTGAATCTCCCAAAAACATTTGCAGTCTGAAAAGGACATTAACCCGCATGCTAGACCCCTGAAATTCCCAAAAATATTTTTGGCACGAAAAATGCATCCTACAACCCTGAAAGTTCAGAATATGTCAGAATTCCAAAAAAGGCATTAAAATGCATCTTAGGCCTGAAAAAATGTTGAAATCTTTGGAGGTCCAAAAAAGGGGTTTACAGGCATCGTAGGCCCCATAAAGTCTGGAAAATGTTGGTGGCCCAAAAACATTGTGAGAGATCTCTGAATGTCCCAAAAACATTTACAGCCTGAAAGGGGCATTAACCCGCATCCTAGACCACTGAAATTCCCAAAAATATTTTTGGTACGAAAAATGCATCCTACCCCCCTGAAAGTACAGAATATGTTAGCAGCCCAAAAAAGGCCTTAAATGCATTTTAGGCCTGAAAAAATGTTGAAATCTTTGGAGGCCCAAAAAAGGGGTTTACAGGCATCGTAGACCCCCTAAAGTCTGGAAAATGTTGGTGGCCCAAAAACATTGTGAGAGATCTCTGAATGTCCCAAAAACATTTACAGCCTGAAAGGGGCATTAACCCACATCCTAGACCACTGTAATTTTCCAAATTGTTTTTGCCACGAAAAATGCATCCTACATCCCCGAAAGTACAGAATATGTTAGCAGCCCGAAAAAGGCCTTAAAATGCATCTTAGGGCGGCAAAAATGTTGAAATCTTTGGAGGCCCAAAAAAGGGGTTTACAGGCATCGTAGACCACCTAAAGTCCAGAAAATGTTGGTGGCCCAAAAGCAGTGTGAGAGAGCTCAGAATGTCCCAAAAGCATTTGCAGCTTGAAAGGGGCATTAACCCGCATCCTAGACCACTGAAATTCCCAAAAATATTTTTGTCACGAAAAATGCATCCTACATCCCCGAAAGTACAGAATTATGTTAGCAGCCAAAAAAAGGCCTTAAAATGCATCTTAGGCCGGCAAAAATGTTGAAATCTTTGGAGGCCCAAAAAAGGGGTTTACAGACATCGTAGACCCCCTAAAGTCCAGAAAATGTTGGTGGCCCAAAAACATTGTGAGAGAGCTCTGAATGTCCCAAAACGATTTGCAGCCTGAAAGGGGCATTAACCCAAATCCTAGACCACTGAAATTCCCAAAAATATTTTTGGCACGAAAAATGCATCCTAAACCCCTGAAAGTACAGAATATGTTAGCAGCCCAAAAAAGGCCTTAAATGCAATTTAGGCCTGCAAAAATGTTGAAATGTTTGGAGGTCCAAAAAAAAGGTTTACCGGCATCGTAGACCCCCTAAAGTCCAGAAAATGTTGGTGGCCCAAAGACATTGTGAGAGAGCTCTGAATGTCCCAAAAACATTAGCAGCCCAAAAGGGGCATTAACCCAAATCCTAGACCACTGAAATTACCAAAAATATTTCTGGCACGAAAAATGCATCCTACACCCCAGAAAGTTAAAAAAATGTTAGCAGCCCAAAAAAGGCCTTAAAATGCATCTTAGGCCTGCACAAATGTTGAAATGTTTGGATGCCCAAAAAAGGGGTTTACAGGCATCTTAGACCCCCTAAAGTTCAGAAAATGTTGGTGGCCCAAAAACAGTGTGAGAGAGGTCTGAATGTCCCAAAAGCATTTGCAGCCTGAAAGGGGCATTCACCCACATCCTAGACCACTGAAATTCGCAAAACAAAAATATTTTTGCCACGAAAAATGGATCCTACAACCCCGAAAGCACAGAATATGTTAGCAGCCCAAAAAAGGCCTTAAAATGCATCTTAGGCCTGCAAAAATGTTGAAATCTTTGGAGGCCCAAAAAAGGGGTTTACAGGCATCGTAGACCCCCTAAAGTCCAGAAAATGTTGGTGGCCCAAAAACATTGTGAGAGAGCTCTGAATGTCCCAAAAACATTTGCAGCCTGAAAGGGGCATTAACCCAAATCCTAGACCACTGAAATTCCCAAAAATATTTTTGGCACGAAAAATGCATCCTAAACCCCTGAAAGTATAGAATATGTTAGCAGCCCAAAAAAGGCCTTAAATGCAATTTAGGCCTGCAAAAATGTTGAAATGTTTGGAGGCCCAAAAAAAAGGTTTACCGGCATCGTAGACCCCCTAAAGTCCAGAAAATGTTGGTGGCCCAAAGACATTGTGAGAGAGCTCTGAATGTCCCAAAAACATTAGCAGCCCAAAAGGGGCATTAACCCAAATCCTAGACCACTGAAATTACCAAAAATATTTCTGGCACGAAAAATGCATCCTACACCCCTGAAAGTTCAGAAAATGTTAGCAGCCCAAAAAAGGCCTTAAAATGCATCTTAGGCCTGCAAAAATGTTGAAATGTTTGGATGCCCAAAAAAGGGGTTTACAGGCATCTTAGACCCCCTAAAGTTCAGAAAATGTTGGTGGCCCAAAAACAGTGTGAGAGAGCTCTGAATGTGCCAAAAGCATTTGCAGCCTGAAAGGGGCATTAACCCACATCCTAGACCACTGAAATTCCCAAAACAAAAATATTTTTGCCACGAAAAATGGATCCTACAACCCCGAAAGTACAGAATATGTTAGCAGCCCAAAAAAGGCCTTAAAATGCATCTTAGGCCTGCAAAAATGTTGAAATCTTTGGAGGCCCAAAAAAGGGGTTTACAGGCATCGTAGACCCCCTAAAGTCTGTAAAATGTTGGTGGCCCAAAAACATTGTGAGAGATCTCTGAATGTCCCAAAAGCATTTGCAGCTTGAAAGGGGCATTAACCCGCATCCTAGACCACTGAAATTACCAAAAATATTTCTGGCACGAAAAAATGCATCCTACACCCCTGAAAGTTCAGAAAATGTTAGCAGCCCAAAAAGGCCTTAAAATGCATCTTAGGCCTGCAAAAATGTTGAAATGTTTGTATGCCCAAAAAAGGGGTTTACAGGCATCGTAAACCCCCTAAAGTCCAGAATATGTCGGTGGCCCAAAAACGGTGCGAGAGAGCTCTGAATCTCCCAAAAACATTTGCAGTCTGAAAAGGACATTAACCCGCATGCTAGACCCCTGAAATTCCCAAAAATATTTTTGGCACGAAAAATGCATCCTACAACCCTGAAAGTTCAGAATATGTCAGAATATCAAAAAAGGCCTTAAAATGCATCTTAGGCCTGAAAAAATGTTGAAATCTTTGGAGGTCCAAAAAAGGGGTTTACAGGCATCGTAGGCCCCCTAAAGTCTGGAAAATGTTGGTGGCCCAAAAACATTGTGAGAGATCTCTGAATGTCCCAAAAACATTTACAGCCTGAAAGGGGCATTAACCCACATCCTAGACCACTGTAATTCTCCAAAATATTTTTGCCACAAAAAATGCATCCTACACCCCTGAAAGTTCAGAAAATGTTAGCAGCACAAAAAAGGCCTTAAAATGCATATTAGGCCTGCAAAAATGTTGAAATCTTTGGAGGCCCAAAAAAGGGGTTTACAGGCATCGTAGACCCCCTAAAGTCTGTAAAATGTTGGTGGCCCAAAAACATTGTGAGAGATCTCTGAATGTCCCAAAAACATTTGCCGTCTGAAAAGGACATTAACCCGCATGCTAGACCCCTGAAATTCCCAGAAATATTTTTGGCACGAAAAATGCATCCTACCCCCCTGAACGTACAGAATATGTTAGCAGCCCAAAAAAGGCCTTAAATGCATTTTAGGCCTGCAAAAATGTTGAAATGTTTGGAGGCCCAAAAAAAAGGTTTACCGGCATCGTAACCCCCTAAAGTCCAGAAAATGTTGGTGGCCCAAAGACATTGTGAGAGAGCTCTGAATGTCCCAAAAACATTAGCAGCCCAAAAGGGGCATTAACCCAAATCCTAGACCACTGAAATTACCAAAAATATTTCTGGCACGGAAAATGCATCCTACACCCCTGAAAGTTCAGAAAATGTTAGCAGCCCAAAAAAGGCCTTAAAATGCATCTTAGGCCTGCAAAAATGTTGAAATGTTTGGAGGCCCAAAAAAAAGGTTTACAGGCATCGTAGACCCCCTAAAGTCCAGAAAATATTGGTGGCCCAAAATCCTTGTGAGAGAGCTCTGAATGCCCCAAAAACATTTGCAGCCTGAAAGGGGCATTAACCCAAATCCTAGACCACTGAAATTACCAAAAAATATTTCTGGCACGAAAAATGCATCCTACATCAGTGAAAGTTCAGAAAATGTTAGCAGCCCAAAAAGGCCTTAAAATGCATCTTAGGCCTGCAAAAATGTTGAAATGTTTGGATGCCCAAAAAAGGGGTTAACAGGCATCGAAGACCCCCTAAAGTCCAGAATATGTCGGTGGCCCAAAAACGGTGTGAGAGAGCTCGGAATCTCCCAAAAACATTTGCAGTAGACCACTGAAATTCCCAAAAATATTTTTGGTACGAAAAATGCATCCTACCCCCCTGAAAGTACAGAATATGTTAGCAGCCCAAAAAAGGCCTTAAATGCATTTTAGGCCTGAAAAAATGTTGAAATCTTTGGAGGCCCAAAAAAGGGGTTTACAGGCATCGTAGACCCCCTAAAGTCTGGAAAATGTTGGTGGCCCAAAAACATTGTGAGAGATCTCTGAATGTCCCAAAAACATTTACAGCCTGAAAGGGGCATTAACCCACATCCTAGACCACTGTAATTTTCCAAATTGTTTTTGCCACGAAAAAGGCATCCTACATCCCCAAAAGTACAGAATATGTTAGCAGCCCGAAAAAGGCCTTAAAATGCATCTTAGGGTGGCAAAAATGTTGAAATCTTTGGAGGCCCAAAAAAGGGGTTTACAGGCATCGTAGACCACCTAAAGTCCAGAAAATGTTGGTGGCCCAAAAGCAGTGTGAGAGAGCTCAGAATGTCCCAAAAGCATTTGCAGCTTGAAAGGGGCATTAACCCGCATCCTAGACCACTGAAATTCCCAAAAATATTTTTGTCACGAAAAATGCATCCTACATCCCCGAAAGTACAGAATATGTTAGCAGCCAAAAAAAGGCCTTAAAATGCATCTTAGGCCGGCAAAAATGTTGAAATCTTTGGAGGCCCAAAAAAGGGGTTTACAAACATCGTAGACCCCCTAAAGTCCAGAAAATGTTGGTGGCCCAAAAACATTGTGAGAGAGCTCTGAATGTCCCAAAAACATTTGCAGCCTGAAAGGGGCATTAACCCAAATCCTAGACCACTGAAATTCCCAAAAATATTTTTGGCACGAAAAATGCATCCTAAACCCCTGAAAGTACAGAATATGTTAGCAGCCCAAAAAAGGCCTTAAATGCAATTTAGGCCTGCAAAAATGTTGAAATGTTTGGAGGCCCAAAAAAAAGGTTTACCGGCATCGTAGACCCCGTAAAGTCCAGAAAATGTTGGTGGCCCAAAGACATTGTGAGAGAGCTCTGAATGTCCCAAAAACATTAGCAGCCCAAAAGGGGCATTAACCCATATCCTAGACCACTGAAATTACCAAAAATATTTCTGGCACGAAAAATGCATCCTACACCCCAGAAAGTTCAGAAAATGTTAGCAGCCCAAAAAAGGCCTTAAAATGCATCTTAGGCCTGCACAAATGTTGAAATGTTTGGATGCCCAAAAAAGGGGTTTACAGGCATCTTAGACCCCCTAAAGTTCAGAAAATGTTGGTGGCCCAAAAACAGTGTGAGAGAGGTCTGAATGTCCCGAAAGCATTTGCAGCCTGAAAGGGGCATTAACCCACATCCTAGACCACTGAAATTCCCAAAACAAAAATATTTTTGCCACGAAAAATGGATCCTACAACCCCGAAAGCACAGAATATGTTAGCAGCCCAAAAAAGGCCTTAAAATGCATCTTAGGCCTGCAAAAATGTTGAAATCTTTGGAGGCCCAAAAAAGGGGTTTACAGGCATCGTAGACCCCCTAAAGTCTGTAAAATGTTGGTGGCCCAAAAACATTGTGAGAGATCTCTGAATGTCTCAAAAACATTTACAGCCTGAAAGGGGCATTAACCCACATCCTAGACCACTGTAATTCTCCAAAATATTTTTGCCACGAAAAATGCATCCTACATCCCCGAAAGTACAGAATATGTTAGCAGCCCAAAAAAGGCCTTAAAATGCATCTTAGGCCGGCAAAAATGTTGAAATCTTTGGAGGCCCAAAAAAGGGGTTTACAGGCATCGTAGACCACCTAACGTCCATAAAATGTTGGTGGCCCAAAAGCAGTGTGAGAGAGCTTGGAATGTCCCAAAAGCATTTGCAGCTTGAAAGGGGCATTAACCTGCATCCTAGACCACTGAAATTCCCAAAAATATTTTTGGCACGAAAAATGCATCCTACCCCCCTGAAAGTACAGAATATGTTAGCAGCCCAAAAAAGGCCTTAAATGCATTTTAGGCCTGCAAAAATGTTGAAATCTTTGGAGGCCCAAAAAAGGGGTTTACAGGCATCGTAGACCCCCTAAAGTCTGTAAAATGTTGGTGGCCCAAAAACATTGTGAGAGATCTCTGAATGTCCCAAAAGCATTTGCAGCTTGAAAGGGGCATTAACCCGCATCCTAGACCACTGAAATTACCAAAAATATTTCTGGCACGAAAAAATGCATCCTACACCCCTGAAAGTTCAGAAAATGTTAGCAGCCCAAAAAGGCCTTAAAATGCATCTTAGGCCTGCAAAAATGTTGAAATGTTTGTATGCCCAAAAAAGGGGTTTACAGGCATCGTAGACCCCGTAAAGTCCAGAATATGTCGGTGGCCCAAAAACGGTGTGAGAGAGCTCTGAATCTCCCAAAAACATTTGCAGTCTGAAAAGGACATTAACCCGCATGCTAGACCCCTGAAATTCCCAAAAATATTTTTGGCACGAAAAATGCATCCTACAACCCTGAAAGTTCAGAATATGTCAGAATTCCAAAAAAGGCCTTAAAATGCATCTTAGGCCTGAAAAAATGTTGAAATCTTTGGAGGTCCAAAAAAGGGGTTTACAGGCATCGTAGGCCCCCTAAAGTCTGGAAAATGTTGGTGGCCCAAAAACATTGTGAGAGATCTCTGAATGTCCCAAAAACATTTACAGCCTGAAAGGGGCATTAACCCACATCCTAGACCACTGTAATTCTCCAAAATATTTTTGCCACGAAAAATGCATCCTACACCCCTGAAAGTTCAGAAAATGTTAGCAGCACAAAAAAGGCCTTAAAATGCATCATAGGCCTGCAAAAATGTTGAAATCTTTGGAGGCCCAAAAAAGGGGTTTACAGGCATCGTAGACCCCCTAAAGTCTGTAAAATGTTGGTGGCCCAAAAACATTGTGAGAGATCTCTGAATGTCCCAAAAACATTTACAGCCTGAAGGGGGCATTAACCCACATCCTAGACCACTGTAATTACCAAAAATATTTCTGGCACGAAAAATGCATCCTACACCCCTGAAAGTTCAGAAAATGTTAGCAGCCCAAAAAGGCCTTAAAATGCATTTTAGGCCTGCAAAAATGTTGAAATGTTTGGATGCCCAAAAAAGGGGTTAACAGGCATCGTAGACCCCATAAAGTCCAGAATATGTCGGTGGCCCAAAAACGGTGTGAGAGAGCTCTGAATCTTCCAAAAACATTTGCAGTCTGAAAAGGACCTTAACCCGCATGCTAGACCCCTGAAATTCCCAAAAATATTTTTGGCACGAAAAATGCATCCTACAACCCTGAAAGTTCAGAATATGTCAGCATTCCAAAAAAGGCCTTAAAATGCATCTTAGGCCTGAAAAAATGTTGAAATCTTTGGAGGCCCAAAAAAGGGGTTTACAGGCATCTTAGACCCCCTAAAGTCTGGAAAATATTGGATGCCCAAAAACATTGTGAGAGAGCTCTGAATGTCCCAAAAACATTTGCAGCCTGAAAGGGGCATTAACCCAAATCCTAGACCACTGAAATTCCCAAAAATATTTTTGGCACGAAAAATGCATCCTAAACCCCTGAAAGTACAGAATATGTTAGCAGCCCAAAAAAGGCCTTAAATGCAATTTAGGCCTGCAAAAATGTTGAAATGTTTGGAGGCCCAAAAAAAAGGTTTACCGGCATCGTAGACCCCCTAAAGTCCAGAAAATGTTGGTGGCCCAAAGACATTGTGAGAGAGCTCTGAATGTTCCAAAAACATTAGCAGCCCAAAAGGGGCATTAACCCAAATCCTAGACCACTGAAATTACCAAAAATATTTCTGGCACGAAAAATGCATCCTACACCCCTGAAAGTTCAGAAAATGTTAGCAGCCCAAAAAGGCCTTAAAATGCATCTTAGGCCTGCAAAAATGTTGAAATGTTTGGATGCCCAAAAAAGGGGTTAACAGGTATCGAAGACCCCCTAAAGTCCAGAATATGTCGGTGGCCCAAAAACGGTGTGAGAGAGCTCTGAATCTCCCAAAACATTTGCAGTCTGAAAAGGACATTAACCCGCATGCTAGACCCCTGAAATTCCCAAAAATATTTTTGGCACGAAAAATGCATCCTACAACCCTGAAAGTTCAGAATATGTCAGCATTCCAAAAAAGGCATTAAAATGCATCTTAGGCCTGAAAAAATGTTGAAATCTTTGGAGGCCCAAAAAAGGGGTTTACAGGCATCGTAGACCCCCTAAAGTCTGGAAAATGTTGGTGGCCCAAAAACATTTTGAGAGATCTCTGAATGTCCCAAAAACATTTACAGCCTGAAAGGGGCATTAACCCGCATCCTAGACCACTGAAATTCCCAAAAATATTTTTGGTACGAAAAATGCATCCTACCCCCCTGAAAGTACAGAATATGTTAGCAGCCCAAAAAAGGCCTTAAATGCATTTTAGGCCTGAAAAAATGTTGAAATCTTTGGAAGCCCAAAAAAGGGGTTTACAGGCATCGTAGACCCCCTAAAGTCTGGAAAATGTTGGTGGCCCAAAAACATTGTGAGAGATCTCTGAATGTCCCAAAAACATTTACAGCCTGAAAGGGGCATTAACCCACATCCTAGACCACTGTAATTTTCCAAATTGTTTTTGCCACGAAAAAGGCATCCTACATCCCCGAAAGTACAGAATATGTTAGCAGCCCGAAAAAGACCTTAAAATGCATCTTAGGGTGGCAAAAATGTTGAAATCTTTGGAGGCCCAAAAAAGGGGTTTACAGGCATCGTAGACCACCTAAAGTCCAGAAAATGTTGGTGGCCCAAAAGCAGTGTGAGAGAGCTCAGAATGTCCCAAAAGCATTTGCAGCTTGAAAGGGGCATTAACCCGCATCCTAGACCACTGAAATTCCCAAAAATATTTTTGTCACGAAAAATGCATCCTACATCCCCGAAAGTACAGAATATGTTAGCAGCCAAAAAAAGGCCTTAAAATGCATCTTAGGCCGGCAAAAATGTTGAAATCTTTGGAGGCCCAAAAAAGGGGTTTACAAACATCGTAGACCCCCTAAAGTCCAGAAAATGTTGGTGGCCCAAAAACATTGTGAGAGAGCTCTGAATGTCCCAAAAACATTTGCAGCCTGAAAGGGGCATTAACCCAAATCCTAGACCACTGAAATTCCCAAAAATATTTTTGGCAGGAAAAATGCATCCTAAACCCCTGAAAGTACAGAATATGTTAGCAGCCCAAAAAAGGCCTTAAATGCAATTTAGGCCTGCAAAAATGTTGAAATGTTTGGAGGCCCAAAAAAAAGGTTTACCGGCATCGTAGACCCCGTAAAGTCCAGAAAATGTTGGTGGCCCAAAGACATTGTGAGAGAGCTCTGAATGTCCCAAAAACATTAGCAGCCAAAAAGGGGCATTAACCCAAATCCTAGACCACTGAAATTACCAAAAATATTTCTGGCACGAAAAATGCATCCTACACCCCAGAAAGTTCAGAAAATGTTAGCAGCCCAAAAAAGGCCTTAAAATGCATCTTAGGCCTGCACAAATGTTGAAATGTTTGGATGCCCAAAAAAGGGGTTTACAGGCATCTTAGACCCCCTAAAGTTCAGAAAATGTTGGTGGCCCAAAAACAGTGTGAGAGAGGTCTGAATGTCCCGAAAGCATTTGCAGCCTGAAAGGGGCATTAACCCACATCCTAGACCACTGAAATTCCCAAAACAAAAATATTTTTGCCACGAAAAATGGATCCTACAACCCCGAAAGCACAGAATATGTTAGCAGCCCAAAAAAGGCCTTAAAATGCATCTTAGGCCTGCAAAAATGTTGAAATCTTTGGAGGCCCAAAAAAGGGGTTTACAGGCATCGTAGACCCCCTAAAGTCTGTAAAATGTTGGTGGCCCAAAAACATTGTGAGAGATCTCTGAATGTCCCAAAAACATTTACAGCCTGAAAGGGGCATTAACCCACATCCTAGACCACTGTAATTCTCCAAAATATTTTTGCCACGAAAAATGCATCCTACATCCCCGAAAGTACAGAATATGTTAGCAGCCCAAAAAAGGCCTTAAAATGCATCTTAGGCCGGCAAAAATGTTGAAATCTTTGGAGGCCCAAAAAAGGGGTTTACAGGCATCGTAGACCACCTAACGTCCATAAAATGTTGGTGGCCCAAAAGCAGTGTGAGAGAGCTCGGAATGTCCCAAAAGCATTTGCAGCTTGAAAGGGGCATTAACCTGCATCCTAGACCACTGAAATTCCCAAAAATATTTTTGGCACGAAAAATGCATCCTACCCCCCTGAAAGTACAGAATATGTTAGCAGCCCAAAAAAGGCCTTAAATGCATTTTAGGCCTGCAAAAATGTTGAAATCTTTGGAGGCCCAAAAAAGGGGTTTACAGGCATCGTAGACCCCCTAAAGTCTGTAAAATGTTGGTGGCCCAAAAACATTGTGAGAGATCTCTGAATGTCCCAAAAGCATTTGCAGCTTGAAAGGGGCATTAACCCGCATCCTAGACCACTGAAATTACCAAAAATATTTCTGGCACGAAAAAATGCATCCTACACCCCTGAAAGTTCAGAAAATGTTAGCAGCCCAAAAAGGCCTTAAAATGCATCTTAGGCCTGCAAAAATGTTGAAATGTTTGTATGCCCAAAAAAGGGGTTTACAGGCATCGTAGACCCCCTAAAGTCCAGAATATGTCGGTGGCCCAAAAACGGTGTGAGAGAGCTCTGAATCTCCCAAAAACATTTGCAGTCTGAAAAGGACATTAACCCGCATGCTAGACCCCTGAAATTCCCAAAAATATTTTTGGCACGAAAAATGCATCCTACAACCCTGAAAGTTCAGAATATGTCAGAATTCCAAAAAAGGCCTTAAAATGCATCTTAGGCCTGAAAAAATGTTGAAATCTTTGGAGGTCCAAAAAAGGGGTTTACAGGCATCGTAGGCCCCCTAAAGTCTGGAAAATGTTGGTGGCCCAAAAACATTGTGAGAGATCTCTGAATGTCCCAAAAACATTTACAGCCTGAAAGGGGCATTAACCCACATCCTAGACCACTGTAATTCTCCAAAATATTTTTGCCACGAAAAATGCATCCTACACCCCTGAAAGTTCAGAAAATGTTAGCAGCACAAAAAAGGCCTTAAAATGCATCATAGGCCTGCAAAAATGTTGAAATCTTTGGAGGCCCAAAAAAGGGGTTTACAGGCATCGTAGACCCCCTAAAGTCTGTAAAATGTTGGTGGCCCAAAAACATTGTGAGAGATCTCTGAATGTCCCAAAAACATTTACAGCCTGAAGGGGGCATTAACCCACATCCTAGACCACTGTAATTACCAAAAATATTTCTGGCACGAAAAATGCATCCTACACCCCTGAAAGTTCAGAAAATGTTAGCAGCCCAAAAAGGCCTTAAAATGCATTTTAGGCCTGCAAAAATGTTGAAATGTTTGGATGCCCAAAAAAGGGGTTAACAGGCATCGTAGACCCCATAAAGTCCAGAATATGTCGGTGGCCCAAAAACGGTGTGAGAGAGCTCTGAATCTTCCAAAAACATTTGCAGTCTGAAAAGGACCTTAACCCGCATGCTAGACCCCTGAAATTCCCAAAAATATTTTTGGCACGAAAAATGCATCCTACAACCCTGAAAGTTCAGAATATGTCAGCATTCCAAAAAAGGCCTTAAAATGCATCTTAGGCCTGAAAAAATGTTGAAATCTTTGGAGGCCCAAAAAAGGGGTTTACAGGCATCGTAGACCCCCTAAAGTCTGGAAAATATTGGATGCCCAAAAACATTGTGAGAGAGCTCTGAATGTCCCAAAAACATTTGCAGCCTGAAAGGGGCATTAACCCAAATCCTAGACCACTGAAATTCCCAAAAATATTTTTGGCACGAAAAATGCATCCTAAACCCCTGAAAGTACAGAATATGTTAGCAGCCCAAAAAAGGCCTTAAATGCAATTTAGGCCTGCAAAAATGTTGAAATGTTTGGAGGCCCAAAAAAAAGGTTTACCGGCATCGTAGACCCCCTAAAGTCCAGAAAATGTTGGTGGCCCAAAGACATTGTAAGAGAGCTCTGAATGTTCCAAAAACATTAGCAGCCCAAAAGGGGCATTAACCCAAATCCTAGACCACTGAAATTACCAAAAATATTTCTGGCACGAAAAATGCATCCTACACCCCTGAAAGTTCAGAAAATGTTAGCAGCCCAAAAAAGGCCTTAAAATGCATCTTAGGCCTGCAAAAATGTTGAAATGTTTGGATGCCCAAAAAAGGGGTTTACAGGCATCTTAGACCCCCTAAAGTTCAGAAAATGTTGGTGGCCCAAAAACAGTGTGAGAGAGGTCTGAATGTCCCAAAAGCATTTGCAGCCTGAAAGGGGCATTAACCCACATCCTAGACCACTGAAATTCCCAAAACAAAAATATTTTTGCCACGAAAAATGGATCCTACAACCCCGAAAGCACAGAGAATGTTAGCAGCCCAAAAAAGGCCTTAAAATGCATCTTAGGCCTGCAAAAATGTTGAAATCTTTGGAAGCCCAAAAAAGGGGTTTACAGGCATCGTAGACCCCCTAAAGTCCATAAAATGTTGGTGGCCCAAAAGCAGTGTGAGAGAGCTCGGAATGTCCCAAAAGCATTTGCAGCTTGAAAGGGGCATTCACCTGCATCCTAGACCACTGAAATTACCAAAAATATTTCTGGCACGAAAAATGCATCCTACACCCCTGAAAGTTCAGAAAATGTTAGCAGCCCAAAAAGGCCTTAAAATGCATCTTAGGCCTGCAAAAATGTTGAAATGTTTGGATGCCCAAAAAAGGGGTTAACAGGTATCGAAGACCCCCTAAAGTCCAGAATATGTCGGTGGCCCAAAAGCGGTGTGAGAGAGCTCTGAATCTCCCAAAACATTTGCAGTCTGAAAAGGACATTAACCCGCATGCTAGACCCCTGAAATTCCCAAAAATATTTTTGGCACGAAAAATGCATCCTACAACCCTGAAAGTTCAGAATATGTCAGCATTCCAAAAAAGGCATTAAAATGCATCTTAGGCCTGAAAAAATGTTGAAATCTTTGGAGGCCCAAAAAAGGGGTTTACAGGCATCGTAGACCCCCTAAAGTCTGGAAAATGTTGGTGGCCCAAAAACATTGTGAGAGATCTCTGAATGTCCCAAAAACATTTACAGCCTGAAAGGGGCATTAACCCGCATCCTAGACCACTGAAATTCCCAAAAATATTTTTGGTACGAAAAATGCATCCTACCCCCCTGAAAGTACAGAATATGTTAGCAGCCCAAAAAAGGCCTTAAATGCATTTTAGGCCTGAAAAAATGTTGAAATCTTTGGAAGCCCAAAAAAGGGGTTTACAGGCATCGTAGACCCCCTAAAGTCTGGAAAATGTTGGTGGCCCAAAAACATTGTGAGAGATCTCTGAATGTCCCAAAAACATTTACAGCCTGAAAGGGGCATTAACCCACATCCTAGACCACTGTAATTTTCCAAATTGTTTTTGCCACGAAAAATGCATCCTACATCCCCAAAAGTACAGAATATGTTAGCAGCCCGAAAAAGGCCTTAAAATGCATCTTAGGCATGCAAAAATGTTGAAATCTTTGGAGGCCCAAAAAAGGGGTTTACAGGCATCGTAGACCACCTAAAGTCCAGAAAATGTTGGTGGCCCAAAAGCAGTGTGAGAGAGCTCAGAATGTCCCAAAAGCATTTGCAGCTTGAAAGGGGCATTAACCCGCATCCTAGACCACTGAAATTCCCAAAAATATTTTTGGCACGAAAAATGCATCCTACATCCCCGAAAGTACAGAATATGTTAGCAGCCAAAAAAGGCCTTAAAATGCATCTTAGGCCGGCAAAAATGTTGAAATCTTTGGAGGCCCAAAAAAGGGGTTTACAGACATCGTAGACCCCCTAAAGTCCAGAAAATGTTGGTGGCCCAAAAACATTGTGAGAGAGCTCTGAATGTCCCAAAAACATTTGCAGCCTGAAAGGGGCATTAACCCAAATCCTAGACCACTGAAATTCCCAAAAATATTTTTGGCACGAAAAATGCATCCTAAACCCCTGAAAGTACAGAATATGTTAGCAGCCCAAAAAAGGCCTTAAATGCAATTTAGGCCTGCAAAAATGTTGAAATGTTTGGAGGCCCAAAAAAGGGGTTTACAGGCATCTTAGACCCCCTAAAGTTCAGAAAATGTTGGTGGCCCAAAAACAGTGTGAGAGAGGTCTGAATGTCCCAAAAGCATTTGCAGCCTGAAAGGGGCATTAACCCACATCCTAGACCACTGAAATTCCCAAAACAAAAATATTTTTGCCACGAAAAATGGATCCTACAACCCCGAAAGCACAGAATATGTTAGCAGCCCAAAAAAGGCCTTAAAATGCATCTTAGGCCTGCAAAAATGTTGAAATCTTTGGAGGCCCAAAAAAGGGGTTTACAGGCATCGTAGACCCCCTAAAGTCTGTAAAATGTTGGTGGCCCAAAAACATTGTGAGAGATCTCTGAATGTCCCAAAAACATTTACAGCCTGAAAGGGGCATTAACCCACATCCTAGACCACTGTAATTCTCCAAAATATTTTTGCCACGAAAAATGCATCCTACATCCCCGAAAGTACAGAATATGTTAGCAGCCCAAAAAAGGCCTTAAATGCATTTTAGGCCTGCAAAAATGTTGAAATGTTTGGAGGCCCAAAAAAAAGGTTTACAGGCATCGTAGACCCCCTAAAGTCTGTAAAATGTTGGTGGCCCAAAAACATTGTGAGAGATCTCTGAATGTCCCAAAAGCATTTGCAGCTTGAAAGGGGCATTAACCCGCATCCTAGACCACTGAAATTACCAAAAATATTTCTGGCACGAAAAAATGCATCCTACACCCCTGAAAGTTCAGAAAATGTTAGCAGCCCAAAAAGGCCTTAAAATGCATCTTAGGCCTGCAAAAATGTTGAAATGTTTGTATGCCCAAAAAAGGGGTTTGCAGGCATCGTAGACCCCCTAAAGTCCAGAATATGTCGGTGGCCCAAAAACGGTGTGAGAGAGCTCTGAATCTCCCAAAAACATTTGCAGTCTGAAAAGGACATTAACCCGCATGCTAGACCCCTGAAATTCCCAAAAATATTTTTGGCACGAAAAATGCATCCTACAACCCTGAAAGTTCAGAATATGTCAGAATTCCAAAAAAGGCCTTAAAATGCATCTTAGGCCTGAAAAAATGTTGAAATCTTTGGAGGTCCAAAAAAGGGGTTTACAGGCATCGTAGGCCCCCTAAAGTCTGGAAAATGTTGGTGGCCCAAAAACATTGTGAGAGATCTCTGAATGTCCCAAAAACATTTACAGCCTGAAAGGGGCATTAACCCACATCCTAGACCACTGAAATTCCCAAAAATATTTTTGGCACGAAAAATGCATCCTACAACCCTGAAAGTTCAGAATATGTCAGCATTCCAAAAAAGGCCTTAAAATGCATCTTAGGCCTGAAAAAATGTTGAAATCTTTGGAGGCCCAAAAAAGGGGTTTACAGGCATCGTAGACCCCCTAAAGTCTGGAAAATGTTGGTGGCCCAAAAACATTGTGAGAGAGCTCTGAATGTCCCAAAAACATTTGCAGCCTGAAAGGGGCATTAACCCAAATCCTAGACCACTGAAATTACCAAAAATATTTCTGGCACGAAAAATGCATCCTACACCCCTGAAAGTTCAGAAAATGTTAGCAGCCCAAAAAAGGCCTTAAAATGCATCTTAGGCCTGCAAAAATGTTGAAATGTTTGGATGCCCAAAAAAGGGGTTTACAGGCATCTTAGACCCCCTAAAGTTCAGAAAATGTTGGTGGCCCAAAAACAGTGTGAGAGAGCTCTGAATGTCCCAAAAGCATTTGCAGCCTGAAAGGGGCATTAACCCACATCCTAGACCACTGAAATTCCCAAAACAAAAATATTTTTGCCACGAAAAATGGATCCTACAACCCGAAAGTACAGAATATGTTAGCAGCCCAAAAAAGGCCTTAAAATGCATCTTAGGCCTGCAAAAATGTTGAAATCTTTGGAGGCCCAAAAAAGGGGTTTACAGGCATCGTAGACCCCCTAAAGTCTGGAAAATGTTGGTGGCCCAAAGACATTGTGAGAGAGCTCTGAATGTCCCAAAAACATTAGCAGCCCAAAAGGGGCATTAACCCAAATCCTAGACCACTGAAATTACCAAAAATATTTCTGGCACGAAAAATGCATCCTATACCCCTGAAAGTTCAGAAAATGTTAGCAGCCCAAAAAAGGCCTTAAAATGCATCTTAGGCCTGCAAAAATGTTGAAATGTTTGGATGCCCAAAAAAGGGGTTTACAGGCATCTTAGACCCCCTAAAGTTCAGAAAATGTTGGTGGCCCAATAACAGTGTGAGAGAGCTCTGAATGTCCCAAAAGCATTTGCAGCCTGAAAGGGGCATTAACCCACATCCTAGACCACTGAAATTCCCAAAACAAAAATATTTTTGCCACGAAAAATGGATCCTACAACCCCGAAAGCACAGAATATGTTAGCAGCCCAAAAAAGGCCTTAAAATGCATCTTAGGCCTGCAAAAATGTTGAAATCTTTGGAGGCCCAAAAAAGGGGTTTACAGGCATCGTAGACTCCCTAAAGTCTGTAAAATGTTGGTGGCCCAAAAACATAGTGAGAGATCTCTGAATGTCCCAAAAACATTTACAGCCTGAAAGGGGCATTAACCCACATCCTAGACCACTGTAATTCTCCAAAATATTTTTGCCACGAAAAATGCATCCTACATCCCCGAAAGTACAGAATATGTTAGCAGCCCAAAAAAGGCCTTAAAATGCATCTTAGGCCGGCAAAAATGTTGAAATATTTGGAGGCCCAAAAAAGGGGTTTACAGGCATCGTAGACCACCTAAAGTCCATAAAATGTTGGTGGCCCAAAAGCAGTGTGAGAGAGCTAGGAATGTCCCAAAAGCATTTGCAGCTTGAAAGGGGCATTAACCTGCTTCCTAGACCACTGAAATTCCCAAAAATATTTTTACCACGAAAAATGCATCCTACCCCCCTGAAAGTACAGAATATGTTAGCAGCCCAAAAAAGGCCTTAAATGCAATTTAGGCCTGCAAAAATGTTGAAATGTTTGGAGGCCCAAAAAAAAGGTTTACCGGCATCGTAGACCCCCTAAAGTCCAGAAAATGTTGGTGGCCCAAAGACATTGTGAGAGAGCTCTGAATGTCCCAAAAACATTAGCAGCCCAAAAGGGGCATTAACGCAAATCCTAGACCACTGAAATTACCAAAAATATTTCTGGCACGAAAAATGCATCCTACACCCCTGAAAGTTCAGAAAATGTTAGCAGCCCAAAAAAGGCCTTAAAATGCATCTTAGGCCTGCAAAAATGTTGAAATGTTTGGATGCCCAAAAAAGGGGTTTACAGGCATCTTAGACCCCCTAAAGTTCAGAAAATGTTGGTGGCCCAAAAACAGTGTGAGAGAGCTCTGAATGTCCCAAAAGCATTTGCAGCTTGAAAGGGGCATTAACCTGCATCCTAGACCACTGAAATTCCCAAAAATATTTTTACCACGAAAAATGCATCCTACCCCCCTGAAAGTACAGAATATGTTAGCAGCCCAAAAAAGGCCTTAAATGCATTTTAGGCCTGCAAAAATGTTGAAATGTTTGGAGGCCCAAAAAAAAGGTTTACAGGCATCGTAGACCCCCTAAAGTTCAGAAAATGTTGGTGGCCCAAAAACATTGTGAGAGAGCTCTGAATGTCCCGAAAACATTTGCAGCCTGAAAGGGGCATTAACCCGCATCCTAGACCACTGAAATTACCAAAAATATTTTTGGCACGAAAAATGCATCCTACAACCCTGAAAGTTCAGAAAATGTTAGCAGCCCAAAAAGGCCTTAAAATGCATCTTAGGCCTGCAAAAATGTTGAAATGTTTGTATGCCCAAAAAAGGGGTTTACCGGCATCGTAGACCCCCTAAAGTCCAGAAAATGTTGGTGGCCCAAAGACATTGTGAGAGAGCTCTGAATGTCCCAAAAACATTAGCAGCCCAAAAGGGGCATTAACCCAAATCCTAGACCACTGAAATTACCAAAAATATTTCTGGCACGAAAAATGAATCCTACACCCCTGAAAGTTCAGAAAATGTTAGCAGCCCAAAAAAGGCCTTAAAATGCATCTTAGGCCTGCAAAAATGTTGAAATGTTTGGATGCCCAAAAAAGGGGTTTACAGGCATCTTAGACCCCCTAAAGTTCAGAAAATGTTGGTGGCCCAAAAACAGTGTGAGAGAGCTCTGAATGTCCCAAAAGCATTTGCAGCCTGAAAGGGGCATTAACCCACACCCTAGACCACTGAAATTCCCAAAACAAAAATATTTTTGCCACAAAAAATGGATCCTACAACCCCGAAAGCACAGAATATGTTAGCAGCCCAAAAAAGGCCTTAAAATGCATCTTAGGCCTGCAAAAATGTTGAAATCTTTGGAGGCCCAAAAAAAAGGTTTACAGGCATCGTAGACCCCCTAAAGTCCAGAAAA
Source organism: Ambystoma mexicanum (assembly GCF_040938575.1). NCBI lineage: Eukaryota > Metazoa > Chordata > Amphibia > Caudata > Ambystomatidae > Ambystoma > Ambystoma mexicanum. The sequence goes on along the minus strand of NC_090929.1, from coordinate 601,767,380 downwards.
TATTGGTGGCCCAAAATCATTGTGAGAGAGCTCTGAATGCCCCAAAAACATTTGCAGCCTGAAAGGGGCATTAACCCAAATCCTAGACCACTGAAATTACCAAAAAATATTTCTGGCACGAAAAATGCATCCTACACCCCTGAAAGTTCAGAAAATGTTAGCAGCCCAAAAAGGCCTTAAAATGCATCTTAGGCCTGCAAAAATGTTGAAATGTTTGGATGCCCAAAAAAGGGGTTAACAGGCATCGAAGACCCCCTAAAGTCCAGAATATGTCGGTGGCCCAAAAACGGTGTGAGAGAGCTCTGAATCTCCCAAAAACATTTGCAGTCTGAAAAGGACATTAACCCGCATGCTAGACCCCTGAAATTCCCAAAAATATTTTTCGCACGAAAAATGCATCCTACAACCCTGAAAGTTCAGAATATGTCAGCATTCCAAAAAAGGCATTAAAATGCATCTTAGGCCTGAAAAAATGTTGAAATCTTTGGAGGCCCAAAAAAGGGGTTTACAGGCATCGTAGACCCCCTAAAGTCTGGAAAATGTTGGTGGCCCAAAAACATTGTGAGAGATCTCTGAATGTCCCAAAAACATTTACAGCCTGAAAGGGGCATTAACCCGCATCCTAGACCACTGAAATTCCCAAAAATATTTTTGGTACGAAAAATGCATCCTACCCCCCTGAAAGTACAGAATATGTTAGCAGCCCAAAAAAGGCCTTAAATGCATTTTAGGCCTGAAAAAATGTTGAAATCTTTGGAGGCCCAAAAAAGGGGTTTACAGGCATCGTAGACCCCCTAAAGTCTGGAAAATGTTGGTGGCCCAAAAACATTGTGAGAGATCTCTGAATGTCCCAAAAACATTTACAGCCTGAAAGGGGCATTAACCCACATCCTAGACCACTGTAATTTTCCAAATTGTTTTTGCCACGAAAAATGCATCCTACATCCCCGAAAGTACAGAATATGTTAGCAGCCCGAAAAAGGCCTTAAAATGCATCTTAGGGCGGCAAAAATGTTGAAATCTTTGGAGGCCCAAAAAAGGGGTTTACAGGCATCGTAGACCACCTAAAGTCCAGAAAATGTTGGTGGCCCAAAAGCAGTGTGAGAGAGCTCAGAATGTCCCAAAAGCATTTGCAGCTTGAAAGGGGCATTAACCCGCATCCTAGACCACTGAAATTCCCAAAAATATTTTTGTCACGAAAAATGCATCCTACATCCCCGAAAGTACAGAATATGTTAGCAGCCAAAAAAAGGCCTTAAAATGCATCTTAGGCCGGCAAAAATGTTGAAATCTTTGGAGGCCCAAAAAAGGGGTTTACAAACATCGTAGACCCCCTAAAGTCCAGAAAATGTTGGTGGCCCAAAAACATTGTGAGAGAGCTCTGAATGTCCCAAAAACATTTGCAGCCTGAAAGGGGCATTAACCCAAATCCTAGACCACTGAAATTCCCAAAAATATTTTTGGCACGAAAAATGCATCCTAAACCCCTGAAAGTACAGAATATGTTAGCAGCCCAAAAAAGGCCTTAAATGCAATTTAGGCCTGCAAAAATGTTGAAATGTTTGGAGGCCCAAAAAAAAGGTTTACCGGCATCGTAGACCCCCTAAATTCCAGAAAATGTTGGTGGCCCAAAGACATTGTGAGAGAGCTCTGAATGTCCCAAAAACATTAGCAGCCCAAAAGGGGCATTAACCCAAATCCTAGACCACTGAAATTACCAAAAATATTTCTGGCACGAAAAATGCATCCTACACCCCAGAAAGTTCAGAAAATGTTAGCAGCCCAAAAAAGGCCTTAAAATGCATCTTAGGCCTGCACAAATGTTGAAATGTTTGGATGCCCAAAAAAGGGGTTTACAGGCATCTTAGACCCCCTAAAGTTCAGAAAATGTTGGTGGCCCAAAAACAGTGTGAGAGAGGTCTGAATGTCCCAAAAGCATTTGCAGCCTGAAAGGGGCATTAACCCACATCCTAGACCACTGAAATTCTCAAAACAAAAATATTTTGCCACGAAAAATGGATCCTACAACCCCGAAAGCACAGAATATGTTAGCAGCCCAAAAAAGGCCTTAAAATGCATTTTAGGCCTGCAAAAATGTTGAAATCTTTGGAGGCCCAAAAAAGGGGTTTACAGGCATCGTAGACCCCCTAAAGTCTGTAAAATGTTGGTGGCCCAAAAACATTGTGAGAGATCTCTGAATGTCCCAAAAACATTTACAGCCTGAAAGGGGCATTAACCCACATCCTAGACCACTGTAATTCTCCAAAATATTTTTGCCACGAAAAATGCATCCTACATCCCCGAAAGTACAGAATATGTTAGCAGCCCAAAAAAGGCCTTAAAATGCATCTTAGGCCGGCAAAAATGTTGAAATCTTTGGAGGCCCAAAAAAGGGGTTTACAGGCATCGTAGACCACCTAACGTCCATAAAATGTTGGTGGCCCAAAAGCAGTGTGAGAGAGCTCGGAATGTCCCAAAAGCATTTGCAGCTTGAAAGGGGCATTAACCTGCATCCTAGACCACTGAAATTCCCAAAAATATTTTTGGCACGAAAAATGCATCCTACCCCCCTGAAAGTACAGAATATGTTAGCAGCCCAAAAAAGGCCTTAAATGCATTTTAGGCCTGCAAAAATGTTGAAATCTTTGGAGGCCCAAAAAAGGGGTTTACAGGCATCGTAGACCCCCTAAAGTCTGTAAAATGTTGGTGGCCCAAAAACATTGTGAGAGATCTCTGAATGTCCCAAAAGCATTTGCAGCTTGAAAGGGGCATTAACCCGCATCCTAGACCACTGAAATTACCAAAAATATTTCTGGCACGAAAAAATGCATCCTACACCCCTGAAAGTTCAGAAAATGTTAGCAGCCCAAAAAGGCCTTAAAATGCATCTTAGGCCTGCAAAAATGTTGAAATGTTTGGATGCCCAAAAAAGGGGTTAACAGGCATCGTAGACCCCATAAAGTCCAGAATATGTCGGTGGCCCAAAAACGGTGTGAGAGAGCTCTGAATCTTCCAAAAACATTTGCAGTCTGAAAAGGACCTTAACCCGCATGCTAGACCCCTGAAATTCCCAAAAATATTTTTGGCACGAAAAATGCATCCTACAACCCTGAAAGTTCAGAATATGTCAGCATTCCAAAAAAGGCCTTAAAATGCATCTTAGGCCTGAAAAAATGTTGAAATCTTTGGAGGCCCAAAAAAGGGGTTTACAGGCATCTTAGACCCCCTAAAGTCTGGAAAATATTGGATGCCCAAAAACATTGTGAGAGAGCTCTGAATGTCCCAAAAACATTTGCAGCCTGAAAGGGGCATTAACCCAAATCCTAGACCACTGAAATTCCCAAAAATATTTTTGGCACGAAAAATGCATCCTAAACCCCTGAAAGTACAGAATATGTTAGCAGCCCAAAAAAGGCCTTAAATGCAATTTAGGCCTGCAAAAATGTTGAAATGTTTGGAGGCCCAAAAAAAAGGTTTACCGGCATCGTAGACCCCCTAAAGTCCAGAAAATGTTGGTGGCCCAAAGACATTGTGAGAGAGCTCTGAATGTTCCAAAAACATTAGCAGCCCAAAAGGGGCATTAACCCAAATCCTAGACCACTGAAATTACCAAAAATATTTCTGGCACGAAAAATGCATCCTACACCCCTGAAAGTTCAGAAAATGTTAGCAGCCCAAAAAGGCCTTAAAATGCATCTTAGGCCTGCAAAAATGTTGAAATGTTTGGATGCCCAAAAAAGGGGTTAACAGGTATCGAAGACCCCCTAAAGTCCAGAATATGTCGGTGGCCCAAAAACGGTGTGAGAGAGCTCTGAATCTCCCAAAACATTTGCAGTCTGAAAAGGACATTAACCCGCATGCTAGACCCCTGAAATTCCCAAAAATATTTTTGGCACGAAAAATGCATCCTACAACCCTGAAAGTTCAGAATATGTCAGCATTCCAAAAAAGGCATTAAAATGCATCTTAGGCCTGAAAAAATGTTGAAATCTTTGGAGGCCCAAAAAAGGGGTTTACAGGCATCGTAGACCCCCTAAAGTCGGGAAAATGTTGGTGGCCCAAAAACATTGTGAGAGATCTCTGAATGTCCCAAAAACATTTACAGCCTGAAAGGGGCATTAACCCGCATCCTAGACCACTGAAATTCCCAAAAATATTTTTGGTACGAAAAATGCATCCTACCCCCCTGAAAGTACAGAATATGTTAGCAGCCCAAAAAAGGCCTTAAATGCATTTTAGGCCTGAAAAAATGTTGAAATCTTTGGAAGCCCAAAAAAGGGGTTTACAGGCATCGTAGACCCCCTAAAGTCTGGAAAATGTTGGTGGCCCAAAAACATTGTGAGAGATCTCTGAATGTCCCAAAAACATTTACAGCCTGAAAGGGGCATTAACCCACATCCTAGACCACTGTAATTTTCCAAATTGTTTTTGCCACGAAAAAGGCATCCTACATCCCCGAAAGTACAGAATATGTTAGCAGCCCGAAAAAGGCCTTAAAATGCATCTTAGGGTGGCAAAAATGTTGAAATCTTTGGAGGCCCAAAAAAGGGGTTTACAGGCATCGTAGACCACCTAAAGTCCAGAAAATGTTGGTGGCCCAAAAGCAGTGTGAGAGAGCTCAGAATGTCCCAAAAGCATTTGCAGCTTGAAAGGGGCATTAACCCGCATCCTAGACCACTGAAATTCCCAAAAATATTTTTGTCACGAAAAATGCATCCTACATCCCCGAAAGTACAGAATATGTTAGCAGCCAAAAAAAGGCCTTAAAATGCATCTTAGGCCGGCAAAAATGTTGAAATCTTTGGAGGCCCAAAAAAGGGGTTTACAAACATCGTAGACCCCCTAAAGTCCAGAAAATGTTGGTGGCCCAAAAACATTGTGAGAGAGCTCTGAATGTCCCAAAAACATTTGCAGCCTGAAAGGGGCATTAACCCAAATCCTAGACCACTGAAATTCCCAAAAATATTTTTGGCAGGAAAAATGCATCCTAAACCCCTGAAAGTACAGAATATGTTAGCAGCCCAAAAAAGGCCTTAAATGCAATTTAGGCCTGCAAAAATGTTGAAATGTTTGGAGGCCCAAAAAAAAGGTTTACCGGCATCGTAGACCCCGTAAAGTCCAGAAAATGTTGGTGGCCCAAAGACATTGTGAGAGAGCTCTGAATGTCCCAAAAACATTAGCAGCCCAAAAGGGGCATTAACCCAAATCCTAGACCACTGAAATTACCAAAAATATTTCTGGCACGAAAAATGCATCCTACACCCCAGAAAGTTCAGAAAATGTTAGCAGCCCAAAAAAGGCCTTAAAATGCATCTTAGGCCTGCACAAATGTTGAAATGTTTGGATGCCCAAAAAAGGGGTTTACAGGCATCTTAGACCCCCTAAAGTTCAGAAAATGTTGGTGGCCCAAAAACAGTGTGAGAGAGGTCTGAATGTCCCGAAAGCATTTGCAGCCTGAAAGGGGCATTAACCCACATCCTAGACCACTGAAATTCCCAAAACAAAAATATTTTTGCCACGAAAAATGGATCCTACAACCCCGAAAGCACAGAATATGTTAGCAGCCCAAAAAAGGCCTTAAAATGCATCTTAGGCCTGCAAAAATGTTGAAATCTTTGGAGGCCCAAAAAAGGGGTTTACAGGCATCGTAGACCCCCTAAAGTCTGTAAAATGTTGGTGGCCCAAAAACATTGTGAGAGATCTCTGAATGTCCCAAAAACATTTACAGCCTGAAAGGGGCATTAACCCACATCCTAGACCACTGTAATTCTCCAAAATATTTTTGCCACGAAAAATGCATCCTACATCCCCGAAAGTACAGAATATGTTAGCAGCCCAAAAAAGGCCTTAAAATGCATCTTAGGCCGGCAAAAATGTTGAAATCTTTGGAGGCCCAAAAAAGGGGTTTACAGGCATCGTAGACCACCTAACGTCCATAAAATGTTGGTGGCCCAAAAGCAGTGTGAGAGAGCTCGGAATGTCCCAAAAGCATTTGCAGCTTGAAAGGGGCATTAACCTGCATCCTAGACCACTGAAATTCCCAAAAATATTTTTGGCACGAAAAATGCATCCTACCCCCCTGAAAGTACAGAATATGTTAGCAGCCCAAAAAAGGCCTTAAATGCATTTTAGGCCTGCAAAAATGTTGAAATCTTTGGAGGCCCAAAAAAGGGGTTTACAGGCATCGTAGACCCCCTAAAGTCTGTAAAATGTTGGTGGCCCAAAAACATTGTGAGAGATCTCTGAATGTCCCAAAAGCATTTGCAGCTTGAAAGGGGCATTAACCCGCATCCTAGACCACTGAAATTACCAAAAATATTTCTGGCACGAAAAAATGCATCCTACACCCCTGAAAGTTCAGAAAATGTTAGCAGCCCAAAAAGGCCTTAAAATGCATCTTAGGCCTGCAAAAATGTTGAAATGTTTGTATGCCCAAAAAAGGGGTTTACAGGCATCGTAGACCCCCTAAAGTCCAGAATATGTCGGTGGCCCAAAAACGGTGTGAGAGAGCTCTGAATCTCCCAAAAACATTTGCAGTCTGAAAAGGACATTAACCCGCATGCTAGACCCCTGAAATTCCCAAAAATATTTTTGGCACGAAAAATGCATCCTACAACCCTGAAAGTTCAGAATATGTCAGAATTCCAAAAAAGGCCTTAAAATGCATCTTAGGCCTGAAAAAATGTTGAAATCTTTGGAGGTCCAAAAAAGGGGTTTACAGGCATCGTAGGCCCCCTAAAGTCTGGAAAATGTTGGTGGCCCAAAAACATTGTGAGAGATCTCTGAATGTCCCAAAAACATTTACAGCCTGAAAGGGGCATTAACCCACATCCTAGACCACTGTATTTCTCCAAAATATTTTTGCCACGAAAAATGCATCCTACACCCCTGAAAGTTCAGAAAATGTTAGCAGCACAAAAAAGGCCTTAAAATGCATCATAGGCCTGCAAAAATGTTGAAATCTTTGGAGGCCCAAAAAAGGGGTTTACAGGCATCGTAGACCCCCTAAAGTCTGTAAAATGTTGGTGGCCCAAAAACATTGTGAGAGATCTCTGAATGTCCCAAAAACATTTACAGCCTGAAGGGGGCATTAACCCACATCCTAGACCACTGTAATTACCAAAAATATTTCTGGCACGAAAAAAATGCATCCTACACCCCTGAAAGTTCAGAAAATGTTAGCAGCCCAAAAAGGCCTTAAAATGCATTTTAGGCCTGCAAAAATGTTGAAATGTTTGGATGCCCAAAAAAGGGGTTAACAGGCATCGTAGACCCCATAAAGTCCAGAATATGTCGGTGGCCCAAAAACGGTGTGAGAGAGCTCTGAATCTTCCAAAAACATTTGCAGTCTGAAAAGGACCTTAACCCGCATGCTAGACCCCTGAAATTCCCAAAAATATTTTTGGCACGAAAAATGCATCCTACAACCCTGAAAGTTCAGAATATGTCAGCATTCCAAAAAAGGCCTTAAAATGCATCTTAGGCCTGAAAAAATGTTGAAATCTTTGGAGGCCCAAAAAAGGGGTTTACAGGCATCGTAGACCCCCTAAAGTCTGGAAAATATTGGATGCCCAAAAACATTGTGAGAGAGCTCTGAATGTCCCAAAAACATTTGCAGCCTGAAAGGGGCATTAACCCAAATCCTAGACCACTGAAATTCCCAAAAATATTTTTGGCACGAAAAATGCATCCTAAACCCCTGAAAGTACAGAATATGTTAGCAGCCCAAAAAAGGCCTTAAATGCAATTTAGGCCTGCAAAAATGTTGAAATGTTTGGAGGCCCAAAAAAAAGGTTTACCGGCATCGTAGACCCCCTAAAGTCCAGAAAATGTTGGTGGCCCAAAGACATTGTAAGAGAGCTCTGAATGTTCCAAAAACATTAGCAGCCCAAAAGGGGCATTAACCCAAATCCTAGACCACTGAAATTACCAAAAATATTTCTGGCACGAAAAATGCATCCTACACCCCTGAAAGTTCAGAAAATGTTAGCAGCCCAAAAAAGGCCTTAAAATGCATCTTAGGCCTGCAAAAATGTTGAAATGTTTGGATGCCCAAAAAAGGGGTTTACAGGCATCTTAGACCCCCTAAAGTTCAGAAAATGTTGGTGGCCCAAAAACAGTGTGAGAGAGGTCTGAATGTCCCAAAAGCATTTGCAGCCTGAAAGGGGCATTAACCCACATCCTAGACCACTGAAATTCCCAAAACAAAAATATTTTTGCCACGAAAAATGGATCCTACAACCCCGAAAGCACAGAGAATGTTAGCAGCCCAAAAAAGGCCTTAAAATGCATCTTAGGCCTGCAAAAATGTTGAAATCTTTGGAAGCCCAAAAAAGGGGTTTACAGGCATCGTAGACCCCCTAAAGTCCATAAAATGTTGGTGGCCCAAAAGCAGTGTGAGAGAGCTCGGAATGTCCCAAAAGCATTTGCAGCTTGAAAGGGGCATTCACCTGCATCCTAGACCACTGAAATTACCAAAAATATTTCTGGCACGAAAAATGCATCCTACACCCCTGAAAGTTCAGAAAATGTTAGCAGCCCAAAAAGGCCTTAAAATGCATCTTAGGCCTGCAAAAATGTTGAAATGTTTGGATGCCCAAAAAAGGGGTTAACAGGTATCGAAGACCCCCTAAAGTCCAGAATATGTCGGTGGCCCAAAAGCGGTGTGAGAGAGCTCTGAATCTCCCAAAACATTTGCAGTCTGAAAAGGACATTAACCCGCATGCTAGACCCCTGAAATTCCCAAAAATATTTTTGGCACGAAAAATGCATCCTACAACCCTGAAAGTTCAGAATATGTCAGCATTCCAAAAAAGGCATTAAAATGCATCTTAGGCCTGAAAAAATGTTGAAATCTTTGGAGGCCCAAAAAAGGGGTTTACAGGCATCGTAGACCCCCTAAAGTCTGGAAAATGTTGGTGGCCCAAAAACATTGTGAGAGATCTCTGAATGTCCCAAAAACATTTACAGCCTGAAAGGGGCATTAACCCGCATCCTAGACCACTGAAATTCCCAAAAATATTTTTGGTACGAAAAATGCATCCTACCCCCCTGAAAGTACAGAATATGTTAGCAGCCCAAAAAAGGCCTTAAATGCATTTTAGGCCTGAAAAAATGTTGAAATCTTTGGAAGCCCAAAAAAGGGGTTTACAGACATCGTAGACCCCCTAAAGTCCAGAAAATGTTGGTGGCCCAAAAACATTGTGAGAGAGCTCTGAATGTCCCAAAAACATTTGCAGCCTGAAAGGGGCATTAACCCAAATCCTAGACCACTGAAATTCCCAAAAATATTTTTGGCACGAAAAATGCATCCTAAACCCCTGAAAGTACAGAATATGTTAGCAGCCCAAAAAAGGCCTTAAATGCAATTTAGGCCTGCAAAAATGTTGAAATGTTTGGAGGCCCAAAAAAGGGGTTTACAGGCATCTTAGACCCCCTAAAGTTCAGAAAATGTTGGTGGCCCAAAAACAGTGTGAGAGAGGTCTGAATGTCCCAAAAGCATTTGCAGCCTGAAAGGGGCATTAACCCACATCCTAGACCACTGAAATTCCCAAAACAAAAATATTTTTGCCACGAAAAATGAATCCTACAACCCCGAAAGCACAGAATATGTTAGCAGCCCAAAAAAGGCCTTAAAATGCATCTTAGGCCTGCAAAAATGTTGAAATCTTTGGAGGCCCAAAAAAGGGGTTTACAGGCATCGTAGACCCCCTAAAGTCTGTAAAATGTTGGTGGCCCAAAAACATTGTGAGAGATCTCTGAATGTCCCAAAAACATTTACAGCCTGAAAGGGGCATTAACCCACATCCTAGACCACTGTAATTCTCCAAAATATTTTTGCCACGAAAAATGCATCCTACATCCCCGAAAGTACAGAATATGTTAGCAGCCCAAAAAAGGCCTTAAATGCATTTTAGGCCTGCAAAAATGTTGAAATGTTTGGAGGCCCAAAAAAAAGGTTTACAGGCATCGTAGACCCCCTAAAGTCTGTAAAATGTTGGTTGCCCAAAAACATTGTGAGAGATCTCTGAATGTCCCAAAAGCATTTGCAGCTTGAAAGGGGCATTAACCCGCATCCTAGACCACTGAAATTACCAAAAATATTTCTGGCACGAAAAAATGCATCCTACACCCCTGAAAGTTCAGAAAATGTTAGCAGCCCAAAAAGGCCTTAAAATGCATCTTAGGCCTGCAAAAATGTTGAAATGTTTGTATGCCCAAAAAAGGGGTTTGCAGGCATCGTAGACCCCCTAAAGTCCAGAATATGTCGGTGGCCCAAAAACGGTGTGAGAGAGCTCTGAATCTCCCAAAAACATTTGCAGTCTGAAAAGGACATTAACCCGCATGCTAGACCCCTGAAATTCCCAAAAATATTTTTGGCACGAAAAATGCATCCTACAACCCTGAAAGTTCAGAATATGTCAGAATTCCAAAAAAGGCCTTAAAATGCATCTTAGGCCTGAAAAAATGTTGAAATCTTTGGAGGTCCAAAAAAGGGGTTTACAGGCATCGTAGGCCCCCTAAAGTCTGGAAAATGTTGGTGGCCCAAAAACATTGTGAGAGATCTCTGAATGTCCCAAAAACATTTACAGCCTGAAAGGGGCATTAACCCACATCCTAGACCACTGTAATTCTCCAAAATATTTTTGCCACGAAAAATGCATCCTACACCCCTGAAAATTCAGAAAATGTTAGCAGCACAAAAAAGGCCTTAAAATGCATCTTAGGCCTGCAAAAATGTTGAAATCTTTGGAGGCCCAAAAAAGGGGTTTACAGGCATCGTAGACCCCATAAGTCTGTAAAATGTTGGTGGCCCAAAAACATTGTGAGAGATCTCTGAATGTCCCAAAAACATTTACAGCCTGAAGGGGGCATTAAACCACATCCTAGACCACTGTAATTACCAAAAATATTTCTGGCACGAAAAATGCATCCTACACCCCTGAAAGTTCAGAAAATGTTAGCAGCCCAAAAAGGCCTTAAAATGCATTTTAGGCCTGCAAAAATGTTGAAATGTTTGGATGCCCAAAAAAGGGGTAAACAGGCATCGTAGACCCCATAAAGTCCAGAATATGTCGGTGGCCCAAAAACGGTGTGAGAGAGCTCTGAATCTCCCAAAAACATTTGCAGTCTGAAAAGGACATTAACCCGCATGCTAGACCCCTGAAATTCCCAAAAATATTTTTGGCACGAAAAATGCATCCTACAACCCTGAAAGTTCAGAATATGTCAGCATTCCAAAAAAGGCCTTAAAATGCATCTTAGGCCTGAAAAAATGTTGAAATCTTTGGAGGCCCAAAAAAGGGGTTTACAGGCATCGTAGACCCCCTAAAGTCTGGAAAATGTTGGTGGCCCAAAAACATTGTGAGAGAGCTCTGAATGTCCCAAAAACATTTGCAGCCTGAAAGGGGCATTAACCCAAATCCTAGACCACTGAAATTACCAAAAATATTTCTGGCACGAAAAATGCATCCTACACCCCTGAAAGTTCAGAAAATGTTAGCAGCCCAAAAAAGGCCTTAAAATGCATCTTAGGCCTGCAAAAATGTTGAAATGTTTGGATGCCCAAAAAAGGGGTTTACAGGCATCTTAGACCCCCTAAAGTTCAGAAAATGTTGGTGGCCCAAAAACAGTGTGAGAGAGCTCTGAATGTCCCAAAAGCATTTGCAGCCTGAAAGGGGCATTAACCCACATCCTAGACCACTGAAATTCCCAAAACAAAAATATTTTTGCCACGAAAAATGGATCCTACAACCCGAAAGTACAGAATATGTTAGCAGCCCAAAAAAGGCCTTAAAATGCATCTTAGGCCTGCAAAAATGTTGAAATCTTTGGAGGCCCAAAAAAGGGGTTTACAGGCATCGTAGACCCCCTAAAGTCTGGAAAATGTTGGTGGCCCAAAGACATTGTGAGAGAGCTCTGAATGTCCCAAAAACATTAGCAGCCCAAAAGGGGCATTAACCCAAATCCTAGACCACTGAAATTACCAAAAATATTTCTGGCACGAAAAATGCATCCTATACCCCTGAAAGTTCAGAAAATGTTAGCAGCCCAAAAAAGGCCTTAAAATGCATCTTAGGCCTGCAAAAATGTTGAAATGTTTGGATGCCCAAAAAAGGGGTTTACAGGCATCTTAGACCCCCTAAAGTTCAGAAAATGTTGGTGGCCCAATAACAGTGTGAGAGAGCTCTGAATGTCCCAAAAGCATTTGCAGCCTGAAAGGGGCATTAAGCCACATCCTAGACCACTGAAATTCCCAAAACAAAAATATTTTTGCCACGAAAAATGGATCCTACAACCCCGAAAGCACAGAATATGTTAGCAGCCCAAAAAAGGCCTTAAAATGCATCTTAGGCCTGCAAAAATGTTGAAATCTTTGGAGGCCCAAAAAAGGGGTTTACAGGCATCGTAGACCCCCTAAAGTCTGTAAAATGTTGGTGGCCCAAAAACATAGTGAGAGATCTCTGAATGTCCCAAAAACATTTACAGCCTGAAAGGGGCATTAACCCACATCCTAGACCACTGTAATTCTCCAAAATATTTTTGCCACGAAAAATGCATCCTACATCCCCGAAAGTACAGAATATGTTAGCAGCCCAAAAAAGGCCTTAAAATGCATCTTAGGCCGGCAAAAATGTTGAAATATTTGGAGGCCCAAAAAAGGGGTTTACAGGCATCGTAGACCACCTAAAGTCCATAAAATGTTGGTGGCCCAAAAGCAGTGTGAGAGAGCTAGGAATGTCCCAAAAGCATTTGCAGCTTGAAAGGGGCATTAACCTGCTTCCTAGACCACTGAAATTCCCAAAAATATTTTTACCACGAAAAATGCATCCTACCCCCCTGAAAGTACAGAATATGTTAGCAGCCCAAAAAAGGCCTTAAATGCAATTTAGGCCTGCAAAAATGTTGAAATGTTTGGAGGCCCAAAAAAAAGGTTTACCGGCATCGTAGACCCCCTAAAGTCCAGAAAATGTTGGTGGCCCAAAGACATTGTGAGAGAGCTCTGAATGTCCCAAAAACATTAGCAGCCCAAAAGGGGCATTAACGCAAATCCTAGACCACTGAAATTACCAAAAATATTTCTGGCACGAAAAATGCATCCTACACCCCTGAAAGTTCAGAAAATGTTAGCAGCCCAAAAAAGGCCTTAAAATGCATCTTAGGCCTGCAAAAATGTTGAAATGTTTGGATGCCCAAAAAAGGGGTTTACAGGCATCTTAGACCCCCTAAAGTTCAGAAAATGTTGGTGGCCCAAAAACAGTGTGAGAGAGCTCTGAATGTCCCAAAAGCATTTGCAGCTTGAAAGGGGCATTAACCTGCATCCTAGACCACTGAAATTCCCAAAAATATTTTTACCACGAAAAATGCATCCTACCCCCCTGAAAGTACAGAATATGTTAGCAGCCCAAAAAAGGCCTTAAATGCATTTTAGGCCTGCAAAAATGTTGAAATGTTTGGAGGCCCAAAAAAAAGGTTTACAGGCATCGTAGACCCCCTAAAGTCCAGAAAATGTTGGTGGCCCAAAAACATTGTGAGAGAGCTCTGAATGTCCCGAAAACATTTGCAGCCTGAAAGGGGCATTAACCCGCATCCTAGACCACTGAAATTACCAAAAATATTTTTGGCACGAAAAATGCATCCTACAACCCTGAAAGTTCAGAAAATGTTAGCAGCCCAAAAAGGCCTTAAAATGCATCTTAGGCCTGCAAAAATGTTGAAATGTTTGTATGCCCAAAAAAGGGGTTTACCGGCATCGTAGACCCCCTAAAGTCCAGAAAATGTTGGTGGCCCAAAGACATTGTGAGAGAGCTCTGAATGTCCCAAAAACATTAGCAGCCCAAAAGGGGCATTAACCCAAATCCTAGACCACTGAAATTACCAAAAATATTTCTGGCACGAAAAATGAATCCTACACCCCTGAAAGTTCAGAAAATGTTAGCAGCCCAAAAAAGGCCTTAAAATGCATCTTAGGCCTGCAAAAATGTTGAAATGTTTGGATGCCCAAAAAAGGGGTTTACAGGCATCTTAGACCCCCTAAAGTTCAGAAAATGTTGGTGGCCCAAAAACAGTGTGAGAGAGCTCTGAATGTCCCAAAAGCATTTGCAGCCTGAAAGGGGCATTAACCCACACCCTAGACCACTGAAATTCCCAAAACAAAAATATTTTTGCCACAAAAAATGGATCCTACAACCCCGAAAGCACAGAATATGTTAGCAGCCCAAAAAAGGCCTTAAAATCCATCTTAGGCCTGCAAAAATGTTGAAATCTTTGGAGGCCCAAAAAAAAGGTTTACAGGCATCGTAGACCCCCTAAAGTCCAGAAAATATTGGTGGCCCAAAATCATTGTGAGAGAGCTCTGAATGCCCCAAAAACATTTGCAGCCTGAAAGGGGCATTAACCCAAATCCTAGACCACTGAAATTACCAAAAAATATTTCTGGCACGAAAAATGCATCCTACACCCCTGAAAGTTCAGAAAATGTTAGCAGCCCAAAAAGGCCTTAAAATGCATCTTAGGCCTGCAAAAATGTTGAAATGTTTGGATGCCCAAAAAAGGGGTTAACAGGCATCGAAGACCCCCTAAAGTCCAGAATATGTCGGTGGCCCAAAAACGGTGTGAGAGAGCTCTGAATCTCCCAAAAACATTTGCAGTCTGAAAAGGACATTAACCCGCATGCTAGACCCCTGAAATTCCCAAAAATATTTTTCGCACGAAAAATGCATCCTACAACCCTGAAAGTTCAGAATATGTCAGCATTCCAAAAAAGGCATTAAAATGCATCTTAGGCCTGAAAAAATGTTGAAATCTTTGGAGGCCCAAAAAAGGGGTTTACAGGCATCGTAGACCCCCTAAAGTCTGGAAAATGTTGGTGGCCCAAAAACATTGTGAGAGATCTCTGAATGTCCCAAAAACATTTACAGCCTGAAAGGGGCATTAACCCGCATCCTAGACCACTGAAATTCCCAAAAATATTTTTGGTACGAAAAATGCATCCTACCCCCCTGAAAGTACAGAATATGTTAGCAGCCCAAAAAAGGCCTTAAATGCATTTTAGGCCTGAAAAAATGTTGAAATCTTTGGAGGCCCAAAAAAGGGGTTTACAGGCATCGTAGACCCCCTAAAGTCTGGAAAATGTTGGTGGCCCAAAAACATTGTGAGAGATCTCTGAATGTCCCAAAAACATTTACAGCCTGAAAGGGGCATTAACCCACATCCTAGACCACTGTAATTTTCCAAATTGTTTTTGCCACGAAAAATGCATCCTACATCCCCGAAAGTACAGAATATGTTAGCAGCCCGAAAAAGGCCTTAAAATGCATCTTAGGGCGGCAAAAATGTTGAAATCTTTGGAGGCCCAAAAAAGGGGTTTACAGGCATCGTAGACCACCTAAAGTCCAGAAAATGTTGGTGGCCCAAAAGCAGTGTGAGAGAGCTCAGAATGTCCCAAAAGCATTTGCAGCTTGAAAGGGGCATTAACCCGCATCCTAGACCACTGAAATTCCCAAAAATATTTTTGTCACGAAAAATGCATCCTACATCCCCGAAAGTACAGAATATGTTAGCAGCCAAAAAAAGGCCTTAAAATGCATCTTAGGCCGGCAAAAATGTTGAAATCTTTGGAGGCCCAAAAAAGGGGTTTACAAACATCGTAGACCCCCTAAAGTCCAGAAAATGTTGGTGGCCCAAAAACATTGTGAGAGAGCTCTGAATGTCCCAAAAACATTTGCAGCCTGAAAGGGGCATTAACCCAAATCCTAGACCACTGAAATTCCCAAAAATATTTTTGGCACGAAAAATGCATCCTAAACCCCTGAAAGTACAGAATATGTTAGCAGCCCAAAAAAGGCCTTAAATGCAATTTAGGCCTGCAAAAATGTTGAAATGTTTGGAGGCCCAAAAAAAAGGTTTACCGGCATCGTAGACCCCCTAAATTCCAGAAAATGTTGGTGGCCCAAAGACATTGTGAGAGAGCTCTGAATGTCCCAAAAACATTAGCAGCCCAAAAGGGGCATTAACCCAAATCCTAGACCACTGAAATTACCAAAAATATTTCTGGCACGAAAAATGCATCCTACACCCCAGAAAGTTCAGAAAATGTTAGCAGCCCAAAAAAGGCCTTAAAATGCATCTTAGGCCTGCACAAATGTTGAAATGTTTGGATGCCCAAAAAAGGGGTTTACAGGCATCTTAGACCCCCTAAAGTTCAGAAAATGTTGGTGGCCCAAAAACAGTGTGAGAGAGGTCTGAATGTCCCAAAAGCATTTGCAGCCTGAAAGGGGCATTAACCCACATCCTAGACCACTGAAATTCTCAAAACAAAAATATTTTTGCCACGAAAAATGGATCCTACAACCCCGAAAGCACAGAATATGTTAGCAGCCCAAAAAAGGCCTTAAAATGCATTTTAGGCCTGCAAAAATGTTGAAATCTTTGGAGGCCCAAAAAAGGGGTTTACAGGCATCGTAGACCCCCTAAAGTCTGTAAAATGTTGGTGGCCCAAAAACATTGTGAGAGATCTCTGAATGTCCCAAAAACATTTACAGCCTGAAAGGGGCATTAACCCACATCCTAGACCACTGTAATTCTCCAAAATATTTTTGCCACGAAAAATGCATCCTACATCCCCGAAAGTACAGAATATGTTAGCAGCCCAAAAAAGGCCTTAAAATGCATCTTAGGCCGGCAAAAATGTTGAAATCTTTGGAGGCCCAAAAAAGGGGTTTACAGGCATCGTAGACCACCTAACGTCCATAAAATGTTGGTGGCCCAAAAGCAGTGTGAGAGAGCTCGGAATGTCCCAAAAGCATTTGCAGCTTGAAAGGGGCATTAACCTGCATCCTAGACCACTGAAATTCCCAAAAATATTTTTGGCACGAAAAATGCATCCTACCCCCCTGAAAGTACAGAATATGTTAGCAGCCCAAAAAAGGCCTTAAATGCATTTTAGGCCTGCAAAAATGTTGAAATCTTTGGAGGCCCAAAAAAGGGGTTTACAGGCATCGTAGACCCCCTAAAGTCTGTAAAATGTTGGTGGCCCAAAAACA
Organism: Ambystoma mexicanum; assembly: GCF_040938575.1. Taxonomy (NCBI): domain Eukaryota; kingdom Metazoa; phylum Chordata; class Amphibia; order Caudata; family Ambystomatidae; genus Ambystoma; species Ambystoma mexicanum. The sequence goes on along the minus strand of NC_090929.1, from coordinate 601,750,335 downwards.
TTGTGAGAGATCTCTGAATGTCCCAAAAGCATTTGCAGCTTGAAAGGGGCATTAACCCGCATCCTAGACCACTGAAATTACCAAAAATATTTCTGGCACGAAAAAATGCATCCTACACCCCTGAAAGTTCAGAAAATGTTAGCAGCCCAAAAAGGCCTTAAAATGCATCTTAGGCCTGCAAAAATGTTGAAATGTTTGTATGCCCAAAAAAGGGGTTTACAGGCATCGTAGACCCCCTAAAGTCCAGAATATGTCGGTGGCCCAAAAACGGTGTGAGAGAGCTCTGAATCTCCCAAAAACATTTGCATTCTGAAAAGGACATTAACCCGCATGCTAGACCCCTGAAATTCCCAAAAATATTTTTGGCACGAAAAATGCATCCTACAACCCTGAAAGTTCAGAATATGTCAGAATTCCAAAAAAGGCCTTAAAATGCATCTTAGGCCTGAAAAAATGTTGAAATCTTTGGAGGTCCAAAAAAGGGGTTTACAGGCATCGTAGGCCCCCTAAAGTCTGGAAAATGTTGGTGGCCCAAAAACATTGTGAGAGATCTCTGAATGTCCCAAAAACGTTTACAGCCTGAAAGGGGCATTAACCCACATCCTAGACCACTGTAATTCTCCAAAATATTTTTGCCACGAAAAATGCATCCTACACCCCCGAAAGTTCAGAAAATGTTAGCAGCACAAAAAAGGCCTTAAAATGCATCATAGGCCTGCAAAAATGTTGAAATCTTTGGAGGCCCAAAAAAGGGGTTTACAGGCATCGTAGACCCCCTAAAGTCTGTAAAATGTTGGTGGCCCAAAAACATTGTGAGAGATCTCTGAATGTCCCAAAAACATTTACAGCCTGAAGGGGGCATTAACCCACATCCTAGACCACTGTAATTACCAAAAATATTTCTGGCACGAAAAATGCATCCTACACCCCTGAAAGTTCAGAAAATGTTAGCAGCCCAAAAAGGCCTTAAAATGCATTTTAGGCCTGCAAAAATGTTGAAATGTTTGGATGCCCAAAAAAGGGGTTAACAGGCATCGTAGACCCCATAAAGTCCAGAATATGTCGGTGGCCCAAAAACGGTGTGAGAGAGCTCTGAATCTTCCAAAAACATTTGCAGTCTGAAAAGGACCTTAACCCGCATGCTAGACCCCTGAAATTCCCAAAAATATTTTTGGCACGAAAAATGCATCCTACAACCCTGAAAGTTCAGAATATGTCAGCATTCCAAAAAAGGCCTTAAAATGCATCTTAGGCCTGAAAAAATGTTGAAATCTTTGGAGGCCCAAAAAAGGGGTTTACAGGCATCGTAGACCCCCTAAAGTCTGGAAAATATTGGATGCCCAAAAACATTGTGAGAGAGCTCTGAATGTCCCAAAAACATTTGCAGCCTGAAAGGGGCATTAACCCAAATCCTAGACCACTGAAATTCCCAAAAATATTTTTGGCACGAAAAATGCATCCTAAACCCCTGAAAGTACAGAATATGTTAGCAGCCCAAAAAAGGCCTTAAATGCAATTTAGGCCTGCAAAAATGTTGAAATGTTTGGAGGCCCAAAAAAAAGGTTTACCGGCATCGTAGACCCCCTAAAGTCCAGAAAATGTTGGTGGCCCAAAGACATTGTGAGAGAGCTCTGAATGTTCCAAAAACATTAGCATCCCAAAAGGGGCATTAACCCAAATCCTAGACCACTGAAATTACCAAAAATATTTCTGGCACGAAAAATGCATCCTACACCCCTGAAAGTTCAGAAAATGTTAGCAGCCCAAAAAAGGCCTTAAAATGCATCTTAGGCCTGCAAAAATGTTGAAATGTTTGGATGCCAAAAAAAGGGGTTTACAGGCATCTTAGACCCCCTAAAGTTCAGAAAATGTTGGTGGCCCAAAAGCAGTGTGAGAGAGCTCGGAATGTCCCAAAAGCATTTGCAGCTTGAAAGGGGCATTAACCTGCATCCTAGACCACTGAAATTACCAAAAATATTTCTGGCACGAAAAATGCATCCTACACCCCTGAAAGTTCAGAAAATGTTAGCAGCCCAAAAAGGCCTTAAAATGCATCTTAGGCCTGCAAAAATGTTGAAATGTTTGGATGCCCAAAAAAGGGGTTAACAGGTATCGAAGACCCCCTAAAGTCCAGAATATGTCGGTGGCCCAAAAACGGTGTGAGAGAGCTCTGAATCTCCAAAAACATTTGCAGTCTGAAAAGGACATTAACCCGCATGCTAGACCCCTGAAATTCCCAAAAATATTTTTGGCACGAAAAATGCATCCTACAACCCTGAAAGTTCAGAATATGTCAGCATTCCAAAAAAGGCATTAAAATGCATCTTAGGCCTGAAAAAATGTTGAAATCTTTGGAGGCCCAAAAAAGGGGTTTACAGGCATCGTAGACCCCCTAAAGTCTGGAAAATGTTGGTGGCCCAAAAACATTGTGAGAGATCTCTGAATGTCCCAAAAACATTTACAGCCTGAAAAGGGCATTAACCCGCATCCTAGACCACTGAAATTCCCAAAAATATTTTTGGTACGAAAAATGCATCCTACCCCCCTGAAAGTACAGAATATGTTAGCAGCCCAAAAAAGGCCTTAAATGCATTTTAGTCCTAAAAAAATGTTGAAATCTTTGGAAGCCCAAAAAAGGGGTTTACAGGCATCGTAGACCCCCTAAAGTCTGGAAAATGTTGGTGGCCCAAAAACATTGTGAGAGATCTCTGAATGTCCCAAAAACATTTACAGCCTGAAAGGGGCATTAACCCACATCCTAGACCACTGTGATTTTCCAAATTGTTTTTGCCACGAAAAATGCATCCTACATCCCCAAAAGTACAGAATATGTTAGCAGCCCGAAAAAGGCCTTAAAATGCATCTTAGGCATGCAAAAATGTTGAAATCTTTGGAGGCCCAAAAAAGGGGTTTACAGGCATCGTAGACCCCCTAAAGTCCAGAAAATGTTGGTGGCCCAAAAACATTGTGAGAGAGCTCTGAATGTCCCAAAAACATTTGCAGCCTGAAAGGGGCATTAACCCAAATCCTAGACCACTGAAATTCCCAAAAATATTTTTGGCACGAAAAATGCATCCTAAACCCCTGAAAGTACAGAATATGTTAGCAGCCCAAAAAAGGCCTTAAATGCAATTTCGCCTGCAAAAATGTTGAAATGTTTGGAGGCCCAAAAAAGGGGTTTACAGGCATCGTAGACCCCCTAAAGTCTGTAAAATGTTGGTGGCCCAAAAACATTGTGAGAGATCTCTGAATGTCCCAAAAACATTTACAGCCTGAAAGGGGCATTAACCCACATCCTAGACCACTGTAATTCTCCAAAATATTTTTGCCACGAAAAATGCATCCTACATCCTCGAAAGTACAGAATATGTTAGCAGCCCAAAAAAGGCCTTAAAATGCATCTTAGGCCGGCAAAAATGTTGAAATCTTTGGAGGCCCAAAAAAGGGGTTTACAGGCATCGTAGACCCCCTAAAGTCTGGAAAATGTTGGTGGCCCAAAAACATTGTGAGAGATCTCTGAATGTCCCAAAAACATTTACAGCCTGAAAAGGGCATTAACCCGCATCCTAGACCACTGAAATTCCCAAAAATATTTTTGGTACGAAAAATGCATCCTACCCCCCTGAAAGTACAGAATATGTTAGCAGCCCAAAAAAGGCCTTAAATGCATTTTAGTCCTGAAAAAATGTTGAAATCTTTGGAAGCCCAAAAAAGGGGTTTACAGGCATCGTAGACCCCCTAAAGTCTGGAAAATGTTGGTGGCCCAAAAACATTGTGAGAGATCTCTGAATGTCCCAAAAACATTTACAGCCTGAAAGGGGCATTAACCCACATCCTAGACCACTGTAATTTTCCAAATTGTTTTTGCCACGAAAAATGCATCCTACATCCCCAAAAGTACTGAATATGTTAGCAGCCCGAAAAAGGCCTTAAAATGCATCTTAGGCATGCAAAAATGTTGAAATCTTTGGAGGCCCAAAAAAGGGGTTTACAGGCATCGTAGACCCCCTAAAGTCTGTAAAATGTTGGTGGCCCAAAAACATTGTGAGAGAGCTCTGAATGTCCCAAAAACATTTGCAGCCTGAAAGGGGCATTAACCCAAATCCTAGACCACTGAAATTCCCAAAAATATTTTTGGCACGAAAAATGCATCCTAAACCCCTGAAAGTACAGAATATGTTAGCAGCCCAAAAAAGGCCTTAAATGCAATTTAGGCCTGCAAAAATGTTGAAATGTTTGGAGGCCCAAAAAAGGGGTTTACAGGCATCGTAGACCCCCTAAAGTCTGTAAAATGTTGGTGGCCCAAAAACATTGTGAGAGATCTCTGAATGTCCCAAAAACATTTACAGCCTGAAAGGGGCATTAACCCACATCCTAGACCACTGTAATTCTCCAAAATATTTTTGCCACGAAAAATGCATCCTACATCCCCGAAAGTACAGAATATGTTAGCAGCCCAAAAAAGGCCTTAAATGCATTTTAGGCCTGCAAAAATGTTGAAATGTTTGGAGGCCCAAAAAAAAGGTTTACAGGCATCGTAGACCCCCTAAAGTCTGTAAAATGTTGGTGGCCCAAAAACATTGTGAGAGATCTCTGAATGTCCCAAAAGCATTTGCAGCTTGAAAGGGGCATTAACCCGCATCCTAGACCACTGAAATTACCAAAAATATTTCTGGCACGAAAAAATGCATCCTACACCCCTGAAAGTTCAGAAAATGTTAGCAGCCCAAAAAGGCCTTAAAATGCATCTTAGGCCTGCAAAAATGTTGAAATGTTTGTATGCCCAAAAAAGGGGTTTACAGGCATCGTAGACCCCCTAAAGTCCAGAATATGTCGGTGGCCCAAAAACGGTGTGAGAGAGCTCTGAATCTCCCAAAAACATTTGCAGTCTGAAAAGGACATTAACCCGCATGCTAGACCCCTGAAATTCCCAAAAATATTTTTGGCACGAAAAATGCATCCTACAACCCTGAAAGTTCAGAATATGTCAGAATTCCAAAAAAGGCCTTAAAATGCATCTTAGGCCTGAAAAAATGTTGAAATCTTTGGAGGTCCAAAAAAGGGGTTTACAGGCATCGTAGGCCCCCTAAAGTCTGGAAAATGTTGGTGGCCCAAAAACATTGAGAGAGATCTCTGAATGTCCCAAAAACATTTACAGCCTGAAAGGGGCATTAACCCACATCCTAGACCACTGTAATTCTCCAAAATATTTTTGCCACGAAAAATGCATCCTACACCCCTGAAAGTTCAGAAAATGTTAGCAGCACAAAAAAGGCCTTAAAATGCATCTTAGGCCTGCAAAAATGTTGAAATCTTTGGAGGCCCAAAAAAGGGGTTTACAGGCATCGTAGACCCCCTAAAGTCTGTAAAATGTTGGTGGCCCAAAAACATTGTGAGAGATCTCTGAATGTCCCAAAAACATTTACAGCCTGAAGGGGGCATTAACCCACATCCTAGACCACTGTAATTACCAAAAATATTTCTGGCACGAAAAATGCATCCTACACCCCTGAAAGTTCAGAAAATGTTAGCAGCCCAAAAAGGCCTTAAAATGCATTTTAGGCCTGCAAAAATGTTGAAATGTTTGGATGCCCAAAAAAGGGGTTAACAGGCATCGTAGACCCCATAAAGTCCAGAATATGTCGGTGGCCCAAAAACGGTGTGAGAGAGCTCTGAATCTCCCAAAAACATTTGCAGTCTGAAAAGGACATTAACCCGCATGCTAGACCCCTGAAATTCCCAAAAATATTTTTGGCACGAAAAATGCATCCTACAACCCTGAAAGTTCAGAATATGTCAGCATTCCAAAAAAGGCCTTAAAATGCATCTTAGGCCTGAAAAAATGTTGAAATCTTTGGAGGCCCAAAAAAGGGGTTTACAGGCATCGTAGACCCCCTAAAGTCTGGAAAATGTTGGTGGCCCAAAAACATTGTGAGAGAGCTCTGAATGTCCCAAAAACATTTGCAGCCTGAAAGGGGCACTAACCCAAATCCTAGACCACTGAAATTACCAAAAATATTTCTGGCACGAAAAATGCATCCTACACCCCTGAAAGTTCAGAAAATGTTAGCAGCCCAAAAAAGGCCTTAAAATGCATCTTAGGCCTGCAAAAATGTTGAAATCTTTGGAGGCCCAAAAAAGGGGTTTACAGGCATCGTAGACCCCCTAAAGTCTGTAAAATGTTGGTGGCCCAAAAACATTGTGAGAGATCTCTGAATGTCCCAAAAGCATTTGCAGCTTGAAAGGGGCATTAACCCGCATCCTAGACCACTGAAATTACCAAAAATATTTCTGGCACAAAAAAATGCATCCTACACCCCTGAAAGTTCAGAAAATGTTAGCAGCCCAAAAAGGCCTTAAAATGCATCTTAGGCCTGCAAAAATGTTGAAATGTTTGTATGCCCAAAAAAGGGGTTTACAGGCATCGTAGACCCCCTAAAGTCCAGAATATGTCGGTGGCCCAAAAACGGTGTGAGAGAGCTCTGAATCTCCCAAAAACATTTGCAGTCTGAAAAGGACATTAACCCGCATGCTAGACCCCTGAAATTCCCAAAAATATTTTTGGCACGAAAAATGCATCCTACAACCCTGAAAGTTCAGAATATGTCAGAATTCCAAAAAAGGCCTTAAAATGCATCTTAGGCCTGAAAAAATGTTGAAATCTTTGGAGGTCCAAAAAAGGGGTTTACAGGCATCGTAGGCCCCCTAAAGTCTGGAAAATGTTGGTGGCCCAAAAACATTGTGAGAGATCTCTGAATGTCCCAAACACATTTACAGCCTGAAAGGGGCATTAACCCACATCCTAGACCACTGTAATTCTCCAAAATATTTTTGCCACGAAAAATGCATCCTACACCCCTGAAAGTTCAGAAAATGTTAGCAGCACAAAAAAGGCCTTAAAATGCATCTTAGGCCTGCAAAAATGTTGAAATCTTTGGAGGCCCAAAAAAGGGGTTTACAGGCATCGTAGACCCCATAAAGTCCAGAATATGTCGGTGGCCCAAAAACGGTGTGAGAGAGCTCTGAATCTCCCAAAAACATTTGCAGTCTGAAAAGGACATTAACCCGCATGCTAGACCACTGAAATTCCCAAAAATATTTTTGGCACGAAAAATGCATCCTACAACCCTGAAAGTTCAGAATATGTCAGAATTCCAAAAAAGGCCTTAAAATGCATCTTAGGCCTGAAAAAATGTTGAAATCTTTGGAGGTCCAAAAAAGGGGTTTACAGGCATCGTAGGCCCCCTAAAGTCTGGAAAATGTTGGTGGCCCAAAAACATTGTGAGAGATCTCTGAATGTCCCAAAAACATTTACAGCCTGAAAGGGGCATTAACCCACATCCTAGACCACTGTAATTCTCCAAAATATTTTTGGCACGAAAAATGCATCCTACAACCCTGAAAGTTCAGAATATGTCAGCATTCCAAAAAAGGCCTTAAAATGCATCTTAGGCCTGAAAAAATGTTGAAATCTTTGGAGGCCCAAAAAAGGGGTTTACAGGCATCGTAGACCCCCTAAAGTCTGGAAAATGTTGGTGGCCCAAAGACATTGTGAGAGAGCTCTGAATGTCCCAAAAACATTAGCAGCCCAAAAGGGGCATTAACCCAAGTCCTAGACCACTGAAATTACCAAAAATATTTCTGGCACGAAAAATGCATCCTACACCCCTGAAAGTTCAGAAAATGTTAGCAGCCCAAAAAAGGCCTTAAAATGCATCTTAGGCCTGCAAAAATGTTGAAATGTTTGGATGCCCAAAAAAGGGGTTTACAGGCATCTTAGACCCCCTAAAGTTCAGAAAATGTTGGTGGCCCAATAACAGTGTGAGAGAGCTCTGAATGTCCCAAAAGCATTTGCAGCCTGAAAGGGGCATTAACCCACATCCTAGACCACTGAAATTCCCAAAACAAAAATATTTTTGCCACGAAAAATGGATCCTACAACCCCGAAAGCACAGAATATGTTAGCAGCCCAAAAAAGGCCTTAAAATGCATCTTAGGCCTGCAAAAATGTTGAAATGTTTGGATGCCCAAAAAAGGGGTTTACAGGCATCTTAGACCCCCTAAAGTTCAGAAAATGTTGGTGGCCCATTAACAGTGTGAGAGATCTCTGAATGTCCCAAAAACATTTACAGCCTGAAAGGGGCATTAACCCACATCCTAGACCACTGTAATTCTCCAAAATATTTTTGCCACGAAAAATGCATCCTACACCCCTGAAAGTTCAGAAAATGTTAGCAGCACAAAAAAGGCCTTAAAATGCATCTTAGGCCTGCAAAAATGTTGAAATCTTTGGAGGCATAAAAAAGGGGTTTACAGGCATCGTAGACCCCCTAAAGTCTGTAAAATGTTGGTGGCCCAAAAACATTGTGAGAGATCTCTGAATGTCCCAAAAACATTTACAGCCTGAAGGGGGCATTAACCCACATCCTAGACCACTGTAATTACCAAAAATATTTCTGGCACGAAAAATGCATCCTACACCCCTGAAAGTTCAGAAAATGTTAGCAGCCCAAAAAGGCCTTAAAATGCATTTTAGGCCTGCAAAAATGTTGAAATGTTTGGATGCCCAAAAAAGGGGTTAACAGGCATCGTAGACCCCATAAAGTCCAGAATATGTCGGTGGCCCAAAAACGGTGTGAGAGAGCTCTGAATCTCCCAAAAACATTTGCAGTCTGAAAAGGACATTAACCCGCATGCTAGACCCCTGAAATTCCCAAAAATATTTTTGGCACGAAAAATGCATCCTACAACCCTGAAAGTTCAGAATATGTCAGCATTCCAAAAAAGGCCTTAAAATGCATCTTAGGCCTGAAAAAATGTTGAAATCTTTGGAGGCCCAAAAAAGGGGTTTACAGGCATCGTAGACCCCCTAAAGTCTGGAAAATATTGGTGGCCCAAAAACATTGTGAGAGAGCTCTGAATGTCCCAAAAACATTTGCAGCCTGAAAGGGGCATTAACCCACATCCTAGACCACTGAAATTCCCAAAACAAAAATATTTTTGCCACGAAAAATGGATCCTACAACCCCGAAAGTACAGAATATGTTAGCAGCCCAAAAAAGGCCTTAAAATGCATCTTAGGCCTGCAAAAATGTTGAAATCTTTGGAGGCCCAAAAAAGGGGTTTACAGGCATCGTAGACCCCCTAAAGTCTGGAAAATGTTGGTGGCCCAAAAACATTGTGAGAGATCTCTGAATGTCCCAAAAACATTTACAGCCTGAAAGGGGCATTAACCCACATCCTAGACCACTGTAATTCTCCAAAATATTTTTGCCACGAAAAATGTATCCTACACCCCTGAAAGTTCAGAAAATGTTAGCAGCACAAAAAAGGCCTTAAAATGCATCTTAGGCCTGCAAAAATGTTGAAATCTTTGGAGGCCCAAAAAAGGGGTTTACAGGCATCGTAGACCCCATAAAGTCCAGAATATGTTGGTGGCCCAAAAACGGTGTGAGAGAGCTCTGAATCTCCCAAAAACATTTGCAGTCTGAAAAGGACATTAACCCGCATGCTAGACCCCTGAAATTCCCAAAAATATTTTTGGCACGAAAAATGCATCCTACAACCCTGAAAGTTCAGAATATGTCAGCATTCCAAAAAAGGCCTTAAAATGCATCTTAGGCCTGAAAAAATGTTGAAATCTTTGGAGGCCCAAAAAAGGGGTTTACAGGCATCGTAGACCCCCTAAAGTCTGGAAAATGTTGGTGGCCCAAAGACATTGTGAGAGAGCTCTGAATGTCCCAAAAACATTAGCAGCCCAAAAGGGGCATTAACCCAAATCCTAGACCACTGAAATTACCAAAAATATTTCTGGCACGAAAAATGCATCCTACACCACTGAAAGTTCAGAAAATGTTAGCAGCCCAAAAAAGGCCTTAAAATGCATCTTAGGCCTGCAAAAATGTTGAAATGTTTGGATGCCCAAAAAAGGGGTTTAAAAGGCATCTTAGACCCCCTAAAGTTCAGAAAATGTTGGTGGCCCAATAACAGTGTGAGAGAGCTCTGAATGTCCCAAAAGCATTTGCAGCCTGAAAGGGGCATTAACCCACATCCTAGACCACTGAAATTCCCAAAACAAAAATATTTTTGCCACGAAAAATGGATCCTACAACCCCGAAAGCACAGAATATGTTAGCAGCCCAAAAAAGGCCTTAAAATGCATCTTAGGCCTGCAAAAATGTTGAAATCTTTGGAGGCCCAAAAAAGGGGTTTACAGGCATCGTAGACCCCCTAAAGTCTGTAAAATGTTGGTGGCCCAAAAACATTGTGAGAGATCTCTGAATGTCCCAAAAACATTTACAGCCTGAAAGGGGCATTAACCCACATCCTAGACCACTGTAATTCTCCAAAATATTTTTGCCACGAAAAATGCATCCTACATCCCCGAAAGTACAGAATATGTTAGCAGCCCAAAAAAGGCCTTAAAATGCATCTTAGGCCGGCAAAAATGTTGAAATATTTGGAGGCCCAAAAAAGGGGTTTACAGGCATCGTAGACCACCTAAAGTCCATAAAATGTTGGTGGCCCAAAAGCAGTGTGAGAGAGCTAGGAATGTCCCAAAAGCATTTGCAGCTTGAAAGGGGCATTAACCTGCATCCTAGACCACTGAAATTCCCAAAAATATTTTTGCCACGAAAAATGCATCCTACCCCCCTGAAAGTACAGAATATGTTAGCAGCCCAAAAAAGGCCTTAAATGCATTTTAGGCCTGCAAAAATGTTGAAATGTTTGGAGGCCCAAAAAAAAGGTTTACAGGCATCGTAGACCCCCTAAAGTCCAGAAAATGTTGGTGGCCCAAAAACATTGTGAGAGAGCTCTGAATGTCCCAAAAACATTTGCAGCCTGAAAGGGGCATTAACCCGCATCCTAGACCACTGAAATTACCAAAAATATTTTTGGCACGAAAAATGCATCCTACAACCCTGAAAGTTCAGAAAATGTTAGCGGCCCAAAAAGGCCTTAAAATGCATCTTAGGCCTGCAAAAATGTTGAAATGTTTGTATGCCCAAAAAAGGGGTTTACCGGCATCGTAGACCCCCTAAAGTCCAGAAAATGTTGGTGGCCCAAAGACATTGTGAGAGAGCTCTGAATGTCCCAAAAACATTAGCAGCCCAAAAGGGGCATTAACCCAAATCCTAGACCACTGAAATTACCAAAATATTTCTGGCACGAAAAATGCATCCTACACCCCTGAAAGTTCAGAAAATGTTAGCAGCCCAAAAAAGGCCTTAAAATGCATCTTAGGCCAGCAAAAATGTTGAAATGTTTGGATGCCCAAAAAAGGGGTTTACAGGCATCTTAGACCCCCTAAAGTTCAGAAAATGTTGGTGGCCCAAAAACAGTGTGAGAGAGCTCTGAATGTCCCAAAAGCATTTGCAGCTTGAAAGGGGCATTAACCTGCATCCTAGACCACTGAAATTCCCAAAAATATTTTTACCACGAAAAATGCATCCTACCCCCCTGAAAGTACAGAATATGTTAGCAGCCCAAAAAAGGCCTTAAATGCATTTTAGGCCTGCAAAAATGTTGAAATGTTTGGAGGCCCAAAAAAAAGGTTTACAGGCATCGTAGACCCCCTAAAGTCCAGAAAATGTTGGTGGCCCAAAAACATTGTGAGAGAGCTCTGAATGTCCCAAAAACATTTGCAGCCTGAAAGGGGCATTAACCCGCATCCTAGACCACTGAAATTACCAAAAATATTTTTGGCACGAAAAATGCATCCTACAACCCTGAAAGTTCAGAAAATGTTAGCAGCCCAAAAAGGCCTTAAAATGCATCTTAGGCCTGCAAAAATGTTGAAATGTTTGTATGCCCAAAAAAGGGGTTTACCGGCATCGTAGACCCCCTAAAGTCCAGAAAATGTTGGTGGCCCAAAGACATTGTGAGAGAGCTCTGAATGTCCCAAAAACATTAGCAGCCCAAAAGGGGCATTAACCCAAATCCTAGACCACTGAAATTACCAAAAATATTTCTGGCACGAAAAATGAATCCTACACCCCTGAAAGTTCAGAAAATGTTAGCAGCCCAAAAAAGGCCTTAAAATGCATCTTAGGCCTGCAAAAATGTTGAAATGTTTGGATGCCCAAAAAAGGGGTTTACAGGCATCTTAGACCCCCTAAAGTTCAGAAAATGTTGGTGGCCCAAAAACAGTGTGAGAGAGCTCTGAATGTCCCAAAAGCATTTGCAGCCTGAAAGGGGCATTAACCCACATCCTAGACCACTGAAATTCCCAAAACAAAAATATTTTTGCCACGAAAAATGGATCCTACAACCCCGAAAGCACAGAATATGTTAGCAGCCCAAAAAAGGCCTTAAAATGCATCTTAGGCCTGCAAAAATGTTGAAATCTTTGGAGGCCCAAAAAAGGGGTTTACAGGCATCGTAGACCCCCTAAAGTCTGTAAAATGTTGGTGGCCCAAAAACATTGTGAGAGATCTCTGAATGTCCCAAAAACATTTACAGCCTGAAAGGGGCATTAACCCACATCCTAGACCACTGTAATTCTCCAAAATATTTTTGCCACGAAAAATGCATCCTACATCCCCGAAAGTACAGAATATGTTAGCAGCCCAAAAAAGGCCTTAAATGCATTTTAGGCCTGCAAAAATGTTGAAATGTTTGGAGGCCCAAAAAAAAGGTTTACAGGCATCGTAGACCCCCTAAAGTCTGTAAAATGTTGGTGGCCCAAAAACATTGTGAGAGATCTCTGAATGTCCCAAAAACATTTACAGCCTGAAGGGGGCATTAACCCACATCCTAGACCACTGTAATTACCAACAATATTTCTGGCACGAAAAATGCATCCTACACCCCTGAAAGTTCAGAAAATGTTAGCAGCCCAAAAAGGCCTTAAAATGCATTTTAGGCCTGCAAAAATGTTGAAATGTTTGGATGCCCAAAAAAGGGGTTAACAGGCATCGTAGACCCCATAAAGTCCAGAATATGTCGGTGGCCCAAAAACGGTGTGAGAGAGCTCTGAATCTCCCAAAAACATTTGCAGTCTGAAAAGGACATTAACCCGCATGCTAGACCCCTAAAATTCCCAAAAATATTTTTGGCACGAAAAATGCATCCTACAACCCTGAAAGTTCAGAATATGTCAGCATTCCAAAAAAGGCCTTAAAATGCATCTTAGGCCTGAAAAAATGTTGAAATCTTTGGAGGCCCAAAAAAGGGGTTTACAGGCATCGTAGACCCCCTAAAGTCTGGAAAATATTGGATGCCCAAAAACATTGTGAGAGAGCTCTGAATGTCCCAAAAACATTTGCAGCCTGAAAGGGGCATTAACCCAAATCCTAGACCACTGAAATTCCCAAAAATATTTTTGGCACGAAAAATGCATCCTAAACCCCTGAAAGTACAGAATATGTTAGCAGCCCAAAAAAGGCCTTAAATGCAATTTAGGCCTGCAAAAATGTTGAAATGTTTGGTGGCCCAAAAAAAAGGTTTACGGGCATCGTAGAACCCCTAAAGTCCAGAAAATGTTGGTGGCCCAAAGACATTGTGAGAGAGCTCTGAATGTTCCAAAAACATTAGCAGCCCAAAAGGGGCATTAACCCAAATCCTAGACCACCGAAATTACCAAAAATATTTCTGGCACGAAAAATGCATCCTACACCCCTGAAAGTTCAGAAAATGTTAGCAGCCCAAAAAAGGCCTTAAAATGCATCTTAGGCCTGCAAAAATGTTGAAATGTTTGGATGCCCAAAAAAGGGGTTTACAGGCATCTTAGACCCCCTAAAGTTCAGAAAATGTTGGTGGCCCAAAAACAGTGTGAGAGAGGTCTGAATGTCCCAAAAGCATTTGCAGCCTGAAAGGGGCATTAACCCACATCCTAGACCACTGAAATTCCCAAAACAAAAATATTTTTGCCACGAAAAATGGATCCTACAACCCCGAAAGCACAGAATATGTTAGCAGCCCAAAAAAGGCCTTAAAATGCATCTTAGGCCTGCAAAAATGTTGAAATCTTTGGAAGCCCAAAAAAGCGGTTTACAGGCATCGTAGACCCCCTAAAGTCCATAAAATGTTGGTGGCCCGAAAGCAGTGTGAGAGAGCTCGGAATGTCCCAAAAGCATTTGCAGCTTGAAAGGGGCATTAACCTGCATCCTAGACCACTGAAATTACCAAAAATATTTCTGGCACGAAAAATGCATCCTACACCCCTGAAAGTTCAGAAAATGTTAGCAGCCCAAAAAGGCCTTAAAATGCATCTTAGGCCTGCAAAAATGTTGAAATGTTTGGATGCCCAAAAAAGGGGTTAACAGGTATCGAAGACCCCCTAAAGTCCAGAATATGTCGGTGGCCCAAAAACGGTGTGAGAGAGCTCTGAATCTCCCAAAACATTTGCAGTCTGAAAAGGACATTAACCCGCATGCTAGACCCCTGAAATTCCCAAAAATATTTTTGGCACGAAAAATGCATCCTACAACTCTGAAAGTTCAGAATATGTCAGCATTCCAAAAAAGGCATTAAAATGCATCTTAGGCCTGAAAAAATGTTGAAATCTTTGGAGGCCCAAAAAAGGCGTTTACAGGCATCGTAGACCCCCTAAAGTCTGGAAAATGTTGGTGGCCCAAAAACATTGTGAGAGATCTCTGAATGTCCCAAAAACATTTACAGCCTGAAAGGGGCATTAACCCGCATCCTAGACCACTGAAATTCCCAAAAATATTTTTGGTACGAAAAATGCATCCTACCCCCCTGAAAGTACAGAATATGTTAGCAGCACAAAAAAGGCCTTAAAATGCATCTTAGGCCTGCAAAAATGTTGAAATCTTTGGAGGCCCAAAAAAGGGGTTTACAGGCATCGTAGACCCCCTAAAGTCTGTAAAATGTTGGTGGCCCAAAAACATTGTGAGAGATCTCTGAATGTCCCAAAAACATTTACAGCCTGAAGGGGGCATTAACCCACATCCTAGACCACTGTAATTACCAAAAATATTTTTGGCACGAAAAATGCATCCTACACCCCTGAAAGTTCAGAAAATGTTAGCAGCCCAAAAAGGCCTTAAAATGCATTTTAGGCCTGCAAAAATGTTGAAATGTTTGGATGCCCAAAAAAGGGGTTAACAGGCATCGTAGACCCCATAAAGTCCAGAATATGTCGGTGGCCCAAAAACGGTGTGAGAGAGCTCTGAATCTCCCAAAAACATTTGCAGTCTGAAAAGGACATTAACCCGCATGCTAGACCCCTGAAATTCCCAAAAATATTTTTGGCACGAAAAATGCATCCTACAACCCTGAAAGTTCAGAAAATGTCAGCATTCCAAAAAAGGCCTTAAAATGCATCTTAGGCCTGAAAAAATGTTGAAATCTTTGGAGGCCCAAAAAAGGGGTTTACAGGCATCGTAGACCCCCTAAAGTCTGGAAAATGTTGGTGGCCCAAAAACATTGTGACAGAGCTCTGAATGTCCCAAAAACATTTGCAGCCTGAAAGGGGCATTAACCCAAATCCTAGACCACTGAAATTACCAAAAATATTTCTGGCACGAAAAATGCATCCTACACCCCTGAAAGTTCAGAAAATGTTAGCAGCCCAAAAAAGGCCTTAAAATGCATGTTAGGCCTGCAAAAATGTTGAAATGTTTGGATGCCCAAAAAAGGGGTTTACAGGCATCTTAGACCCCCTAAAGTTCAGAAAATGTTGGTGGCCCAAAAACAGTGTGAGAGAGCTCTGAATGTCCCAAAAGCATTTGCAGCCTGAAAGGGGCATTAACCCACATCCTAGACCACTGAAATTCCCAAAACAAAAATATTTTTGCCACGAAAAATGGATCCTACAACCCCGAAAGTACAGAATATGTTAGCAGCCCAAAAAAGGCCTTAAAATGCATCTTAGGCCTGCAAAAATGTTGAAATCTTTGGAGGCCCAAAAAAGGGGTTTACAGGCATCGTAGACCCCCTAAAGTCTGTAAAATGTTGGTGGCCCAAAAACATTGTGAGAGATCTCTGAATGTCCCAAAAGCATTTGCAGCTTGAAAGGGGCATTAACCCGCATCCTAGACCACTGAAATTACCAAAAATATTTCTGGCACAAAAAAATGCATCCTACACCCCTGAAAGTTCAGAAAATGTTAGCAGCCCAAAAAGGCCTTAAAATGCATCTTAGGCCTGCAAAAATGTTGAAATGTTTGTATGCCCAAAAAAGGGGTTTACAGGCATCGTAGACCCCCTAAAGTCCAGAATATGTCGGTGGCCCAAAAACGGTGTGAGAGAGCTCTGAATCTCCCAAAAACATTTGCAGTCTGAAAAGGACATTAACCCGCATGCTAGACCCCTGAAATTCCCAAAAATATTTTTGGCACGAAAAATGCATCCTACAACCCTGAAAGTTCAGAATATGTCAGAATTCCAAAAAGGCCTTAAAATGCATCTTAGGCCTGAAAAAATGTTGAAATCTTTGGAGGTCCAAAAAAGGGGTTTACAGGCATCGTAGGCCCCCTAAAGTCTGGAAAATGTTGGTGGCCCAAAAACATTGTGAGAGATCTCTGAATGTCCCAAAAACATTTACAGCCTGAAAGGGGCATTAACCCACATCCTAGACCAGTGTAATTCTCCAAAATATTTTTGCCACGAAAAATGCATCCTACACCCCTGAAAGTTCAGAAAATGTTAGCAGCACAAAAAAGGCCTTAAAATGCATCTTAGGCCTGCAAAAATGTTGAAATCTTTGGAGGCCCAAAAAAGGGGTTTACAGGCATCGTAGACCCCATAAAGTCCAGAATATGTCGGTGGCCCAAAAACGGTGTGAGAGAGCTCTGAATCTCCCAAAAACATTTGCAGTCTGAAAAGGACATTAACCCGCATGCTAGACCCCTGAAATTCCCAAAAATATTTTTGGCACGAAAAATGCATCCTACAACCCTGAAAGTTCAGAATATGTCAGCATTCCAAAAAAGGCCTTAAAATGCATCTTAGGCCTGAACAAATGTTGAAATCTTTGGAGGCCCAAAAAAGGGGTTTACAGGCATCGTAGACCCCCTAAAGTCTGGAAAATGTTGGTGGCCCAAAGACATTGTGAGAGAGCTCTGAATGTCCCAAAAACATTAGCAGCCCAAAAGGGGCATTAACCCAAATCCTAGACCACTGTAATTACCAAAAATATTTCTGGCACGAAAAATGCATCCTACACCCCTGAAAGTTCAGAAAATGTTAGCAGCCCAAAAAGGCCTTAAAATGCATTTTAGGCCTGCAAAAATGTTGAAATGTTTGGAAGCCCAAAAAAGGGGTTTACAGGCATCGTAGACCCCCTAAAGTCCATAAAATGTTGGTGGCCCAAAAGCAGTGTGAGAGAGCTCGGAATGTCCCAAAAGCATTTGCAGCTTGCAAGGGGCATTAACCTGCATCCTAGACCACTGAAATTACCAAAAATATTTCTGGCACGAAAAATGCATCCTACACCCCTGAAAGTTCAGAAAATGTTAGCAGCCCAAAAAGGCCTTAAAATGCATCTTAGGCCTGCAAAAATGTTGAAATGTTTGGATGCCCAAAAAAGGGGTTAACAGGTATCGAAGACCCCCTAAAGTCCAGAATATGTCGGTGGCCCAAAAACGGTGTGAGAGAGCTCTGAATCTCCCAAAACATTTGCAGTCTGAAAGGGGCATTAACCCGCATCCTAGACCACTGAAATTCCCAAAAATATTTTTGGTACGAAAAATGCATCCTACCCCCCTGAAAGTACAGAATATGTTAGCAGCACAAAAAAGGCCTTAAAATGCATCTTAGGCCTGCAAAAATGTTGAAATCTTTGGAGGCCCAAAAAAGGGGTTTACAGGCATCGTAGACCCCCTAAAGTCTGTAAAATGTTGGTGGCCCAAAAACATTGTGAGAGATCTCTGAATGTCCCAAAAACATTTACAGCCTGAAGGGGGCATTAACCCACATCCTAGACCACTGTAATTACCAAAAATATTTTTGGCACGAAAAATGCATCCTACACCCCTGAAAGTTCAGAAAATGTTAGCAGCCCAAAAAGGCCTTAAAATGCATTTTAGGCCTGCAAAAATGTTGAAATGTTTGGATGCCCAAAAAAGGGGTTAACAGGCATCGTAGACCCCATAAAGTCCAGAATATGTCGGTGGCCCAAAAACGGTGTGAGAGAGCTCTGAATCTCCCAAAAACATTTGCAGTCTGAAAAGGACATTAACCCGCATGCTAGACCCCTGAAATTCCCAAAAATATTTTTGGCACGAAAAATGCATCCTACAACCCTGAAAGTTCAGAAAATGTCAGCATTCCAAAAAAGGCCTTAAAATGCATCTTAGGCCTGAAAAAATGTTGAAATCTTTGGAGGCCCAAAAAAGGGGTTTACAGGCATCGTAGACCCCCTAAAGTCTGGAAAATGTTGGTGGCCCAAAAACATTGTGACAGAGCTCTGAATGTCCCAAAAACATTTGCAGCCTGAAAGGGGCATTAACCCAAATCCTAGACCACTGAAATTACCAAAAATATTTCTGGCACGAAAAATGCATCCTACACCCCTGAAAGTTCAGAAAATGTTAGCAGCCCAAAAAAGGCCTTAAAATGCATGTTAGGCCTGCAAAAATGTTGAAATGTTTGGATGCCCAAAAAAGGGGTTTACAGGCATCTTAGACCCCCTAAAGTTCAGAAAATGTTGGTGGCCCAAAAACAGTGTGAGAGAGCTCTGAATGTCCCAAAAGCATTTGCAGCCTGAAAGGGGCATTAACCCACATCCTAGACCACTGAAATTCCCAAAACAAAAATATTTTTGCCACGAAAAATGGATCCTACAACCCCGAAAGTACAGAATATGTTAGCAGCCCAAAAAAGGCCTTAAAATGCATCTTAGGCCTGCAAAAATGTTGAAATCTTTGGAGGCCCAAAAAAGGGGTTTACAGGCATCGTAGACCCCCTAAAGTCTGTAAAATGTTGGTGGCCCAAAAACATTGTGAGAGATCTCTGAATGTCCCAAAAGCATTTGCAGCTTGAAAGGGGCATTAACCCGCATCCTAGACCACTGAAATTACCAAAAATATTTCTGGCACAAAAAAATGCATCCTACACCCCTGAAAGTTCAGAAAATGTTAGCAGCCCAAAAAGGCCTTAAAATGCATCTTAGGCCTGCAAAAATGTTGAAATGTTTGTATGCCCAAAAAAGGGGTTTACAGGCATCGTAGACCCCCTAAAGTCCAGAATATGTCGGTGGCCCAAAAACGGTGTGAGAGAGCTCTGAATCTCCCAAAAACATTTGCAGTCTGAAAAGGACATTAACCCGCATGCTAGACCCCTGAAATTCCCAAAAATATTTTTGGCACGAAAAATGCATCCTACAACCCTGAAAGTTCAGAATATGTCAGAATTCCAAAAAGGCCTTAAAATGCATCTTAGGCCTGAAAAAATGTTGAAATCTTTGGAGGTCCAAAAAAGGGGTTTACAGGCATCGTAGGCCCCCTAAAGTCTGGAAAATGTTGGTGGCCCAAAAACATTGTGAGAGATCTCTGAATGTCCCAAAAACATTTACAGCCTGAAAGGGGCATTAACCCACATCCTAGACCAGTGTAATTCTCCAAAATATTTTTGCCACGAAAAATGCATCCTACACCCCTGAAAGTTCAGAAAATGTTAGCAGCACAAAAAAGGCCTTAAAATGCATCTTAGGCCTGCAAAAATGTTGAAATCTTTGGAGGCCCAAAAAAGGGGTTTACAGGCATCGTAGACCCCATAAAGTCCAGAATATGTCGGTGGCCCAAAAACGGTGTGAGAGAGCTCTGAATCTCCCAAAAACATTTGCAGTCTGAAAAGGACATTAACCCGCATGCTAGACCCCTGAAATTCCCAAAAATATTTTTGGCACGAAAAATGCATCCTACAACCCTGAAAGTTCAGAATATGTCAGCATTCCAAAAAAGGCCTTAAAATGCATCTTAGGCCTGAACAAATGTTGAAATCTTTGGAGGCCCAAAAAAGGGGTTTACAGGCATCGTAGACCCCCTAAAGTCTGGAAAATGTTGGTGGCCCAAAGACATTGTGAGAGAGCTCTGAATGTCCCAAAAACATTAGCAGCCCAAAAGGGGCATTAACCCAAATCCTAGACCACTGTAATTACCAAAAATATTTCTGGCACGAAAAATGCATCCTACACCCCTGAAAGTTCAGAAAATGTTAGCAGCCCAAAAAGGCCTTAAAATGCATTTTAGGCCTGCAAAAATGTTGAAATGTTTGGAAGCCCAAAAAAGGGGTTTACAGGCATCGTAGACCCCCTAAAGTCCATAAAATGTTGGTGGCCCAAAAGCAGTGTGAGAGAGCTCGGAATGTCCCAAAAGCATTTGCAGCTTGCAAGGGGCATTAACCTGCATCCTAGACCACTGAAATTACCAAAAATATTTCTGGCACGAAAAATGCATCCTACACCCCTGAAAGTTCAGAAAATGTTAGCAGCCCAAAAAGGCCTTAAAATGCATCTTAGGCCTGCAAAAATGTTGAAATGTTTGGATGCCCAAAAAAGGGGTTAACAGGTATCGAAGACCCCCTAAAGTCCAGAATATGTCGGTGGCCCAAAAACGGTGTGAGAGAGCTCTGAATCTCCCAAAACATTTGCAGTCTGAAAAGGACATTAACCCGCATGCTAGACCCCTGAAATTCCCAAAAATATTTTTGGCACGAAAAATGCATCCTACAACCCTGAAAGTTCAGAATATGTCAGCATTCCAAAAAAGGCATTAAAATGCATCTTAGGCCTGAAAAAATGTTGAAATCTTTGGAGGCCCAAAAAAGGGGTTTACAGGCATCGTAGACCCCCTAAAGTCTGGAAAATGTTGGTGGCCCAAAAACATTGTGAGAGATCTCTGAATGTCCCAAAAACATTTACAGCCTGAAAGGGGCATTAACCCGCATCCTAGACCACTGAAATTCCTAAAAATATTTTTGGTACGAAAAATGCATCCTACCCCCCTGAAAGTACAGAATATGTTAGCAGCACAAAAAAGGCCTTAAAATGCATCTTAGGCCTGCAAAAATGTTGAAATCTTTGGAGGCCCAAAAAAGGGGTTTACAGGCATCGTAGACCCCCTAAAGTCTGTAAAATGTTGGTGGCCCAAAAACATTGTGAGAGATCTCTGAATGTCCCAAAAACATTTACAGCCTGAAGGGGGCATTAACCCACATCCTAGACCACTGTAATTACCAAAAATATTTCTGGCACGAAAAATGCATCCTACACCCCTGAAAGTTCAGAAAATGTTAGCAGCCCAAAAAGGCCTTAAAATGCATTTTAGGCCTGCAAAAATGTTGAAATGTTTGGATGCCCAAAAAAGGGGTTAACAGGCATCGTAGACCCCATAAAGTCCAGAATATGTCGGTGGCCCAAAAACGGTGTGAGAGAGTTCTGAATCTCCCAAAAACATTTGCAGTCTGAAAAGGACATTAACCCGCATGCTAGACCCCTGAAATTCCCAAAAATATTTTTGGCACGAAAAATGCATCCTACAACCCTGAAAGTTCAGAATATGTCAGCATTCCAAAAAAGGCCTTAAAATGCATCTTAGGCCTGAAAAAATGTTGAAATCTTTGGAGGCCCAAAAAAGGGGTTTACAGGCATCGTAGACCCCCTAAAGTCTGGAAAATGTTGGTGGCCCAAAAACATTGTGACAGAGCTCTGAATGTCCCAAAAACATTTGCAGCCTGAAAGGGGCATTAACCCAAATCCTAGACCACTGAAATTACCAAAAATATTTCTGGCACGAAAAATGCATCCTACACCCCTGAAAGTTCAGAAAATGTTAGCAGCCCAAAAAAGGCCTTAAAATGCATGTTAGGCCTGCAAAAATGTTGAAATGTTTGGATGCCCAAAAAAGGGGTTTACAGGCATCTTAGACCCCCTAAAGTTCAGAAAATGTTGGTGGCCCAAAAACAGTGTGAGAGAGCTCTGAATGTCCCAAAAGCATTTGCAGCCTGAAAGGGGCATTAACCCACATCCTAGACCACTGAAATTCCCAAAACAAAAATATTTTTGCCACGAAAAATGGATCCTACAACCCCGAAAGTACAGAATATGTTAGCAGCCCAAAAAAGGCCTTAAAATGCATCTTAGGCCTGCAAAAATGTTGAAATCTTTGGAGGCCCAAAAAAGGGGTTTACAGGCATCGTAGACCCCCTAAAGTCTGTAAAATGTTGGTGGCCCAAAAACATTGTGAGAGATCTCTGAATGTCCCAAAAGCATTTGCAGCTTGAAAGGGGCATTAACCCGCATCCTAGACCACTGAAATTACCAAAAATATTTCTGGCACAAAAAAATGCATCCTACACCCCTGAAAGTTCAGAAAATGTTAGCAGCCCAAAAAGGCCTTAAAATGCATCTTAGGCCTGCAAAAATGTTGAAATGTTTGTATGCCCAAAAAAGGGGTTTACAGGCATCGTAGACCCCCTAAAGTCCAGAATATGTCGGTGGCCCAAAAACGGTGTGAGAGAGCTCTGAATCTCCCAAAAACATTTGCAGTCTGAAAAGGACATTAACCCGCATGCTAGACCCCTGAAATTCCCAAAAATATTTTTGGCACGAAAAATGCATCCTACAACCCTGAAAGTTCAGAATATGTCAGAATTCCAAAAAGGCCTTAAAATGCATCTTAGGCCTGAAAAAATGTTGAAATCTTTGGAGGTCCAAAAAAGGGGTTTACAGGCATCGTAGGCCCCCTAAAGTCTGGAAAATGTTGGTGGCCCAAAAACATTGTGAGAGATCTCTGAATGTCCCAAAAACATTTACAGCCTGAAAGGGGCATTAACCCACATCATAGACCAGTGTAATTCTCCAAAATATTTTTGCCACGAAAAATGCATCCTACACCCCTGAAAGTTCAGAAAATGTTAGCAGCACAAAAAAGGCCTTAAAATGCATCTTTGGCCTGCAAAAATGTTGAAATCTTTGGAGGCCCAAAAAAGGGGTTTACAGGCATCGTAGACCCCCTAAAGTCTGTAAAATGTTGGTGGCCCAAAAACAGTGTGAGAGATCTCTGAATGTCCCAAAAACATTTACAGCCTGAAGGGGGCATTAACCCACATCCTAGACCACTGTAATTACCAAAAATATTTCTGGCACGAAAAATGCATCCTAATGCATCCGAAAGTTCAGAAAATGTTAGCAGCCCAAAAAGGCCTTAAAATGCATTTTAGGCCTGCAAAAATGTTGAAATGTTTGGATGCCCAAAAAAGGGGTTAACAGGCATCGTAGACCCCATAAAGTCCAGAATATGTCGGTGGCCCAAAAACGGTGTGAAAGAGCTCTGAATCTCCCAAAAACATTTGCAGTCTGAAAAGGACATTAACCCGCATGCTAGACCCCTGAAATTCCCAAAAATATTTTTGGCACGAAAAATGCATCCTACAACCCTGAAAGTTCAGAATATGTCAGCATTCCAAAAAAGGCCTTAAAATGCATCTTAGGCCTGAAAAAATGTTGAAATCTTTGGAGGCCCAAAAAAGGGGTTTACAGGCATCGTAGACCCCCTAAAGTCTGGAAAATGTTGGTGGCCCAAAAACATTGTGAGAGAGCTCTGAATGTCCCAAAAACATTTGCAGCCTGAAAGGGGCATTAACCCAAATCCTAGACCACTGAAATTACCAAAAATATTTCTGGCACGAAAAATGCATCCTACACCCCTGAAAGTTCAGAAAATGTTAGCAGCCCAAAAAAGGCCTTAAAATGCATCTTAGGCCTGCAAAAATGTTGAAATGTTTGGATGCCCAAAAAAGGAGTTTACAGGCATCTTAGACCCCCTAAAGTTCAGAAAATGTTGGTGGCCCAAAAACAGTGTGAGAGAGCTCTGAATGTCCCAAAAGCATTTGCAGCCTGAAAGGGGCATTAACCCACATCCTAGACCACTGAAATTCCCAAAACAAAAATATTTTTGCCACGAAAAATGGATCCTACAACCCCGAAAGTACAGAATATGTTAGCAGCCCAAAAAAGGCCTTAAAATGCATCTTAGGCCTGCAAAAATGTTGAAATCTTTGGAGGCCCAAAAAAGGGGTTTACAGGCATCGTAGACCCCCTAAAGTCTGTAAAATGTTGGTGGCCCAAAAACATTGTGAGAGATCTCTGAATGTCCCAAAAGCATTTGCAGCTTGAAAGGGGCATTAACCCGCATCCTAGACCACTGAAATTACCAAAAATATTTCTTGCACAAAAAAATGCATCCTACACCCCTGAAAGTTCAGAAAATGTTAGCAGCCCAAAAAGGCCTTAAAATGCATCTTAGGCCTGCAAAAATGTTGAAATGTTTGTATGCCCAAAAAAGGGGTTTACAGGCATCGTAGACCCCCTAAAGTCCAGAATATGTCGGTGGCCCAAAAACGGTGTGAGAGAGCTCTGAATCTCCCAAAAACATTTGCAGTCTGAAAAGGACATTAACCCGCATGCTAGACCCCTGAAATTCCCAAAAATATTTTTGGCACGAAAAATGCATCCTACAACCCTGAAAGTTCAGAATATGTCAGAATTCCAAAAAAGGCCTTAAAATGCATCTTAGGCCTGAAAAAATGTTGAAATCTTTGGAGGTCCAAAAAAGGGGTTTACAGGCATCGTAGGCCCCCTAAAGTCTGGAAAATGTTGGTGGCCCAAAAACATTGTGAGAGATCTCTGAATGTCCCAAAAACATTTACAGCCTGAAAGGGGCATTAACCCACATCCTAGACCACTGTAATTCTCCAAAATATTTTTGCCACGAAAAATGCATCCTACACACCTGAAAGTTCAGAAAATGTTAGCAGCACAAAAAAGGCCTTAAAATGCATCTTAGGCCTGCAAAAATGTTGAAATCTTTGGAGGCTCAAAAAAGGGGTTTACAGGCATCGTAGACCCCATAAAGTCCAGAATATGTCGGTGGCCCAAAAACGGTGTGAGAGAGCTCTGAATCTCCCAAAAACATTTGCAGTCTGAAAAGGACATTAACCCGCATGCTAGACCCCTGAAATTCCCAAAAATATTTTTGGCACGAAAAATGCATCCTACAACCCTGAAAGTTCAGAATATGTCAGCATTCCAAAAAAGGCCTTAAAATGCATCTTAGGCCTGAAAAAATGTTGAAATCTTTGGAGGCCCAAAAAAGGGGTTTACAGGCATCGTAGACCCCCTAAAGTCTGGAAAATGTTGGTGGCCCAAAGACATTGTGAGAGAGCTCTGAATGTCCCAAAAACATTAGCAGCCCAAAAGGGGCATTAACCCAAATCCTAGACCACTGAAATTACCAAAAATATTTCTGGCACGAAAAATGCATCCTACACCCCTGAAAGTTCAGAAAATGTTAGCAGCCCAAAAAAGGCCTTAAAATGCATCTTAGGCCTGCAAAAATGTTGAAATGTTTGGATGCCCAAAAAAGGGGTTTACAGGCATCTTAGACCTCCTAAAGTTCAGAAAATGTTGGTGGCCCAAAAACAGTGTGAGAGAGCTCTGAATGTCCCAAAAGCATTTGCAGCCTGAAAGGGGCATTAACCCACATCCTAGACCACTGAAATTCCCAAAACAAAAATATTTTTGCCACGAAAAATGGATCCTACAACCCCGAAAGCACAGAATATGTTAGCAGCCCAAAAAAGGCCTTAAAATGCATCTTAGGCCTGCAAAAATGTTGAAATCTTTGGATGCCCAAAAAAGGGGTTTACAGGCATCGTAGACCCCCTAAAGTCTGTAAAATGTTGGTGGCCCAAAAACATTGTGAGAGATCTCTGAATGTCCCAAAAACATTTACAGCCTGAAAGGGGCATTAACCCACATCCTAGACCACTGTAATTCTCCAAAATATTTTTGCCACGAAAAATGCATCATACATCCCCGAAAGTACAGAATATGTTAGCAGCCCAAAAAAGGCCTTAAAATGCATCTTAGGCCGGCAAAAATGTTGAAATATTTGGAGGCCCAAAAAAGGGGTTTACAGGCATCGTAGACCACCTAAAGTCCATAAAATGTTGGTGGCCCAAAAGCAGTGTGAGAGAGCTAGGAATGTCCCAAAAGCATTTGCAGCTTGAAAGGGGCATTAACCTGCATCCTAGACCACTGAAATTCCCAAAAATATTTTTACCACGAAAAATGCATCCTACCCCCCTGAAAGTACAGAATATGTTAGCAGCCCAAAAAAGGCCTTAAATGCATTTTAGGCCTGCAAAAATGTTGAAATGTTTGGAGGCCCAAAAAAAAGGTTTACAGGCATCGTAGACCCCCTAAAGTCCAGAAAATGTTGGTGGCCCAAAAACATTGTGAGAGAGCTCTGAATGTCCCAAAAACATTTGCAGCCTGAAAGGGGCATTAACCCGCATCTTAGACCACTGAAATTACCAAAAATATTTTTGGCACAAAAAATGCATCCTACAACCTTGAAAGTTCAGAAAATGTTAGCAGCCCAAAAAGGCCTTAAAATGCATCTTAGGCCTGCAAAAATGTTGAAATGTTTGTATGCCCAAAAAAGGGGTTTACCGGCATCGTAGACCCCCTAAAGTCCAGAAAATGTTGGTGGCCCAAAGACATTGTGAGAGAGCTCTGAATGTCCCAAAAACATTAGCAGCCCAAAAGGGGCATTAACCCAAATCCTAGACCACTGAAATTACCAAAAATATTTCTGGCACGAAAAATGCATCCTACACCCCTGAAAGTTCAGAAAATGTTAGCAGCCCAAAAAAGGCCTTAAAATGCATCTTAGGCCTGCAAAAATGTTGAAATGTTTGGATGCCCAAAACAGGGGTTTACAGGCATCTTAGACCCCCTAAAGTTCAGAAAATGTTGGTGGCCCAAAAACAGTGTGAGAGAGCTCTGAATGTCCCAAAAGCATTTGCAGTTTGAAAGGGGCATTAACCTGCATCCTAGACCACTGAAATTCCCAAAAATATTTTTACCACGAAAAATGCATCCTACCCCCCTGAAAGTACAGAATATGTTAGCAGCCCAAAAAAGGCCTTAAATGCATTTTAGGCCTGCAAAAATGTTGAAATGTTTGGAGGCCCAAAAAAAAGGTTTACCGGCATCGAAGACCCCCTAAAGTCCAGAAAATGTTGGTGGCCCAAAGACATTGTGAGAGAGCTCTGAATGTTCCAAAAACATTAGCAGCCCAAAAGGGGCATTAACCCAAATCCTAGACCACTGAAATTACCAAAAATATTTCTGGCACGAAAAATGCATCCTACACCCCTGAAAGTTCAGAAAATGTTAGCAGCCCAAAAAAGGCCTTAAAATGCATCTTAGGCCTGCAAAAATGTTGAAATGTTTGGATGCCCAAAAAAGGGGTTTACAGGCATCTTAGACCCCCTAAAGTTCAGAAAATGTTGGTGGCCCAAAAACAGTGTGAGAGAGCTCTGAATGTCCCAAAAGCATTTGCAGCCTGAAAGGGGCATTAACCCACATCCTAGACCACTGAAATTCCCAAAACAAAAATATTTTTGCCACGAAAAATGGAATCTACAACCCCGAAAGCACAGAATATGTTAGCAGCCCAAAAAAGGCCTTAAAATGCATCTTAGGCCTGCAAAAATGTTGAAATCTTTGGAGGCCCAAAAAAGGGGTTTACAGGCATCGTAGACCCCCTAAAGTCTGTAAAATGTTGGTGGCCCAAAAACATTGTGAGAGATCTCTGAATGTCCCAAAAACATTTACAGCCTGAAAGGGGCATTAACCCACATCCTAGACCACTGTAATTCTCCAAAATATTTTTGCCACGAAAAATGCATCCTACATCCCCGAAAGTACAGAATATGTTAGCAGCCCAAAAAAGGCCTTAAATGCATTTTAGGCCTGCAAAAATGTTGAAATGTTTGGAGGCCCAAAAAAAAGGTTTACAGGCATCGTAGACCCCCTAAAGTCTGTAAAATTTTGGTGGCCCAAAAACATTGTGAGAGATCTCTGAATGTCCCAAAAACATTTACAGCCTGAAGGGGGCATTAACCCACATCCTAGACCACTGTAATTACCAAAAATATTTCTGGCACGAAAAATGCATCCTACACCCCTGAAAGTTCAGAAAATGTTAGCAGCCCAAAAAGGCCTTAAAATGCATTTTAGGCCTGCAAAAATGTTGAAATGTTTGGATGCCCAAAAAAGGGGTTAACAGGCATCGTAGACCCCATAAAGTCCAGAATATGTCGGTGGCCCAAAAACGGTGTGAGAGAGCTCTGAATCTCCCAAAAACATGTGCAGTCTGAAAAGGACATTAACCCGCATGCTAGACCCCTGAAATTCCCAAAAATATTTTTGGCACGAAAAATGCATCCTACAACCCTGAAAGTTCAGAATATGTCAGCATTCCAAAAAAGGCCTTAAAGTGCATCTTAGGCCTGAAAAAATGTTGAAATCTTTGGAGGCCCAAAAAAGGGGTTTACAGGCATCGTAGACCCCCTAAAGTCTGGAAAATATTGGATGCCCAAAAACATTGTGAGAGAGCTCTGAATGTCCCAAAAACATTTGCAGCCTGAAAGGGGCATTAACCCAAATCCTAGACCACTGAAATTCCCAAAAATATTTTTGGCACGAAAAATGCATCCTACCCCCCTGAAAGTACAGAATATGTTAGCAGCCCAAAAAAGGCCTTAAATGCATTTTAGGCCTGCAAAAATGTTGAAATGTTTGTATGCCCAAAAAAGGGGTTTACCGGCATCGTAGACCCCCTAAAGTCCAGAAATGTTGGTGGCCCAAAGACATTGTGAGAGAGCTCTGAATGTCCCAAAAACATTAGCAGCCCAAAAGGGGCATTAACTCAAATCCTAGACCACTGAAATTACCAAAAATATTTCTGGCACGAAAAATGCATCCTATGCCCCTGAAAGTTCAGAAAATGTTAGCAGCCCAAAAAAGGCCTTAAAATGCATCTTAGGCCTGCAAAAATGTTGAAATGTTTGGATGCCCAAAAAATGGGTTTACAGGCATCTTAGACCCCCTAAAGTTCAGAAAATGTTGGTGGCCCAAAAACAGTGTGAGAGAGGTCTGAATGTCCCAAAAGCATTTGCAGCCTGAAAGGGGCATTAACCCACATCCTAGACCACTGAAATTCCCAAAACAAAAATATTTTTGCCACGAAAAATGAATCCTACAACCCCGAAAGCACAGAATATGTTAGCAGCCCAAAAAAGGCCTTAAAATGCATCTTAGGCCTGCAAAAATGTTGAAATCTTTGGAAGCCCAAAAAAGGGGTTTACAGGCATCGTAGACCCCCTAAAGTCCATAAAATGTTGGTGGCCCAAAAGCAGTGTGAGAGAGCTCGGAATGTCCCAAAAGCATTTGCAGCTTGAAAGGGGCATTAACCTGCATCCTAGACCACTGAAATTACCAAAAATATTTCTGGCACGAAAAATGCATCCTACACCCCTGAAAGTTCAGAAAATGTTAGCAGCCCAAAAAGGCCTTAAAATGCATCTTAGGCCTGCAAAAATGTTGAAATGTTTGGATGCCCAAAAAAGGGGTTAACAGGTATCGAAGACCCCCTAAAGTCCAGAATATGTCGGTGGCCCAAAAACGGTGTGAGAGAGCTCTGAATCTCCCAAAACATTTGCAGTCTGAAAAGGACATTAACCCGCATGCTAGACCCCTGAAATTCCCAAAAATATTTTTGGCACGAAAAATGCATCCTACAACCCTGAAAGTTCAGAATATGTCAGCATTCCAAAAAAGGCATTAAAATGCATCTTAGGCCTGAAAAAATGTTGAAATCTTTGGAGGCCCAAAAAAGGGGTTTACAGGCATCGTAGACCCCCTAAAGTCTGGAAAATGTTGGTGGCCCAAAAACATTGTGAGAGATCTCTGAATGTCCCAAAAACATTTACAGCCTGAAAGGGGCATTAACCCGCATCCTAGACCACTGAAATTCCCAAAAATATTTTTGGTACGAAAAATGCATCCTACCCCACTGAAAGTACAGAATATGTTAGCAGCCCAAAAAAGGCCTTAAATGCATTTTAGGCCTGAAAAAATGTTGAAATCTTTGGAAGCCCAAAAAAGGGGTTTACAGGCATCGTAGACCCCCTAAAGTCTGGAAAATGTTGGTGGCCCAAAAACATTGTGAGAGATCTCTGAATGTCCCAAAAACATTTACAGCCTGAAAGGGGCATTAACCCACATCCTAGACCACTGTAATTTTCCAAATTGTTTTTGCCACGAAAAATGCATCCTACATCCCCAAAAGTACAGAATATGTTAGCAGCCCGAAAAAGGCCTTAAAATGCATCTTAGGCATGCAAAAATGTTGAAATCTTTGGAGGCCCAAAAAAGGGGTTTAGAGGAATCGTAGACCACCTAAAGTCCAGAAAATGTTGGTGGCCCAAAAGCAGTGTGAGAGAGCTCAGAATGTCCCAAAAGCATTTGCAGCTTGAAAGGGGCATTAACCCGCATCCTAGACCACTGAAATTCCCAAAAATATTTTTGCCACGAAAAATGCATCCTACATCCCCGAAAGTACAGAATATGTTAGCAGCCAAAAAAAGGCCTTAAAATGCATCTTAGGCCGGCAAAAATGTTGAAATCTTTGGGGGCCCAAAAAAGGGGTTTACAGACATCGTAGACCCCCTAAAGTCCAGAAAATGTTGGTGGCTCAAAGACATTGTGAGAGAGCTCTGAATGTCCCAAAAACATTTGCAGCCTGAAAGGGGCATTAACCCAAATCCTAGACCACTGAAATTCCCAAAAATATTTTTGGCACGAAAAATGCATCCTAAACCCCTGAAAGTACAGAATATGTTAGCAGCCCAAAAAAGGCCTTAAATGCAATTTAGGCCTGCAAAAATGTTGAAATGTTTGGAGGCCCAAAAAAGGGGTTTACAGGCATCTTAGACCCCCTAAAGTTCAGAAAATGTTGGTGGCCCAAAAACAGTGTGAGAGAGGTCTGAATGTCCCAAAAGCATTTGCAGCCTGAAAGGGGCATTAACCCACATCCTAGACCACTGAAATTCCCAAAACAAAAATATTTTTGCCACGAAAAATGGATCCTACAACCCCGAAAGCACAGAATATGTTAGCAGCCCAAAAAAGGCCTTAAAATGCATCTTAGGCCTGCAAAAATGTTGAAATCTTTGGAGGCCCAAAAAAGGGGTTTACAGGCATCGTAGACCCCCTAAAGTCTGTAAAATGTTGGTGGCCCAAAAACATTGTGAGAGATCTCTGAATGTCCCAAAAACATTTACAGCCTGAAAGGGGCATTAACCCACATCCTAGACCACTGTAATTTTCCAAAATATTTTTGCCACGAAAAATGCATCCTACATCCCCGAAAGTACAGAATATGTTAGCAGCCCAAAAAAGGCCTTAAATGCATTTTAGGCCTGCAAAAATGTTGAAATGTTTGGAGGCCCAAAAAAGGGGTTTACAGACATCGTAGACCCCCTAAAGTCCAGAAAATGTTGGTGGCCCAAAAACATTGTGAGAGAGCTCTGAATGTCCCAAAAACATTTGCAGCCTGAAAGGGACATTAACCCAAATCCTAGACCACTGAAATTCCCAAAAATATTTTTGGCACGAAAAATGCATCCTAAACCCCTGAAAGTACAGAATATGTTAGCAGCCCAAAAAAGGCCTTAAATGCAATTTAGGCCTGCAAAAATGTTGAAATGTTTGGAGGCCCAAAAAAAAGGTTTACCGGCATCGTAGACCCCCTAAAGTCCAGAAAATGTTGGTGGCCCAAAGACATTGTGAGAGAGCTCTGAATGTCCCAAAAACATTAGCAGCCCAAAAGGGGCATTAACCCAAATCCTAGACCTCTGAAATTACCAAAAATATTTCTGGCACGAAAAATGCATCCTACACCCCTGAAAGTTCAGAAAATGTTAGCAGCCCAAAAAAGGCCTTAAAATGCATCCTAGGCCTGCAAAAATGTTGAAATGTTTGGATGCCCAAAAAAGGGGTTTACAGGCATCTTAGACCCCCTAAAGTTCAGAAAATGTTGGTGGCCCAAAAACAGTGTGAGAGAGCTCTGAATGTCCCAAAAGCATTAGCAGCCTGAAAGGGGCATTAACCCACATCCTAGACCACTGAAATTCCCAAAACAAAAATATTTTTGCCACGAAAAATGGATCCTACAACCCCGAAAGTACAGAATATGTTAGCAGCCCAAAAAAGGCCTTAAAATGCATCTTAGGCCTGCAAAAATGTTGAAATCTTTGGAGGCCCAAAAAAGGGGTTTACAGGCATCGTAGACCCCCTAAAGTCTGTAAAATGTTGGTGGCCCAAAAACATTGTGAGAGATCTCTGAATGTCCCAAAAGCATTTGCAGCTTGAAAGGGGCATTAACCCGCATCCTAGACCACTGAAATTACCAAAAATATTTCTGGCACGAAAAAATGCATCCTACACCCCTGAAAGTTCAGAAAATGTTAGCAGCCCAAAAAGGCCTTAAAATGCATCTTAGGCCTGCAAAAATGTTGAAATGTTTGTATGCCCAAAAAAGGGGTTTACAGGCATCGTAGGCCCCCTAAAGTCTGGAAAATGTTGGTGGCCCAAAAACATTGTGAGAGATCTCTGAATGTCCCAAAAACATTTACAGCCTGAAAGGGGCATTAACCCACATCCTAGACCACTGTAATTCTCCAAAATATTTTTGCCACGAAAAATGCATCCTACACCCCTGAAAGTTCAGAAAATGTTAGCAGCACAAAAAAGGCCTTAAAATGCATCTTAGGCCTGCAAAAATGTTGAAATCTTTGGAGGCCCAAAAAAGGGGTTTACAGACATCGTAGACCCCCTAAAGTCTGTAAAATGTTGGTGGCCCAAAAACATTGTGAGAGATCTCTGAATGTCCCAAAAACATTTGCCGTCTGAAAAGGACATTAACCCGCATGCTAGACCCCTGAAATTCCCAAAAATATTTTTGGCACGAAAAATGCATCCTACAACCCTGAAAGCTCAGAATATGTCAGCATTCCAAAAAAGGCCTTAAAATGCATCTTAGGCCTGAAAAAATGTTGAAATCTTTGGAGGCCCAAAAAAGGGGTTTACAGGCATCGTAGACCCCCTAAAGTCTGGAAAATGTTGGTGGCCCAAAAACATTGTGAGAGAGCTCTGAATGTCCCAAAAACAATTGCAGCCTGAAAGGGGCATTAACCCAAATCCTAGACCACTGAAATTCCCAAAAATATTTTTGGCACCAAAAATGCATCCTAAACCCCTGAAAGTACAGAATATGTTAGCAGCCCATAAAAGGCCTTAAATGCAATTTAGGCCTGCAAAAATGTTGAAATGTTTGGAGGCCCAAAAAAAAGGTTTACCGGCATCATAGACCCATGTCCCAAAAACATTAGCAGCCCAAAAGGGGCATTAACCCAAATCCTAGACCTCTGAAATTACCAAAAATATTTCTGGCACGAAAAATGCATCCTACACCCCTGAAAGTTCAGAAAATGTTAGCAGCCCAAAAAAGGCCTTAAAATGCATCCTAGGCCTGCAAAAATGTTGAAATGTTTGGATGCCCAAAAAAGGGGTTTACAGGCATCTTAGACCCCCTAAAGTTCAGAAAATGTTGGTGGCCCAAAAACAGTGTGAGAGAGCTCTGAATGTCCCAAAAGCATTTGCAGCCTGAAAGGGGCATTAACCCACATCCTAGACCACTGAAATTCCCAAAACAAAAATATTTTTGCCACGAAAAATGGATCCTACAACCCCGAAAGTACAGAATATGTTAGCAGCCCAAAAAAGGCCTTAAAATGCATCTTAGGCCTGCAAAAATGTTGAAATCTTTGGAGGCCCAAAAAAGGGGTTTACAGGCATCGTAGACCCCCTAAAGTCTGTAAAATGTTGGTGGCCCAAAAACATTGTGAGAGATCTCTGAATGTCCCAAAAGCATTTGCAGCTTGAAAGGGGCATTAACCCGCATCCTAGACCACTGAAATTACCAAAAATATTTCTGGCACGAAAAAATGCATCCTACACCCCTGAAAGTTCAGAAAATGTTAGCAGCCCAAAAAGGCCTTAAAATGCATCTTAGGCCTGCAAAAATGTTGAAATGTTTGTATGCCCAAAAAAGGGGTTTACAGGCATCGTAGGCCCCCTAAAGTCTGGAAAATGTTGGTGGCCCAAAAACATTGTGAGAGATCTCTGAATGTCCCAAAAACATTTACAGCCTGAAAGGGGCATTAACCCACATCCTAGACCACTGTAATTCTCCAAAATATTTTTGCCACGAAAAATGCATCCTACACCCCTGAAAGTTCAGAAAATGTTAGCAGCACAAAAAAGGCCTTAAAATGCATCTTAGGCCTGCAAAAATGTTGAAATCTTTGGAGGCCCAAAAAAGGGGTTTACAGACATCGTAGACCCCCTAAAGTCTGTAAAATGTTGGTGGCCCAAAAACATTGTGAGAGATCTCTGAATGTCCCAAAAACATTTGCCGTCTGAAAAGGACATTAACCCGCATGCTAGACCCCTGAAATTCCCAAAAATATTTTTGGCACGAAAAATGCATCCTACAACCCTGAAAGCTCAGAATATGTCAGCATTCCAAAAAAGGCCTTAAAATGCATCTTAGGCCTGAAAAAATGTTGAAATCTTTGGAGGCCCAAAAAAGGGGTTTACAGGCATCGTAGACCCCCTAAAGTCTGGAAAATGTTGGTGGCCCAAAAACATTGTGAGAGAGCTCTGAATGTCCCAAAAACAATTGCAGCCTGAAAGGGGCATTAACCCAAATCCTAGACCACTGAAATTCCCAAAAATATTTTTGGCACCAAAAATGCATCCTAAACCCCTGAAAGTACAGAATATGTTAGCAGCCCATAAAAGGCCTTAAATGCAATTTAGGCATGCAAAAATGTTGAAATGTTTGGAGGCCCAAAAAAAAGGTTTACCGGCATCATAGACCCATGTCCCAAAAACATTAGCAGCCCAAAAGGGGCATTAACCCAAATCCTAGACCACTGAAATTACCAAAAATATTTCTGGCACGAAAAATGCATCCTACACCCCTGAAAGTTCAGAAAATGTTAGCAGCCCAAATAAGGCCTTAAAATGCATCTTAGGCCTGCAAAAATGTTGAAATGTTTGGATGCCCAAAAAAGGGGTTTACAGGCATCTTAGACCCCCTAAAGTTCAGAAAATGTTGGTGGCCCAAAAACAGTGTGAGAGAGGTCTGAATGTCCCAAAAGCATTTGCAGCCTGAAAGGGGCATTAACCCACATCCTAGACCACTGAAATTCCCAAAACAAAAATATTTTTGCCACGAAAAATGGATCCTACAACCCCGAAAGCACAGAATATGTTAGCAGCCCAAAAAAGGCCTTAAAATGCATCTTAGGCCTGCAAAAATGTTGAAATCTTTGGAGGCCCAAAAAAGGGGTTTACAGGCATCGTAGACCCCCTAAAGTCCATAAAAAGTTGGTGGCCCAAAAGCAGTGTGAGAGAGCTCGGAATGTCCCAAAAGCATTTGCAGCTTGAAAGGGGCATTAACCTGCATCCTAGACCACTGAAATTCCCAAAAATATTTTTGGCACGAAAAATGCATCCTACCCCCCTGAAAGTACAGAATATGTTAGCAGCCCAAAAAAGGCCTTAAATGCATTTTAGGCCTGCAAAAATGTTGAAATGTTTGGAGGCCCAAAAAAAAGGTTTACAGGCATCGTAGACCCCCTAAAGTCCAGAAAATGTTGGTGGCCCAAAAACATTGTGAGAGAGCTCTGAATGCCCCAAAAACATTTGCAGCCTGAAAGGGGCATTAACCCAAATCCTAGACCACTGAAATTACCAAAAAATATTTCTGGCACGAAAAATACATCCTACACCCCTGAAAGTTCAGAAAATGTTAGCAGCCCAAAAAGGCCTTAAAATGCATCTTAGGCCTGCAAAAATGTTGAAATGTTTGGATGCCCAAAAAAGGGGTTAACAGGCATCGAAGACCCCCTAAAGTCCAGAATATGTCAGTGGCCCAAAAACGGTGTGAGAGAGCTCTGAATCTCCCAAAAACATTTGCAGTCTGAAAAGGACATTAACCCGCATGCTAGACCCCTGAAATTCCCAAAAATATTTTTGGCACGAAAAATGCATCCTACAACCCTGAAAGTTCAGAATATGTCAGCATTCCAAAAAAGGCATTAAAATGCATTTTAGGCCTGAAAAAATGTTGAAATCTTTGGAGGCCGAAAAAAGGGGTTTACAGGCATCGTAGACCCCCTAAAGTCTGGAAAATATTGGTGGCCCAAAAACATTGTGAGAGATCTCTGAATGTCCCAAAAACATTTACAGCCTGAAAGGGGCATTAACCCGCATCCTAGACCACTGAAATTCCCAAAAATATTTTTGGTACGAAAAATGCATCCTACCCCCCTGAAAGTACAGAATATGTTAGCAGCCCAAAAAAGGCCTTAAATGCATTTTAGGCTTGAAAAAATGTTGAAATCTTTGGAGGCCCAAAAAAGGGGTTTACAGGCATCGTAGACCCCCTAAAGTCTGGAAAATGTTGGTGGCCCAAAAACATTGTGAGAGATCTCTGAATGTCCCAAAAACATTTACAGCCTGAAAGGGGCATTAACCCACATCCTAGACCACTGTTATTTTCCAAATTGTTTTTGCCACGAAAAATGCATCCTACATCCCCGAAAGTACAGAATATGTTAGCAGCCCGAAAAAGGCCTTAAAATGCATCTTAGGCCGGCAAAAATGTTGAAATCTTTGGAGGCCCAAAAAAGGGGTTTACAGGCATCGTAGACCACCTAAAGTCCAGAAAATGTTGGTGGCCCAAAAGCAGTGTGAGAGAGCTCAGAATGTCCCAAAAGCATTTGCAGCTTGAAAGGGGCATTAACCCGCATCCTAGACCACTGAAATTCCCAAAAATATTTTTGTCACGAAAAATGCATCCTACATCCCCGAAAGTACAGAATATGTTAGCAGCCAAAAAAAGGCCTTAAAATGCATCTTAGGCCGGCAAAAATGTTGAAATCTTTGGAGGCCCAAAAAAGGGGTTTACAGACATCGTAGACCCCCTAAAGTCCAGAAAATGTTGGTGGCCCAAAAACATTGTGAGAGAGCTCTGAATGTCCCAAAAACATTTGCAGCCTGAAAGGGGCATTAACCCAAATCCTAGACCACTGAAATTCCCAAAAATATTTTTGGCACGAAAAATGCATCCTAAACCCCTGAAAGTACAGAATATGTTAGCAGCCCAAAAAAGGCCTTAAATGCAATTTAGGC
The DNA here is from genome assembly GCF_040938575.1 of Ambystoma mexicanum. Classification (NCBI taxonomy): domain Eukaryota; kingdom Metazoa; phylum Chordata; class Amphibia; order Caudata; family Ambystomatidae; genus Ambystoma; species Ambystoma mexicanum. Next base: position 601,713,245 of record NC_090929.1, on the reverse strand, counting down.
CTGCAAAAATGTTGAAATGTTTGGAGGCCCCAAAAAAAAGGTTTACCGGCATCGTAGACCCCCTAAAGTCCAGAAAATGTTGGTGGCCCAAAGACATTGTGAGAGAGCTCTGAATGTCCCAAAAACATTAGCAGCCCAAAAGGGGCATTAACCCAAATCCTAGACCACTGAAATTACCAAAAATATTTCTGGCACGAAAAATGCATCCTACACCCCTGAAAGTTCAGAAAATGTTAGCAGCCCAAAAAAGGCCTTAAAATGCATCTTAGGCCTGCAAAAATGTTGAAATGTTTGGATGCCCAAAAAAGGGGTTTACAGGCATCTTAGACCCCCTAAAGTTCAGAAAATGTTGGTGGCCCAAAAACAGTGTGAGAGAGGTCTGAATGTCCCAAAAGCATTTGCAGCCTGAAAGGGGCATTAACCCACATCCTAGACCACTGAAATTCCCAAAACAAAAATATTTTTGCCACGAAAAATGGATCCTACAACCCCGAAAGCACAGAATATGTAAGCAGCCCAAAAAAGGCCTTAAAATGCATCTTAGGCCTGCAAAAATGTTGAAATCTTTGGAGGCCCAAAAAAGGGGTTTACAGGCATCGTAGACCCCCTAAAGTCTGTAAAATGTTGGTGGCCCAAAAACATTGTGAGAGATCTCTGAATGTCCCAAAAACATTTACAGCCTGAAAGGGGCATTAACCCACATCCTAGACCACTGTAATTCTCCAAAATATTTTTGCCACGAAAAATGCATCCTACATCCCCGAAAGTACAGAATATGTTAGCAGCCCAAAAAAGGCCTTAAAATGCATCTTAGGCCGGCAAAAATGTTGAAATCTTTGGAGGCCCAAAAAAGTTGTTTACAGGCATCGTAGACCACCTAAAGTCCATAAAATGTTGGTGGCCCAAAAGCAGTGTGAGAGAGCTCGGAATGTCCCAAAAGCATTTGCAGCTTGAAAGGGGCATTAACCTGCATCCTAGACCACTGAAATTCCCAAAAATATTTTTGGCACGAAAAATGCATCCTACCCCCCTGAAAGTACAGAATATGTTAGCAGCCCAAAAAAGGCCTTAAATGCATTTTAGGCCTGCAAAAATGTTGAAATGTTTGGAGGCCCAAAAAAAAGGTTTAAAGGCATCGTAGACCCCCTAAAGTCCAGAAAATGTTGGTGGCCCAAAAACATTGTGAGAGAGCTCTGAATGTCCCAAAAACATTTGCAGCCTGAAAGGGGCATTAACCCAAATCCTAGACCACTGAAATTACCAAAAATATTTCTGGCACGAAAAATGCATCCTACACCCCTGAAAGTTCAGAAAATGTTAGCAGCCCAAAAAGGCCTTAAAATGCATCTTAGGCCTGCAAAAATGTTGAAATGTTTGTATGCCCAAAAAAGGGGTTTACAGGCATCGTAGACCCCCTAAAGTCCAGAATATGTCGGTGGCCCAAAAACGGTGTGAGAGAGCTCTGAATCTCCCAAAAACATTTGCAGTCTGAAAAGGACATTAACCCGCATGCTAGACCCCTGAAATTCCCAAAAATATTTTTGGCACGAAAAATGCATCCTACAACCCTGAAAGTTCAGAATATGTCAGAATTCCAAAAAAGGCCTTAAAATGCATCTTAGGCCTGAAAAAATGTTGAAATCTTTGGAGGTCCAAAAAAGGGGTTTACAGGCATCGTAGGCCCCCTAAAGTCTGGAAAATGTTGGTGGCCCAAAAACATTGTGAGAGATCTCTGAATGTCCCAAAAACATTTACAGCCTGAAGGGGGCATTAACCCACATCCTAGACCACTGTAATTACCAAAAATATTTCTGGCACGAAAAATGCATCCTACACCCCTGAAAGTTCAGAAAATGTTAGCAGCCCAAAAAGGCCTTAAAATGCATTTTAGGCCTGCAAAAATGTTGAAATGTTTGGATGCCCAAAAAAGGGGTTAACAGGCATCGTAGACCCCATAAAGTCCAGAATATGTCGGTGGCCCAAAAACGGTGTGAGAGAGCTCTGAATCTCCCAAAAACATTTGCAGTCTGAAAAGGACATTAACCCGCATGCTAGACCCCTGAAATTCCCAAAAATATTTTTGGCACGAAAAATGCATCCTACAACCCTGAAAGTTCAGAATATGTCAGCATTCCAAAAAAGGCCTTAAAATGCATCTTAGGCCTGAAAAAATGTTGAAATCTTTGGAGGCCCAAAAAAGGGGTTTACAGGCATCGTAGACCCCCTAAAGTCTGGAAAATGTTGGTGGCCCAAAGACATTGTGAGAGAGCTCTGAATGTCCCAAAAACATTAGCAGCCCAAAAGGGGCATTAACCCAAATCCTAGACCACTGAAATTACCAAAAATATTTCTGGCACGAAAAATGCATCCTACACCCCTGAAAGTTCAGAAAATGTTAGCAGCCCAAAAAAGGCCTTAAAATGCATCTTAGGCCTGCAAAAATGTTGAAATGTTTGGATGCCCAAAAAAGGGGTTTACAGGCATCTTAGACCCCCTAAAGTTCAGAAAATGTTGGTGGCCCAAAAACAGTGTGAGAGAGGTCTGAATGTCCCAAAAGCATTTGCAGCCTGAAAGGGGCATTAACCCACATCCTAGACCCCTGAAATTCCCAAAACAAAAATATTTTTGCCACGAAAAATGGATCCTACAACCCCGAAAGCACAGAATATGTTAGCAGCCCAAAAAAGGCCTTAAAATGCATCTTAGGCCTGCAAAAATGTTGAAATCTTTGGAGGCCCAAAAAAGGGGTTTACAGGCATCGTAGACCCCCTAAAGTCTGTAAAATGTTGGTGGCCCAAAAACATTGTGAGAGATCTCTGAATGTCCCAAAAACATTTACAGCCTGAAAGGGGCATTAACCCACATCCTAGACCACTGTAATTCTCCAAAATATTTTTGCCACGAAAAATGCATCCTACATCCCCGAAAGTACAGAATATGTTAGCAGCCCAAAAAAGGCCTTAAAATGCATCTTAGGCCGGCAAAAATGTTGAAATCTTTGATGGCCCAAAAAAGTTGTTTACAGGCATCGTAGACCACCTAAAGTCCATAAAATGTTGGTGGCCCAAAAGCAGTGTGAAAGAGCTCGGAATGTCCCAAAAGCATTTGCAGCTTGAAAGGGGCATTAACCTGCATCCTAGACCCCTGAAATTCCCAAAAATATTTTTGGCACGAAAAATGCATCCTACAACCCTGAAAGTTCAGAATATGTCAGAATTCCAAAAAAGGCCTTAAAATGCATCTTAGGCCTGAAAAAATGTTGAAATCTTTGGAGGTCCAAAAAAGGGGTTTACAGGCATCGTAGGCCCCCTAAAGTCTGGAAAATGTTGGTGGCCCAAAAACATTGTGAGAGATCTCTGAATGTCCCAAAAACATTTACAGCCTGAAAGGGGCATTAACCCACATCCTAGACCACTGTAATTCTCCAAAATATTTTTGCCACGAAAAATGCATCCTACACCCCTGAAAGTTCAGAAAATGTTAGCAGCACAAAAAAGGCCTTAAAATGCATCTTAGGCCTGCAAAAATGTTGAAATCTTTGGAGGCCCAAAAAAGGGGTTTACAGGCATCGTAGACCCCATAAAGTCCAGAATATGTCGGTGGCCCAAAAACGGTGTGAGAGAGCTCTGAATCTCCCAAAAACATTTGCAGTCTGAAAAGGACATTAACCCGCATGCTAGACCCCTGAAATTCCCAAAAATATTTTTGGCACGAAAAATGCATCCTACAACCCTGAAAGTTCAGAATATGTCAGCATTCCAAAAAAGGCCTTAAAATGCATCTTAGGCCTGAAAAAATGTTGAAATCTTTGGAGGCCCAAAAAAGGGGTTTACAGGCATCGTAGACCCCCTAAAGTCTGGAAAATGTTGGTGGCCCAAAGACATTGTGAGAGAGCTCTGAATGTCCCAAAAACATTAGCAGCCCAAAAGGGGCATTAACCCAAATCCTAGACCACTGAAATTACCAAAAATATTTCTGGCACGAAAAATGCATCCTACACCCCTGAAAGTTCAGAAAATGTTAGCAGCCCAAAAAAGGCCTTAAAATGCATCTTAGGCCTGCAAAAATGTTGAAATGTTTGGATGCCCAAAAAAGGGGTTTACAGGCATCTTAGACCCCCTAAAGTTCAGAAAATGTTGGTGGCCCAAAAACAGTGTGAGAGAGCTCTGAATGTCCCAAAAGCATTTGCAGCCTGAAAGGGGCATTAACCCACATCCTAGACCACTGAAATTCCCAAAACAAAAATATTTTGCCACGAAAAATGGATCCTACAACCCCGAAAGCACAGAATATGTTAGCAGCCCAAAAAAGGCCTTAAAATGCATCTTAGGCCTGCAAAAATGTTGAAATCTTTGGAGGCCCAAAAAAGGGGTTTACAGGCATCGTAGACCCCCTAAAGTCTGTAAAATGTTGGTGGCCCAAAAACATTGTGAGAGATCTCTGAATGTCCCAAAAACATTTACAGCCTGAAAGGGGCATTAACCCACATCCTAGACCACTGTAATTCTCCAAAATATTTTTGCCACGAAAAATGCATCCTACATCCCCGAAAGTACAGAATATGTTAGCAGCCCAAAAAAGGCCTTAAAATGCATCTTAGGCCGGCAAAAATGTTGAAATCTTTGGAGGCCCAAAAAAGGGGTTTACAGGCATCGTAGACCCCCTAAAGTCTGGAAAATGTTGGTGGCCCAAAAACATTGTGAGAGATCTCTGAATGTCCCAAAAACATTTACAGCCTGAAAGGGGCATTAACCCACATCCTAGACCACTGTAATTCTCCAAAATATTTTTGCCACGAAAAATGCATCCTACATCCCCGAAAGTACAGAATATGTTAGCAGCCCAAAAAAGGCCTTAAAATGCATCTTAGGCCGGCAAAAATGTTGAAATATTTGGAGGCCCAAAAAAGGGGTTTACAGGCATCGTAGACCACCTAAAGTCCATAAAATGTTGGTGGCCCAAAAGCAGTGTGAGAGAGCTAGGAATGTCCCAAAAGCATTTGCAGCTTGAAAGGGGCATTAACCTGCATCCTAGACCACTGAAATTCCCAAAAATATTTTTACCACGAAAAATGCATCCTACCCCCCTGAAAGTACAGAATATGTTAGCAGCCCAAAAAAGGCCTTAAATGCATTTTAGGCCTGCAAAAATGTTGAAATGTTTGGAGGCCCAAAAAAAAGGTTTACAGGCATCGTAGACCCCCTAAAGTCCAGAAAATGTTGGTGGCCCAAAAACATTGTGAGAGAGCTCTGAATGTCCCAAAAACATTTGCAGCCTGAAAGGGGCATTAACCCGCATCCTAGACCACTGAAATTACCAAAAATATTTCTGGCACGAAAAATGCATCCTACACCCCTGAAAGTTCAGAAAATGTTAGCAGCCCAAAAAAGGCCTTAAAATGCATCTTAGGCCTGCAAAAATGTTGAAATGTTTGGATGCCCAAAAAAGGGGTTTACAGGCATCTTAGACCCCCTAAAGTTCAGAAAATGTTGGTGGCCCAAAAACAGTGTGAGAGAGCTCTGAATGTCCCAAAAGCATTTGCAGCCTGAAAGGGGCATTAACCCACATCCTAGACCACTGAAATTCCCAAAACAAAAATATTTTTGCCACGAAAAATGGATCCTACAACCCCGAAAGCACAGAATATGTTAGCAGCCCAAAAAAGGCCTTAAAATGCATCTTAGGCCTGCAAAAATGTTGAAATATTTGGAGGCCCAAAAAAGGGGTTTACAGGCATCGTAGACCCCCTAAAGTCTGTAAAATGTTGGTGGCCCAAAAACATTGTGAGAGATCTCTGAATGTCCCAAAAACATTTACAGCCTGAAAGGGGCATTAACCCACATCCTAGACCACTGTAATTCTCCAAAATATTTTTGCCACGAAAAATGCATCCTACATCCCCGAAAGTACAGAATATGTTAGCAGCCCAAAAAAGGCCTTAAATGCATTTTAGGCCTGCAAAAATGTTGAAATGTTTGGAGGCCCAAAAAAAAGGTTTACAGGCATCATAGACCCCCTAAAGTCTGTAAAATGTTGGTGGCCCAAAAACATTGTGAGAGATCTCTGAATGTCCCAAAAGCATTTGCAGCTTGAAAGGGGCATTAACCCGCATCCTAGACCACTGAAATTACCAAAAATATTTCTGGCACGAAAAAATGCATCCTACACCCCTGAAAGTTCAGAAAATGTTAGCAGCCCAAAAAGGCCTTAAAATGCATCTTAGGCCTGCAAAAATGTTGAAATGTTTGTATGCCCAAAAAAGGGGTTTACAGGCATCGTAGACCCCCTAAAGTCCAGAATATGTCGGTGGCCCAAAAACGGTGTGAGAGAGCTCTGAATCTCCCAAAAACATTTGCAGTCTGAAAAGGACATTAACCCGCATGCTAGACCCCTGAAATTCCCAAAAAAAATTTTGGCACGAAAAATGCATCCTACAACCCTGAAAGTTCAGAATATGTCAGAATTCCAAAAAAGGCCTTAAAATGCATCTTAGGCCTGAAAAAATGTTGAAATCTTTGGAGGTCCAAAAAAGGGGTTTACAGGCATCGTAGGCCCCCTAAAGTCTGGAAAATGTTGGTGGCCCAAAAACATTGTGAGAGATCTCTGAATGTCCCAAAAACATTTACAGCCTGAAAGGGGCATTAACCCACATCCTAGACCACTGTAATTCTCCAAAATATTTTTGCCACGAAAAATGCATCCTACACCCCTGAAAGTTCAGAAAATGTTAGCAGCACAAAAAAGGCCTTAAAATGCATCTTAGGCCTGCAAAAATGTTGAAATCTTTGGAGGCCCAAAAAAGGGGTTTACAGGCATCGTAGACCCCCTAAAGTCTGTAAAATGTTGGTGGCCCAAAAACATTGTGAGAGATCTCTGAATGTCCCAAAAACATTTACAGCCTGAAGGGGGCATTAACCCACATCCTAGACCACTGTAATTACCAAAAATATTTCTGGCACGAAAAATGCATCCTACACCCCTGAAAGTTCAGAAAATGTTAGCAGCCCAAAAAGGCCTTAAAATGCATTTTAGGCCTGCAAAAATGTTGAAATGTTTGGATGCCCAAAAAAGGGGTTAACAGGCATCGTAGACCCCATAAAGTCCAGAATATGTCGGTGGCCCAAAAACGGTGTGAGAGAGCTCTGAATCTCCCAAAAACATTTGCAGTCTGAAAAGGACATTAACCCGCATGCTAGACCCCTGAAATTCCCAAAAATATTTTTGGCACGAAAAATGCATCCTACAACCCTGAAAGTTCAGAATATGTCAGCATTCCAAAAAAGGCCTTAAAATGCATCTTAGGCCTGAAAAAATGTTGAAATCTTTGGAGGCCCAAAAAAGGGGTTTACAGGCATCGTAGACCCCCTAAAGTCTGGAAAATGTTGGTGGCCCAAAAACATTGTGAGAGAGCTCTGAATGTCCCAAAAACATTTGCAGCCTGAAAGGGGCATTAACCCAAATCCTAGACCACTGAAATTACCAAAAATATTTCTGGCACGAAAAATGCATCCTACACCCCTGAAAGTTCAGAAAATGTTAGCAGCCCAAAAAAGGCCTTAAAATGCATCTTAGGCCTGCAAAAATGTTGAAATGTTTGGATGCCCAAAAAAGGGGTTTACAGGCATCTTAGACCCCCTAAAGTTCAGAAAATGTTGGTGGCCCAAAAACAGTGTGAGAGAGCTCTGAATGTCCCAAAAGCATTTGCAGCCTGAAAGGGGCATTAACCCACATCCTAGACCACTGAAATTCCCAAAACAAAAATATTTTTGCCACGAAAAATGGATCCTACAACCCCGAAAGTACAGAATATGTTAGCAGCCCAAAAAAGGCCTTAAAATGCATCTTAGGCCTGCAAAAATGTTGAAATCTTTGGAGGCCCAAAAAAGGGGTTTACAGGCATCGTAGACCCCCTAAAGTCTGTAAAATGTTGGTGGCCCAAAAACATTGTGAGAGATCTCTGAATGTCCCAAAAGCATTTGCAGCTTGAAAGGGGCATTAACCCGCATCCTAGACCACTGAAATTACCAAAAATATTTCTGGCACAAAAAAATGCATCCTACACCCCTGAAAGTTCAGAAAATGTTAGCAGCCCAAAAAGGCCTTAAAATGCATCTTAGGCCTGCAAAAATGTTGAAATGCTTGTATGCCCAAAAAAGGGGTTTACAGGCATCGTAGACCCCCTAAAGTCCAGAATATGTCGGTGGCCCAAAAACGGTGTGAGAGAGCTCTGAATCTCCCAAAAACATTTGCAGTCTGAAAAGGACATTAACCCGCATGCTAGACCCCTGAAATTCCCAAAAATATTTTTGGCACGAAAAATGCATCCTACAACCCTGAAAGTTCAGAATATGTCAGAATTCCAAAAAAGGCCTTAAAATGCATCTTAGGCCTGAAAAAATGTTGAAATCTTTGGAGGTCCAAAAAAGGGGTTTACAGGCATCGTAGGCCCCCTAAAGTCTGGAAAATGTTGGTGGCCCAAAAACATTGTGAGAGATCTCTGAATGTCCCAAAAACATTTACAGCCTGAAAGGGGCATTAACCCACATCCTAGACCACTGTAATTCTCCAAAATATTTTTGCCACGAAAAATGCATCCTACACCCCTGAAAGTTCAGAAAATGTTAGCAGCACAAAAAAGGCCTTAAAATGCATCTTAGGCCTGCAAAAATGTTGAAATCTTTGGAGGCCCAAAAAAGGGGTTTACAGGCATCTTAGACCCCCTAAAGTTCAGAAAATGTTGGTGGCCCAAAAACAGTGTGAGAGAGCTCTGAATGTCCCAAAAGCATTTGCAGCCTGAAAGGGGCATTAACCCACATCCTAGACCACTGAAATTCCCAAAACAAAAATATTTTTGCCACGAAAAATGGATCCTACAACCCCGAAAGCACAGAATATGTTAGCAGCCCAAAAAAGGCCTTAAAATGCATCTTAGGCCTGCAAAAATGTTGAAATCTTTGGAGGCCCAAAAAAGGGGTTTACAGGCATCGTAGACCCCCTAAAGTCCAGAAAATGTTGGTGGCCCAAAAACATTGTGAGAGAGCTCTGAATGTCCCAAAAACATTTGCAGCCTGAAAGGGGCATTAACCCGCATCCTAGACCACTGAAATTACCAAAAATATTTCTGGCACGAAAAATGCATCCTACACCCCTGAAAGTTCAGAAAATGTTAGCAGCCCAAAAAAGGCCTTAAAATGCATTTTAGGCCTGCAAAAATGTTGAAATGTTTGGATGCCCAAAAAAGGGGTTAACAGGCATCGTAGACCCCATAAAGTCCAGAATATGTCGGTGGCCCAAAAACGGTGTGAGAGAGCTCTGAATCTCCCAAAAACATTTGCAGTCTGAAAAGGACATTAACCCGCATGCTAGACCCCTGAAATTCCCAAAAATATTTTTGGCACGAAAAATGCATCCTACAACCCTGAAAGTTCAGAATATGTCAGCATTCCAAAAAAGGCCTTAAAATGCATCTTAGGCCTGAAAAAATGTTGAAATCTTTGGAGGCCCAAAAAAGGGGTTTACAGGCATCGTAGACCCCCTAAAGTCTGGAAAATGTTGGTGGCCCAAAAACATTGTGAGAGAGCTCTGAATGTCCCAAAAACATTTGCAGCCTGAAAGGGGCATTAACCCAAATCCTAGACCACTGAAATTACCAAAAATATTTCTGGCACGAAAAATGCATCCTACACCCCTGAAAGTTCAGAAAATGTTAGCAGCCCAAAAAAGGCCTTAAAATGCATCTTAGGCCTGCAAAAATGTTGAAATGTTTGGATGCCCAAAAAAGGGGTTTACAGGCATCTTAGACCCCCTAAAGTTCAGAAAATGTTGGTGGCCCAAAAACAGTGTGAGAGAGCTCTGAATGTCCCAAAAGCATTTGCAGCCTGAAAGGGGCATTAACCCACATCCTAGACCACTGAAATTCCCAAAACAAAAATATTTTTGCCACGAAAAATGGATCCTACAACCCCGAAAGTACAGAATATGTTAGCAGCCCAAAAAAGGCCTTAAAATGCATCTTAGGCCTGCAAAAATGTTGAAATCTTTGGAGGCCCAAAAAAGGGGTTTACAGGCATCGTAGACCCCCTAAAGTCTGTAAAATGTTGGTGGCCCAAAAACATTGTGAGAGATCTCTGAATGTCCCAAAAGCATTTGCAGCTTGAAAGGGGCATTAACCCGCATCCTAGACCACTGAAATTACCAAAAATATTTCTGGCACAAAAAAATGCATCCTACACCCCTGAAAGTTCAGAAAATGTTAGCAGCCCAAAAAGGCCTTAAAATGCATCTTAGGCCTGCAAAAATGTTGAAATGCTTGTATGCCCAAAAAAGGGGTTTACAGGCATCGTAGACCCCCTAAAGTCCAGAATATGTCGGTGGCCCAAAAACGGTGTGAGAGAGCTCTGAATCTCCCAAAAACATTTGCAGTCTGAAAAGGACATTAACCCGCATGCTAGACCCCTGAAATTCCCAAAAATATTTTTGGCACGAAAAATGCATCCTACAACCCTGAAAGTTCAGAATATGTCAGAATTCCAAAAAAGGCCTTAAAATGCATCTTAGGCCTGAAAAAATGTTGAAATCTTTGGAGGTCCAAAAAAGGGGTTTACAGGCATCGTAGGCCCCCTAAAGTCTGGAAAATGTTGGTGGCCCAAAAACATTGTGAGAGATCTCTGAATGTCCCAAAAACATTTACAGCCTGAAAGGGGCATTAACCCACATCCTAGACCACTGTAATTCTCCAAAATATTTTTGCCACGAAAAATGCATCCTACACCCCTGAAAGTTCAGAAAATGTTAGCAGCACAAAAAAGGCCTTAAAATGCATCTTAGGCCTGCAAAAATGTTGAAATCTTTGGAGGCCCAAAAAAGGGGTTTACAGGCATCTTAGACCCCCTAAAGTTCAGAAAATGTTGGTGGCCCAAAAACAGTGTGAGAGAGCTCTGAATGTCCCAAAAGCATTTGCAGCCTGAAAGGGGCATTAACCCACATCCTAGACCACTGAAATTCCCAAAACAAAAATATTTTTGCCACGAAAAATGGATCCTACAACCCCGAAAGCACAGAATATGTTAGCAGCCCAAAAAAGGCCTTAAAATGCATCTTAGGCCTGCAAAAATGTTGAAATCTTTGGAGGCCCAAAAAAGGGGTTTACAGGCATCGTAGACCCCCTAAAGTCTGGAAAATGTTGGTGGCCCAAAAACATTGTGAGAGAGCTCTGAATGTCCCAAAAACAATTGCAGCCTGAAAGGGGCATTAACCCAAATCCTAGACCACTGAAATTCCCAAAAATATTTTTGGCACCAAAAATGCATCCTAAACCCCTGAAAGTACAGAATATGTTAGCAGCCCATAAAAGGCCTTAAATGCAATTTAGGCATGCAAAAATGTTGAAATGTTTGGAGGCCCAAAAAAAAGGTTTACCGGCATCATAGACCCATGTCCCAAAAACATTAGCAGCCCAAAAGGGGCATTAACCCAAATCCTAGACCACTGAAATTACCAAAAATATTTCTGGCACGAAAAATGCATCCTACACCCCTGAAAGTTCAGAAAATGTTAGCAGCCCAAATAAGGCCTTAAAATGCATCTTAGGCCTGCAAAAATGTTGAAATGTTTGGATGCCCAAAAAAGGGGTTTACAGGCATCTTAGACCCCCTAAAGTTCAGAAAATGTTGGTGGCCCAAAAACAGTGTGAGAGAGGTCTGAATGTCCCAAAAGCATTTGCAGCCTGAAAGGGGCATTAACCCACATCCTAGACCACTGAAATTCCCAAAACAAAAATATTTTTGCCACGAAAAATGGATCCTACAACCCCGAAAGCACAGAATATGTTAGCAGCCCAAAAAAGGCCTTAAAATGCATCTTAGGCCTGCAAAAATGTTGAAATCTTTGGAGGCCCAAAAAAGGGGTTTACAGGCATCGTAGACCCCCTAAAGTCCATAAAAAGTTGGTGGCCCAAAAGCAGTGTGAGAGAGCTCGGAATGTCCCAAAAGCATTTGCAGCTTGAAAGGGGCATTAACCTGCATCCTAGACCACTGAAATTCCCAAAAATATTTTTGGCACGAAAAATGCATCCTACCCCCCTGAAAGTACAGAATATGTTAGCAGCCCAAAAAAGGCCTTAAATGCATTTTAGGCCTGCAAAAATGTTGAAATGTTTGGAGGCCCAAAAAAAAGGTTTACAGGCATCGTAGACCCCCTAAAGTCCAGAAAATGTTGGTGGCCCAAAAACATTGTGAGAGAGCTCTGAATGCCCCAAAAACATTTGCAGCCTGAAAGGGGCATTAACCCAAATCCTAGACCACTGAAATTACCAAAAAATATTTCTGGCACGAAAAATACATCCTACACCCCTGAAAGTTCAGAAAATGTTAGCAGCCCAAAAAGGCCTTAAAATGCATCTTAGGCCTGCAAAAATGTTGAAATGTTTGGATGCCCAAAAAAGGGGTTAACAGGCATCGAAGACCCCCTAAAGTCCAGAATATGTCAGTGGCCCAAAAACGGTGTGAGAGAGCTCTGAATCTCCCAAAAACATTTGCAGTCTGAAAAGGACATTAACCCGCATGCTAGACCCCTGAAATTCCCAAAAATATTTTTGGCACGAAAAATGCATCCTACAACCCTGAAAGTTCAGAATATGTCAGCATTCCAAAAAAGGCATTAAAATGCATTTTAGGCCTGAAAAAATGTTGAAATCTTTGGAGGCCGAAAAAAGGGGTTTACAGGCATCGTAGACCCCCTAAAGTCTGGAAAATATTGGTGGCCCAAAAACATTGTGAGAGATCTCTGAATGTCCCAAAAACATTTACAGCCTGAAAGGGGCATTAACCCGCATCCTAGACCACTGAAATTCCCAAAAATATTTTTGGTACGAAAAATGCATCCTACCCCCCTGAAAGTACAGAATATGTTAGCAGCCCAAAAAAGGCCTTAAATGCATTTTAGGCTTGAAAAAATGTTGAAATCTTTGGAGGCCCAAAAAAGGGGTTTACAGGCATCGTAGACCCCCTAAAGTCTGGAAAATGTTGGTGGCCCAAAAACATTGTGAGAGATCTCTGAATGTCCCAAAAACATTTACAGCCTGAAAGGGGCATTAACCCACATCCTAGACCACTGTTATTTTCCAAATTGTTTTTGCCACGAAAAATGCATCCTACATCCCCGAAAGTACAGAATATGTTAGCAGCCCGAAAAAGGCCTTAAAATGCATCTTAGGCCGGCAAAAATGTTGAAATCTTTGGAGGCCCAAAAAAGGGGTTTACAGGCATCGTAGACCACCTAAAGTCCAGAAAATGTTGGTGGCCCAAAAGCAGTGTGAGAGAGCTCAGAATGTCCCAAAAGCATTTGCAGCTTGAAAGGGGCATTAACCCGCATCCTAGACCACTGAAATTCCCAAAAATATTTTTGTCACGAAAAATGCATCCTACATCCCCGAAAGTACAGAATATGTTAGCAGCCAAAAAAAGGCCTTAAAATGCATCTTAGGCCGGCAAAAATGTTGAAATCTTTGGAGGCCCAAAAAAGGGGTTTACAGACATCGTAGACCCCCTAAAGTCCAGAAAATGTTGGTGGCCCAAAAACATTGTGAGAGAGCTCTGAATGTCCCAAAAACATTTGCAGCCTGAAAGGGGCATTAACCCAAATCCTAGACCACTGAAATTCCCAAAAATATTTTTGGCACGAAAAATGCATCCTAAACCCCTGAAAGTACAGAATATGTTAGCAGCCCAAAAAAGGCCTTAAATGCAATTTAGGCCTGCAAAAATGTTGAAATGTTTGGAGGCCCCAAAAAAAAGGTTTACCGGCATCGTAGACCCCCTAAAGTCCAGAAAATGTTGGTGGCCCAAAGACATTGTGAGAGAGCTCTGAATGTCCCAAAAACATTAGCAGCCCAAAAGGGGCATTAACCCAAATCCTAGACCACTGAAATTACCAAAAATATTTCTGGCACGAAAAATGCATCCTACACCCCTGAAAGTTCAGAAAATGTTAGCAGCCCAAAAAAGGCCTTAAAATGCATCTTAGGCCTGCAAAAATGTTGAAATGTTTGGATGCCCAAAAAAGGGGTTTACAGGCATCTTAGACCCCCTAAAGTTCAGAAAATGTTGGTGGCCCAAAAACAGTGTGAGAGAGGTCTGAATGTCCCAAAAGCATTTGCAGCCTGAAAGGGGCATTAACCCACATCCTAGACCACTGAAATTCCCAAAACAAAAATATTTTTGCCACGAAAAATGGATCCTACAACCCCGAAAGCACAGAATATGTAAGCAGCCCAAAAAAGGCCTTAAAATGCATCTTAGGCCTGCAAAAATGTTGAAATCTTTGGAGGCCCAAAAAAGGGGTTTACAGGCATCGTAGACCCCCTAAAGTCTGTAAAATGTTGGTGGCCCAAAAACATTGTGAGAGATCTCTGAATGTCCCAAAAACATTTACAGCCTGAAAGGGGCATTAACCCACATCCTAGACCACTGTAATTCTCCAAAATATTTTTGCCACGAAAAATGCATCCTACATCCCCGAAAGTACAGAATATGTTAGCAGCCCAAAAAAGGCCTTAAAATGCATCTTAGGCCGGCAAAAATGTTGAAATCTTTGGAGGCCCAAAAAAGTTGTTTACAGGCATCGTAGACCACCTAAAGTCCATAAAATGTTGGTGGCCCAAAAGCAGTGTGAGAGAGCTCGGAATGTCCCAAAAGCATTTGCAGCTTGAAAGGGGCATTAACCTGCATCCTAGACCACTGAAATTCCCAAAAATATTTTTGGCACGAAAAATGCATCCTACCCCCCTGAAAGTACAGAATATGTTAGCAGCCCAAAAAAGGCCTTAAATGCATTTTAGGCCTGCAAAAATGTTGAAATGTTTGGAGGCCCAAAAAAAAGGTTTAAAGGCATCGTAGACCCCCTAAAGTCCAGAAAATGTTGGTGGCCCAAAAACATTGTGAGAGAGCTCTGAATGTCCCAAAAACATTTGCAGCCTGAAAGGGGCATTAACCCAAATCCTAGACCACTGAAATTACCAAAAATATTTCTGGCACGAAAAATGCATCCTACACCCCTGAAAGTTCAGAAAATGTTAGCAGCCCAAAAAGGCCTTAAAATGCATCTTAGGCCTGCAAAAATGTTGAAATGTTTGTATGCCCAAAAAAGGGGTTTACAGGCATCGTAGACCCCCTAAAGTCCAGAATATGTCGGTGGCCCAAAAACGGTGTGAGAGAGCTCTGAATCTCCCAAAAACATTTGCAGTCTGAAAAGGACATTAACCCGCATGCTAGACCCCTGAAATTCCCAAAAATATTTTTGGCACGAAAAATGCATCCTACAACCCTGAAAGTTCAGAATATGTCAGAATTCCAAAAAAGGCCTTAAAATGCATCTTAGGCCTGAAAAAATGTTGAAATCTTTGGAGGTCCAAAAAAGGGGTTTACAGGCATCGTAGGCCCCCTAAAGTCTGGAAAATGTTGGTGGCCCAAAAACATTGTGAGAGATCTCTGAATGTCCCAAAAACATTTACAGCCTGAAGGGGGCATTAACCCACATCCTAGACCACTGTAATTACCAAAAATATTTCTGGCACGAAAAATGCATCCTACACCCCTGAAAGTTCAGAAAATGTTAGCAGCCCAAAAAGGCCTTAAAATGCATTTTAGGCCTGCAAAAATGTTGAAATGTTTGGATGCCCAAAAAAGGGGTTAACAGGCATCGTAGACCCCATAAAGTCCAGAATATGTCGGTGGCCCAAAAACGGTGTGAGAGAGCTCTGAATCTCCCAAAAACATTTGCAGTCTGAAAAGGACATTAACCCGCATGCTAGACCCCTGAAATTCCCAAAAATATTTTTGGCACGAAAAATGCATCCTACAACCCTGAAAGTTCAGAATATGTCAGCATTCCAAAAAAGGCCTTAAAATGCATCTTAGGCCTGAAAAAATGTTGAAATCTTTGGAGGCCCAAAAAAGGGGTTTACAGGCATCGTAGACCCCCTAAAGTCTGGAAAATGTTGGTGGCCCAAAGACATTGTGAGAGAGCTCTGAATGTCCCAAAAACATTAGCAGCCCAAAAGGGGCATTAACCCAAATCCTAGACCACTGAAATTACCAAAAATATTTCTGGCACGAAAAATGCATCCTACACCCCTGAAAGTTCAGAAAATGTTAGCAGCCCAAAAAAGGCCTTAAAATGCATCTTAGGCCTGCAAAAATGTTGAAATGTTTGGATGCCCAAAAAAGGGGTTTACAGGCATCTTAGACCCCCTAAAGTTCAGAAAATGTTGGTGGCCCAAAAACAGTGTGAGAGAGGTCTGAATGTCCCAAAAGCATTTGCAGCCTGAAAGGGGCATTAACCCACATCCTAGACCCCTGAAATTCCCAAAACAAAAATATTTTTGCCACGAAAAATGGATCCTACAACCCCGAAAGCACAGAATATGTTAGCAGCCCAAAAAAGGCCTTAAAATGCATCTTAGGCCTGCAAAAATGTTGAAATCTTTGGAGGCCCAAAAAAGGGGTTTACAGGCATCGTAGACCCCCTAAAGTCTGTAAAATGTTGGTGGCCCAAAAACATTGTGAGAGATCTCTGAATGTCCCAAAAACATTTACAGCCTGAAAGGGGCATTAACCCACATCCTAGACCACTGTAATTCTCCAAAATATTTTTGCCACGAAAAATGCATCCTACATCCCCGAAAGTACAGAATATGTTAGCAGCCCAAAAAAGGCCTTAAAATGCATCTTAGGCCGGCAAAAATGTTGAAATCTTTGATGGCCCAAAAAAGTTGTTTACAGGCATCGTAGACCACCTAAAGTCCATAAAATGTTGGTGGCCCAAAAGCAGTGTGAAAGAGCTCGGAATGTCCCAAAAGCATTTGCAGCTTGAAAGGGGCATTAACCTGCATCCTAGACCACTGAAATTCCCAAAAATATTTTTGGCACGAAAAATGCATCCTACCCCCCTGAAAGTACAGAATATGTTAGCAGCCCAAAAAAGGCCTTAAATGCATTTTAGGCCTGCAAAAATGTTGAAATGTTTGGAGGCCCAAAAAAAAGGTTTAAAGGCATCGTAGACCCCCTAAAGTCCAGAAAATGTTGGTGGCCCAAAAACATTGTGAGAGATCTCTGAATGTCCCAAAAGCATTTGCAGCTTGAAAGGGGCATTAACCCGCATCCTAGACCACTGAAATTACCAAAAATATTTCTGGCACAAAAAAATGCATCCTACACCCCTGAAAGTTCAGAAAATGTTAGCAGCCCAAAAAGGCCTTAAAATGCATCTTAGGCCTGCAAAAATGTTGAAATGTTTGTATGCCCAAAAAAGGGGTTTACAGGCATCGTAGACCCCCTAAAGTCCAGAATATGTCGGTGGCCCAAAAACGGTGTGAGAGAGCTCTGAATCTCCCAAAAACATCTGCAGTCTGAAAAGGACATTAACCCGCATGCTAGACCCCTGAAATTCCCAAAAATATTTTTGGCACGAAAAATGCATCCTACAACCCTGAAAGTTCAGAATATGTCAGAATTCCAAAAAAGGCCTTAAAATGCATCTTAGGCCTGAAAAAATGTTGAAATCTTTGGAGGTCCAAAAAAGGGGTTTACAGGCATCGTAGGCCCCCTAAAGTCTGGAAAATGTTGGTGGCCCAAAAACATTGTGAGAGATCTCTGAATGTCCCAAAAACATTTACAGCCTGAAAGGGGCATTAACCCACATCCTAGACCACTGTAATTCTCCAAAATATTTTTGCCACGAAAAATGCATCCTACACCCCTGAAAGTTCAGAAAATGTTAGCAGCACAAAAAAGGCCTTAAAATGCATCTTAGGCCTGCAAAAATGTTGAAATCTTTGGAGGCCCAAAAAAGGGGTTTACAGGCATCGTAGACCCCATAAAGTCCAGAATATGTCGGTGGCCCAAAAACGGTGTGAGAGAGCTCTGAATCTCCCAAAAACATTTGCAGTCTGAAAAGGACATTAACCCGCATGCTAGACCCCTGAAATTCCCAAAAATATTTTTGGCACGAAAAATGCATCCTACAACCCTGAAAGTTCAGAATATGTCAGCATTCCAAAAAAGGCCTTAAAATGCATCTTAGGCCTGAAAAAATGTTGAAATCTTTGGAGGCCCAAAAAAGGGGTTTACAGGCATCGTAGACCCCCTAAAGTCTGGAAAATGTTGGTGGCCCAAAGACATTGTGAGAGAGCTCTGAATGTCCCAAAAACATTAGCAGCCCAAAAGGGGCATTAACCCAAATCCTAGACCACTGAAATTACCAAAAATATTTCTGGCACGAAAAATGCATCCTACACCCCTGAAAGTTCAGAAAATGTTAGCAGCCCAAAAAAGGCCTTAAAATGCATCTTAGGCCTGCAAAAATGTTGAAATGTTTGGATGCCCAAAAAAGGGGTTTACAGGCATCTTAGACCCCCTAAAGTTCAGAAAATGTTGGTGGCCCAAAAACAGTGTGAGAGAGCTCTGAATGTCCCAAAAGCATTTGCAGCCTGAAAGGGGCATTAACCCACATCCTAGACCACTGAAATTCCCAAAACAAAAATATTTTGCCACGAAAAATGGATCCTACAACCCCGAAAGCACAGAATATGTTAGCAGCCCAAAAAAGGCCTTAAAATGCATCTTAGGCCTGCAAAAATGTTGAAATCTTTGGAGGCCCAAAAAAGGGGTTTACAGGCATCGTAGACCCCCTAAAGTCTGTAAAATGTTGGTGGCCCAAAAACATTGTGAGAGATCTCTGAATGTCCCAAAAACATTTACAGCCTGAAAGGGGCATTAACCCACATCCTAGACCACTGTAATTCTCCAAAATATTTTTGCCACGAAAAATGCATCCTACATCCCCGAAAGTACAGAATATGTTAGCAGCCCAAAAAAGGCCTTAAAATGCATCTTAGGCCTGCAAAAATGTTGAAATCTTTGGAGGCCCAAAAAAGGGGTTTACAGGCATCGTAGACCCCCTAAAGTCTGTAAAATGTTGGTGGCCCAAAAACATTGTGAGAGATCTCTGAATGTCCCAAAAACATTTACAGCCTGAAAGGGGCATTAACCCACATCCTAGACCACTGTAATTCTCCAAAATATTTTTGCCACGAAAAATGCATCCTACATCCCCGAAAGTACAGAATATGTTAGCAGCCCAAAAAAGGCCTTAAAATGCATCTTAGGCCGGCAAAAATGTTGAAATCTTTGGAGGCCCAAAAAAGGGGTTTACAGGCATCGTAGACCCCCTAAAGTCTGGAAAATGTTGGTGGCCCAAAAACATTGTGAGAGATCTCTGAATGTCCCAAAAACATTTACAGCCTGAAAGGGGCATTAACCCACATCCTAGACCACTGTAATTCTCCAAAATATTTTTGCCACGAAAAATGCATCCTACATCCCCGAAAGTACAGAATATGTTAGCAGCCCAAAAAAGGCCTTAAAATGCATCTTAGGCCGGCAAAAATGTTGAAATATTTGGAGGCCCAAAAAAGGGGTTTACAGGCATCGTAGACCACCTAAAGTCCATAAAATGTTGGTGGCCCAAAAGCAGTGTGAGAGAGCTAGGAATGTCCCAAAAGCATTTGCAGCTTGAAAGGGGCATTAACCTGCATCCTAGACCACTGAAATTCCCAAAAATATTTTTACCACGAAAAATGCATCCTACCCCCCTGAAAGTACAGAATATGTTAGCAGCCCAAAAAAGGCCTTAAATGCATTTTAGGCCTGCAAAAATGTTGAAATGTTTGGAGGCCCAAAAAAAAGGTTTACAGGCATCGTAGACCCCCTAAAGTCCAGAAAATGTTGGTGGCCCAAAAACATTGTGAGAGAGCTCTGAATGTCCCAAAAACATTTGCAGCCTGAAAGGGGCATTAACCCGCATCCTAGACCACTGAAATTACCAAAAATATTTCTGGCACGAAAAATGCATCCTACACCCCTGAAAGTTCAGAAAATGTTAGCAGCCCAAAAAAGGCCTTAAAATGCATCTTAGGCCTGCAAAAATGTTGAAATGTTTGGATGCCCAAAAAAGGGGTTTACAGGCATCTTAGACCCCCTAAAGTTCAGAAAATGTTGGTGGCCCAAAAACAGTGTGAGAGAGCTCTGAATGTCCCAAAAGCATTTGCAGCCTGAAAGGGGCATTAACCCACATCCTAGACCACTGAAATTCCCAAAACAAAAATATTTTTGCCACGAAAAATGGATCCTACAACCCCGAAAGCACAGAATATGTTAGCAGCCCAAAAAAGGCCTTAAAATGCATCTTAGGCCTGCAAAAATGTTGAAATATTTGGAGGCCCAAAAAAGGGGTTTACAGGCATCGTAGACCCCCTAAAGTCTGTAAAATGTTGGTGGCCCAAAAACATTGTGAGAGATCTCTGAATGTCCCAAAAACATTTACAGCCTGAAAGGGGCATTAACCCACATCCTAGACCACTGTAATTCTCCAAAATATTTTTGCCACGAAAAATGCATCCTACATCCCCGAAAGTACAGAATATGTTAGCAGCCCAAAAAAGGCCTTAAATGCATTTTAGGCCTGCAAAAATGTTGAAATGTTTGGAGGCCCAAAAAAAAGGTTTACAGGCATCATAGACCCCCTAAAGTCTGTAAAATGTTGGTGGCCCAAAAACATTGTGAGAGATCTCTGAATGTCCCAAAAGCATTTGCAGCTTGAAAGGGGCATTAACCCGCATCCTAGACCACTGAAATTACCAAAAATATTTCTGGCACGAAAAAATGCATCCTACACCCCTGAAAGTTCAGAAAATGTTAGCAGCCCAAAAAGGCCTTAAAATGCATCTTAGGCCTGCAAAAATGTTGAAATGTTTGTATGCCCAAAAAAGGGGTTTACAGGCATCGTAGACCCCCTAAAGTCCAGAATATGTCGGTGGCCCAAAAACGGTGTGAGAGAGCTCTGAATCTCCCAAAAACATTTGCAGTCTGAAAAGGACATTAACCCGCATGCTAGACCCCTGAAATTCCCAAAAAAATTTTTGGCACGAAAAATGCATCCTACAACCCTGAAAGTTCAGAATATGTCAGAATTCCAAAAAAGGCCTTAAAATGCATCTTAGGCCTGAAAAAATGTTGAAATCTTTGGAGGTCCAAAAAAGGGGTTTACAGGCATCGTAGGCCCCCTAAAGTCTGGAAAATGTTGGTGGCCCAAAAACATTGTGAGAGATCTCTGAATGTCCCAAAAACATTTACAGCCTGAAAGGGGCATTAACCCACATCCTAGACCACTGTAATTCTCCAAAATATTTTTGCCACGAAAAATGCATCCTACACCCCTGAAAGTTCAGAAAATGTTAGCAGCACAAAAAAGGCCTTAAAATGCATCTTAGGCCTGCAAAAATGTTGAAATCTTTGGAGGCCCAAAAAAGGGGTTTACAGGCATCGTAGACCCCCTAAAGTCTGTAAAATGTTGGTGGCCCAAAAACATTGTGAGAGATCTCTGAATGTCCCAAAAACATTTACAGCCTGAAGGGGGCATTAACCCACATCCTAGACCACTGTAATTACCAAAAATATTTCTGGCACGAAAAATGCATCCTACACCCCTGAAAGTTCAGAAAATGTTAGCAGCCCAAAAAGGCCTTAAAATGCATTTTAGGCCTGCAAAAATGTTGAAATGTTTGGATGCCCAAAAAAGGGGTTAACAGGCATCGTAGACCCCATAAAGTCCAGAATATGTCGGTGGCCCAAAAACGGTGTGAGAGAGCTCTGAATCTCCCAAAAACATTTGCAGTCTGAAAAGGACATTAACCCGCATGCTAGACCCCTGAAATTCCCAAAAATATTTTTGGCACGAAAAATGCATCCTACAACCCTGAAAGTTCAGAATATGTCAGCATTCCAAAAAAGGCCTTAAAATGCATCTTAGGCCTGAAAAAATGTTGAAATCTTTGGAGGCCCAAAAAAGGGGTTTACAGGCATCGTAGACCCCCTAAAGTCTGGAAAATGTTGGTGGCCCAAAAACATTGTGAGAGAGCTCTGAATGTCCCAAAAACATTTGCAGCCTGAAAGGGGCATTAACCCAAATCCTAGACCACTGAAATTACCAAAAATATTTCTGGCACGAAAAATGCATCCTACACCCCTGAAAGTTCAGAAAATGTTAGCAGCCCAAAAAAGGCCTTAAAATGCATCTTAGGCCTGCAAAAATGTTGAAATGTTTGGATGCCCAAAAAAGGGGTTTACAGGCATCTTAGACCCCCTAAAGTTCAGAAAATGTTGGTGGCCCAAAAACAGTGTGAGAGAGCTCTGAATGTCCCAAAAGCATTTGCAGCCTGAAAGGGGCATTAACCCACATCCTAGACCACTGAAATTCCCAAAACAAAAATATTTTTGCCACGAAAAATGGATCCTACAACCCCGAAAGTACAGAATATGTTAGCAGCCCAAAAAAGGCCTTAAAATGCATCTTAGGCCTGCAAAAATGTTGAAATCTTTGGAGGCCCAAAAAAGGGGTTTACAGGCATCGTAGACCCCCTAAAGTCTGTAAAATGTTGGTGGCCCAAAAACATTGTGAGAGATCTCTGAATGTCCCAAAAGCATTTGCAGCTTGAAAGGGGCATTAACCCGCATCCTAGACCACTGAAATTACCAAAAATATTTCTGGCACAAAAAAATGCATCCTACACCCCTGAAAGTTCAGAAAATGTTAGCAGCCCAAAAAGGCCTTAAAATGCATCTTAGGCCTGCAAAAATGTTGAAATGCTTGTATGCCCAAAAAAGGGGTTTACAGGCATCGTAGACCCCCTAAAGTCCAGAATATGTCGGTGGCCCAAAAACGGTGTGAGAGAGCTCTGAATCTCCCAAAAACATTTGCAGTCTGAAAAGGACATTAACCCGCATGCTAGACCCCTGAAATTCCCAAAAATATTTTTGGCACGAAAAATGCATCCTACAACCCTGAAAGTTCAGAATATGTCAGAATTCCAAAAAAGGCCTTAAAATGCATCTTAGGCCTGAAAAAATGTTGAAATCTTTGGAGGTCCAAAAAAGGGGTTTACAGGCATCGTAGGCCCCCTAAAGTCTGGAAAATGTTGGTGGCCCAAAAACATTGTGAGAGATCTCTGAATGTCCCAAAAACATTTACAGCCTGAAAGGGGCATTAACCCACATCCTAGACCACTGTAATTCTCCAAAATATTTTTGCCACGAAAAATGCATCCTACACCCCTGAAAGTTCAGAAAATGTTAGCAGCACAAAAAAGGCCTTAAAATGCATCTTAGGCCTGCAAAAATGTTGAAATCTTTGGAGGCCCAAAAAAGGGGTTTACAGGCATCTTAGACCCCCTAAAGTTCAGAAAATGTTGGTGGCCCAAAAACAGTGTGAGAGAGCTCTGAATGTCCCAAAAGCATTTGCAGCCTGAAAGGGGCATTAACCCACATCCTAGACCACTGAAATTCCCAAAACAAAAATATTTTTGCCACGAAAAATGGATCCTACAACCCCGAAAGCACAGAATATGTTAGCAGCCCAAAAAAGGCCTTAAAATGCATCTTAGGCCTGCAAAAATGTTGAAATCTTTGGAGGCCCAAAAAAGGGGTTTACAGGCATCGTAGACCCCCTAAAGTCCAGAAAATGTTGGTGGCCCAAAAACATTGTGAGAGAGCTCTGAATGTCCCAAAAACATTTGCAGCCTGAAAGGGGCATTAACCCGCATCCTAGACCACTGAAATTACCAAAAATATTTCTGGCACGAAAAATGCATCCTACACCCCTGAAAGTTCAGAAAATGTTAGCAGCCCAAAAAAGGCCTTAAAATGCATTTTAGGCCTGCAAAAATGTTGAAATGTTTGGATGCCCAAAAAAGGGGTTAACAGGCATCGTAGACCCCATAAAGTCCAGAATATGTCGGTGGCCCAAAAACGGTGTGAGAGAGCTCTGAATCTCCCAAAAACATTTGCAGTCTGAAAAGGACATTAACCCGCATGCTAGACCCCTGAAATTCCCAAAAATATTTTTGGCACGAAAAATGCATCCTACAACCCTGAAAGTTCAGAATATGTCAGCATTCCAAAAAAGGCCTTAAAATGCATCTTAGGCCTGAAAAAATGTTGAAATCTTTGGAGGCCCAAAAAAGGGGTTTACAGGCATCGTAGACCCCCTAAAGTCTGGAAAATGTTGGTGGCCCAAAAACATTGTGAGAGAGCTCTGAATGTCCCAAAAACATTTGCAGCCTGAAAGGGGCATTAACCCAAATCCTAGACCACTGAAATTACCAAAAATATTTCTGGCACGAAAAATGCATCCTACACCCCTGAAAGTTCAGAAAATGTTAGCAGCCCAAAAAAGGCCTTAAAATGCATCTTAGGCCTGCAAAAATGTTGAAATGTTTGGATGCCCAAAAAAGGGGTTTACAGGCATCTTAGACCCCCTAAAGTTCAGAAAATGTTGGTGGCCCAAAAACAGTGTGAGAGAGCTCTGAATGTCCCAAAAGCATTTGCAGCCTGAAAGGGGCATTAACCCACATCCTAGACCACTGAAATTCCCAAAACAAAAATATTTTTGCCACGAAAAATGGATCCTACAACCCCGAAAGTACAGAATATGTTAGCAGCCCAAAAAAGGCCTTAAAATGCATCTTAGGCCTGCAAAAATGTTGAAATCTTTGGAGGCCCAAAAAAGGGGTTTACAGGCATCGTAGACCCCCTAAAGTCTGTAAAATGTTGGTGGCCCAAAAACATTGTGAGAGATCTCTGAATGTCCCAAAAGCATTTGCAGCTTGAAAGGGGCATTAACCCGCATCCTAGACCACTGAAATTACCAAAAATATTTCTGGCACAAAAAAATGCATCCTACACCCCTGAAAGTTCAGAAAATGTTAGCAGCCCAAAAAGGCCTTAAAATGCATCTTAGGCCTGCAAAAATGTTGAAATGCTTGTATGCCCAAAAAAGGGGTTTACAGGCATCGTAGACCCCCTAAAGTCCAGAATATGTCGGTGGCCCAAAAACGGTGTGAGAGAGCTCTGAATCTCCCAAAAACATTTGCAGTCTGAAAAGGACATTAACCCGCATGCTAGACCCCTGAAATTCCCAAAAATATTTTTGGCACGAAAAATGCATCCTACAACCCTGAAAGTTCAGAATATGTCAGAATTCCAAAAAAGGCCTTAAAATGCATCTTAGGCCTGAAAAAATGTTGAAATCTTTGGAGGTCCAAAAAAGGGGTTTACAGGCATCGTAGGCCCCCTAAAGTCTGGAAAATGTTGGTGGCCCAAAAACATTGTGAGAGATCTCTGAATGTCCCAAAAACATTTACAGCCTGAAAGGGGCATTAACCCACATCCTAGACCACTGTAATTCTCCAAAATATTTTTGCCACGAAAAATGCATCCTACACCCCTGAAAGTTCAGAAAATGTTAGCAGCACAAAAAAGGCCTTAAAATGCATCTTAGGCCTGCAAAAATGTTGAAATCTTTGGAGGCCCAAAAAAGGGGTTTACAGGCATCTTAGACCCCCTAAAGTTCAGAAAATGTTGGTGGCCCAAAAACAGTGTGAGAGAGCTCTGAATGTCCCAAAAGCATTTGCAGCCTGAAAGGGGCATTAACCCACATCCTAGACCACTGAAATTCCCAAAACAAAAATATTTTTGCCACGAAAAATGGATCCTACAACCCCGAAAGCACAGAATATGTTAGCAGCCCAAAAAAGGCCTTAAAATGCATCTTAGGCCTGCAAAAATGTTGAAATCTTTGGAGGCCCAAAAAAGGGGTTTACAGGCATCGTAGACCCCCTAAAGTCCAGAAAATGTTGGTGGCCCAAAAACATTGTGAGAGAGCTCTGAATGTCCCAAAAACATTTGCAGCCTGAAAGGGGCATTAACCCGCATCCTAGACCACTGAAATTACCAAAAATATTTCTGGCACGAAAAATGCATCCTACACCCCTGAAAGTTCAGAAAATGTTAGCAGCCCAAAAAAGGCCTTAAAATGCATTTTAGGCCTGCAAAAATGTTGAAATGTTTGGATGCCCAAAAAAGGGGTTAACAGGCATCGTAGACCCCATAAAGTCCAGAATATGTCGGTGGCCCAAAAACGGTGTGAGAGAGCTCTGAATCTCCCAAAAACATTTGCAGTCTGAAAAGGACATTAACCCGCATGCTAGACCCCTGAAATTCCCAAAAATATTTTTGGCACGAAAAATGCATCCTACAACCCTGAAAGTTCAGAATATGTCAGCATTCCAAAAAAGGCCTTAAAATGCATCTTAGGCCTGAAAAAATGTTGAAATCTTTGGAGGCCCAAAAAAGGGGTTTACAGGCATCGTAGACCCCCTAAAGTCTGGAAAATGTTGGTGGCCCAAAAACATTGTGAGAGAGCTCTGAATGTCCCAAAAACATTTGCAGCCTGAAAGGGGCATTAACCCAAATCCTAGACCACTGAAATTACCAAAAATATTTCTGGCACGAAAAATGCATCCTACACCCCTGAAAGTTCAGAAAATGTTAGCAGCCCAAAAAAGGCCTTAAAATGCATCTTAGGCCTGCAAAAATGTTGAAATGTTTGGATGCCCAAAAAAGGGGTTTACAGGCATCTTAGACCCCCTAAAGTTCAGAAAATGTTGGTGGCCCAAAAACAGTGTGAGAGAGCTCTGAATGTCCCAAAAGCATTTGCAGCCTGAAAGGGGCATTAACCCACATCCTAGACCACTGAAATTCCCAAAACAAAAATATTTTTGCCACGAAAAATGGATCCTACAACCCCGAAAGTACAGAATATGTTAGCAGCCCAAAAAAGGCCTTAAAATGCATCTTAGGCCTGCAAAAATGTTGAAATCTTTGGAGGCCCAAAAAAGGGGTTTACAGGCATCGTAGACCCCCTAAAGTCTGTAAAATGTTGGTGGCCCAAAAACATTGTGAGAGATCTCTGAATGTCCCAAAAGCATTTGCAGCTTGAAAGGGGCATTAACCCGCATCCTAGACCACTGAAATTACCAAAAATATTTCTGGCACAAAAAAATGCATCCTACACCCCTGAAAGTTCAGAAAATGTTAGCAGCCCAAAAAGGCCTTAAAATGCATCTTAGGCCTGCAAAAATGTTGAAATGCTTGTATGCCCAAAAAAGGGGTTTACAGGCATCGTAGACCCCCTAAAGTCCAGAATATGTCGGTGGCCCAAAAACGGTGTGAGAGAGCTCTGAATCTCCCAAAAACATTTGCAGTCTGAAAAGGACATTAACCCGCATGCTAGACCCCTGAAATTCCCAAAAATATTTTTGGCACGAAAAATGCATCCTACAACCCTGAAAGTTCAGAATATGTCAGAATTCCAAAAAAGGCCTTAAAATGCATCTTAGGCCTGAAAAAATGTTGAAATCTTTGGAGGTCCAAAAAAGGGGTTTACAGGCATCGTAG
This sequence comes from Ambystoma mexicanum, assembly GCF_040938575.1. NCBI lineage: Eukaryota > Metazoa > Chordata > Amphibia > Caudata > Ambystomatidae > Ambystoma > Ambystoma mexicanum. Next base: position 601,685,898 of record NC_090929.1, on the reverse strand, counting down.
GCCCCCTAAAGTCTGGAAAATGTTGGTGGCCCAAAAACATTGTGAGAGATCTCTGAATGTCCCAAAAACATTTACAGCCTGAAAGGGGCATTAACCCACATCCTAGACCACTGTAATTCTCCAAAATATTTTTGCCACGAAAAATGCATCCTACACCCCTGAAAGTTCAGAAAATGTTAGCAGCACAAAAAAGGCCTTAAAATGCATCTTAGGCCTGCAAAAATGTTGAAATCTTTGGAGGCCCAAAAAAGGGGTTTACAGGCATCTTAGACCCCCTAAAGTTCAGAAAATGTTGGTGGCCCAAAAACAGTGTGAGAGAGCTCTGAATGTCCCAAAAGCATTTGCAGCCTGAAAGGGGCATTAACCCACATCCTAGACCACTGAAATTCCCAAAACAAAAATATTTTTGCCACGAAAAATGGATCCTACAACCCCGAAAGCACAGAATATGTTAGCAGCCCAAAAAAGGCCTTAAAATGCATCTTAGGCCTGCAAAAATGTTGAAATCTTTGGAGGCCCAAAAAAGGGGTTTACAGGCATCGTAGACCCCCTAAAGTCCAGAAAATGTTGGTGGCCCAAAAACATTGTGAGAGAGCTCTGAATGTCCCAAAAACATTTGCAGCCTGAAAGGGGCATTAACCCGCATCCTAGACCACTGAAATTACCAAAAATATTTCTGGCACGAAAAATGCATCCTACACCCCTGAAAGTTCAGAAAATGTTAGCAGCCCAAAAAAGGCCTTAAAATGCATCTTAGGCCTGCAAAAATGTTGAAATGTTTGGATGCCCAAAAAAGGGGTTTACAGGCATCTTAGACCCCCTAAAGTTCAGAAAATGTTGGTGGCCCAAAAACAGTGTGAGAGAGCTCTGAATGTCCCAAAAGCATTTGCAGCCTGAAAGGGGCATTAACCCACATCCTAGACCACTGAAATTCCCAAAACAAAAATATTTTTGCCACGAAAAATGGATCCTACAACCCCGAAAGCACAGAATATGTTAGCAGCCCAAAAAAGGCCTTAAAATGCATCTTAGGCCGGCAAAAATGTTGAAATCTTTGGAGGCCCAAAAAAGGGGTTTACAGGCATCGTAGACCCCATAAAGTCCAGAATATGTCGGTGGCCCAAAAACGGTGTGAGAGAGCTCTGAATCTCCCAAAAACATTTGCAGTCTGAAAAGGACATTAACCCGCATGCTAGACCCCTGAAATTCCCAAAAATATTTTTGGCACGAAAAATGCATCCTACAACCCTGAAAGTTCAGAATATGTCAGCATTCCAAAAAAGGCCTTAAAATGCATCTTAGGCCTGAAAAAATGTTGAAATCTTTGGAGGCCCAAAAAAGGGGTTTACAGGCATCGTAGACCCCCTAAAGTCTGGAAAATGTTGGTGGCCCAAAGACATTGTGAGAGAGCTCTGAATGTCCCAAAAACATTAGCAGCCCAAAAGGGGCATTAACCCAAATCCTAGACCACTGAAATTACCAAAAATATTTCTGGCACGAAAAATGCATCCTACACCCCTGAAAGTTCAGAAAATGTTAGCAGCCCAAAAAAGGCCTTAAAATGCATCTTAGGCCTGCAAAAATGTTGAAATGTTTGGATGCCCAAAAAAGGGGTTTACAGGCATCTTAGACCCCCTAAAGTTCAGAAAATGTTGGTGGCCCAAAAACAGTGTGAGAGAGCTCTGAATGTCCCAAAAGCATTTGCAGCCTGAAAGGGGCATTAACCCACATCCTAGACCACTGAAATTCCCAAAACAAAAATATTTTTGCCACGAAAAATGGATCCTACAACCCCGAAAGCACAGAATATGTTAGCAGCCCAAAAAAGGCCTTAAAATGCATTTTAGGCCTGCAAAAATGTTGAAATCTTTGGAGGCCCAAAAAAGGGGTTTACAGGCATCGTAGACCCCCTAAAGTCTGTAAAATGTTGGTGGCCCAAAAACATTGTGAGAGATCTCTGAATGTCCCAAAAACATTTACAGCCTGAAAGGGGCATTAACCCACATCCTAGACCACTGTAATTCTCCAAAATATTTTTGCCACGAAAAATGCATCCTACATCCCCGAAAGTACAGAATATGTTAGCAGCCCAAAAAAGGCCTTAAAATGCATCTTAGGCCGGCAAAAATGTTGAAATATTTGGAGGCCCAAAAAAGGGGTTTACAGGCATCGTAGACCACCTAAAGTCCATAAAATGTTGGTGGCCCAAAAGCAGTGTGAGAGAGCTAGGAATGTCCCAAAAGCATTTGCAGCTTGAAAGGGGCATTAACCTGCATCCTAGACCACTGAAATTCCCAAAAATATTTTTACCACGAAAAATGCATCCTACCCCCCTGAAAGTACAGAATATGTTAGCAGCCCAAAAAAGGCCTTAAATGCATTTTAGGCCTGCAAAAATGTTGAAATGTTTGGAGGCCCAAAAAAAAGGTTTACAGGCATCGTAGACCCCCTAAAGTCCAGAAAATGTTGGTGGCCCAAAAACATTGTGAGAGAGCTCTGAATGTCCCAAAAACATTTGCAGCCTGAAAGGGGCATTAACCCGCATCCTAGACCACTGAAATTACCAAAAATATTTTTGGCACGAAAAATGCATCCTACAACCCTGAAAGTTCAGAAAATGTTAGCAGCCCAAAAAGGCCTTAAAATGCATCTTAGGCCTGCAAAAATGTTGAAATGTTTGTATGCCCAAAAAAGGGGTTTACCGGCATCGTAGACCCCCTAAAGTCCAGAAAATGTTGGTGGCCCAAAGACATTGTGAGAGAGCTCTGAATGTCCCAAAAACATTAGCAGCCCAAAAGGGGCATTAACCCGCATCCTAGACCACTGAAATTACCAAAAATATTTCTGGCACGAAAAATGCATCCTACACCCCTGAAAGTTCAGAAAATGTTAGCAGCCCAAAAAAGGCCTTAAAATGCATCTTAGGCCTGCAAAAATGTTGAAATGTTTGGATGCCCAAAAAAGGGGTTTACAGGCATCTTAGACCCCCTAAAGTTCAGAAAATGTTGGTGGCCCAAAAACAGTGTGAGAGAGCTCTGAATGTCCCAAAAGCATTTGCAGCCTGAAAGGGGCATTAACCCACATCCTAGACCACTGAAATTCCCAAAACAAAAATATTTTTGCCACGAAAAATGGATCCTACAACCCCGAAAGCACAGAATATGTTAGCAGCCCAAAAAAGGCCTTAAAATGCATCTTAGGCCTGCAAAAATGTTGAAATCTTTGGAGGCCCAAAAAAGGGGTTTACAGGCATCGTAGACCCCCTAAAGTCTGTAAAATGTTGGTGGCCCAAAAACATTGTGAGAGATCTCTGAATGTCCCAAAAACATTTACAGCCTGAAAGGGGCATTAACCCACATCCTAGACCACTGTAATTCTCCAAAATATTTTTGCCACGAAAAATGCATCCTACATCCCCGAAAGTACAGAATATGTTAGCAGCCCAAAAAAGGCCTTAAATGCATTTTAGGCCTGCAAAAATGTTGAAATGTTTGGAGGCCGAAAAAAAAAGGTTTACAGGCATCGTAGACCCCCTAAAGTCTGTAAAATGTTGGTGGCCCAAAAACATTGTGAGAGATCTCTGAATGTCCCAAAAACATTTACAGCCTGAGGGCATTAACCCACATCCTAGACCACTGTAATTACCAAAAATATTTCTGGCACGAAAAATGCATCCTACATCCCTGAAAGTTCAGAAAATGTTAGCAGCCCAAAAAGGCCTTAAAATGCATTTTAGGCCTGCAAAAATGTTGAAATGTTTGGATGCCCAAAAAAGGGGTTAACAGGCATCGTAGACCCCATAAAGTCCAGAATATGTCGGTGGCCCAAAAACGGTGTGAGAGAGCTCTGAATCTCCCAAAAACATTTGCAGTCTGAAAAGGACATTAACCCGCATGCTAGACCCCTGAAATTCCCAAAAATATTTTTGGCACGAAAAATGCATCCTACAACCCTGAAAGTTCAGAATATGTCAGCATTCCAAAAAAGGCCTTAAAATGCATCTTAGGCCTGAAAAAATGTTGAAATCTTTGGAGGCCCAAAAAAGGGGTTTACAGGCATCGTAGACCCCCTAAAGTCTGGAAAATATTGGATGCCCAAAAACATTGTGAGAGAGCTCTGAATGTCCCAAAAACATTTGCAGCCTGAAAGGGGCATTAACCCAAATCCTAGACCACTGAAATTCCCAAAAATATTTTTGGCACGAAAAATGCATCCTAAATCCCTGAAAGTACAGAATATGTTAGCAGCCCAAAAAAGGCCTTAAATGCAATTTAGGCCTGCAAAAATGTTGAAATGTTTGGAGGCCCAAAAAAAAGGTTTACAGGCATCGTAGACCCCCTAAAGTCCAGAAAATGTTGGTGGCCCAAAGACATTGTGAGAGAGCTCTGAATGTTCCAAAAACATTAGCAGCCCAAAAGGGGCATTAACCCAAATCCTAGACCACTGAAATTACCAAAAATATTTCTGGCACGAAAAATGCATCCTACACCCCTGAAAGTTCAGAAAATGTTAGCAGCCCAAAAAAGGCCTTAAAATGCATCTTAGGCCTGCAAAAATGTTGAAATGTTTGGATGCCCAAAAAAGGGGTTTACAGGCATCTTAGACCCCCTAAAGTTCAGAAAATGTTGGTGGCCCAAAAACAGTGTGAGAGAGGTCTGAATGTCCCAAAAGCATTTGCAGCCTGAAAGGGGCATTAACCCACATCCTAGACCACTGAAATTCCCAAAACAAAAATATTTTTGCCACGAAAAATGGATCCTACAACCCCGAAAGCACAGAATATGTTAGCAGCCCAAAAAAGGCCTTAAAATGCATCTTAGGCCTGCAAAAATGTTGAAATCTTTGGAAGCCCAAAAAAGGGGTTTACAGGCATCGTAGACCCCCTAAAGTCCATAAAATGTTGGTGGCCCAAAAGCAGTGTGAGAGAGCTCGGAATGTCCCAAAAGCATTTGCAGCTTGAAAGGGGCATTAACCTGCATCCTAGACCACTGAAATTACCAAAAATATTTCTGGCACGAAAAATGCATCCTACACCCCTGAAAGTTCAGAAAATGTTAGCAGCCCAAAAAGGCCTTAAAATGCATCTTAGGCCTGCAAAAATGTTGAAATGTTTGGATGCCCAAAAAAGGGGTTAACAGGTATCGAAGACCCCCTAAAGTCCAGAATATGTCGGTGGCCCAAAAACGGTGTGAGAGAGCTCTGAATCTCCCAAAACATTTGCAGTCTGAAAAGGACATTAACCCGCATGCTAGACCCCTGAAATTCCCAAAAATATTTTTGGCACGAAAAATGCATCCTACAACCCTGAAAGTTCAGAATATGTCAGCATTCCAAAAAAGGCATTAAAATGCATCTTAGGCCTGAAAAAATGTTGAAATCTTTGGAGGCCCAAAAAAGGGGTTTACAGGCATCGTAGACCCCCTAAAGTCTGGAAAATGTTGGTGGCCCAAAAACATTGTGAGAGATCTCTGAATGTCCCAAAAACATTTACAGCCTGAAAGGGGCATTAACCCGCATCCTAGACCACTGAAATTCCCAAAAATATTTTTGGTACGAAAAATGCATCCTACCCCCCTGAAAGTACAGAATATGTTAGCAGCCCAAAAAAGGCCTTAAATGCATTTTAGGCCTGAAAAAATGTTGAAATCTTTGGAAGCCCAAAAAAGGGGTTTACAGGCATCGTAGACCCCCTAAAGTCTGGAAAATGTTGGTGGCCCAAAAACATTGTGAGAGATCTCTGAATGTCCCAAAAACATTTACAGCCTGAAAGGGGCATTAACCCACATCCTAGACCACTGTAATTTTCCAAATTGTTTTTGCCACGAAAAATGCATCCTACATCCCCAAAAGTACAGAATATGTTAGCAGCCCGAAAAAGGCCTTAAAATGCATCTTAGGCATGCAAAAATGTTGAAATCTTTGGAGGCCCAAAAAAGGGGTTTACAGGCATCGTAGACCACCTAAAGTCCAGAAAATGTTGGTGGCCCAAAAGCAGTGTGAGAGAGCTCAGAATGTCCCAAAAGCATTTGCAGCTTGAAAGGGGCATTAACCCGCATCCTAGACCACTGAAATTCCCAAAAATATTTTTGGCACGAAAAATGCATCCTACATCCCCGAAAGTACAGAATATGTTAGCAGCCAAAAAAAGGCCTTAAAATGCATCTTAGGCCGGCAAAAATGTTGAAATCTTTGGAGGCCCAAAAAAAAGGTTTACAGGCATCGTAGACCCCCTAAAGTCTGTAAAATGTTGGTGGCCCAAAAACATTGTGAGAGATCTCTGAATGTCCCAAAAGCATTTGCAGCTTGAAAGGGGCATTAACCCGCATCCTAGACCACTGAAATTACCAAAAATATTTCTGGCACGAAAAATGCATCCTACACCCCTGAAAGTTCAGAAAATGTTAGCAGCCCAAAAAGGCCTTAAAATGCATCTTAGGCCTGCAAAAATGTTGAAATGTTTGTATGCCCAAAAAAGGGGTTTACAGGCATCGTAGACCCCCTAAAGTCCAGAATATGTCGGTGGCCCTTAAACGGTGTGAGAGAGCTCTGAATCTCCCAAAAACATTTGCAGTCTGAAAAGGACATTAACCCGCATGCTAGACCCCTGAAATTCCCAAAAATATTTTTGGCACGAAAAATGCATCCTACAACCCTGAAAGTTCAGAATATGTCAGAATTCCAAAAAAGGCCTTAAAATGCATCTTAGGCCTGAAAAAATGTTTAAATCTTTGGAGGTCCAAAAAAGGGGTTTACAGGCATCGTAGGCCCCCTAAAGTCTGGAAAATGTTGGTGGCCCAAAAACATTGTGAGAGATCTCTGAATGTCCCAAAAACATTTACAGCCTGAAAGGGGCATTAACCCACATCCTAGACCACTGTAATTCTCCAAAATATTTTTGCCACGAAAAATGCATCCTACACCCCTGAAAGTTCAGAAAATGTTAGCAGCACAAAAAAGGCCTTAAAATGCATCTTAGGCCTGCAAAAATGTTGAAATCTTTGGAGGCCCAAAAAAGGGGTTTACAGGCATCGTAGACCCCCTAAAGTCTGTAAAATGTTGGTGGCCCAAAAACATTGTGAGAGATCTCTGAATGTCCCAAAAACATTTACAGCCTGAAGGGGGCATTAACCCACATCCTAGACCACTGTAATTACCAAAAATATTTCTGGCACGAAAAATGCATCCTACACCCCTGAAAGTTCAGAAAATGTTAGCAGCCCAAAAAGGCCTTAAAATGCATTTTAGGCCTGCAAAAATGTTGAAATGTTTGGATGCCCAAAAAAGGGGTTAACAGGCATCGTAGACCCCATAAAGTCCAGAATATGTCGGTGGCCCAAAAACGGTGTGAGAGAGCTCTGAATCTCCCAAAAACATTTGCAGTCTGAAAAGGACATTAACCCGCATGCTAGACCCCTGAAATTCCCAAAAATATTTTTGGCACGAAAAATGCATCCTACAACCCTGAAAGTTCAGAATATGTCAGCATTCCAAAAAAGGCCTTAAAATGCATCTTAGGCCTGCAAAAATGTTGAAATCTTTGGAGGCCCAAAAAAGGGGTTTACAGGCATCGTAGACCCCCTAAAGTCTGGAAAATGTTGGTGGCCCAAAAACATTGTGAGAGAGCTCTGAATGTCCCAAAAACATTTGCAGCCTGAAAGGGGCATTAACCCAAATCCTAGACCACTGAAATTACCAAAAATATTTCTGGCACGAAAAATGCATCCTACACCCCTGAAAGTTCAGAAAATGTTAGCAGCCCAAAAAAGGCCTTAAAATGCATCTTAGGCCTGCAAAAATGTTGAAATGTTTGGATGCCCAAAAAAGGGGTTTACAGGCATCTTAGACCCCCTAAAGTTCAGAAAATGTTGGTGGCCCAAAAACAGTGTGAGAGAGCTCTGAATGTCCCAAAAGCATTTGCAGCCTGAAAGGGGCATTAACCCACATCCTAGACCACTGAAATTCCCAAAACAAAAATATTTTTGCCACGAAAAATGGATCCTACAACCCCGAAAGTACAGAATATGTTAGCAGCCCAAAAAAGGCCTTAAAATGCATCTTAGGCCTGCAAAAATGTTGAAATCTTTGGAGGCCCAAAAAAGGGGTTTACAGGCATCGTAGACCCCCTAAAGTCTGTAAAATGTTGGTGGCCCAAAAACATTGTGAGAGATCTCTGAATGTCCCAAAAGCATTTGCAGCTTGAAAGGGGCATTAACCCGCATCCTAGACCACTGAAATTACCAAAAATATTTCTGGCACAAAAAAATGCATCCTACACCCCTGAAAGTTCAGAAAATGTTAGCAGCCCAAAAAGGCCTTAAAATGCATCTTAGGCCTGCAAAAATGTTGAAATGTTTGTATGCCCAAAAAAGGGGTTTACAGGCATCGTAGACCCCCTAAAGTCCAGAATATGTCGGTGGCCCAAAAACGGTGTGAGAGAGCTCTGAATCTCCCAAAAACATTTGCAGTCTGAAAAGGACATTAACCCGCATGCTAGACCCCTGAAATTCCCAAAAATATTTTTGGCACGAAAAATGCATCCTACAACCCTGAAAGTTCAGAATATGTGAGAATTCCAAAAAAGGCCTTAAAATGCATCTTAGGCCTGAAAAAATGTTGAAATCTTTGGAGGTCCAAAAAAGGGGTTTACAGGCATCGTAGGCCCCCTAAAGTCTGGAAAATGTTGGTGGCCCAAAAACATTGTGAGAGATCTCTGAATGTCCCAAAAACATTTACAGCCTGAAAGGGGCATTAACCCACATCCTAGACCACTGTAATTCTCCAAAATATTTTTGCCACAAAAAATGCATCCTACACCCCTGAAAGTTCAGAAAATGTTAGCAGCCCAAAAAGGCCTTAAAATGCATCTTAGGCCTGCAAAAATGTTGAAATGTTTGTATGCCCAAAAAAGGGGTTTACAGGCATCGTAGACCCCCTAAAGTCCAGAATATGTCGGTGGCCCAAAAACGGTGTGAGAGAGCTCTGAATCTCCCAAAAACATTTGCAGTCTGAAAAGGACATTAACCCGCATGCTAGACCCCTGAAATTCCCAAAAATATTTTCGGCACGAAAAATGCATCCTACAACCCTGAAAGTTCAGAATATGTCAGCATTCCAAAAAAGGCCTTAAAATGCATCTTAGGCCTGAAAAAATGTTGAAATCTTTGGAGGCCCAAAAAAGGGGTTTACAGGCATCGTAGACCCCCTAAAGTCTGGAAAATGTTGGTGGCCCAAAGACATTGTGAGAGAGCTCTGAATGTCCCAAAAACATTAGCAGCCCAAAAGGGGCATTAACCCAAATCCTAGACCACTGAAATTACCAAAAATATTTCTGGCACGAAAAATGCATCCTACACCCCTGAAAGTTCAGAAAATGTTAGCAGCCCAAAAAAGGCCTTGAAATGCATCTTAGGCCTGCAAAAATGTTGAAATGTTTGGATGCCCAAAAAAGGGGTTTACAGGCATCTTAGACCCCCTAAAGTTCAGAAAATGTTGGTGGCCCAAAAGCAGTGTGAGAGAGCTCTGAATGTCCCAAAAGCATTTGCAGCCTGAAAGGGGCATTAACCCACATCCTAGACCACTGAAATTCCCAAAACAAAAATATTTTTGCCACGAAAAATGGATCCTACAACCCCGAAAGCACAGAATATGTTAGCAGCCCAAAAAAGGCCTTAAAATGCATTTTAGGCCTGCAAAAATGTTGAAATCTTTGGAGGCCCAAAAAAGGGGTTTACAGGCATCGTAGACCCCCTAAAGTCTGTAAAATGTTGGTGGCCCAAAAACATTGTGAGAGATCTCTGAATGTCCCAAAAACATTTACAGCCTGAAAGGGGCATTAACCCACATCCTAGACCACTGTAATTCTCCAAAATATTTTTGCCACGAAAAATGCATCCTACATCCCCGAAAGTACAGAATATGTTAGCAGCCCAAAAAAGGCCTTAAAATGCATCTTAGGCCGGCAAAAATGTTGAAATATTTGGAGGCCCAAAAAAGGGGTTTACAGGCATCGTAGACCACCTAAAGTCCATAAAATATTGGTGGCCCAAAAGCAGTGTGAGAGAGCTAGGAATGTCCCAAAAGCATTTGCAGCTTGAAAGGGGCATTAACCTGCATCCTAGACCACTGAAATTCCCAAAAATATTTTTACCACGAAAAATGCATCCTACCCCCCTGAAAGTACAGAATATGTTAGCAGCCCAAAAAAGGCCTTAAATGCATTTTAGGCCTGCAAAAATGTTGAAATGTTTGGAGGCCAAAAAAAAAGGTTTACAGGCATCGTAGACCCCCTAAAGTCCAGAAAATGTTGGTGGCCCAAAAACATTGTGAGAGAGCTCTGAATGTCCCAAAAACATTTGCAGCCTGAAAGGGGCATTAACCCGCATCCTAGACCACTGAAATTACCAAAAATATTTCTGGCACGAAAAATGCATCCTACAACCCTGAAAGTTCAGAAAATGTTAGCAGCCCAAAAAGGCCTTAAAATGCATCTTAGGCCTGCAAAAATGTTGAAATGTTTGTATGCCCAAAAAAGGGGTTTACCGGCATCGTAGACCCCCTAAAGTCCAGAAAATGTTGGTGGCCCAAAGACATTGTGAGAGAGCTCTGAATGTCCCAAAAACATTAGCAGCCCAAAAGGGGCATTAACCCAAATCCTAGACCACTGAAATTACCAAAAATATTTCTGGCACGAAAAATGCATCCTACACCCCTGAAAGTTCAGAAAATGTTAGCAGCCCAAAAAAGGCCTTAAAATGCATCTTAGGCCTGCAAAAATGTTGAAATGTTTGGATGCCCAAAAAAGGGGTTTACAGGCATCTTAGACCCCCTAAAGTTCAGAAAATGTTGGTGGCCCAAAAACAGTGTGAGAGAGCTCTGAATGTCCCAAAAGCATTTGCAGCTTGAAAGGGGCATTAACCTGCATCCTAGACCACTGAAATTCCCAAAAATATTTTTACCACGAAAAATGCATCCTACCCCCCTGAAAGTACAGAATATGTTAGCAGCCCAAAAAAGGCCTTAAATGCATTTTAGGCCTGCAAAAATGTTGAAATGTTTGGAGGCCCAAAAAAAAGGTTTACAGGCATCGTAGACCCCCTAAAGTCCAGAAAATGTTGGTGGCCCAAAAACATTGTGAGAGAGCTCTGAATGTCCCAAAAACATTTGCAGCCTGAAAGGGGCATTAACCCGCATCCTAGACCACTGAAATTACCAAAAATATTTTTGGCACGAAAAATGCATCCTACAACCCTGAAAGTTCAGAAAATGTTAGCAGCCCAAAAAGGCCTTAAAATGCATCTTAGGCCTGCAAAAATGTTGAAATGTTTGTATGCCCAAAAAAGGGGTTTACCGGCATCGTAGGCCCCCTAAAGTCCAGAAAATGTTGGTGGCCCAAAGACATTGTGAGAGAGCTCTGAATGTCCCAAAAACATTAGCAGCCATAAAAGGGGCATTAACCCGCATCCTAGACCACTGAAATTACCAAAAATATTTCTGGCACGAAAAATGCATCCTACACCCCTGAAAGTTCAGAAAATGTTAGCAGCCCAAAAAAGGCCTTAAAATGCATCTTAGGCCTGCAAAAATGTTGAAATGTTTGGATGCCCAAAAAAGGGGTTTACAGGCATCTTAGACCCCCTAAAGTTCAGAAAATGTTGGTGGCCCAAAAACAGTGTGAGAGAGCTCTGAATGTCCCAAAAGCATTTGCAGCCTGAAAGGGGCATTAACCCACATCCTAGACCACTGAAATTCCCAAAACAAAAATATTTTTGCCACGAAAAATGGATCCTACAACCCCGAAAGCACAGAATATGTTAGCAGCCCAAAAAAGGCCTTAAAATGCATCTTAGGCCTGCAAAAATGTTGAAATCTTTGGAGGCCCAAAAAAGGGGTTTACAGGCATCGTAGACCCCCTAAAGTCTGTAAAATGTTGGTGGCCCAAAAACATTGTGAGAGATCTCTGAATGTCCCAAAAACATTTACAGCCTGAAAGGGGCATTAACCCACATCCTAGACCACTGTAATTCTCCAAAATATTTTTGCCACGAAAAATGCATCCTACATCCCCGAAAGTACAGAATATGTTAGCAGCCCAAAAAAGGCCTTAAATGCATTTTAGGCCTGCAAAAATGTTGAAATGTTTGGAGGCCCAAAAAAAAGGTTTACAGGCATCGTAGACCCCCTAAAGTCTGTAAAATGTTGGTGGCCCAAAAACATTGTGAGAGATCTCTGAATGTCCCAAAAACATTTACAGCCTGAGGGCATTAACCCACATCCTAGACCACTGTAATTACCAAAAATATTTCTGGCACGAAAAATGCATCCTACATCCCTGAAAGTTCAGAAAATGTTAGCAGCCCAAAAAGGCCTTAAAATGCATTTTAGGCCTTCAAAAATGTTGAAATGTTTGGATGCCCAAAAAAGGGGTTAACAGGCATCGTAGACCCCATAAAGTCCAGAATATGTCGGTGGCCCAAAAACGGTGTGAGAGAGCTCTGAATCTCCCAAAAACATTTGCAGTCTGAAAAGGACATTAACCCGCATGCTAGACCCCTGAAATTCCCAAAAATATTTTTGGCACGAAAAATGCATCCTACAACCCTGAAAGTTCAGAATATGTCAGCATTCCAAAAAAGGCCTTAAAATGCATCTTAGGCCTGAAAAAATGTTGAAATCTTTGGAGGCCCAAAAAAGGGGTTTACAGGCATCGTAGACCCCCTAAAGTCTAGAAAATATTGGATGCCCAAAAACATTGTGAGAGATCTCTGAATGTCCCAAAAACATTTACAGCCTGAAAGGGGCATTAACCCACATCCTAGACCACTGTAATTCTCCAAAATATTTTTGCCACGAAAAATGCATCCTACATCCCCGAAAGTACAGAATATGTTAGCAGCCCAAAAAAGGCCTTAAAATGCATCTTAGGCCGGCAAAAATGTTGAAATCTTTGGAGGCCCAAAAAAGGGGTTTACAGGCATCGTAGACCACCTAAAGTCCAGAAAATGTTGGTGGCCCAAAAGCAGTGTGAGAGAGCTCGGAATGTCCCAAAAGCATTTGCAGCTTGAAAGGGGCATTAACCCGCATCCTAGACCACTGAAATTCCCAAAAATATTTTTGGCACGAAAAATGCATCCTACCCCCCTGAAAGTACAGAATATGTTAGCAGCCCAAAAAAGGCCTTAAATGCATTTTAGGCCTGCAAAAATGTTGAAATGTTTGGAGGCCCAAAAAAAAGGTTTACAGGCATCGTAGACCCCCTAAAGTCCAGAATATGTCGGTGGCCCAAAAACGGTGTGAGGGAGCTCTGAATCTCCCAACAACATTTGCAGTCTGAAAAGGACATTAACCCGCATGCTAGACCCCTGAAATTCCCAAAAAATATTTTTGGCACGAAAAATGCATCCTACAACCCTGAAAGTTCAGAATATGTCATCATTCCAAAAAAGGCCTTAAAATGCATCTTAAGCCTGAAAAAATGTTGAAATCTTTGGAGGCCCAAAAAAGGGGTTTACAGGCATCGTAGACCCCTTAAAGTCTGGAAAATGTTGGTGGCCCAAAAACATTGTGAGAGATCTCTGAATGTCCCAAAAACATTTACAGCCTGAAAGGGGCATTAACCCACATCCTAGACCACTGTAATTCTCCAAAATATTTTTTGCCACGAAAAATGCATCCTACATCCCCGAAAGTACAGAATATGTTAGCAGCCCAAAAAAGGCCTTAAAATGCATCTTAGGCCGGCAAAAATGTTGAAATCTTTGGAGGCCCAAAAAAGGGGTTTACAGGCATCGTAGACCACCTAAAGTCCAGAAAATGTTGGTGGCCCACAAGCAGTGTGAGAGAGCTCGGAATGTCCCAAAAGCATTTGCAGCTTGAAAGGGGCATTAACCCGCATCCTAGACCACTGAAATTCCCAAAAATATTTTTGGCACGAAAAATGCATCCTACCCCCCTGAAAGTACAGAATATGTTAGCAGCCCAAAAAAGGCCTTAAATGCATTTTAGGCCTGCAAAAATGTTGAAATGTTTGGAGGCCCAAAAAAAAGGTTTACAGGCATCGTAGACCCCCTAAAGTCCAGAAAATGTTGGTGGCCCAAAAACATTGTGAGAGAGCTCTGAATGTCCCAAAAACATTTGCAGCCTGAAAGGGGCATTAACCCAAATCCTAGACCAATGAAATTCCCAAAAATATTTTTGGCACGAAAAATGCATCCTAAACCCCGAAAGTACAGAATATGTTAGCAGCCCAAAAAAGGCCTTAAATGCAATTTAGGCCTGCAAAAATGTTGAAATGTTTGGAGGCCCAAAAAAAAGGTTTACCGGCATCGTAGACCCCCTAAAGTCCAGAAAATGTTGGTGGCCCAAAGACATTGTGAGAGAGCTCTGAATGTCCCAAAAACATTAGCAGCCTGAAAAGGACATTAACCCAAATCCTAGACCACTGAAATTACCAAAAATATTTCTGGCACGAAAAATGCATCCTACACCCCTGAAAGTTCAGAAAATGTTAGCAGCCCAAAAAAGGCCTTAAAATGCATCTTAGGCCTGCAAAAATGTTGAAATGTTTGGATGCCCAAAAAAGGGGTTTACAGGCATCGTAGACCCCCTAAAGTTCAGAAAATGTTGGTGGCCCAAAAACAGTGTGAGAGAGCTCTGAATGTCCCAAAAGCATTTGCAGCCTGAAAGGGGCATTAACCCACATCCTAGACCACTGAAATTCCCAAAACAAAAATATTTTTGCCAAGAAAAATGGATCCTACAACCCCGAAAGTACAGAATATGTTAGCAGCCCAAAAAAGGCCTTAAAAAGCATCTTAGGCCGGCAAAAATGTTGAAATCTTTGGAGGCCCAAAAAAGGGGTTTACAGGCATCGTAGACCACCTAAAGTCCAGAAAATGTTGGTGGCCCAAAAGCAGTGTGAGAGAGCTCGGAATGTCCCAAAAGCATTTGCAGCTTGAAAGGGGCATTAACCCGCATGCTAGACCCCTGAAATTCCCAAAAATATTTTTGGCACGAAAAATGCATCCTACAACCCTGAAAGTTCAGAATATGTTAGCAGCCCAAAAAAGGCCTTAAAATGCATCTTAGGCCGGCAAAAATGTTGAAATCTTTGGAGGCCCAAAAAAGGGGTTTACAGGCATCGTAGACCACCTAAAGTCCAGAAAATGTTGGTGGCCCAAAAGCAGTGTGAGAGAGCTTGGAATGTCCCAAAAGCATTTGCAGCTTGAAAGGGGCATTAACCTGCATCCTAGACCACTGAAATTCCCAAAAATATTTTTGGCACGAAAAATGCATCCTACCCCCCTGAACGTACAGAATATGTTAGCAGCCCAAAAAAGGCCTTCAATGCATTTTAGGCCTGCAAAAATGTTGAAATGTTTGGAGGCCCAAAAAAAAGGTTTACAGGCATCGTAGACCCACTAAAGTCCAGAAACTGTTGGTGGCCCAAAAACATTGTGAGAGAGCTCTGAATGTCGCAAAAATATTTGCAGCCTGAAAGGGGCATTAACCCAAATCCTAGACCACTGAAATTACCAAAAATATTTCTGGCACGAAAAATGCATCCTACACCCCTGAAAGTTCAGAAAATGTTAGCAGCCCAAAAAGGCCTTAAAATGCATCTTAGGCCTGCAAAAATGTTGAAATGTTTGGATGCCCAAAAAAGGGGTTTACCGGCATCGTAGACCCCCTAAAGTCCAGAAAATGTTGGTGGCCCAAAGACATTGTGAGAGAGCTCTGAATGTCCCAAAAACATTAGCAGCCCAAAAGGGGCATTAACCCAAATCCTAGACCACTGAAATTACCAAAAATATTTCTGGCACGAAAAATGCATCCTACACCCCTGAAAGTTCAGAAAATGTTAGCAGCCCAAAAAAGGCCTTAAAATGCATCTTAGGCCTGCAAAAATGTTGAAATGTTTGGATGCCCAAAAAAGGGGTTTACAGGCATCTTAGACCCCCTAAAGTTCAGAAAATGTTGGTGGCCCAAAAACAGTGTGAGAGAGCTCTGAATGTCCCAAAAGCATTTGCAGCTTGAAAGGGGCATTAACCTGCATCCTAGACCACTGAAATTCCCAAAAATATTTTTACCACGAAAAATGCATCCTACCCCCCTGAAAGTACAGAATATGTTAGCAGCCCAAAAAAGGCCTTAAATGCATTTTAGGCCTGCAAAAATGTTGAAATGTTTGGAGGCCCAAAAAAAAGGTTTACAGGCATCGTAGACCCCCTAAAGTCCAGAAAATGTTGGTGGCCCAAAAACATTGTGAGAGAGCTCTGAATGTCCCAAAAACATTTGCAGCCTGAAAGGGGCATTAACCCGCATCCTAGACCACTGAAATTACCAAAAATATTTTTGGCACGAAAAATGCATCCTACAACCCTGAAAGTTCAGAAAATGTTAGCAGCCCAAAAAGGCCTTAAAATGCATCTTAGGCCTGCAAAAATGTTGAAATGTTTGTATGCCCAAAAAAGGGCTTTACCGGCATCGTAGACCCCCTAAAGTCCAGAAAATGTTGGTGGCCCAAAGACATTGTGAGAGAGCTCTGAATGTCCCAAAAACATTAGCAGCCATAAAAGGGGCATTAACCCGCATCCTAGACCACTGAAATTACCAAAAATATTTCTGGCACGAAAAATGCATCCTACACCCCTGAAAGTTCAGAAAATGTTAGCAGCCCAAAAAAGGCCTTAAAATGCATCTTAGGCCTGCAAAAATGTTGAAATGTTTGGATGCCCAAAAAAGGGGTTTACAGGCATCTTAGACCCCCTAAAGTTCAGAAAATGTTGGTGGCCCAAAAACAGTGTGAGAGAGCTCTGAATGTCCCAAAAGCATTTGCAGCCTGAAAGGGGCATTAACCCACATCCTAGACCACTGAAATTCCCAAAACAAAAATATTTTTGCCACGAAAAATGGATCCTACAACCCCGAAAGCACAGAATATGTTAGCAGCCCAAAAAAGGCCTTAAAATGCATCTTAGGCCTGCAAAAATGTTGAAATCTTTGGAGGCCCAAAAAAGGGGTTTACAGGCATCGTAGACCCCCTAAAGTCTGTAAAATGTTGGTGGCCCAAAAACATTGTGAGAGATCTCTGAATGTCCCAAAAACATTTACAGCCTGAAAGGGGCATTAACCCACATCCTAGACCACTGTAATTCTCCAAAATATTTTTGCCACGAAAAATGCATCCTACATCCCCGAAAGTACAGAATATGTTAGCAGCCCAAAAAAGGCCTTAAATGCATTTTAGGCCTGCAAAAATGTTGAAATGTTTGGAGGCCCAAAAAAAAGGTTTACAGGCATCGTAGACCCCCTAAAGTCTGTAAAATGTTGGTGGCCCAAAAACATTGTGAGAGATCTCTGAATGTCCCAAAAACATTTACAGCCTGAGGGCATTAACCCACATCCTAGACCACTGTAATTACCAAAAATATTTCTGGCACGAAAAATGCATCCTACATCCCTGAAAGTTCAGAAAATGTTAGCAGCCCAAAAAGGCCTTAAAATGCATTTTAGGCCTTCAAAAATGTTGAAATGTTTGGATGCCCAAAAAAGGGGTTAACAGGCATCGTAGACCCCATAAAGTCCACAATATGTCGGTGGCCCAAAAACGGTGTGAGAGAGCTCTGAATCTCCCAAAAACATTTGCAGTCTGAAAAGGACATTAACCCGCATGCT
This sequence comes from Ambystoma mexicanum, assembly GCF_040938575.1. NCBI lineage: Eukaryota > Metazoa > Chordata > Amphibia > Caudata > Ambystomatidae > Ambystoma > Ambystoma mexicanum. The sequence goes on along the minus strand of NC_090929.1, from coordinate 601,668,225 downwards.
AGACCCCTGAAATTCCCAAAAATATTTTTGGCACGAAAAATGCATCCTACAACCCTGAAAGTTCAGAATATGTCAGCATTCCAAAAAAGGCCTTAAAATGCATCTTAGGCCTGAAAAAATGTTGAAATCTTTGGAGGCCCAAAAAAGGGGTTTACAGGCATCGTAGACCCCCTAAAGTCTAGAAAATATTGGATGCCCAAAAACATTGTGAGAGATCTCTGAATGTCCCAAAAACATTTACAGCCTGAAAGGGGCATTAACCCACATCCTAGACCACTGTAATTCTCCAAAATATTTTTGCCACGAAAAATGCATCCTACATCCCCGAAAGTACAGAATATGTTAGCAGCCCAAAAAAGGCCTTAAAATGCATCTTAGGCCGGCAAAAATGTTGAAATCTTTGGAGGCCCAAAAAAGGGGTTTACAGGCATCGTAGACCACCTAAAGTCCAGAAAATGTTGGTGGCCCAAAAGCAGTGTGAGAGAGCTCGGAATGTCCCAAAAGCATTTGCAGCTTGAAAGGGGCATTAACCCGCATCCTAGACCACTGAAATTCCCAAAAATATTTTTGGCACGAAAAATGCATCCTACCCCCCTGAAAGTACAGAATATGTTAGCAGCCCAAAAAAGGCCTTAAATGCATTTTAGGCCTGCAAAAATGTTGAAATGTTTGGAGGCCCAAAAAAAAGGTTTACAGGCATCGTAGACCCCCTAAAGTCCAGAAAATGTTGGTGGCCCAAAAACATTGTGAGAGAGCTCTGAATGTCCCAAAAACATTTGCAGCCTGAAAGGGGCATTAACCCGCATCCTAGACCACTGAAATTACCAAAAATATTTTTGGCACGAAAAATGCATCCTACAACCCTGAAAGTTCAGAAAATGTTAGCAGCCCAAAAAGGCCTTAAAATGCATCTTAGGCCTGCAAAAATGTTGAAATGTTTGTATGCCCAAAAAAGGGGTTTACCGGCATCGTAGACCCCCTAAAGTCCAGAAAATGTTGGTGGCCCAAAGACATTGTGAGAGAGCTCTGAATGTCCCAAAAACATTAGCAGCCATAAAAGGGGCATTAACCCGCATCCTAGACCACTGAAATTACCAAAAATATTTCTGGCACGAAAAATGCATCCTACACCCCTGAAAGTTCAGAAAATGTTAGCAGCCCAAAAAAGGCCTTAAAATGCATCTTAGGCCTGCAAAAATGTTGAAATGTTTGGATGCCCAAAAAAGGGGTTTACAAGGCATCTTAGACCCCCTAAAGTTCAGAAAATGTTGATGGCCCAAAAACAGTGTGAGAGAGCTCTGAATGTCCCAAAAGCATTTGCAGCCTGAAAGGGGCATTAACCCACATCCTAGACCACTGAAATTCCCAAAACAAAAATATTTTTGCCACGAAAAATGGATCCTACAACCCCGAAAGCACAGAATATGTTAGCAGCCCAAAAAAGGCCTTAAAATGCATCTTAGGCCTGCAAAAATGTTGAAATCTTTGGAGGCCCAAAAAAGGGGTTTACAGGCATCGTAGACCCCCAAAAGTCTGTAAAATGTTGGTGGCCCAAAAACATTGTGAGAGATCTATGAATGTCCCAAAAACATTTACAGCCTGAAAGGGGCATTAACCCACATCCTAGACCACTGTAATTCTCCAAAATATTTTTGCCACGAAAAATGCATCCTACATCCCCGAAAGTACAGAATATGTTAGCAGCCCAAAAAAGGCCTTAAATGCATTTTAGGCCTGCAAAAATGTTGAAATGTTTGGAGGCCCAAAAAAAAGGTTTACAGGCATCGTAGACCCCCTAAAGTCTGTAAAATGTTGGTGGCCCAAAAACATTGTGAGAGATCTCTGAATGTCCCAAAAACATTTACAGCCTGAGGGCATTAACCCACATCCTAGACCACTGTAATTACCAAAAATATTTCTGGCACGAAAAATGCATCCTACATCCCTGAAAGTTCAGAAAATGTTAGCAGCCCAAAAAGGCCTTAAAATGCATTTTAGGCCTTCAAAAATGTTGAAATGTTTGGATGCCCAAAAAAGGGGTTAACAGGCATCGTAGACCCCATAAAGTCCAGAATATGTCGGTGGCCCAAAAACGGTGTGAGAGAGCTCTGAATCTCCCAAAAACATTTGCAGTCTGAAAAGGACATTAACCCGCATGCTAGACCCCTGAAATTCCCAAAAATATTTTTGGCACGAAAAATGCATCCTACAACCCTGAAAGTTCAGAATATGTCAGCATTCCAAAAAAGGCCTTAAAATGCATCTTAGGCCTGAAAAAATGTTGAAATCTTTGGAGGCCCAAAAAAGGGGTTTACAGGCATCGTAGACCCCCTAAAGTCTAGAAAATATTGGATGCCCAAAAACATTGTGAGAGATCTCTGAATGTCCCAAAAACATTTACAGCCTGAAAGGGGCATTAACCCACATCCTAGACCACTGTAATTCTCCAAAATATTTTTGCCACGAAAAATGCATCCTACATCCCCGAAAGTACAGAACATGTTAGCAGCCCAAAAAAGGCCTTAAAATGCATCTTAGGCCGGCAAAAATGTTGAAATCTTTGGAGGCCCAAAAAAGGGGTTTACAGGCATCGTAGACCACCTAAAGTCCAGAAAATGTTGGTGGCCCAAAAGCAGTGTGAGAGAGCTCGGAATGTCCCAAAAGCATTTGCAGCTTGAAAGGGGCATTAACCCGCATCCTAGACCACTGAAATTCCCAAAAATATTTTTGGCACGAAAAATGCATCCTACCCCCCTGAAAGTACAGAATATGTTAGCAGCCCAAAAAAGGCCTTAAATGCATTTTAGGCCTGCAAAAATGTTGAAATGTTTGGAGGCCCAAAAAAAAGGTTTACAGGCATCGTAGACCCCCTAAAGTCCAGAATATGTCGGTGGCCCAAAAACGGTGTGAGGGAGCTCTGAATCTCCCAACAACATTTGCAGTCTGAAAAGGACATTAACCCGCATGCTAGACCCCTGAAATTCCCAAAAAATATTTTTGGCACGAAAAATGCATCCTACAACCCTGAAAGTTCAGAATATGACATCATTCCAAAAAAGGCCTTAAAATGCATCTTAAGCCTGAAAAAATGTTGAAATCTTTGGAGGCCCAAAAAAGGGGTTTACAGGCATCGTAGACCCCTTAAAGTCTGGAAAATGTTGGTGGCCCAAAAACATTGTGAGAGATCTCTGAATGTCCCAAAAACATTTACAGCCTGAAAGGGGCATTAACCCACATCCTAGACCACTGTAATTCTCCAAAATATTTTTTGCCACGAAAAATGCATCCTACCCCCCTGAAAGTACAGAATATGTTAGCAGCCCAAAAAAGGCCTTAAATGCATTTTAGGCCTGCAAAAATGTTGAAATGTTTGGAGGCCCAAAAAAAAGGTTTACAGGCATCGTAGACCCCCTAAAGTCCAGAAAATGTTGGTGGCCCAAAAACATTGTGAGAGAGCTCTGAATGTCCCAAAAACATTTGCAGCCTGAAAGGGGCATTAACCCAAATCCTAGACCACTGAAATTCCCAAAAATATTTTTGGCACGAAAAATGCATCCTAAACCCCGAAAGTACAGAATATGTTAGCAGCCCAAAAAAGGCCTTAAATGCAATTTAGGCCTGCAAAAATGTTGAAATGTTTGGAGGCCCAAAAAAAAGGTTTACCGGCATCGTAGACCCCCTAAAGTCCAGAAAATGTTGGTGGCCCAAAGACATTGTGAGAGAGCTCTGAATGTCCCAAAAACATTAGCAGCCTGAAAAGGACATTAACCCAAATCCTAGACCACTGAAATTACCAAAAATATTTCTGGCACGAAAAATGCATCCTACACCCCTGAAAGTTCAGAAAATGTTAGCAGCCCAAAAAAGGCCTTAAAATGCATCTTAGGCCTGCAAAAATGTTGAAATGTTTGGATGCCCAAAAAAGGGGTTTACAGGCATCGTAGACCCCCTAAAGTTCAGAAAATGTTGGTGGCCCAAAAACAGTGTGAGAGAGCTCTGAATGTCCCAAAAGCATTTGCAGCCTGAAAGGGGCATTAACCCACATCCTAGACCACTGAAATTCCCAAAACAAAAATATTTTTGCCAAGAAAAATGGATCCTACAACCCCGAAAGTACAGAATATGTTAGCAGCCCAAAAAAGGCCTTAAAAAGCATCTTAGGCCGGCAAAAATGTTGAAATCTTTGGAGGCCCAAAAAAGGGGTTTACAGGCATCGTAGACCACCTAAAGTCCAGAAAATGTTGGTGGCCCAAAAGCAGTGTGAGAGAGCTCGGAATGTCCCAAAAGCATTTGCAGCTTGAAAGGGGCATTAACCCGCATGCTAGACCCCTGAAATTCCCAAAAATATTTTTGGCACGAAAAATGCATCCTACAACCCTGAAAGTTCAGAATATGTTAGCAGCCCAAAAAAGGCCTTAAAATGCATCTTAGGCCGGCAAAAATGTTGAAATCTTTGGAGGCCCAAAAAAGGGGTTTACAGGCATCGTAGACCACCTAAAGTCCAGAAAATGTTGGTGGCCCAAAAGCAGTGTGAGAGAGCTTGGAATGTCCCAAAAGCATTTGCAGCTTGAAAGGGGCATTAACCTGCATCCTAGACCACTGAAATTCCCAAAAATATTTTTGGCACGAAAAATGCATCCTACCCCCCTGAACGTACAGAATATGTTAGCAGCCCAAAAAAGGCCTTCAATGCATTTTAGGCCTGCAAAAATGTTGAAATGTTTGGAGGCCCAAAAAAAAGGTTTACAGGCATCGTAGACCCACTAAAGTCCAGAAACTGTTGGTGGCCCAAAAACATTGTGAGAGAGCTCTGAATGTCGCAAAAATATTTGCAGCCTGAAAGGGGCATTAACCCAAATCCTAGACCACTGAAATTACCAAAAATATTTCTGGCACGAAAAATGCATCCTACACCCCTGAAAGTTCAGAAAATGTTAGCAGCCCAAAAAGGCCTTAAAATGCATCTTAGGCCTGCAAAAATGTTGAAATGTTTGGATGCCCAAAAAAGGGGTTTACAGGCATCGTAGACCCCCTAAAGTCTGGAAAATGTTGGTGGCCCAAAAACATTGTGAGAGATCTCTGAATGTCCCAAAAACATTTACAGCCTGAAAGGGGCATTAACCCAAATCCTAGACCACTGAAATTCCCAAAAATATTTTTGGCACGAAAAATGCATCCTAAACCCCGAAAGTACAGAATATGTTAGCAGCCCAAAAAAGGCCTTAAATGCAATTTAGGCCTGCAAAAATGTTGAAATGTTTGGAGGCCCAAAAAAAAGGTTTACCGGCATCGTAGACCCCCTAAAGTCCAGAAAATGTTGGTGGCCCAAAGACATTGTGAGAGAGCTCTGAATGTCCCAAAAACATTAGCAGCCTGCAAAGGACATTAACCCAAATCCTAGACCACTGAAATTACCAAAAATATTTCTGGCACGAAAAATGCATCCTACACCCCTGAAAGTTCAGAAAATGTTAGCAGCCCAAAAAGGCCTTAAAATACATCTTAGGCCTGCAAAAATGTTGAAATGTTTGGATGCCCGAAAAAGGGGTTTACAGGCATCGTAGACCCCCTAAAGTCCAGAATATGTCGGTGGCCCAAAAACGGTGTGAGAGAGCTCTGAATCTCCCAAAAACATTTGCAGTCTGAAAAGGACATTAACCCGCATGCTAGACCCCTGAAATTCCCAAAAATATTTTTGGCACGAAAAATGCATCCTACAACCCTGAAAGTTCAGAATATGTTAGCAGCCCAAAAAAGGCCTTAAAATGCATCTTAGGCCGGCAAAAATGTTGAAATCTTTGGAGGCCCAAAAAAGGGGTTTACAGGCATCGTAGACCACCTAAAGTCCAGAAAATGTTGGTGGCCCAAAAGCAGTGTGAGAGAGCTCGGAATGTCCTAAAAGCATTTGCAGCTTGAAAGGGGCATTAACCCAAATCCTAGACCACTGTAATTCTCCAAAATATTTTTGGCACGAAAAATGCATCCTACCCCCCTGAAAGTACAGAATATGTTAGCAGCCCAAAAAAGGCCTTAAATGCATTTTAGGCCTGCAAAAATGTTGAAATGTTTGGAGGCCCAAAAAAAAAGTTTACAGGCATCGTAGACCCCCTAAAGTCCAGAAAATGTTGGTGGCCCAAAAACATTGTGAGAGAGCTCTGAATGTCCCAAAAACATTTGCAGCCTGAAAGGGGCATTAACCCAAATCCTAGACCACTGAAATTCCCAAAAATATTTTTGGCACGAAAAATGCATCCTAAACCCCTGAAAGTACAGAATATGTTAGCAGCCCAAAAAAGGCCTTAAATGCAATTTAGGCCTGCAAAAATGTTGAAATGTTTGGAGGCCCAAAAAAAAGGTTTACCGGCATCGTAGACCCCCTAAAGTCCAGAAAATGTTGGTGGCCCAAAGACATTGTGAGAGAGCTCTGAATGTCCCAAAAACATTAGCAGCCCAAAAGGGGCATTAACCCAAATCCTAGACCACTGAAATTACCAAAAATATTTCTGGCACGAAAAATCCATCCTACACCCCTGAAAGTTCAGAAAATGTTAGCAGCCCAAAAAAGGCCTTAAAATGCATCTTAGGCCTGCAAAAATGTTGAAATGTTTGGATGCCCAAAAAAGGGGTTTACAGGCATCGTAGACCCCCTAAAGTTCAGAAAATGTTGGTGGCCCAAAAACAGTGTGAGAGAGCTCTGAATGTCCCAAAAGCATTTGCAGCCTGAAAGGGGCATTAACCCACATCCTAGACCACTGAAATTCCCAAAAATATTTTTGGCACGAAAAATTCATCCTACAACCCTGAAAGTTCAGAATATGTCAGCATTCCAAAAAAGGCCTTAAAATGCATCTTAGGCCTGAAAAAATGTTGAAATCTTTGGAGGCCCAAAAAAGGGGTTTACAGGCATCGTAGACCCCCTAAAGTCTGGAAAATGTTGGTGGCCCAAAAACATTGTGAGAGATCTCTGAATGTCCCAAAAACATTTACAGCCTGAAAGGGGCATTAACCCACATCCTAGACCACTGTAATTCTCCAAAATATTTTTGCCACGAAAAATGCATCCTACATCCCCGAAAGTACAGAATATGTTAGCAGCCCAAAAAAGGCCTTAAAATGCATCTTAGGCCGGCAAAAATGTTGAAATCTTTGGAGGCCCAAAAAAGGGGTTTACAGGCATCGTAGACCACCTAAAGTCCAGAAAATGTTGGTGGCCCAAAAGCAGTGTGAGAGAGCTCGGAATGTCCCAAAAGCATTTGCAGCTTGAAAGGGGCATTAACCCGCATCCTAGACCACTGAAATTCCCAAAAATATTTTTGGCACGAAAAATGCATCCTACCCCCCTGAAAGTACAGAATATGTTAGCAGCCCAAAAAAGGCCTTAAATGCATTTTAGGCCTGCAAAAATGTTGAAATGTTTGGAGGCCCAAAAAAAAGGTTTACAGGCATCGTAGACCCCCTAAAGTCCAGAATATGTCGGTGGCCCAAAAACGGTGTGAGGGAGCTCTGAATCTCCCAACAACATTTGCAGTCTGAAAAGGACATTAACCCGCATGCTAGACCCCTGAAATTCCCAAAAAATATTTTTGGCACGAAAAATGCATCCTACAACCCTGAAAGTTCAGAATATGTCAGCATTCCAAAAAAGGCCTTAAAATGCATCTCAAGCCTGAAAAAATGTTGAAATCTTTGGAGGCCCAAAAAAGGGGTTTACAGGCATCGTAGACCCCTTAAAGTCTGGAAAATGTTGGTGGCCCAAAAACATTATGAGAGATCTCTGAATGTCCCAAAAACATTTACAGCCTGAAAGGGGCATTAACCCACATCCTAGACCACTGAAATTCCCAAAAATATTTTTGGCACGAAAAATGCATCCTACCCCCCTGAAAGTACAGAATATGTTAGCACCCCAAAAAAGGCCTTAAATGCATTTTAGGCCTGCAAAAATGTTGAAATGTTTGGAGGCCCAAAAAAAAGGTTTACAGGCATCGTAGACCCCCTAAAGTCCAGAAAATGTTGGTGGCCCAAAAACATTGTGAGAGAGCTCTGAATGTCCCAAAAACATTTGCAGCCTGAAAGGGGCATTAACCCAAATCCTAGACCACTGAAATTCCCAAAAATATTTTTGGCACGAAAAATGCATCCTAAACCCCGAAAGTACAGAATATGTTAGCAGCCCAAAAAAGGCCTTAAATGCAATTTAGGCCTGCAAAAATGTTGAAATGTTTGGAGGCCCAAAAAAAAGGTTTACCGGCATCGTAGACCCCCTAAAGTCCAGAAAATGTTGGTGGCCCAAAGACATTGTGAGAGAGCTCTGAATGTCCCAAAAACATTAGCAGCCTGAAAAGGACATTAACCCAAATCCTAGACCACTGAAATTACCAAAAATATTTCTGGCACGAAAAATGCATCCTACACCCCTGAAAGTTCAGAAAATGTTAGCAGCCCAAAAAAGGCCTTAAAATGCATCTTAGGCCTGCAAAAATGTTGAAATGTTTGGATGCCCAAAAAAGGGGTTTACAGGCATCGTAGACCCCCTAAAGTTCAGAAAATGTTGGTGGCCCAAAAACAGTGTGAGAGAGCTCTGAATGTCCCAAAAGCATTTGCAGCCTGAAAGGGGCATTAACCCACATCCTAGACCACTGAAATTCCCAAAACAAAAATATTTTTGCCAAGAAAAATGGATCCTACAACCCCGAAAGTACAGAATATGTTAGCAGCCCAAAAAAGGCCTTAAAAAGCATCTTAGGCCTGCAAAAATGTTGAAATCTTTGGAGGCCCAAAAAAGGGGTTTACAGGCATCGTAGACCACCTAAAGTCCATAAAATGTTGGTGGCCCAAAAGCAGTGTGAGAGAGCTTGGAATGTCCCAAAAGCATTTGCAGCTTGAAAGGGGCATTAACCCAAATCATAGACCACTGTAATTCTCCAAAATATTTTTGCCACGAAAAATGCATCCTACATCCCCGAAAGTACAGAATATGTTAGCAGCCCAAAAAAGGCCTTAAAATGCATCTTAGGCAGGCAAAAATGTTGAAATCTTTGGAGGCCCAAAAAAGGGGTTTACAGGCATCGTAGACTACCTAAAGTCCATAAAATGTTGGTGGCCCAAAAGCAGTGTGAGAGAGCTCGGAATGTCCCAAAAGCATTTGCAGCTTGAAAGGGGCATTAACCCACATCCTAGACCACTGAAATTCCCAAAACAAAAATATTTTTGCCAAGAAAAATGGATCCTACAACCCCGAAAGTACAGAATATGTTAGCAGCCCAAAAAAGGCCTTAAAAAGCATCTTAGGCCTGCAAAAATGTTGAAATGTTTGGATGCCCGAAAAAGGGGTTTACAGGCATCGTAGACCCCCTAAAGTCCAGAATATGTCGGTGGCCCAAAAACGGTGAGAGAGAGCTCTGAATCTCCCAAAAACATTTGCAGTCTGAAAAGGACATTAACCCGCATGCTAGACCCCTGAAATTCCCAAAAATATTTTTGGCACGAAAAATGCATCCTACAACCCTGAAAGTTCAGAATATGTTAGCAGCCCAAAAAAGGCCTTAAAATGCATCTTAGGCCGGCAAAAATGTTGAAATCTTTGGAGGCCCAAAAAAGGGGTTTACAGGCATCGTAGACCACCTAAAGTCCAGAAAATGTTGGTGGCCCAAAAGCAGTGTGAGAGAGCTCGGAATGTCCCAAAAGCATTTGCAGCTTGAAAGGGGCATTAACCTGCATCCTAGACCACTGAAATTCCCAAAAATATTTTTGGCACGAAAAATGCATCCTACCCCCCTGAACGTACAGAATATGTTAGCAGCCCAAAAAAGGCCTTCAATGCATTTTAGGCCTGCAAAAATGTTGAAATGTTTGGAGGCCCAAAAAAAAAGTTTACAGGCATCGTAGACCCCCTAAAGTCCAGAAAATGTTGGTGGCCCAAAAACATTGTGAGAGAGCTCTGAATCTCCCAAAAACATTTGCAGTCTGAAAAGGACATTAACCCGCATGCTAGACCCCTGAAATTCCCCAAAATATTTTTGGCACGAAAAATGCATCCTACAACCCTGAAAGTTCAGAATATGTCAGCATTCCAAAAAAGGCCTTAAAATGCATCTTAGGCCTGAGAAAATGTTGAAATCTTTGGAGGCCCAAAAAAGGGGTTTACAGGCATCTTAGACCCCCTAAAGTCTGGAAAATGTTGGTGGCCCAAAAACATTGTGCGAGATCTCTGAATGTCCCAAAAACATTTACAGCCTGAAAGGGGCATTAACCCACATCCTAGACCACTGTAATTCTCCAAAATATTTTTGCCACGAAAAATGCATCCTACGTCCCCGAAAGTACAGAATATGTTAGCAGCCCAAAAAAGGCCTTAAAATGCATCTTAGGCTGGCAAAAATGTGGAAATCTTTGGAGGCCCAAAAAAGGGGTTTACAGGCATCGTAGACCACCTAAAGTCCAGAAAATGTTGGTGGCCCAAAAGCAGTGTGAGAGAGCTCGGAATGTCCCAAAAGCATTTGCAGCTTGAAAGGGGCATTAACCCGCATCCTAGACCACTGAAATTCCCAAAAATATTTTTGGCACGAAAAATGCATCCTACCCCCCTGAAAGTACAGAATATGTTAGCAGCCCAAAAAAGGCCTTAAATGCATTTTAGGCCTGCAAAAATGTTGAAATGTTTGGAGGCCCAAAAAAAAGGTTTACAGGCATCGTAGACCCCCTAAAGTCCAGAAAATGTTGGTGGCCCAAAAACATTGTGAGAGAGCTCTGAATGTCCCAAAAACATTTGCAGCCTGAAAGGGGCATTAACCCAAATCCTAGACCTCTGAAATTACCAAAAATATTTCTGGCACGAAAAATGCATCCTACACCCCTGAAAGTTCAGAAAATGTTAGCAGCCCAAAAAGGCCTTAAAATGCATCTTAGGCCTGCAAAAATGTTGAAATGTTTGGATGCCCAAAAAAGGGGTTTACAGGCATCGTAGACCCCCTAAAGTCCAGAATATGTCGGTGGCCCAAAAACGGTGTGAGGGAGCTCTGAATCTCCCAACAACATTTGCAGTCTGAAAAGGACATTAACCCGCATGCTAGACCCCTGAAATTCCCAAAAATATTTTTGGCACGAAAAATGCATCCTACAACCCTGAAAGTTCAGAATATGTCATCATTCCAAAAAAGGCCTTAAAATGCATCTTAAGCCTGAAAAAATGTTGAAATCTTTGGAGGCCCAAAAAAGGGGTTTACAGGCATCGTAGACCCCCTAAAGTCTGGAAAATGTTGGTGGCCCAAAAACATTGTGAGAGATCTCTGAATGTCCCAAAAACATTTACAGCCTGAAAGGGGCATTAACCCACATCCTAGACCACTGTAATTCTCCAAAATATTTTTTGCCACGAAAAATGCATCCTACATCCCCGAAAGTACAGAATATGTTAGCAGCCCAAAAAAGGCCTTAAAATGCATCTTAGGCCGGCAAAAATGTTGAAATCTTTGGAGGCCCAAAAAAGGGGTTTACAGGCATCGTAGACCACCTAAAGTCCAGAAAATGTTGGTGGCCCAAAAGCAGTGTGAGAGAGCTCGGAATGTCCCAAAAGCATTTGCAGCTTGAAAGGGGCATTAACCCGCATCCTAGACCACTGAAATTCCCAAAAATATTTTTGGCACGAAAAATGCATCCTACCCCCCTGAAAGTACAGAATATGTTAGCAGCCCAAAAAAGGCCTTAAATGCATTTTAGGCCTGCAAAAATGTTGAAATGTTTGGAGGCCCAAAAAAAAGGTTTACAGGCATCGTAGACCCCCTAAAGTCCAGAAAATGTTGGTGGCCCAAAAACATTGTGAGAGAGCTCTGAATGTCCCAAAAACATTTGCAGCCTGAAAGGGGCATTAACCCAAATCCTAGACCACTGAAATTCCCAAAAATATTTCTGGCACGAAAAATGCATCCTAAACCCCTGAAAGTACAGAATATGTTAGCAGCCCAAAAAAGGCCTTAAAATGCATCTTAGGCCTGCAAAAATGTTGAAATGTTTGGATGCCCAAAAAAGGGGTTTACAGGCATCGTAGACCCCCTAAAGTTCCAGAAAATGTTGGTGGCCCAAAAACAGTGTGAGAGAGCTCTGAATGTCCCAAAAGCATTTGCAGCCTGAAAGGGGCATTAACCCACATCCTAGACCACTGAAATTCCCAAAACAAAAATATTTTTGCCAAGAAAAATGGATCCTACAACACCGAAAGTACAGAATATGTTAGCAGCCCAAAAATGGCCTTAAAATGCATCTTAGGCCTGCAAAAATGTTGAAATCTTTGGAGGCCCAAAAAAGGGGTTTACAGGCATCGTAGACCACCTAAAGTCAATAAAATGTTGGTGGCCCAAAAGCAGTGTGAGAGAGCTCGGAATGTCCCAAAAGCATTTGCAGCTTGAAAGGGGCATTAACCCAAATCATAGACCACTGTAATTCTCCAAAATATTTTTGCCACGAAAAATGCATCCTACATCCCCGAAAGTACAGAATATGTTAGCAGCCCAAAAAAGGCCTTAAAATGCATCTTAGGCCGGCAAAAATGTTGAAATCTTTGGAGGCCCAAAAAAGGGGTTTACAGGCATCATAGACTACCTAAAGTCCATAAAATGTTGGTGGCCCAAAAGCAGTGTGAGAGAGCTCGGAATGTCCCAAAAGCATTTGCAGCTTGAAAGGGGCATTAACCCAAATCCTAGACCACTGAAATTACCAAAAATATTTTTGGCACGAAAAATGCATCCTACAACCCTGAAAGTTCAGAATATGTTAGCAGCCCAAAAAAGGCCTTAAAATGCATCTTAGGCCGGCAAAAATGTTGAAATCTTTGGAGGCCCAAAAAAGGGGTTTACAGGCATCGTAGACCACCTAAAGTCCAGAAAATGTTGGTGGCCCAAAAGCAGTGTGAGAGAGCTCGGAATGTCCCAAAAGCATTTGCAGCTTGAAAGGGGCATTAACCCAAATCCTAGACCACTGTAATTCTCCAAAATATTTTTGGCACGAAAAATGCATCCTACCCCCCTGAAAGTACAGAATATGTTAGCAGCCCAAAAAAGGCCTTAAATGCATTTTAGGCCTGCAAAAATGTTGAAATGTTTGGAGGCCCAAAAAAAAAGTTTACAGGCATCGTAGACCCCCTAAAGTCCAGAAAATGTTGGTGGCCCAAAAACATTGTGAGAGAGCTCTGAATGTCCCAAAATCATTTGCAGCCTGAAAGGGGCATTAACCCAAATCCTAGACCACTGAAATTCCCAAAAATATTTTTGGCACGAAAAATGCATCCTAAACCCCTGAAAGTACAGAATATGTTAGCAGCCCAAAAAAGGCCTTAAATGCAATTTAGGCCTGCAAAAATGTTGAAATGTTTGGAGGCCCAAAAAAAAGGTTTACCGGCATCGTAGACCCCCTAAAGTCCAGAAAATGTTGGTGGCCCAAAGACATTGTGAGAGAGCTCTGAATGTCCCAAAAACATTAGCAGCCCAAAAGGGGCATTAACCCAAATCCTAGACCACTGAAATTACCAAAAATATTTCTGGCACGAAAAATCCATCCTACACCCCTGAAAGTTCAGAAAATGTTAGCAGCCCAAAAAAGGCCTTAAAATGCATCTTAGGCCTGCAAAAATGTTGAAATGTTTGGATGCCCAAAAAAGGGGTTTACAGGCATCGTAGACCCCCTAAAGTCCAGAATATGTCGGTGGCCCAAAAACGGTGTGAGAGAGCTCTGAATCTCCCAAAAACATTTGCAGTCTGAAAAGGACATTAACCCGCATGCTAGACCCCTGAAATTCCCAAAAATATTTTTGGCACGAAAAATGCATCCTACAACCCTGAAAGTTCAGAATATGTCAGCATTCCAAACAAGGCCTTAAAATGCATCTTAGGCCTGAGAAAATGTTGAAATCTTTGGAGGCCCAAAAAAGGGGTTTACAGGCATCGTAGACCCCCTAAAGTCTGGAAAATGTTGGTGGCCCAAAAACATTGTGAGAGATCTCTGAATGTCCCAAAAACATTTACAGCCTGAAAGGGGCATTAACCCACATCCTAGACCACTGTAATTCTCCAAAATATTTTTGCCACGAAAAATGCATCCTACATCCCCGAAAGTACAGAATATGTTAGCAGCCCAAAAAAGGCCTTAAATGCATTTTAGGCCTGCAAAAATGTTGAAATGTTTGGATGCCCAAAAAAGGGGTTTACAGGCATCGTAGACCCCCTAAAGTCCAGAATATGTCGGTGGCCCAAAAACGGTGTGAGAGAGCTCTGAATCTCCCAAAAACATTTGCAGTCTGAAAAGGACATTAACCCGCATGCTAGACCCCTGAAATTCCCAAAAATATTTTTGGCACGAAAAATGCATCCTACAACCCTGAAAGTTCAGAATATGTCAGCATTCCAAAAAAGGCCTTAAAATGCATCTTAGGCCTGAAAAAATGTTGAAATCTTTGGAGGCCCAAAAAGGGGTTTACAGGCATCGTAGACCCCCTAAAGTCTGGAAAATGTTGGTGGCCCAAAAACATTGTGAGAGATCTCTGAATGTCCCAAAAACATTTACAGCCTGAAAGGGGCATAAACCCACATCCTAGACCACTGTAATTCTCCAAAATATTTTTGCCACGAAAAATGCATCCTACATCCCCGAAAGTACAGAATATGTGAGCAGCCCAAAAAAGGCCTTAAAATGCATCTTAGGCCGGCAAAAATGTGGAAATCTTTGGAGGCCCAAAAAAGGGGTTTACAGGCATCGTAGACCACCTAAAGTCCAGAAAATGTTGGTGGCCCAAAAGCAGTGTGAGAGAGCTCGGAATGTCCCAAAAGCATTTGCAGCTTGAAAGGGGCATTAACCCGCATCCTAGACCACTGAAATTCCCAAAAATATTTTTGGCACGAAAAATGCATCCTACCCCCCTGAAAGTACAGAATATGTTAGCAGCCCAAAAAAGGCCTTAAATGCATTTTAGGCCTGCAAAAATGTTGAAATGTTTGGAGGCCCAAAAAAAAGGTTTACAGGCATCGTAGACCCCCTAAAGTCCAGAAAATGTTGGTGGCCCAAAAACATTGTGAGAGAGCTCTGAATGTCCCAAAAACATTTGCAGCCTGAAAGGGGCATTAACCCAAATCCTAGACCTCTGAAATTACCAAAAATATTTCTGGCACGAAAAATGCATCCTACACCCCTGAAAGTTCAGAAAATGTTAGCAGCCCAAAAAGGCCTTAAAATGCATCTTAGGCCTGCAAAAATGTTGAAATGTTTGGATGCCCAAAAAAGGGGTTTACAGGCATTGTAGACCCCCTAAAGTCCAGAATATGTCGGTGGCCCAAAAACGGTGTGAGGGAGCTCTGAATCTCCCAACAACATTTGCAGTCTGAAAAGGACATTAACCCGCATGCTAGACCCCTGAAATTCCCAAAAATATTTTTGGCACGAAAAATGCATCCTACAACCCTGAAAGTTCAGAATATGTCATCATTCCAAAAAAGGCCTTAAAATGCATCTTAAGCCTGAAAAAATGTTGAAATCTTTGGAGGCCCAAAAAAGGGGTTTACAGGCATCGTAGACCCCCTAAAGTCTGGAAAATGTTGGTGGCCCAAAAACATTGTGAGAGATCTCTGAATGTCCCAAAAACATTTACAGCCTGAAAGGGGCATTAACCCACATCCTAGACCACTGTAATTCTCCAAAATATTTTTTGCCACGAAAAATGCATCCTACATCCCCGAAAGAACAGAATATGTTAGCAGCCCAAAAAAGGCCTTAAAATGCATCTTAGGCCGGCAAAAATGTTGAAATGTTTGGATGCCCGAAAAAGGGGTTTACAGGCATCGTAGACCCCCTAAAGTCCAGAATATGTCGGTGGCCCAAAAACGGTGTGAGAGAGCTCTGAATCTCCCAAAAACATTTGCAGCCTGAAAAGGACATTAACCGGCATGCTAGACCCCTGAAATTCCCAAAAATATTTTTGGCACGAAAAATGCATCCTACAACCCTGAAAGTTCAGAATATGTTAGCAGCCCAAAAAAGGCCTTAAAATGCATCTTAGGCCTGAAAAAATGTTGAAATCTTTGGAAGCCCAAAAAAGGGGTTTACAGGCATCGTAGACCCCCTAAAGTCTGGAAAATGTTGGTGGCCCAAAAACATTGTGCGAGATCTCTGAATGTCCCAAAAACATTTACAGCCTGAAAGGGGCATTAACCCACATCCTAGACCACTGTAATTCTCCAAAATATTTTTGCCACGAAAAATGCATCCTACGTCCCCGAAAGTACAGAATATGTTAGCACCCCAAAAAAGGCCTTAAAATGCATCTTAGGCTGGCAAAAATGTTGAAATCTTTGGAGGCCCAAAAAAGGGGTTTACAGGCATCGTAGACCACCTAAAGTCCAGAAAATGTTGGTGGCCCAAAAGCAGTGTGAGAGAGCTCGGAATGTCCCAAAAGCATTTGCAGCTTGAAAGGGGCATTAACCCAAATCCTAGACCACTGTAATTCTCCAAAATATTTTTGGCACGAAAAATGCATCCTACCCCCCTGAACGTACAGAATATGTTAGCAGCCCAAAAAAGGCCTTAAATGCATTTTAGGCCTGCACAAATGTTGAAATTTTTGGAGGCCAAAAAAAAAGGTTTACCAGCATCGTAGACCCCCTAACGTCCAGAAAATGTTGGTGGCCCAAAGACATTGTGAGAGAGCTCTGAATGTCCCAAAAACATTAGCAGCCCAAAAGGGGCATTAACCCAAATCCTAGACCACTGAAATTACCAAAAATATTTCTGGCACGAAAAATGCATCCTACACCCCTGAAAGTTCAGAAAATGTTAGCAGCCCAAAAAAGGCCTTAAAATGCATCTTAGGCCTGCAAAAATGTTGAAATGTTTGGATGCCCAAAAAAGGGGTTTACAGGCATCGTAGACCCCCTAAAGTTCAGAAAATGTTGGTGGCCCAAAAACAGTGTGAGAGAGCTTTGGATGTCCCAAAAGCATGTGCAGCCTGAAAGGGGCATTAACCCACATCCTAGACGACTGAAATTCCCAAAACAAAAATATTTTTGCCACGAAAAATGGATCCTACAACCCCGAAAGTACAGAATATGTTAGCAGCCCAAAAAAGGCCTTAAAATGCATCTTAGGCCGGCAAAAATGTTGAAATCTTTGGAGGCCCAAAAAAGGGGTTTACAGGCATGGTAGACCACCTAAAGTCCATAAAATGTTGGTGGCCCAAAAGCAGTGTGAGAGAGCTCGGAATGTCCCAAAAGCATTTGCAGCCTGAAAGGGGCATTAACCCGCATCCTAGACCACTGAAATTCCCAAAAATATTTTTGGCACGAAAAATGCATCCTACCCCCCTGAAAGTACAGAATATGTTAGCAGCCCAAAAAAGGCCTTAAATGCATTTTAGGCCGGCAAAAATGTTGAAATCTTTGGAGGCCCAAAAAAGGGGTTTACAGGCATCGTAGACTACCTAAAGTCCATAAAATGTTGGTGGCCCAAAAGCAGTGTGAGAGAGCTCGGAATGTCCCAAAAGCATTTGCAGCTTGAAAGGGGCATTAACCCAAATCCTAGACCACTGAAATTACCAAAAATATTTCTGGCACGAAAAATCCATCCTACACCCCTGAAAGTTCAGAAAATGTTAGCAGCCCAAAAAGGCCTTAAAATGCATCTTAGGCCTGCAAAAATGTTGAAATGTTTGGATGCCCGAAAAAGGGGTTTACAGGCATCGTAGACCCCCTAAAGTCCAGAATATGTCGGTGGCCCAAAAACGGTGTGAGAGAGCTCTGAATCTCCCAAAAACATTTGCAGTCTGAAAAGGACATTAACCGGCATGCTAGACCCCTGAAATTCCCAAAAATATTTTTGGCACGAAAAATGCATCCTACAACCCTGAAAGTTCAGAATATGTTAGCAGCCCAAAAAAGGCCTTAAAATGCATCTTAGGCCTGAAAAAATGTTGAAATCTTTGGAAGCCCAAAAAAGGGGTTTACAGGCATCGTAGACCCCCTAAAGTCTGGAAAATGTTGGTGGCCCAAAAACATTGTGCGAGATCTCTGAATGTCCCAAAAACATTTACAGCCTGAAAGGGGCATTAACCCACATCCTAGACCACTGTAATTCTCCAAAATATTTTTGCCACGAAAAATGCATCCTACGTCCCCGAAAGTACAGAATATGTTTAGCAGCCCAAAAAAGGCCTTAAAATGCATCTTAGGCTGGCAAAAATGTTGAAATCTTTGGAGGCCCAAAAAAGGGGTTTACAGGCATTGTAGACCACCTAAAGTCCAGAAAATGTTGGTGGCCCAAAAGCAGTGTGAGAGAGCTCGGAATGTCCCAAAAGCATTTGCAGCTTGAAAGGGGCATTAACCCAAATCCTAGACCACTGTAATTCTCCAAAATATTTTTGGCACGAAAAATGCATCCTACCCCCCTGAACGTACAGAATATGTTAGCAGCCCAAAAAAGGCCTTAAATGCATTTTAGGCCTGCAAAAATGTTGACATTTTTGGAGGCCAAAAAAAAAGGTTTACCGGCATCGTAGACCCCCTAACGTCCAGAAAATGTTGGTGGCCCAAAGACATTGTGAGAGAGCTCTGAATGTCCCAAAAACATTAGCAGCCCAAAAGGGGCATTAACCCAAATCCTAGACCACTGAAATTACCAAAAATATTTCTGGCACGAAAAATGCATCCTACACCCCTGAAAGTTCAGAAAATGTTAGCAGCCCAAAAAAGGCCTTAAAATGCATCTTAGGCCTGCAAAAATGTTGAAATGTTTCGATGCCCAAAAAAGGGGTTTACAGGCATCGTAGACCCCCTAAAGTTCAGAAAATGTTGGTGGCCCAAAAACAGTGTGAGAGAGCTCTGAATGTCCCAAAAGCATGTGCAGCCTGAAAGGGGCATTAACCCACATCCTAGACGACTGAAATTCCCAAAACAAAAATATTTTTGCCACGAAAAATGGATCCTACAACCCCGAAAGTACAGAATATGTTAGCAGCCCAAAAAAGGCCTTAAAATGCATCTTAGGCCGGCAAAAATGTTGAAATCTTTGGAGGCCCAAAAAAGGGGTTTACAGGCATGGTAGACCACCTAAAGTCCATAAAATGTTGGTGGCCCAAAAGCAGTGTGAGAGAGCTCGGAATGTCCCAAAAGCATTTGCAGCCTGAAAGGGGCATTAACCCGCATCCTAGACCACTGAAATTCCCAAAAATATTTTTGGCACGAAAAATGCATCCTACCCCCCTGAAAGTACAGAATATGTTAGCAGCCCAAAAAAGGCCTTAAATGCATTTTAGGCCTGCAAAAATGTTGAAATGTTTGGAGGCCCAAAAAAAAGGTTTACAGGCATCGTAGACCCCCTAAAGTCCAGAAAATGTTGGTGGCCCAAAAACATTGTGAGAGAGCTCTGAATGTCCCAAAAACATTTGCAGCCTGAAAGGGGCATTAACCCAAATCCTAGACCGCTGAAATTACCAAAAATATTTATGGCACGAAAAATGCATCCTACACCCCTGAAAGTTCAGAAAATGTTAGCAGCCCAAAAAGGCCTTAAAATGCATCTTAGGCCTGCAAAAATGTTGAAATGTTTGGATGCCCAAAAAAGGGGTTTACAGGCATCGTAGACCCCCTAAAGTCCAGAATATGTCGGTGGCCCAAAAACGGTGTGAGAGAGCTCTGAATCTCCCAAAAACATTTGCAGTCTGAAAAGGACATTAACCCGCATGCTAGACCCCTGAAATTCCCAAAAATATTTTTGGCACGAAAAATGCATCCTACAACCCTGAAAGTTCAGCATATGTCAGCATTCCAAAAAAGGCCTTAAAATGCATCTTAGGCCTGAAAAAATGTTGAAATCTTTGGAGGCCCAAAAAAGGGGTTTACAGGCATCGTAGACCCCCTAAAGTCTGGAAAATGTTGGTGGCCCAAAAACATTGTGAGAGATCTCTGAATGTCCCAAAAACATTTACAGCCTGAAAGGGGCATTAACCCACATCCTAGACCACTCTAATTCTCCAAAATATTTTTGCCACGAAAAATGCATCCTACATCCCCGAAAGTACAGAATATGTGAGCAGCCCAAAAAAGGCCTTAAAATGCATTTTAGGCCGGCAACAATGTTGAAATCTTTGGTGGCCCAAAAAAGGGGTTTACAGGCATCGTAGACCACCTAAAGTCCAGAAAATGTTGGTGGCCCAAAAGCAGTGTGAGAGAGCTCGGAATGTCCCAAAAGCATTTGCAGCTTGAAAGGGGCATTAACCTGCATCCTAGACCACTGAAATTCCCAAAAATATTTTTGGCACGAAAAATGCATCCTACCCCCCTGAACGTACAGAATATGTTAGCAGCCCAAAAAAGGCCTTAAATGCATTTTAGGCCTGCAAAAATGTTGAAATGTTTGGAGGCCCAAAAAAAAAGTTTACAGGCATCGTAGACCCCCTAAAGTCCAGAAAATGTTGGTGGCCCAAAAACATTGTGAGAGATCTCTGAATGTCCCAAAAACATTTGCAGCCTGAAAGGGGCATTAACCCAAATCCTAGACCACTGAAATTCCCAAAAATATTTTTGGCACGAAAAATGCATCCTAAACCCCTGAAAGTACAGAATATGTTAGCAGCCCAAAAAAGGCCTTAAATGCAATTTAGTCCTGCAAAAATGTTGAAATTTTTGGAGGCCAAAAAAAAAGGTTTACCGGCATCGTAGACCCCCTAACGTCCAGAAAATGTTGGTGGCCCAAAGACATTGTGAGAGAGCTCTGAATGTCCCAAAAACATTAGCAGCCCAAAAGGGGCATTAACCCAAATCCTAGACCACTGAAATTACCAAAAATATTTCTGGCACGAAAAATGCATCCTACACCCCTGAAAGTATAGAAAATGTTAGCAGCCCAAAAAAGGCCTTAAAATGCATCTTAGGCCTGCAAAAATGTTGAAATGTTTGGATGCCCAAAAAAGGGGTTTACAGGCATCGTAGACCCCCTAAAGTTCAGAAAATGTTGGTGGCCCAAAAACAGTGTGAGAGAGCTCTGAATGTCCCAAAAGCATTTGCAGCCTGAAAGGGGCATTAACCCACATCCTAGACCACTGAAATTTCCAAAACAAAAATATTTTTGCCACGAAAAATGGATCCTACAACCCCGAAAGTACAGAATATGTTAGCAGCCCAAAAAAGGCCTTAAAATGCATCTTAGGACTGCAAAAATGTTGAAATCTTTGGAGGCCCAAAAAAGGGGTTTACAGGCATCGTAAGCCCCCTAAAGTTCAGAAAATGTTGGTGGCCCAAAAACAGTGTGAGAGAGCTCTGAATGTCCCAAAAGCATTTGCAGCCTGAAAGGGGCATTAACCCACATCCTAGACCACTGAAATTCCCAAAACAAAAATATTTTTGCCACGAAAAATGGATCCTACAACCCCGAAAGTACAGAATATGTTAGCAGCCCAAAAAAGGCCTTAAAATGCATTTTAGGCCTGCAAAAATGTTGAAATCTTTGGAGGCCCAAAAAAGGGGTTTACAGGCATCGTAGACCACCTAAAGTCCATAAAATGTTGGTGGCCCAAAAGCAGTGTGAGAGAGCTCGGAATGTCCCAAAAGCATTTGCAGCTTGAAAGGGGCATTAACCCAAATCCTAGACCACTGAAATTACCAAAAATATTTCTGGCACGAAAAATGCATCCTACACCCCTGAAAGTTCAGAAAATGTTAGCAGCCCAAAAAAGGTCTTAAAATGCATCTTAGGCCTGCAAAAATGTTGAAATGTTTGGATGCCCGAAAAAGGGGTTTACAAGCATCGTAGACCCCCTAAAGTCCAGAATATGTCGGTGGCCCAAAAACGGTGTGAGAGAGCTCTGAATCTCCCAAAAACATTTGCAGTCTGAAAATGACATTAACCGGCATGCTAGACCCCTGAAATTCCCAAAAATATTTTTGGCACGAAAAATGCATCCTAAACCCCTGAAAGTACAGAATATGTTAGCAGCCCAAAAAAGGCCTTAAATGCAATTTAGGCCTGCAAAAATGTTGAAATGTTTGGAGGCCCAAAAAAAAGGTTTACCGGCATCGTAGACCCCCTAAAGTCCAGAAAATGTTGGTGGCCCAAAGACATTGTGAGAGAGCTCTGAATGTCCCAAAAACATTAGCAGCCCAAAAGGGGCATTAACCCAAATCCTAGACCACTGAAATTACCAAAAATATTTCTGGCACGAAAAATCCATCCTACACCCCTGAAAGTTCAGAAAATGTTAGCAGCCCAAAAAAGGCCTTAAAATGCATCTTAGGCCTGCAAAAATGTTGAAATGTTTGGATGCCCAAAAAAGGGGTTTAAAGGCATCGTAGACCCCCTAAAGTTCAGAAAATGTTGGTGGCCCAAAAACAGTGTGAGAGAGCTCTGAATGTCCCAAAAGCATTTGCAGCCTGAAAGGGGCATTAACCCACATCCTAGACCACTGAAATTCCCAAAACAAAAATAATTTTGCCACGAAAAATGGATCCTACAACCCCGAAAGTACAGAATATGTTAGCAGCCCAAAAAAGGCCTTAAAATGCATTTTAGGCCTGCAAAAATGTTGAAATCTTTGGAGGCCCAAAAAAGGGGTTTACAGGCATCGTAGACCCCCCAAAGTCTGTAAAATGTTGGTGGCCGAAAAACATTGTGAGAGATCTCTGAATGTCCCAAAAACATTTACAGCGTGAAAGGGGCATTAACCCACATCCTAGACCACTGTAATTCTCCAAAATATTTTTGCCACGAAAAATGCATCCTACATCCCCGAAAGTACAGAATATGTTAGCAGCCCAAAAAAGGCCTTAAAATGCATCTTAGGCCGGCAAAAATGTTGAAATCTTTGGAGGCCCAAAAAAGGGGTTTACAGGCATCGTAGACCACCTAAAGTCCATAAAATGTTGGTGGCCCAAAAACATTGTGAGAGAGCTCTGAATGTCCCAAAAACATTTGCAGCCTGAAAGGGGCATTAACCCAAATCCTAGACCGCTGAAATTACCAAAAATATTTATGGCACGAAAAATGCATCCTACACCCCTGAAAGTTCAGAAAATGTTAGCAGCCCAAAAAGGCCTTAAAATGCATCTTAGGCCTGCAAAAATGTTGAAATGTTTGGATGCCCAAAAAAGGGGTTTACAGGCATCGTAGACCCCCTAAAGTCCAGAATATGTCGGTGGCCCAAAAACGGTGTGAGAGAGCTCTGAATCTCCCAAAAACATTTGCAGTCTGAAAAGGACATTAACCCGCATGCTAGACCCCTGAAATTCCCAAAAATATTTTTGGCACGAAAAATGCATCCTACAACCCTGAAAGTTCAGCATATGTCAGCATTCCAAAAAAGGCCTTAAAATGCATCTTAGGCCTGAAAAAATGTTGAAATCTTTGGAGGCCCAAAAAAGGGGTTTACAGGCATCGTAGACCCCCTAAAGTCTGGAAAATGTTGGTGGCCCAAAAACATTGTGAGAGATCTCTGAATGTCCCAAAAACATTTACAGCCTGAAAGGGGCATTAACCCACATCCTAGACCACTCTAATTCTCCAAAATATTTTTGCCACGAAAAATGCATCCTACATCCCCGAAAGTACAGAATATGTGAGCAGCCCAAAAAAGGCCTTAAAATGCATTTTAGGCCGGCAAAAATGTTGAAATCTTTGGTGGCCCAAAAAAGGGGTTTACAGGCATCGTAGACCACCTAAAGTCCAGAAAATGTTGGTGGCCCAAAAGCAGTGTGAGAGAGCTCGGAATGTCCCAAAAGCATTTGCAGCTTGAAAGGGGCATTAACCTGCATCCTAGACCACTGAAATTCCCAAAAATATTTTTGGCACGAAAAATGCATCCTACCCCCCTGAACGTACAGAATATGTTAGCAGCCCAAAAAAGGCCTTAAATGCATTTTAGGCCTGCAAAAATGTTGAAATGTTTGGAGGCCCAAAAAAAAAGTTTACAGGCATCGTAGACCCCCTAAAGTCCAGAAAATGTTGGTGGCCCAAAAACATTGTGAGAGAGCTCTGAATGTCCCAAAAACATTTGCAGCCTGAAAGGGGCATTAACCCAAATCCTAGACCACTGAAATTACCAAAAATTTTTCTGGCACGAAAAATGCATCCTACACCCCTGAAAGTTCAGAAAATGTTAGCAGCCCAAAAAGGCCTTAAAATGCATCTTAGGCCTGCAAAAATGTTGAAATGTTTGGATGCCCAAAAAGGGGTTTATAGGCATCGTAGACCACCTAAAGTCCAGAATATGTCGGTGGCCCAAAAACGGTGTGAGAGAGCTCTGAATCTCCCAAAAACATTTGCAGTCTGAAAAGGACATTAACCCGCATGCTAGACCCCTGAAATTCCCAAAAATATTTTTGGCACGAAAAATGCATCCTACAACCCTGAAAGTTCAGAATATGTCAGCATTCCAAAAAAGGCCTTAAAATGCATCTTAGGCCTGAAAAAATGTTGAAATCTTTGGAGGCCCAAAAAAGGGGTTTACAGGCATCGTAGACCCCCTAAAGTCTGGAAATTTTGTTGGCCCAAAAACATTGTGAGAGATCTCTGAATGTCCCAAAAACATTTACAGCCTGAAAGGGGCATTGACCCACATCCTAGACCACTGTAATTCTCCAAAATATTTTTGCCACGAAAAATGCATCCTACATCCCCGAAAGTACAGAATATGTTAGCAGCCCAAAAAAGGCCTTAAAATGCATCTTAGGCCGGCAAAAATGTTGAAATCTTTGGAGGCCCAAAAAAGGGGTTTACAGGCATCGTAGACCACCTAAAGTCCAGAAAATGTTGGTGGCCCAAAAGCAGTGTGAGAGAGCTCGCAATTTCCCAAAAGCATTTGCAGCTTGAAAGGGGCATTAACCCGCATCCTAGACCACTGAAATTCCCAAAAATATTTTTGGCACGAAAAATGCATCCTACCCCCCTGAAAGTACAGAATATGTTAGCAGCCCAAAAAAGGCCTTAAATGCATTTTAGGCCTGCAAAAATGTTGAAATGTTTGGAGGCCCAAAAAAAAGGTTTACCAGCATCGTAGACCCCCTAAAGTCCAGAAAATGTTGGTGGCCCAAAAACATTGTGAGAGAGCTCTGAATGTCCCAAAAACATGTGCAGCCTGAAAGGGGCATTAACCAAAATCCTAGACCACTGAAATTCCCAAAAATATTTTTGGCACGAAAAATGCATCCTAAACCCCTGAAAGTACAGAATATGTTAGCAGCCCAAAAAAGGCCTTACATGCAATTTAGGCCTGCAAAAATGTTGAAATGTTTGGAGGCCCAAAAAAAAGGTTTACCAGCATCGTAGACCCCCTAAAGTCCAGAAAATGTTGGTGGCCCAAAGACATTGTGAGAGAGCTCTGAATGTCCCAAAAACATTAGCAGCCCAAAAGGGGCATTAACCCAAATCCTAGATCACTGAAATTACCAAAAATATTTCTTGCACGAAAAATGCATCCTACACCCCTGAAAGTTCAGAAAATGTTAGCAGCCCAAAAAAGGCCTTAAAATGCATCTTAGGCCTGCAAAAATGTTGAAATGTTTGGATGCAAAAACAAGGGCTTTACAGGCATCGTAGACCCCATAAAGTTCAGAAAATGTTGGTGGCCCAAAAACAGTGTGAGAGAGCTCTGAATGTCCCAAAAGCATTTGCAGCCTGAAAGGGGCATTAACCCGCATCCTAGACCACTGAAATTCCCGAAAATATTTTTGGCACGAAAAATGCATCCTACCCCCCTGAAAGTACAGAATATGTTAGCAGCCCAAAAAAAGGCCTTAAATGCATTTTAGGCCTGCAAAAATGTTGAAATGTTTGGAGGCCCAAAAAAAGGTTTACAGGCATCGTAGACCCCCTAAAGTCCAGAAAATGTTGGTGGCCCAAAAACATTGTGAGAGAGCTCTGAATGTCCCAAAAACATTTGCAGCCTGAAAGGGGCATTAACCCAATTCCTAGACCACTGAAATTACCAAAAATATTTCTGGTACGAAAAATGCATCCTACAGCCCTGAAAGTTCAGAAAATGTTAGCAGCCCAAAAAGGCCTTAAAATGCATTTTAGGCCTGCAAAAATGTTGAAATGTTTGGATGCCCAAAAAAGGGGTTTACAGGCATCGTAGACCCCCTAAAGTCCAGAATATGTCGGTGGCCCAAAAACGGTGTGAGAGAGCTCTGAATCTCCCAAAAACATTTGCAGTCTGAAAAGGACATTAACCCGCATGCTAGACCCCTGAAATTCCCAAAAATATTTTTGGCACGAAAAATGCATCCTACAACCCTGAAAGTTCAGAATATGTCAGCATTCCAAAAAAGGCCTTAAAATGCATCTTAGGCCTGAAAAAATGTTGAAATCTTTGGAGGCCCAAAAAAGGGGTTTACAGGCATCGTAGACCCCCTAAAGTCTGGAAAATGTTGGTGGCCCAAAAACATTGTGAGAGATCTCTGAATGTCCCAAAAACATTTACAGCCTGAAAGGGGCATTAACCCACATCCTAGACCACTGTAATACTCCAAAATATTTTTGGCATGAAAAATGCATCCTACCCCCCTGAAAGTACAGAATATGTTAGCAGCCCAAAAAAGGCCTTAAATGCATTTTAGGCCTGCAAAAATGTTGAAATGTTTGGAGGCCCAAAAAAAAGGTTTACAGGCATCGTAGACCCCCTAAAGTCCAGAAAATGTTGGTGGCCCAAAAACATTGTGAGAGAGCTCTGAATGTCCCAAAAACATTTGCAGCCTGAAAGGGGCATTAACCCAAATCCTAGACCACTGAAATTCCCAAAAATATTTTTGGCACGAAAAATGCATCCTAAACCCCTGAAAGTACAGAATATGTTAGCAGCCCA
The DNA here is from genome assembly GCF_040938575.1 of Ambystoma mexicanum. Lineage (NCBI taxonomy): Eukaryota > Metazoa > Chordata > Amphibia > Caudata > Ambystomatidae > Ambystoma > Ambystoma mexicanum. The sequence continues at coordinate 601,641,404 of NC_090929.1, read as the reverse complement.
AAAAAGGCCTTAAATGCAATTTAGTCCTGCAAAAATGTTGAAATTTTTGGAGGCCAAAAAAAAAGGTTTACCGGCATCGTAGACCCCCTAACGTCCAGAAAATGTTGGTGGCCCAAAGACATTGTGAGAGAGCTCTGAATGTCCCAAAAACATTAGCAGCCCAAAAGGGGCATTAACCCAAATCCTAGACCACTGAAATTACCAAAAATATTTCTGGCACGAAAAATGCATCCTACACCCCTGAAAGTATAGAAAATGTTAGCAGCCCAAAAAAGGCCTTAAAATGCATCTTAGGCCTGCAAAAATGTTGAAATGTTTGGATGCCCAAAAAAGGGGTTTACAGGCATCGTAGACCCCCTAAAGTTCAGAAAATGTTGGTGGCCCAAAAACAGTGTGAGAGAGCTCTGAATGTCCCAAAAGCATTTGCAGCCTGAAAGGGGCATTAACCCACATCCTAGACCACTGAAATTTCCAAAACAAAAATATTTTTGCCACGAAAAATGGATCCTACAACCCCGAAAGTACAGAATATGTTAGCAGCCCAAAAAAGGCCTTAAAATGCATCTTAGGCCTGCAAAAATGTTGAAATCTTTGGAGGCCCAAAAAAGGGGTTTACAGGCATCGTAAGCCCCCTAAAGTTCAGAAAATGTTGGTGGCCCAAAAACAGTGTGAGAGAGCTCTGAATGTCCCAAAAGCATTTGCAGCCTGAAAGGGGCATTAACCCACATCCTAGACCACTGAAATTCCCAAAACAAAAATATTTTTGCCACGAAAAATGGATCCTACAACCCCGAAAGTACAGAATATGTTAGCAGCCCAAAAAAGGCCTTAAAATGCATTTTAGGCCTGCAAAAATGTTGAAATCTTTGGAGGCCCAAAAAAGGGGTTTACAGGCATCGTAGACCACCTAAAGTCCATAAAATGTTGGTGGCCCAAAAGCAGTGTGAGAGAGCTCGAAATGTCCCAAAAGCATTTGCAGCTTGAAAGGGGCATTAACCCAAATCCTAGACCACTGAAATTACCAAAAATATTTCTGGCACGAAAAATGCATCCTACACCCCTGAAAGTTCAGAAAATGTTAGCAGCCCAAAAAAGGTCTTAAAATGCATCTTAGGCCTGCAAAAATGTTGAAATGTTTGGATGCCCGAAAAAGGGGTTTACAGGCATCGTAGACCCCCTAAAGTCCAGAATATGTCGGTGGCCCAAAAACGGTGTGAGAGAGCTCTGAATCTCCCAAAAACATTTGCAGTCTGAAAATGACATTAACCGGCATGCTAGACCCCTGAAATTCCCAAAAATATTTTTGGCACGAAAAATGCATCCTAAACCCCTGAAAGTACAGAATATGTTAGCAGCCCAAAAAAGGCCTTAAATGCAATTTAGGCCTGCAAAAATGTTGAAATGTTTGGAGGCCCAAAAAAAAGGTTTACCGGCATCGTAGACCCCCTAAAGTCCAGAAAATGTTGGTGGCCCAAAGACATTGTGAGAGAGCTCTGAATGTCCCAAAAACATTAGCAGCCCAAAAGGGGCATTAACCCAAATCCTAGACCACTGAAATTACCAAAAATATTTCTGGCACGAAAAATCCATCCTACACCCCTGAAAGTTCAGAAAATGTTAGCAGCCCAAAAAAGGCCTTAAAATGCATCTTAGGCCTGCAAAAATGTTGAAATGTTTGGATGCCCAAAAAAGGGGTTTAAAGGCATCGTAGACCCCCTAAAGTTCAGAAAATGTTGGTGGCCCAAAAACAGTGTGAGAGAGCTCTGAATGTCCCAAAAGCATTTGCAGCCTGAAAGGGGCATAAACCCACATCCTAGACCACTGAAATTCCCAAAACAAAAATAATTTTGCCACGAAAAATGGATCCTACAACCCCGAAAGTACAGAATATGTTAGCAGCCCAAAAAAGGCCTTAAAATGCATTTTAGGCCTGCAAAAATGTTGAAATCTTTGGAGGCCCAAAAAAGGGGTTTACAGGCATCGTAGACCCCCCAAAGTCTGTAAAATGTTGGTGGCCGAAAAACATTGTGAGAGATCTCTGAATGTCCCAAAAACATTTACAGCGTGAAAGGGGCATTAACCCACATCCTAGACCACTGTAATTCTCCAAAATATTTTTGCCACGAAAAATGCATCCTACATCCCCGAAAGTACAGAATATGTTAGCAGCCCAAAAAAGGCCTTAAAATGCATCTTAGGCCGGCAAAAATGTTGAAATCTTTGGAGGCCCAAAAAAGGGGTTTACAGGCATCGTAGACCACCTAAAGTCCATAAAATGTTGGTGGCCCAAAAACATTGTGAGAGAGCTCTGAATGTCCCAAAAACATTTGCAGCCTGAAAGGGGCATTAACCCAAATCCTAGACCACTGAAATTACCAAAAATATTTCTGGCATGAAAAATGCATCCTACACCCCTGAAAGTTCAGAAAATGTTAGCAGCCCAAAAAGGCCTTAAAATGCATCTTAGGCCTGCAAAAATGTTGAAATGTTTGGATGCCCAAAAAAGGGGTTTACAGGCATCGTAGACCCCCTAAAGTCCAGAATATGTCGGTGGCCCAAAAACGGTGTGAGAGAGCTCTGAATCTCCCAAAAACATTTGCAGTCTGAAAAGGACATTAACCCGCATGCTAGACCCCTGAAATTCCCAAAAATATTTTTGGCACGAAAAATGCATCCTACAACCCTGAAAGTTCAGAATATGTCAGCATTCCAAAAAAGGCCTTAAAATGCATCTTAGGCCTGAAAAAATGTTGAAATCTTTGGAGGCCCAAAAAAGGGGTTTACAGGCATCGTAGACCCCCTAAAGTCTGGAAAATGTTGGTGGCCCAAAAACATTGTGAGAGATCTCTGAATGTCCCAAAAACATTTACAGCCTGAAAGGGGCATTAACCCACATCCTAGACCACTGTAATTCTCCAAAATATTTTTGCCACGAAAAATGCATCCTACATCCCCGAAAGTACAGAATATGTTAGCAGCCCGAAAAAGGCCTTAAAATGCATCTTAGGCCGGCAAAAATGTTGAAATCTTTGGAGGCCCAAAAAAGGGGTTTACAGGCATCGTAGACCACCTAAAGTCCAGAAAATGTTGGTGGCCCAAAAGCAGTGTGAGAGAGCTCAGAATGTCCCAAAAGCATTTGCAGCTTTAAAGGGGCATTAACCCGCATCCTAGACCACTGAAATTCCCAAAAATATTTTTGGCACGAAAAATGCATCCTACATCCCCGAAAGTACAGAATATGTTAGCAGCCATAAAAAGGCCTTAAAATGCATCTTAGGCCGGCAAAAATGTTGAAATCTTTGGAGGCCCAAAAAAGGGGTTTACAGACATCGTAGACCCCCTAAAGTCCAGAAAATGTTGGTGGCCCAAAAACATTGTGAGAGAGCTCTGAATGTCCCAAAAACATTTGCAGCCTGAAAGGGGCATTAACCCAAATCCTAGACCACTGAAATTCCCAAAAATATTTTTGGCACGAAAAATGCATCCTAAACCCCTGAAAGTACAGAATATGTTAGCAGCCCAGAAAAAAGGCCTTAAATGCAATTTAGGCCTGCAAAAATGTTGAAATGTTTGGAGGCCCAAAAAAAAAGGTTTACCGGCATCGTAGACCCCCTAAAGTCCAGAAAATGTTGGTGGCCCAAAGACATTGTGAGAGAGCTCTGAATGTCCCAAAAACATTAGTAGCCCAAAAGGGGCATTAACCCAAATCCTAGACCACTGAAATTACCAAAAATATTTCTGGCACGAAAAATGCATCCTACACCCCTGAAAGTTCAGAAAATGTTAGCAGCCCAAAAAAGGCCTTAAAATGCATCTTAGGCCTGCAAAAATGTTGAAATGTTTGGATGCCCAAAAAAGGGGTTTACAGGCATCTTAGACCCCCTAAAGTTCAGAAAATGTTGGTGGCCCAAAAACAGTGTGAGAGAGGTCTGAATGTCCCAAAAGCATTTGCAGCCTGAAAGGGGCATTAACCCACATCCTAGACCACTGAAATTACCAAAAATATTTTTGGCACGAAAAATGCATCCTACAACCCTGAAAGTTCAGAATATGTCAGCATTCCAAAAAAGACCTTAAAATGCATCTTAGGCCCGAAAAAATGTTGAAATCTTTGGAGGCCCAAAAAAGGGGTTTACAGGCATCGTAGACCCCCTAAAGTCTGGAAAATGTTGGTGGCCCAAAAACATTTTGAGAGATCTCTGAATGTCCCAAAAACATTTACAGCCTGAAAGGGGCATTAACCCAAATCCTAGACCACTGAAATTACCAAAAATATTTCTGGCACGAAAAATGCATCCTACACCCCCTAAAGTCCAGAAAATGTTGGTGGCCTAAAGACATTATGAGAGAGCTCTGAATGTCCCAAAAACATTAGCAGCCCAAAAGGGTCATTAACCCAAATCCTAGACCACTGAAATTACCAAAAATATTTCTGGCACGAAAAATGCATCCTACACCCCTGAAAGTTCAGAAAATGTTAGCATTCCAAAAAAGGCCTTAAAATGCATCTTAGGCCCGAAAAAATGTTGAAATCTTTGGAGGCCCAAAAAAGGGGTTTTCAGGCATCGTAGACCCCCTAAAGTCTGGAAAATGTTGGTGGCCCAAAAACATTGTGAGAGATCTCTGAATGTCCCAAAAACATTTACAGCCTGAAAGGGGCATTAACCCAAATCCTAGATCACTGAAATTACCAAAAATATTTCTGGCACGAAAAATGCATCCTACACCCCTGAAAGTTCAGAAAATGTTAGAAACCCAAAAAGACCTTAAAATGCATCTTAGGCCTGCAAAAATGTTGAAATGTTTGGATGCCCAAAAAGGGGTTTATAGGCATTGTAGACCCCCTAAAGTCCAGAATATGTCGGTGGCCCAAAAACGGTGTGAGAGAGCTCTGAATCTCCCAAAAACATTTGCAGTCTGAAAAGGACATCAACCCGCATGCTAGACCCCTGAAATGCCCAAAAATATTTTTGGCACGAAAAATGCATCCTACAACCCTGAAAGTTCAGAATATGTCAGCATTCCAAAAAAGGCCTTAAAATGCATCTTAGGCCTGAAAAAATGTTGAAATCTTTGGAGGCCCAAAAAAGGGGTTTACAGGCATCGTAGACCCCCTAAAGTCTGGAAAATGTTGGTGGCCCAAAAACATTGTGAGAGATCTCTGAATGTCCCAAAAACATTTACAGCCTGAAAGGGGCATTAACCCACATCCTAGACCACTGTAATTCTCCAAAATATTTTTGCCACGAAAAATGCATCCTACATCCCCGAAAGTACAGAATATGTTAGCAGCCCAAAAAAGGCCTTAAAATGCATCTTTGGCCGGCAAAAATGTTGAAATCTTTGGAGGCCCCAAAAAGGGGTTTACAGGCATCGTAAACCCCCTAAAGTTCAGAAAATGTTGGTGGCCCAAAAACAGTGTGAGAGAGCTCTGAATGTCCCAAAAGCATTTGCAGCCTGAAAGGGGCATTAACCCACATCCTAGACCACTGAAATTCCCAAAACAAAAATATTTTTGCCACGAAAAATGGATCCTACAACCCCGAAAGTACAGAATATGTTAGCAGCCCAAAAAAGGCCTTAAAATGCATCTTAGGCCTGCAAAAATGTTGAAATCTTTGGAGGCCCAAAAAAGGGGTTTACAGGCATCGTAGACCACCTAAAGTCCATAAAATGTTGGTGGCCCAAAAGCAGTGTGAGAGAGCTCGGAATGTCCCAAAAGCATTTGCAGCTTGAAAGGGGCATTAACCCAAATCCTAGACCACTGAAATTACCAAAAATATTTCTGGCACGAAAAATGCATCCTACACCCCTGAAAGTTCAGAAAATGTTAGCAGCCCAAAAAGGCCTTAAAATGCATCTTAGGCCTGCAAAAATGTTGAAATGTTTGGATGCCCGAAAAAGGGGTTTACAGGCATCGTAGACCCCCTAAAGTCCAGAATATGTCGGTGGCCCAAAAACGGTGTGAGAGAGCTCTGAATCTCCCAAAAACATTTGCAGTCTGAAAATGACATTAACCGGCATGCTAGACCCCTGAAATTCCCAAAAATATTTTTGGCACGAAAAATGCATCCTAAACCCCTGAAAGTACAGAATATGTTAGCAGCCCAAAAAAGGCCTTAAATGCAATTTAGGCCTGCAAAAATGTTGAAATGTTTGGAGGCCCAAAAAAAAGGTTTACCGGCATCGTAGACCCCCTAAAGTCCAGAAAATGTTGGTGGCCCAAAGACATTGTGAGAGAGCTCTGAATGTCCCAAAAACATTAGCAGCCCAAAAGGGGCATTAACCCAAATCCTAGACCACTGAAATTACCAAAAATATTTCTGGCACGAAAAATCCATCCTACACCCCTGAAAGTTCAGAAAATGTTAGCAGCCCAAAAAAGGCCTTAAAATGCATCTTAGGCCTGCAAAAATGTTGAAATGTTTGGATGCCCAAAAAAGGGGTTTACAGGCATCGTAGACCCCCTAAAGTCCAGAATATGTCGGTGGCCCAAAAACGGTGTGAGAGAGCTCTGAATCTCCCAAAAACATTTGCAGTCTGAAAAGGACATTAACCCGCATGCTAGACCCCTGAAATTCCCAAAAATATTTTTGGCACGAAAAATGCATCCTACAACCCTGAAAGTTCAGAATATGTCAGCATTCCAAAAAAGACCTTAAAATGCATCTTAGGCCCGAAAAAATGTTGAAATCTTTGGAGGCCCAAAAAAGGGGTTTACAGGCATCGTAGACCCCCTAAAGTCTGGAAAATGTTGGTGGCCCAAAAACATTTTGAGAGATCTCTGAATGTCCCAAAAACATTTACAGCCTGAAAGGGGCATTAACCCAAATCCTAGACCACTGAAATTACCAAAAATATTTCTGGCACGAAAAATGCATCCTACACCCCCTAAAGTCCAGAAAATGTTGGTGGCCTAAAGACATTATGAGAGAGCTCTGAATGTCCCAAAAACATTAGCAGCCCAAAAGGGTCATTAACCCAAATCCTAGACCACTGAAATTACCAAAAATATTTCTGGCACGAAAAATGCATCCTACACCCCTGAAAGTTCAGAAAATGTTAGCATTCCAAAAAAGGCCTTAAAATGCATCTTAGGCCCGAAAAAATGTTGAAATCTTTGGAGGCCCAAAAAAGGGGTTTTCAGGCATCGTAGACCCCCTAAAGTCTGGAAAATGTTGGTGGCCCAAAAACATTGTGAGAGATCTCTGAATGTCCCAAAAACATTTACAGCCTGAAAGGGGCATTAACCCAAATCCTAGATCACTGAAATTACCAAAAATATTTCTGGCACGAAAAATGCATCCTACACCCCTGAAAGTACAGAATATGTTAGCAGCCCAAAAAAGGCCTTAAATGCAATTTAGGCCTGCAAAAATGTTGAAATGTTTGGAGGCCCAAAAAAAAGGTTTACCGGCATCGTAGACCCCCTAAAGTCCAGAAAATGTTGGTGGCCCAAAGACATTGTGAGAGAGCTCTGAATGTCCCAAAAACATTAGCAGCCCAAAAGGGGCATTAACCCAAATCCTAGACCACTGAAATTACCAAAAATATTTCTGGCACGAAAAATCCATCCTACACCCCTGAAAGTTCAGAAAATGTTAGCAGCCCAAAAAAGGCCTTAAAATGCATCTTAGGCCTGCAAAAATGTTGAAATGTTTGGATGCCCAAAAAAGGGGTTTACAGGCATCGTAGACCCCCTAAAGTCCAGAATATGTCGGTGGCCCAAAAACGGTGTGAGAGAGCTCTGAATCTCCCAAAAACATTTGCAGTCTGAAAAGGACATTAACCCGCATGCTAGACCCCTGAAATTCCCAAAAATATTTTTGGCACGAAAAATGCATCCTACAACCCTGAAAGTTCAGAATATGTCAGCATTCCAAAAAAGACCTTAAAATGCATCTTAGGCCCGAAAAAATGTTGAAATCTTTGGAGGCCCAAAAAAGGGGTTTACAGGCATCGTAGACCCCCTAAAGTCTGGAAAATGTTGGTGGCCCAAAAACATTTTGAGAGATCTCTGAATGTCCCAAAAACATTTACAGCCTGAAAGGGGCATTAACCCAAATCCTAGACCACTGAAATTACCAAAAATATTTCTGGCACGAAAAATGCATCCTACACCCCCTAAAGTCCAGAAAATGTTGGTGGCCTAAAGACATTATGAGAGAGCTCTGAATGTCCCAAAAACATTAGCAGCCCAAAAGGGTCATTAACCCAAATCCTAGACCACTGAAATTACCAAAAATATTTCTGGCACGAAAAATGCATCCTACACCCCTGAAAGTTCAGAAAATGTTAGCATTCCAAAAAAGGCCTTAAAATGCATCTTAGGCCCGAAAAAATGTTGAAATCTTTGGAGGCCCAAAAAAGGGGTTTTCAGGCATCGTAGACCCCCTAAAGTCTGGAAAATGTTGGTGGCCCAAAAACATTGTGAGAGATCTCTGAATGTCCCAAAAACATTTACAGCCTGAAAGGGGCATTAACCCAAATCCTAGATCACTGAAATTACCAAAAATATTTCTGGCACGAAAAATGCATCCTACACCCCTGAAAGTTCAGAAAATGTTAGAAACCCAAAAAGACCTTAAAATGCATCTTAGGCCTGCAAAAATGTTGAAATGTTTGGATGCCCAAAAAGGGGTTTACAGGCATCGTAGACCCCCTAAAGTCCAGAATATGTCGGTGGCCCAAAAACGGTGTGAGAGAGCTCTGAATCTCCCAAAAACATTTGCAGTCTGAAAATGACATTAACCGGCATGCTAGACCCCTGAAATTCCCAAAAATATTTTTGGCACGAAAAATGCATCCTAAACCCCTGAAAGTACAGAATATGTTAGCAGCCCAAAAAAGGCCTTAAATGCAATTTAGGCCTGCAAAAATGTTGAAATGTTTGGAGGCCCAAAAAAAAGGTTTACCGGCATCGTAGACCCCCTAAAGTCCAGAAAATGTTGGTGGCCCAAAGACATTGTGAGAGAGCTCTGAATGTCCCAAAAACATTAGCAGCCCAAAAGGGGCATTAACCCAAATCCTAGACCACTGAAATTACCAAAAATATTTCTGGCACGAAAAATCCATCCTACACCCCTGAAAGTTCAGAAAATGTTAGCAGCCCAAAAAAGGCCTTAAAATGCATCTTAGGCCTGCAAAAATGTTGAAATGTTTGGATGCCCAAAAAAGGGGTTTAAAGGCATCGTAGACCCCCTAAAGTTCAGAAAATGTTGGTGGCCCAAAAACAGTGTGAGAGAGCTCTGAATGTCCCAAAAGCATTTGCAGCCTGAAAGGGGCATTAACCCACATCCTAGACCACTGAAATTCCCAAAACAAAAATAATTTTGCCACGAAAAATGGATCCTACAACCCCGAAAGTACAGAATATGTTAGCAGCCCAAAAAAGGCCTTAAAATGCATTTTAGGCCTGCAAAAATGTTGAAATCTTTGGAGGCCCAAAAAAGGGGTTTACAGGCATCGTAGACCCCCCAAAGTCTGTAAAATGTTGGTGGCCGAAAAACATTGTGAGAGATCTCTGAATGTCCCAAAAACATTTACAGCGTGAAAGGGGCATTAACCCACATCCTAGACCACTGTAATTCTCCAAAATATTTTTGCCACGAAAAATGCATCCTACATCCCCGAAAGTACAGAATATGTTAGCAGCCCAAAAAAGGCCTTAAAATGCATCTTAGGCCGGCAAAAATGTTGAAATCTTTGGAGGCCCAAAAAAGGGGTTTACAGGCATCGTAGACCACCTAAAGTCCATAAAATGTTGGTGGCCCAAAAACATTGTGAGAGAGCTCTGAATGTCCCAAAAACATTTGCAGCCTGAAAGGGGCATTAACCCAAATCCTAGACCACTGAAATTACCAAAAATATTTCTGGCATGAAAAATGCATCCTACACCCCTGAAAGTTCAGAAAATGTTAGCAGCCCAAAAAGGCCTTAAAATGCATCTTAGGCCTGCAAAAATGTTGAAATGTTTGGATGCCCAAAAAAGGGGTTTACAGGCATCGTAGACCCCCTAAAGTCCAGAATATGTCGGTGGCCCAGAAACGGTGTGAGAGAGCTCTGAATCTCCCAAAAACATTTGCAGTCTGAAAAGGACATTAACCCGCATGCTAGACCCCTGAAATTCCCAAAAATATTTTTGGCACGAAAAATGCATCCTACAACCCTGAAAGTTCAGAATATGTCAGCATTCCAAAAAAGACCTTAAAATGCATCTTAGGCCCGAAAAAATGTTGAAATCTTTGGAGGCCCAAAAAAGGGGTTTACAGGCATCGTAGACCCCCTAAAGTCTGGAAAATGTTGGTGGCCCAAAAACATTTTGAGAGATCTCTGAATGTCCCAAAAACATTTACAGCCTGAAAGGGGCATTAACCCAAATCCTAGACCACTGAAATTACCAAAAATATTTCTGGCACGAAAAATGCATCCTACACCCCCTAAAGTCCAGAAAATGTTGGTGGCCTAAAGACATTATGAGAGAGCTCTGAATGTCCCAAAAACATTAGCAGCCCAAAAGGGTCATTAACCCAAATCCTAGACCACTGAAATTACCAAAAATATTTCTGGCACGAAAAATGCATCCTACACCCCTGAAAGTTCAGAAAATGTTAGCATTCCAAAAAAGGCCTTAAAATGCATCTTAGGCCCGAAAAAATGTTGAAATCTTTGGAGGCCCAAAAAAGGGGTTTTCAGGCATCGTAGACCCCCTAAAGTCTGGAAAATGTTGGTGGCCCAAAAACATTGTGAGAGATCTCTGAATGTCCCAAAAACATTTACAGCCTGAAAGGGGCATTAACCCAAATCCTAGATCACTGAAATTACCAAAAATATTTCTGGCACGAAAAATGCATCCTACACCCCTGAAAGTTCAGAAAATGTTAGAAACCCAAAAAGACCTTAAAATGCATCTTAGGCCTGCAAAAATGTTGAAATGTTTGGATGCCCAAAAAGGGGTTTATAGGCATTGTAGACCCCCTAAAGTCCAGAATATGTCGGTGGCCCAAAAACGGTGTGAGAGAGCTCTGAATCTCCCAAAAACATTTGCAGTCTGAAAAGGACATCAACCCGCATGCTAGACCCCTGAAATGCCCAAAAATATTTTTGGCACGAAAAATGCATCCTACAACCCTGAAAGTTCAGAATATGTCAGCATTCCAAAAAAGGCCTTAAAATGCATCTTAGGCCTGAAAAAATGTTGAAATCTTTGGAGGCCCAAAAAAGGGGTTTACAGGCATCGTAGACCCCCTAAAGTCTGGAAAATGTTGGTGGCCCAAAAACATTGTGAGAGATCTCTGAATGTCCCAAAAACATTTACAGCCTGAAAGGGGCATTAACCCACATCCTAGACCACTGTAATTCTCCAAAATATTTTTGCCACGAAAAATGCATCCTACATCCCCGAAAGTACAGAATATGTTAGCAGCCCAAAAAAGGCCTTAAAATGCATCTTTGGCCGGCAAAAATGTTGAAATCTTTGGAGGCCCAAAAAAGGGGTTTACAGGCATCGTAGACCACCTAAAGTCCAGAAAATGTTGGTGGCCCAAAAGCAGTGTGAGAGAGCTCGGAATGTCCCAAAAGCATCTGCAGCTTGAAAGGGGCATTAACCTGCATCCTAGACCACTGAAATGCCCAAAAATATTTTTGGCACGAAAAATGCATCCTTCATCCCCGAAAGTACAGAATATGTTAGCAGCCCAAAAAAGGCCTTCAATGCATTTTAGGCCTGCAAAAATGTTGAAATGTTTGGAGGCCCAAAAAAAAGGTTTACAGGCATCGTAGACCCCCTAAAGTCCAGAAAATGTTGGTGGCCCAAAAACATTGTGAGAGAGCTCTGAATGTCCCAAAAACATTTGCAGCCTGAAAGGGGCATTAACCCAAATCCTAGACCACTGAAATTCCCAAAAATATTTTTGGCACGAAAAATGCATCCTAAACCCCTGAAAGTACAGAATATGTTAGCAGCCCAAAAAAGGCCTTAAATGCAATTTAGTCCTGCAAAAATGTTGAAATTTTTGGAGGCCAAAAAAAAAGGTTTACCGGCATCGTAGACCCCCTAACGTCCAGAAAATGTTGGTGGCCCAAAGACATTGTGAGAGAGCTCTGAATGTCCCAAAAACATTAGCAGCCCAAAAGGGGCATTAACCCAAATCCTAGACCACTGAAATTACCAAAAATATTTCTGGCACGAAAAATGCATCCTACACCCCTGAAAGTATAGAAAATGTTAGCAGCCCAAAAAAGGCCTTAAAATGCATCTTAGGCCTGCAAAAATGTTGAAATGTTTGGATGCCCAAAAAAGGGGTTTACAGGCATCGTAGACCCCCTAAAGTTCAGAAAATGTTGGTGGCCCAAAAACAGTGTGAGAGAGCTCTGAATGTCCCAAAAGCATTTGCAGCCTGAAAGGGGCATTAACCCACATCCTAGACCACTGAAATTCCCAAAACAAAAATATTTTTGCCACGAAAAATGGATCCTACAACCCCGAAAGTACAGAATATGTTAGCAGCCCAAAAAAGGCCTTAAAATGCATCTTAGGCCTGCAAAAATGTTGAAATCTTTGGAGGCCCCAAAAAGGGGTTTACAGGCATCGTAAACCCCCTAAAGTTCAGAAAATGTTGGTGGCCCAAAAACAGTGTGAGAGAGCTCTGAATGTCCCAAAAGCATTTGCAGCCTGAAAGGGGCATTAACCCACATCCTAGACCACTGAAATTCCCAAAACAAAAATATTTTTGCCACGAAAAATGGATCCTACAACCCCGAAAGTACAGAATATGTTAGCAGCCCAAAAAAGGCCTTAAAATGCATCTTAGGCCTGCAAAAATGTTGAAATCTTTGGAGGCCCAAAAAAGGGGTTTACAGGCATCGTAGACCACCTAAAGTCCATAAAATGTTGGTGGCCCAAAAGCAGTGTGAGAGAGCTCGGAATGTCCCAAAAGCATTTGCAGCTTGAAAGGGGCATTAACCCAAATCCTAGACCACTGAAATTACCAAAAATATTTCTGGCACGAAAAATGCATCCTACACCCCTGAAAGTTCAGAAAATGTTAGCAGCCCAAAAAGGCCTTAAAATGCATCTTAGGCCTGCAAAAATGTTGAAATGTTTGGATGCCCGAAAAAGGGGTTTACAGGCATCGTAGACCCCCTAAAGTCCAGAATATGTCGGTGGCCCAAAAACGGTGTGAGAGAGCTCTGAATCTCCCAAAAACATTTGCAGTCTGAAAATGACATTAACCGGCATGCTAGACCCCTGAAATTCCCAAAAATATTTTTGGCACGAAAAATGCATCCTAAACCCCTGAAAGTACAGAATATGTTAGCAGCCCAAAAAAGGCCTTAAATGCAATTTAGGCCTGCAAAAATGTTGAAATGTTTGGAGGCCCAAAAAAAAGGTTTACCGGCATCGTAGACCCCCTAAAGTCCAGAAAATGTTGGTGGCCCAAAGACATTGTGAGAGAGCTCTGAATGTCCCAAAAACATTAGCAGCCCAAAAGGGGCATTAACCCAAATCCTAGACCACTGAAATTACCAAAAATATTTCTGGCACGAAAAATCCATCCTACACCCCTGAAAGTTCAGAAAATGTTAGCAGCCCAAAAAAGGCCTTAAAATGCATCTTAGGCCTGCAAAAATGTTGAAATGTTTGGATGCCCAAAAAAGGGGTTTACAGGCATCGTAGACCCCCTAAAGTCCAGAATATGTCGGTGGCCCAAAAACGGTGTGAGAGAGCTCTGAATCTCCCAAAAACATTTGCAGTCTGAAAAGGACATTAACCCGCATGCTAGACCCCTGAAATTCCCAAAAATATTTTTGGCACGAAAAATGCATCCTACAACCCTGAAAGTTCAGAATATGTCAGCATTCCAAAAAAGACCTTAAAATGCATCTTAGGCCCGAAAAAATGTTGAAATCTTTGGAGGCCCAAAAAAGGGGTTTACAGGCATCGTAGACCCCCTAAAGTCTGGAAAATGTTGGTGGCCCAAAAACATTTTGAGAGATCTCTGAATGTCCCAAAAACATTTACAGCCTGAAAGGGGCATTAACCCAAATCCTAGACCACTGAAATTACCAAAAATATTTCTGGCACGAAAAATGCATCCTACACCCCCTAAAGTCCAGAAAATGTTGGTGGCCTAAAGACATTATGAGAGAGCTCTGAATGTCCCAAAAACATTAGCAGCCCAAAAGGGTCATTAACCCAAATCCTAGACCACTGAAATTACCAAAAATATTTCTGGCACGAAAAATGCATCCTACACCCCTGAAAGTTCAGAAAATGTTAGCATTCCAAAAAAGGCCTTAAAATGCATCTTAGGCCCGAAAAAATGTTGAAATCTTTGGAGGCCCAAAAAAGGGGTTTTCAGGCATCGTAGACCCCCTAAAGTCTGGAAAATGTTGGTGGCCCAAAAACATTGTGAGAGATCTCTGAATGTCCCAAAAACATTTACAGCCTGAAAGGGGCATTAACCCAAATCCTAGATCACTGAAATTACCAAAAATATTTCTGGCACGAAAAATGCATCCTACACCCCTGAAAGTTCAGAAAATGTTAGAAACCCAAAAAGACCTTAAAATGCATCTTAGGCCTGCAAAAATGTTGAAATGTTTGGATGCCCAAAAAGGGGTTTACAGGCATCGTAGACCCCCTAAAGTCCAGAATATGTCGGTGGCCCAAAAACGGTGTGAGAGAGCTCTGAATCTCCCAAAAACATTTGCAGTCTGAAAATGACATTAACCGGCATGCTAGACCCCTGAAATTCCCAAAAATATTTTTGGCACGAAAAATGCATCCTAAACCCCTGAAAGTACAGAATATGTTAGCAGCCCAAAAAAGGCCTTAAATGCAATTTAGGCCTGCAAAAATGTTGAAATGTTTGGAGGCCCAAAAAAAAGGTTTACCGGCATCGTAGACCCCCTAAAGTCCAGAAAATGTTGGTGGCCCAAAGACATTGTGAGAGAGCTCTGAATGTCCCAAAAACATTAGCAGCCCAAAAGGGGCATTAACCCAAATCCTAGACCACTGAAATTACCAAAAATATTTCTGGCACGAAAAATCCATCCTACACCCCTGAAAGTTCAGAAAATGTTAGCAGCCCAAAAAAGGCCTTAAAATGCATCTTAGGCCTGCAAAAATGTTGAAATGTTTGGATGCCCAAAAAAGGGGTTTAAAGGCATCGTAGACCCCCTAAAGTTCAGAAAATGTTGGTGGCCCAAAAACAGTGTGAGAGAGCTCTGAATGTCCCAAAAGCATTTGCAGCCTGAAAGGGGCATTAACCCACATCCTAGACCACTGAAATTCCCAAAACAAAAATACTTTTGCCACGAAAAATGGATCCTACAACCCCGAAAGTACAGAATATGTTAGCAGCCCAAAAAAGGCCTTAAAATGCATTTTAGGCCTGCAAAAATGTTGAAATCTTTGGAGGCCCAAAAAAGGGGTTTACAGGCATCGTAGACCACCTAAAGTCCAGAAAATGTTGGTGGCCCAAAAACGGTGTGAGAGAGCTCTGAATCTCCCAAAAACATTTGCAGTCTGAAAAGGACATCAACCCGCATGCTAGACCCCTGAAATGCCCAAAAATATTTTTGGCACGAAAAATGCATCCTACAACCCTGAAAGTTCAGAATATGTCAGCATTCCAAAAAAGGCCTTAAAATGCATCTTAGGCCTGAAAAAATGTTGAAATCTTTGGAGGCCCAAAAAAGGGGTTTACAGGCATCGTAGACCCCCTAAAGTCTGGAAAATGTTGGTGGCCCAAAAACATTGTGAGAGATCTCTGAATGTCCCAAAAACATTTACAGCCTGAAAGGGGCATTAACCCACATCCTAGACCACTGTAATTCTCCAAAATATTTTTGCCACGAAAAATGCATCCTACATCCCCGAAAGTACAGAATATGTTAGCAGCCCAAAAAAGGCCTTAAAATGCATCTTTGGCCGGCAAAAATGTTGAAATCTTTGGAGGCCCAAAAAAGGGGTTTACAGGCATCGTAGACCACCTAAAGTCCAGAAAATGTTGGTGGCCCAAAAGCAGTGTGAGAGAGCTCGGAATGTCCCAAAAGCATCTGCAGCTTGAAAGGGGCATTAACCTGCATCCTAGACCACTGAAATGCCCAAAAATATTTTTGGCACGAAAAATGCATCCTTCATCCCCGAAAGTACAGAATATGTTAGCAGCCCAAAAAAGGCCTTCAATGCATTTTAGGCCTGCAAAAATGTTGAAATGTTTGGAGGCCCAAAAAAAAGGTTTACAGGCATCGTAGACCCCCTAAAGTCCAGAAAATGTTGGTGGCCCAAAAACATTGTGAGAGAGCTCTGAATGTCCCAAAAACATTTGCAGCCTGAAAGGGGCATTAACCCAAATCCTAGACCACTGAAATTCCCAAAAATATTTTTGGCACGAAAAATGCATCCTAAACCCCTGAAAGTACAGAATATGTTAGCAGCCCAAAAAAGGCCTTAAATGCAATTTAGTCCTGCAAAAATGTTGAAATTTTTGGAGGCCAAAAAAAAAGGTTTACCGGCATCGTAGACCCCCTAACGTCCAGAAAATGTTGGTGGCCCAAAGACATTGTGAGAGAGCTCTGAATGTCCCAAAAACATTAGCAGCCCAAAAGGGGCATTAACCCAAATCCTAGACCACTGAAATTACCAAAAATATTTCTGGCACGAAAAATGCATCCTACACCCCTGAAAGTATAGAAAATGTTAGCAGCCCAAAAAAGGCCTTAAAATGCATCTTAGGCCTGCAAAAATGTTGAAATGTTTGGATGCCCAAAAAAGGGGTTTACAGGCATCGTAGACCCCCTAAAGTTCAGAAAATGTTGGTGGCCCAAAAACAGTGTGAGAGAGCTCTGAATGTCCCAAAAGCATTTGCAGCCTGAAAGGGGCATTAACCCACATCCTAGACCACTGAAATTCCCAAAACAAAAATATTTTTGCCACGAAAAATGGATCCTACAACCCCGAAAGTACAGAATATGTTAGCAGCCCAAAAAAGGCCTTAAAATGCATCTTAGGCCTGCAAAAATGTTGAAATCTTTGGAGGCCCCAAAAAGGGGTTTACAGGCATCGTAAACCCCCTAAAGTTCAGAAAATGTTGGTGGCCCAAAAACAGTGTGAGAGAGCTCTGAATGTCCCAAAAGCATTTGCAGCCTGAAAGGGGCATTAACCCACATCCTAGACCACTGAAATTCCCAAAACAAAAATATTTTTGCCACGAAAAATGGATCCTACAACCCCGAAAGTACAGAATATGTTAGCAGCCCAAAAAAGGCCTTAAAATGCATCTTAGGCCTGCAAAAATGTTGAAATCTTTGGAGGCCCAAAAAAGGGGTTTACAGGCATCGTAGACCACCTAAAGTCCATAAAATGTTGGTGGCCCAAAAGCAGTGTGAGAGAGCTCGGAATGTCCCAAAAGCATTTGCAGCTTGAAAGGGGCATTAACCCAAATCCTAGACCACTGAAATTACCAAAAATATTTCTGGCACGAAAAATGCATCCTACACCCCTGAAAGTTCAGAAAATGTTAGCAGCCCAAAAAGGCCTTAAAATGCATCTTAGGCCTGCAAAAATGTTGAAATGTTTGGATGCCCGAAAAAGGGGTTTACAGGCATCGTAGACCCCCTAAAGTCCAGAATATGTCGGTGGCCCAAAAACGGTGTGAGAGAGCTCTGAATCTCCCAAAAACATTTGCAGTCTGAAAATGACATTAACCGGCATGCTAGACCCCTGAAATTCCCAAAAATATTTTTGGCACGAAAAATGCATCCTAAACCCCTGAAAGTACAGAATATGTTAGCAGCCCAAAAAAGGCCTTAAATGCAATTTAGGCCTGCAAAAATGTTGAAATGTTTGGAGGCCCAAAAAAAAGGTTTACCGGCATCGTAGACCCCCTAAAGTCCAGAAAATGTTGGTGGCCCAAAGACATTGTGAGAGAGCTCTGAATGTCCCAAAAACATTAGCAGCCCAAAAGGGGCATTAACCCAAATCCTAGACCACTGAAATTACCAAAAATATTTCTGGCACGAAAAATCCATCCTACACCCCTGAAAGTTCAGAAAATGTTAGCAGCCCAAAAAAGGCCTTAAAATGCATCTTAGGCCTGCAAAAATGTTGAAATGTTTGGATGCCCAAAAAAGGGGTTTAAAGGCATCGTAGACCCCCTAAAGTTCAGAAAATGTTGGTGGCCCAAAAACAGTGTGAGAGAGCTCTGAATGTCCCAAAAGCATTTGCAGCCTGAAAGGGGCATTAACCCACATCCTAGACCACTGAAATTCCCAAAACAAAAATAATTTTGCCACGAAAAATGGATCCTACAACCCCGAAAGTACAGAATATGTTAGCAGCCCAAAAAAGGCCTTAAAATGCATTTTAGGCCTGCAAAAATGTTGAAATCTTTGGAGGCCCAAAAAAGGGGTTTACAGGCATCGTAGACCCCCTAAAGTCTGTAAAATGTTGGTGGCCGAAAAACATTGTGAGAGATCTCTGAATGTCCCAAAAACATTTACAGCGTGAAAGGGGCATTAACCCACATCCTAGACCACTGTAATTCTCCAAAATATTTTTGCCACGAAAAATGCATCCTACATCCCCGAAAGTACAGAATATGTTAGCAGCCCAAAAAAGGCCTTAAAATGCATCTTAGGCCGGCAAAAATGTTGAAATCTTTGGAGGCCCAAAAAAGGGGTTTACAGGCATCGTAGACCACCTAAAGTCCATAAAATGTTTGTGGCCCAAAAACATTGTGAGAGAGCTCTGAATGTCCCAAAAACATTTGCAGCCTGAAAGGGGCATTAACCCAAATCCTAGACCACTGAAATTACCAAAAATATTTCTGGCATGAAAAATGCATCCTACACCCCTGAAAGTTCAGAAAATGTTAGCAGCCCAAAAAGGCCTTAAAATGCATCTTAGGCCTGCAAAAATGTTGAAATGTTTGGATGCCCAAAAAAGGGGTTTACAGGCATCGTAGACCCCCTAAAGTCCAGAATATGTCGGTGGCCCAAAAACGGTGTGAGAGAGCTCTGAATCTCCCAAAAACATTTGCAGTCTGAAAAGGACATTAACCCGCATGCTAGACCCCTGAAATTCCCAAAAATATTTTTGGCACGAAAAATGCATCCTACAACCCTGAAAGTTCAGAATATGTCAGCATTCCAAAAAAGACCTTAAAATGCATCTTAGGCCCGAAAAAATGTTGAAATCTTTGGAGGCCCAAAAAAGGGGTTTACAGGCATCGTAGACCCCCTAAAGTCTGGAAAATGTTGGTGGCCCAAAAACATTTTGAGAGATCTCTGAATGTCCCAAAACATTTACAGCCTGAAAGGGGCATTAACCCAAATCCTAGACCACTGAAATTACCAAAAATATTTCTGGCACGAAAAATGCATCCTACACCCCCTAAAGTCCAGAAAATGTTGGTGGCCTAAAGACATTATGAGAGAGCTCTGAATGTCCCAAAAACATTAGCAGCCCAAAAGGGTCATTAACCCAAATCCTAGACCACTGAAATTACCAAAAATATTTCTGGCACGAAAAATGCATCCTACACCCCTGAAAGTTCAGAAAATGTTAGCATTCCAAAAAAGGCCTTAAAATGCATCTTAGGCCCGAAAAAATGTTGAAATCTTTGGAGGCCCAAAAAAGGGGTTTTCAGGCATCGTAGACCCCCTAAAGTCTGGAAAATGTTGGTGGCCCAAAAACATTGTGAGAGATCTCTGAATGTCCCAAAAACATTTACAGCCTGAAAGGGGCATTAACCCAAATCCTAGATCACTGAAATTACCAAAAATATTTCTGGCACGAAAAATGCATCCTACACCCCTGAAAGTTCAGAAAATGTTAGAAACCCAAAAAGACCTTAAAATGCATCTTAGGCCTGCAAAAATGTTGAAATGTTTGGATGCCCAAAAAGGGGTTTATAGGCATTGTAGATCCCCTAAAGTCCAGAATATGTCGGTGGCCCAAAAACGGTGTGAGAGAGCTCTGAATCTCCCAAAAACATTTGCAGTCTGAAAAGGACATCAACCCGCATGCTAGACCCCTGAAATGCCCAAAAATATTTTTGGCACGAAAAATGCATCCTACAACCCTGAAAGTTCAGAATATGTCAGCATTCCAAAAAAGGCCTTAAAATGCATCTTAGGCCTGAAAAAATGTTGAAATCTTTGGAGGCCCAAAAAAGGGGTTTACAGGCATCGTAGACCCCCTAAAGTCTGGAAAATGTTGGTGGCCCAAAAACATTGTGAGAGATCTCTGAATGTCCCAAAAACATTTACAGCCTGAAAGGGGCATTAACCCACATCCTAGACCACTGTAATTCTCCAAAATATTTTTGCCACGAAAAATGCATCCTACATCCCCGAAAGTACAGAATATGTTAGCAGCCCAAAAAAGGCCTTAAAATGCATCTTTGGCCGGCAAAAATGTTGAAATCTTTGGAGGCCCAAAAAAGGGGTTTACAGGCATCGTAGACCACCTAAAGTCCAGAAAATGTTGGTGGCCCAAAAGCAGTGTGAGAGAGCTCGGAATGTCCCAAAAGCATCTGCAGCTTGAAAGGGGCATTAACCTGCATCCTAGACCACTGAAATGCCCAAAAATATTTTTGGCACGAAAAATGCATCCTTCATCCCCGAAAGTACAGAATATGTTAGCAGCCCAAAAAAGGCCTTCAATGCATTTTAGGCCTGCAAAAATGTTGAAATGTTTGGAGGCCCAAAAAAAAGGTTTACAGGCATCGTAGACCCCCTAAAGTCCAGAAAATGTTGGTGGCCCAAAAACATTGTGAGAGAGCTCGGAATGTCCCAAAAGCATTTGCAGCTTGAAAGGGGCATTAACCCACATCCTAGACCACTGAATTTCCCAAAAATATTTTTGGCACGAAAAATGCATCCTACCCCCCTGAAAGTACAGAATATGTTAGCAGCCCAAAAAAAGGCCTTAAATGCATTTTAGGCCTGCAAAAATGTTGAAATGTTTGGAGGCCCAAAAAAAAGGTTTACAGGCATCGTAGACCCACTAAAGTCCAGAAAATGTTGGTGGCCCAAAAACATTGTCAGAGAGCTCTGAATGTCCCAAAAACATTTGCAGCCTGAAAGGGGCATTAACCCAAATCCTAGACCACTGAAATTACCAAAAATATTTCTGGTACGAAAAATGCATCCTACAGCCCTGAAAGTTCAGAAAATGTTAGCAGCCCAAAAAGGCCTTAAAATGCATCTTAGGCCTGCAAAAATGTTGAAATGTTTGGATGCCCAAAAAAGGGGTTTACAGGCATCGTAGACCCCCTAAAGTCCAGAATATGTCGGTGGCCCAAAAACGGTGTGAGAGAGCTCTGAATCTCCCAAAAACATTTGCAGTCTGAAAAGGACATTAACACGCAGGCTAGACCCCTGAAATTCCCAAAAATATTTTTGGCACCAAAAATGCATCCTACAACCCTGAAAGTTCAGAATATGTCAGCATTCCAAAAAAGGCCTTAAAATGCATCTTAGGCCTGAAAAAATGTTGAAATCTTTGGAGGCCCAAAAAAGGGGTTTACAGGCATCGTAGACCCCCTAAAGTCTGGAAAATGTTGGTGGCCCAAAAACATTGTGAGAGATCTCTGAATGTCCCAAAAACATTTACAGCCTGAAAGGGGCATTAACCCACATCCTAGACCACTGTAATTCTCCAAAATATTTTTGCCACGAAAAAAGCATCCTACATCCCCGAAAGTACAGAATATGTTAGCAGCCCAAAAAAGGCCTTAAAATGCATCTTAGGCCGGCAAAAATGTTGAAATCTTTGGAGGCCCAAAAAAGGGGTTTACAGGCATCGTAGACCACCTAAAGTCCAGAAAATGTTGGTGGCCCAAAAGCAGTGTGAGAGAGCTCGGAATGTCCCAAAAGCATTTGCAGCTTGAAAGGGGCATTAACCCACATCCTAGACCACTGAAATTCCCAAAAATATTTTTGGCACGAAAAATGCATCCTACCCCCCTGAAAGTACAGAATATGTTAGCAGCCCAAAAAAGGCCTTAAATGCATTTTAGGCCTGCAAAAATGTTGAAATGTTTGGAGGCCCAAAAAAAAGGTTTACAGGCATCGTAGACCCACTAAAGTCCATAAAATGTTGGTGGCCCAAAAACGGTGTGAGAGAGCACTGAATCTCCCAAAAACATTTGCAGTCTGAAAAGGACATTAACCCGCATGCTAGACCCCTGAAATTCCAAAAAATATTTTTGGCACGAAAAATGCATCCTACAACCCTGAGAGTTCAGAATATGTCAGCATTCCAAAAAAGGCCTTAAAATGCATCTTAGGCCTGAAAAAATGTTGAAATCTTTGGAGGCCCAAAAAAGGGTTTTACAGGCATCGTAGACCCCCTAAAGTCTGGAAAATGTTGGTGGCCCAAAAACATTGTGAGAGATCTCTGAATGTCCCAAAAACATTTACAGCCTGAAAGGGGCATTAACCCACATCTTAGACCACTTTAATTCTCCAAAATATTTTTGCCACGAAAAATGCATCCTACATCCCCGAAAGTACAGAATATGTTAGCAGCCCAAAAAAGGCCTTAAAATGCATCTTATGCCGGCAAAAATGTTGAAATCTTTGGAGGCCCAAAAAAGGGGTTTACAGGCATCGTAGACCACCTAAAGTCCAGAAAATGTTGGTGGCCCAAAAGCAGTGTGAGAGAGCTCGGAATGTCCCAAAAGCATTTGCAGCTTGAAAGGGGCATTAACCCGCATCCTAGACCACTGAAATTCCCCAAAATATTTTTGGCACGAAAAATGCATCCTACACCCCTGAAAGTACAGAATATGTTAGCAGCCCAAAACAGGCCTTAAATGCATTTTAGGCCTGCAAAAATGTTGAAATGTTTGGAGGCCCAAAAAAAAGGTTTACAGGCATCGTAGACTCCCTAAAGTCCAGAAAATGTTGGTAGCCCAAAAACATTGTGAAAGAGCTCTGAATGTCCCAAAAACATTTGCAGCCTGAAAGGGGCATTAACCCACATCCTAGACCATTGAAATTCCCAAAAATATTTTTGCCACGAAAAATGGATCCTACATCCCGAAAGTACAGAATATGTTAGCAGCCCAAATAAGGCCTTAAAATGCATCTTAGCCCTGCAAAAATGTTGAAAACTTTGGAGGCATAAAAAAGGGTTTTACAGGCACCCTAGACCCCCTAAATTCCAGAATATGTCGGTGGCCCAAAAACAGTGTGAGAGAACTCTGAATCTCCCAAAAGCATTTGCAGCTTGAAAGGGGCACTAACCCGCATCCTAGACCACTGAAATTCCCAAAAATATTTTTGGCACGTAAAATGCATCCTACCCCCCTGAAAGTACAGAATATGTTAGCAGCCCAAAAAATGCCTTAAATGCATTTTAGGCCTGCAAAAATGTTGAAATGTTTGGAGGCCCAAAAAAGGGGTTTACAGGCATCCCAGACCCCCTAAAGTCCAGGATATGTTGGTGGCCGAAAAACGGTGTGAGAGAGCTCTGAATGTCACAAACACATTTGCACCCTGAAAGGGGCATTAACCCAAATCCTAGACCACTAAAATTACCAAAAATATTTCTGGCACGAAAAATGCATCCTACACCCCTGAAAGTTCAGAAAATGTTAGCAGCCCAAAAAAGGCCTTAAAATGCATCTTAGGCCTGCAAAAATGTTGAAATGTTTGGATGCCCAAAAAGGGGTTTATAGGCATCGTAGAACACCTAAAGTCCAGAAAATGTTGGTGGCCCAAAAACAGTGTGAGAGAGCTCTGAATGTCCCAAAAGCATTTGCATCCTGAAAGGGGCATTAACCCACATCCTAGACCACTGTAATTCCCCAAAAATGATTTGCCACAAAAAATGCATCCTACATCCCCAAAAGTAAAGAATATGTTAGCAGCCCAAAAAAGGCCTTAAAATGCATCTTAGGCCTGCAAAAATGCTGAAATCTTTGGAGGCCCAAAAAAGGGGTTTACAGGCATCGTAGACCCCCTCAAGTCCAGAAAATGTTGGTGGCCCAAAGACATTGTGAGAGAGCTCTGAATGTCCCAAAAACATTAGCAGCCCAAAAGGGGCATTAACCCAAATCCTAGACCACTGAAATTACCAAAAATATTTCTGGCACGAAAAATGCATCCTACACCCCTGAAAGTTCAGAAAATGTTAGCAGCCCAAAAAAGGCCTTAAAATGCATCTTAGGTCTGCAAAAATGTTGAAATGTTTGGATGCCAAAAAAGGGGTTTACAGGCATCGTAGACCCCCTAAAGTCCAGAAAATGTTGGTGGCCCAAAAACATTGTGAGAGAGCTCTGAATGTCCCAAAAACATTTGCAGCCTGAAAGGGGCATTAACCCAAATCCTAGACCACTGAAATTCCCAAAAATATTTTGGCACGAAAAATGCGTCCTACACCCCTGAAAGTTCAGAATATGTTAGCAGCCCAAAAAAGGCCTTAAAATGCATCTTAGGCCTGCATAAATGTTGAAAACTTTGGAGGCATAAAAAAGTGTTTTACAGGCGCCCTAGACCCCCTAAAGTCCAGAATATGTCGGTGGCCCAAAAACGGTGTGAGAGAGCTCTGAATCTCCCAAAAACATTTGCAGTCTGAAAAGGACATTAACCCGCATGCTAGACCCCTGAAATTCCCAAAAATATTTTTGGCACGAAAAATGCATCCTACACCCCTGAAAGTTCAGAATATGTCAGCATTCCAAAAAAGGCCTTAAAATGCATCTTAGGCCTGCAAAAATGTTGAAATGTTTGGATGCCCAAAAAAGGGGTTTACAGGCATCGTAGACCCCCTAAAGTTCAGAACATGTTGGTGGCCCAAAAACAGTGTGAGAGAGCTCTGAATGTCCCAAAAGCATTTGCAGCCTGAAAGGGGCATTAACCCACATCCTAGACCACTGAAATTCCCAAAAATATTTTTGCCACGAAAAATGCATCCTACATCCCCGAAAGTACAGAATATGTTAGCAGCCCAAAAAAGGCCTTAAAATGCAATTTAGGCCTGCAAAAATGTTGAAATGTTTGGAGGCCCAAAAAAAAGGTTTACCGGCATCGTAGACCCCCTAAAGTCCAG
Organism: Ambystoma mexicanum; assembly: GCF_040938575.1. Taxonomy (NCBI): domain Eukaryota; kingdom Metazoa; phylum Chordata; class Amphibia; order Caudata; family Ambystomatidae; genus Ambystoma; species Ambystoma mexicanum. The sequence continues at coordinate 601,616,332 of NC_090929.1, read as the reverse complement.
AAAATGTTGGTGGCCTAAAGACATTATGAGAGAGCTCTGAATGTCCCAAAAACATTAGCAGCCCAAAAGGGGCATTAACCCAAATCCTAGACCACTGAAATTACCAAAGATATTTGTGGCACGAAAAATGCATCCTACACCCCTGAAAGTTCAGAAAATGTTAGCAGCCCAAAAAAGGCCTTAAAATGCATCTTAGGCCTGCAAAAATGTTGAAATGTTTGGATGCCCAAAAATGGGGTTTACATGCATCGTAGACCCCCTAAAGTTCAGAAAATGTTGGTGGCCCAAAAACAGTGTGAGAGAGCTCTGAATGTCCCAAAAGCATTTGCAGCCTGAAAGGGGCATTAACCCACATACTAGACCACTGAAATTCCCAAAACAAAAATATTTTTGCCACGAAAAATGGATCCTACAACCCCGAAAGTACAGAATATGTTAGCAGCCCAAAAAAGGCCTTAAAATGCATCTTAGGCCTGCAAAAATGTTGAAATCTTTGGAGGCCCAAAAAAGGGGTTTACAGGCATCGTAGACCCCCTAAATTCTGTAAAATGTTGGTGGCCCAAAAACATTGTGAGAGATCTCTGAATGTCCCAAAAACATTTACAGCCTGGAAGGGGCATTAACCCACATCCTAGACCACTGTAATTCTCCAAAATATTTTTGCCACGAAAAATGCATCCTACATCCCCGAAAGTACAGAATATGTTAGGAGCCCAAAAAGGCCTTAAAATGCATCTTAGGCCGGCAAAAATGCTGAAATCTTTGGAGGCCCAAAAAAGGGGTTTACAGGCATCGTAGACCACCTAAAGTCCATAAAATGTTGGTGGCCCAAAAGCAGTGTGAGAGAGCTCGCAATGTCCCAAAAGCATTTGCAGCTTGAAAGGGGCATTAACCTGCATCCTAGACCACTGAAATTCCCAAAAATATTTTTGGCACGAAAAATGCATCCTACACCCCTGAAAGTTCAGAAAATGTTACCAGCCCAAAAAGGCCTTAAAATGCATCTTAGGCCCGAAAAAATGTTGAAATCTTTGGAGGCCCAAAAAAGGGGTTTACAGGCATCGTAGACCCCCTAAAGTCTGGAAAATGTTGGTGGCCCAAAAACATTGTGAGAGATCTCTGAATGTCCCAAAAACATTTACAGCCTGAAAGGGGCATTAACCCAAATCCTAGACCACTGAAATTACCAAAAATATTTCTGGCACGAAAATTGCATCCTACACCCCTGAAAGTTCAGAAAATGTTAGAAACCCAAAAAGACCTTAAAATGCATCTTAGGCCTGCAAAAATGTTGAAATGTTTGGATGCCCAAAAAGGGGTTTATAGGCATTGTAGACCCCCTAAAGTCCAGAATATGTCGGTGGCCCAAAAACGGTGTGAGAGAGCTCTGAATCTCCCAAAAACATTTGCAGTCTGAAAAGGACATTAACCCGCATGCTAGACCCCTGAAATGCCCAAAAATATTTTTGGCACGAAAAATGCATCCTACAACCCTGAAAGTTCAGAATATGTCAGCATTCCAAAAAAGGCCTTAAAATGCATCTTAGGCCTGAAAAAATGTTGAAATCTTTGGAGGCCCAAAAAAGGGGTTACAGGCATCGTAGACCCCCTAAAATCTGGAAAATGTTGGTGGCCCAAAGACATTGTGAGAGAGCTCTGAATGTCCCAAAAACATTAGCAGCCTGAAAGGGGCATTAACCCAAATCCTAGACCACTGAAATTACCAAAAATATTTCTGGCACGAAAATTGCATCCTACACCCCTGAAAGTTCAGAAAATGTTGGTGGCCTAAAGACATTATGAGAGAGCTCTGAATGTCCCAAAAACATTAGCAGCCCAAAAGGGTCATTAACCCAAATCCTAGACCACTGAAATTACCAAAAATATTTCTGGCACGAAAAATGCATCCTACACCCCTGAAAGTTCAGAAAATGTTAGCATTACAAAAAAGGCCTTAAAATGCATCTTAGGCCCGAAAAAATGTTGAAATCTTTGGAGGCCCAAAAAAGGGGTTTTCAGGCATCGTAGACCCCCTAAAGTCTGGAAAATGTTGGTGGCCCAAAAACATTGTGAGAGATCTCTGAATGTCCCAAAAACATTTACAGCCTGAAAGGGGCATTAACCCAAATCCTAGATCACTGAAATTACCAAAAATATTTCTGGCACGAAAAATGCATCCTACACCCCTGAAAGTTCAGAAAATGTTAGAAACCCAAAAAGACCTTAAAATGCATCTTAGGCCTGCAAAAATGTTGAAATGTTTGGATGCCCAAAAAGGGGTTTATAGGCATTGTAGACCCCCTAAAGTCCAGAATATGTCGGTGGCCCAAAAACGGTGTGAGAGAGCTCTGAATCTCCCAAAAACATTTGCAGTCTGAAAAGGACATCAACCCGCATGCTAGACCCCTGAAATGCCCAAAAATATTTTTGGCACGAAAAATGCATCCTACAACCCTGAAAGTTCAGAATATGTCAGCATTCCAAAAAAGGCCTTAAAATGCATCTTAGGCCTGAAAAAATGTTGAAATCTTTGGAGGCCCAAAAAAGGGGTTTACAGGCATCGTAGACCCCCTAAAGTCTGGAAAATGTTGGTGGCCCAAAAACATTGTGAGAGATCTCTGAATGTCCCAAAAACATTTACAGCCTGAAAGGGGCATTAACCCACATCCTAGACCACTGTAATTCTCCAAAATATTTTTGCCACGAAAAATGCATCCTACATCCCCGAAAGTACAGAATATGTTAGCAGCCCAAAAACGGCCTTAAAATGCATCTTTGGCCGGCAAAAATGTTGAAATCTTTGGAGGCCCAAAAAAGGGGTTTACAGGCATCGTAGACCACCTAAAGTCCAGAAAATGTTGGTGGCCCAAAAGCAGTGTGAGAGAGCTCGGAATGTCCCAAAAGCATCTGCAGCTTGAAAGGGGCATTAACCTGCATCCTAGACCACTGAAATGCCCAAAAATATTTTTGGCACGAAAAATGCATCCTTCATCCCCGAAAGTACAGAATATGTTAGCAGCCCAAAAAAGGCCTTCAATGCATTTTAGGCCTGCAAAAATGTTGAAATGTTTGGAGGCCCAAAAAAAAGGTTTACAGGCATCGTAGACCCCCTAAAGTCCAGAAAATGTTGGTGGCCCAAAAACATTGTGAGAGAGCTCTGAATGTCCCAAAAACATTTGCAGCCTGAAAGGGGTATTAACCCAAATCCTAGACCACTGAAATTCCCAAAAATATTTTTGGCACGAAAAATGCATCCTAAACCCCTGAAAGTACAGAATATGTTAGCAGCCCAAAAAAGGCCTTAAATGCAATTTAGTCCTGCAAAAATGTTGAAATTTTTGGAGGCCAAAAAAAAAGGTTTACCGGCATCGTAGACCCCCTAACGTCCAGAAAATGTTGGTGGCCCAAAGACATTGTGAGAGAGCTCTGAATGTCCCAAAAACATTAGCAGCCCAAAAGGGGCATTAACCCAAATCCTAGACCACTGAAATTACCAAAAATATTTCTGGCACGAAAAATGCATCCTACACCCCTGAAAGTATAGAAAATGTTAGCAGCCCAAAAAAGGCCTTAAAATGCATCTTAGGCCTGCAAAAATGTTGAAATGTTTGGATGCCCAAAAAAGGGGTTTACAGGCATCGTAGACCCCCTAAAGTTCAGAAAATGTTGGTGGCCCAAAAACAGTGTGAGAGAGCTCTGAATGTCCCAAAAGCATTTGCAGCCTGAAAGGGGCATTAACCCACATCCTAGACCACTGAAATTCCCAAAACAAAAATATTTTTGCCACGAAAAATGGATCCTACAACCCCGAAAGTACAGAATATGTTAGCAGCCCAAAAAAGGCCTTAAAATGCATCTTAGGCCTGCAAAAATGTTGAAATCTTTGGAGGCCCCAAAAAGGGGTTTACAGGCATCGTAAACCCCCTAAAGTTCAGAAAATGTTGGTGGCCCAAAAACAGTGTGAGAGAGCTCTGAATGTCCCAAAAGCATTTGCAGCCTGAAAGGGGCATTAACCCACATCCTAGACCACTGAAATTCCCAAAACAAAAATATTTTTGCCACGAAAAATGGATCCTACAACCCCGAAAGTACAGAATATGTTAGCAGCCCAAAAAAGGCCTTAAAATGCATCTTAGGCCTGCAAAAATGTTGAAATCTTTGGAGGCCCAAAAAAGGGGTTTACAGGCATCGTAGACCACCTAAAGTCCATAAAATGTTGGTGGCCCAAAAGCAGTGTGAGAGAGCTCGGAATGTCCCAAAAGCATTTGCAGCTTGAAAGGGGCATTAACCCAAATCCTAGACCACTGAAATTACCAAAAATATTTCTGGCACGAAAAATGCATCCTACACCCCTGAAAGTTCAGAAAATGTTAGCAGCCCAAAAAGGCCTTAAAATGCATCTTAGGCCTGCAAAAATGTTGAAATGTTTGGATGCCCGAAAAAGGGGTTTACAGGCATCGTAGACCCCCTAAAGTCCAGAATATGTCGGTGGCCCAAAAACGGTGTGAGAGAGCTCTGAATCTCCCAAAAACATTTGCAGTCTGAAAATGACATTAACCGGCATGCTAGACCCCTGAAATTCCCAAAAATATTTTTGGCACGAAAAATGCATCCTAAACCCCTGAAAGTACAGAATATGTTAGCAGCCCAAAAAAGGCCTTAAATGCAATTTAGGCCTGCAAAAATGTTGAAATGTTTGGAGGCCCAAAAAAAAGGTTTACCGGCATCGTAGACCCCCTAAAGTCCAGAAAATGTTGGTGGCCCAAAGACATTGTGAGAGAGCTCTGAATGTCCCAAAAACATTAGCAGCCCAAAAGGGGCATTAACCCAAATCCTAGACCACTGAAATTACCAAAAATATTTCTGGCACGAAAAATCCATCCTACACCCCTGAAAGTTCAGAAAATGTTAGCAGCCCAAAAAAGGCCTTAAAATGCATCTTAGGCCTGCAAAAATGTTGAAATGTTTGGATGCCCAAAAAAGGGGTTTAAAGGCATCGTAGACCCCCTAAAGTTCAGAAAATGTTGGTGGCCCAAAAACAGTGTGAGAGAGCTCTGAATGTCCCAAAAGCATTTGCAGCCTGAAAGGGGCATTAACCCACATCCTAGACCACTGAAATTCCCAAAACAAAAATAATTTTGCCACGAAAAATGGATCCTACAACCCCGAAAGTACAGAATATGTTAGCAGCCCAAAAAAGGCCTTAAAATGCATTTTAGGCCTGCAAAAATGTTGAAATCTTTGGAGGCCCAAAAAAGGGGTTTACAGGCATCGTAGACCCCCTAAAGTCTGTAAAATGTTGGTGGCCGAAAAACATTGTGAGAGATCTCTGAATGTCCCAAAAACATTTACAGCGTGAAAGGGGCATTAACCCACATCCTAGACCACTGTAATTCTCCAAAATATTTTTGCCACGAAAAATGCATCCTACATCCCCGAAAGTACAGAATATGTTAGCAGCCCAAAAAAGGCCTTAAAATGCATCTTAGGCCGGCAAAAATGTTGAAATCTTTGGAGGCCCAAAAAAGGGGTTTACAGGCATCGTAGACCACCTAAAGTCCATAAAATGTTGGTGGCCCAAAAACATTGTGAGAGAGCTCTGAATGTCCCAAAAACATTTGCAGCCTGAAAGGGGCATTAACCCAAATCCTAGACCACTGAAATTACCAAAAATATTTCTGGCATGAAAAATGCATCCTACACCCCTGAAAGTTCAGAAAATGTTAGCAGCCCAAAAAGGCCTTAAAATGCATCTTAGGCCTGCAAAAATGTTGAAATGTTTGGATGCCCAAAAAAGGGGTTTACAGGCATCGTAGACCCCCTAAAGTCCAGAATATGTCGGTGGCCCAAAAACGGTGTGAGAGAGAACTGAATCTCCCAAAAACATTTGCAGTCTGAAAAGGACATTAACCCGCATGCTAGACCCCTGAAATTCCCAAAAATATTTTTGGCACGAAAAATGCATCCTACAACCCTGAAAGTTCAGAATATGTCAGCATTCCAAAAAAGACCTTAAAATGCATCTTAGGCCCGAAAAAATGTTGAAATCTTTGGAGGCCCAAAAAAGGGGTTTACAGGCATCGTAGACCCCCTAAAGTCTGGAAAATGTTGGTGGCCCAAAAACATTTTGAGAGATCTCTGAATGTCCCAAAACATTTACAGCCTGAAAGGGGCATTAACCCAAATCCTAGACCACTGAAATTACCAAAAATATTTCTGGCACGAAAAATGCATCCTACACCCCCTAAAGTCCAGAAAATGTTGGTGGCCTAAAGACATTATGAGAGAGCTCTGAATGTCCCAAAAACATTAGCAGCCCAAAAGGGTCATTAACCCAAATCCTAGACCACTGAAATTACCAAAAATATTTCTGGCACGAAAAATGCATCCTACACCCCTGAAAGTTCAGAAAATGTTAGCATTCCAAAAAAGGCCTTAAAATGCATCTTAGGCCCGAAAAAATGTTGAAATCTTTGGAGGCCCAAAAAAGGGGTTTTCAGGCATCGTAGACCCCCTAAAGTCTGGAAAATGTTGGTGGCCCAAAAACATTGTGAGAGATCTCTGAATGTCCCAAAAACATTTACAGCCTGAAAGGGGCATTAACCCAAATCCTAGATCACTGAAATTACCAAAAATATTTCTGGCACGAAAAATGCATCCTACACCCCTGAAAGTTCAGAAAATGTTAGAAACCCAAAAAGACCTTAAAATGCATCTTAGGCCTGCAAAAATGTTGAAATGTTTGGATGCCCAAAAAGGGGTTTATAGGCATTGTAGACCCCCTAAAGTCCAGAATATGTCGGTGGCCCAAAAACGGTGTGAGAGAGCTCTGAATCTCCCAAAAACATTTGCAGTCTGAAAAGGACATCAACCCGCATGCTAGACCCCTGAAATGCCCAAAAATATTTTTGGCACGAAAAATGCATCCTACAACCCTGAAAGTTCAGAATATGTCAGCATTCCAAAAAAGGCCTTAAAATGCATCTTAGGCCTGAAAAAATGTTGAAATCTTTGGAGGCCCAAAAAAGGGGTTTACAGGCATCGTAGACCCCCTAAAGTCTGGAAAATGTTGGTGGCCCAAAAACATTGTGAGAGATCTCTGAATGTCCCAAAAACATTTACAGCCTGAAAGGGGCATTAACCCACATCCTAGACCACTGTAATTCTCCAAAATATTTTTGCCACGAAAAATGCATCCTACATCCCCGAAAGTACAGAATATGTTAGCAGCCCAAAAAAGGCCTTAAAATGCATCTTTGGCCGGCAAAAATGTTGAAATCTTTGGAGGCCCAAAAAAGGGGTTTACAGGCATCGTAGACCACCTAAAGTCCAGAAAATGTTGGTGGCCCAAAAGCAGTGTGAGAGAGCTCGGAATGTCCCAAAAGCATCTGCAGCTTGAAAGGGGCATTAACCTGCATCCTAGACCACTGAAATGCCCAAAAATATTTTTGGCACGAAAAATGCATCCTTCATCCCCGAAAGTACAGAATATGTTAGCAGCCCAAAAAAGGCCTTCAATGCATTTTAGGCCTGCAAAAATGTTGAAATGTTTGGAGGCCCAAAAAAAAGGTTTACAGGCATCGTAGACCCCCTAAAGTCCAGAAAATGTTGGTGGCCCAAAAACATTGTGAGAGAGCTCGGAATGTCCCAAAAGCATTTGCAGCTTGAAAGGGGCATTAACCCACATCCTAGACCACTGAATTTCCCAAAAATATTTTTGGCACGAAAAATGCATCCTACCCCCCTGAAAGTACAGAATATGTTAGCAGCCCAAAAAAAGGCCTTAAATGCATTTTAGGCCTGCAAAAATGTTGAAATGTTTGGAGGCCCAAAAAAAAGGTTTACAGGCATCGTAGACCCACTAAAGTCCAGAAAATGTTGGTGGCCCAAAAACATTGTCAGAGAGCTCTGAATGTCCCAAAAACATTTGCAGCCTGAAAGGGGCATTAACCCAAATCCTAGACCACTGAAATTACCAAAAATATTTCTGGTACGAAAAATGCATCCTACAGCCCTGAAAGTTCAGAAAATGTTAGCAGCCCAAAAAGGCCTTAAAATGCATCTTAGGCCTGCAAAAATGTTGAAATGTTTGGATGCCCAAAAAAGGGGTTTACAGGCATCGTAGACCCCCTAAAGTCCAGAATATGTCGGTGGCCCAAAAACGGTGTGAGAGAGCTCTGAATCTCCCAAAAACATTTGCAGTCTGAAAAGGACATTAACACGCAGGCTAGACCCCTGAAATTCCCAAAAATATTTTTGGCACCAAAAATGCATCCTACAACCCTGAAAGTTCAGAATATGTCAGCATTCCAAAAAAGGCCTTAAAATGCATCTTAGGCCTGAAAAAATGTTGAAATCTTTGGAGGCCCAAAAAAGGGGTTTACAGGCATCGTAGACCCCCTAAAGTCTGGAAAATGTTGGTGGCCCAAAAACATTGTGAGAGATCTCTGAATGTCCCAAAAACATTTACAGCCTGAAAGGGGCATTAACCCACATCCTAGACCACTGTAATTCTCCAAAATATTTTTGCCACGAAAAAAGCATCCTACATCCCCGAAAGTACAGAATATGTTAGCAGCCCAAAAAAGGCCTTAAAATGCATCTTAGGCCGGCAAAAATGTTGAAATCTTTGGAGGCCCAAAAAAGGGGTTTACAGGCATCGTAGACCACCTAAAGTCCAGAAAATGTTGGTGGCCCAAAAGCAGTGTGAGAGAGCTCGGAATGTCCCAAAAGCATTTGCAGCTTGAAAGGGGCATTAACCCACATCCTAGACCACTGAAATTCCCAAAAATATTTTTGGCACGAAAAATGCATCCTACCCCCCTGAAAGTACAGAATATGTTAGCAGCCCAAAAAAGGCCTTAAATGCATTTTAGGCCTGCAAAAATGTTGAAATGTTTGGAGGCCCAAAAAAAAGGTTTACAGGCATCGTAGACCCACTAAAGTCCAGAAAATGTTGGTGGCCCAAAAACGGTGTGAGAGAGCACTGAATCTCCCAAAAACATTTGCAGTCTGAAAAGGACATTAACCCGCATGCTAGACCCCTGAAATTCCAAAAAATATTTTTGGCACGAAAAATGCATCCTACAACCCTGAGAGTTCAGAATATGTCAGCATTCCAAAAAAGGCCTTAAAATGCATCTTAGGCCTGAAAAAATGTTGAAATCTTTGGAGGCCCAAAAAAGGGTTTTACAGGCATCGTAGACCCCCTAAAGTCTGGAAAATGTTGGTGGCCCAAAAACATTGTGAGAGATCTCTGAATGTCCCAAAAACATTTACAGCCTGAAAGGGGCATTAACCCACATCTTAGACCACTTTAATTCTCCAAAATATTTTTGCCACGAAAAATGCATCCTACATCCCCGAAAGTACAGAATATGTTAGCAGCCCAAAAAAGGCCTTAAAATGCATCTTATGCCGGCAAAAATGTTGAAATCTTTGGAGGCCCAAAAAAGGGGTTTACAGGCATCGTAGACCACCTAAAGTCCAGAAAATGTTGGTGGCCCAAAAGCAGTGTGAGAGAGCTCGGAATGTCCCAAAAGCATTTGCAGCTTGAAAGGGGCATTAACCCGCATCCTAGACCACTGAAATTCCCCAAAATATTTTTGGCACGAAAAATGCATCCTACACCCCTGAAAGTACAGAATATGTTAGCAGCCCAAAACAGGCCTTAAATGCATTTTAGGCCTGCAAAAATGTTGAAATGTTTGGAGGCCCAAAAAAAAGGTTTACAGGCATCGTAGACTCCCTAAAGTCCAGAAAATGTTGGTAGCCCAAAAACATTGTGAAAGAGCTCTGAATGTCCCAAAAACATTTGCAGCCTGAAAGGGGCATTAACCCACATCCTAGACCATTGAAATTCCCAAAAATATTTTTGCCACGAAAAATGGATCCTACATCCCGAAAGTACAGAATATGTTAGCAGCCCAAATAAGGCCTTAAAATGCATCTTAGCCCTGCAAAAATGTTGAAAACTTTGGAGGCATAAAAAAGGGTTTTACAGGCACCCTAGACCCCCTAAATTCCAGAATATGTCGGTGGCCCAAAAACAGTGTGAGAGAACTCTGAATCTCCCAAAAGCATTTGCAGCTTGAAAGGGGCACTAACCCGCATCCTAGACCACTGAAATTCCCAAAAATATTTTTGGCACGTAAAATGCATCCTACCCCCCTGAAAGTACAGAATATGTTAGCAGCCCAAAAAATGCCTTAAATGCATTTTAGGCCTGCAAAAATGTTGAAATGTTTGGAGGCCCAAAAAAGGGGTTTACAGGCATCCCAGACCCCCTAAAGTCCAGGATATGTTGGTGGCCGAAAAACGGTGTGAGAGAGCTCTGAATGTCCCAAACACATTTGCACCCTGAAAGGGGCATTAACCCAAATCCTAGACCACTGAAATTACCAAAAATATTTCTGGCACGAAAAATGCATCCTACACCCCTGAAAGTTCAGAAAATGTTAGCAGCCCAAAAAAGGCCTTAAAATGCATCTTAGGCCTGCAAAAATGTTGAAATGTTTGGATGCCCAAAAAGGGGTTTATAGGCATCGTAGAACACCTAAAGTCCAGAAAATGTTGGTGGCCCAAAAACAGTGTGAGAGAGCTCTGAATGTCCCAAAAGCATTTGCATCCTGAAAGGGGCATTAACCCACATCCTAGACCACTGTAATTCCCCAAAAATGATTTGCCACAAAAAATGCATCCTACATCCCCAAAAGTAAAGAATATGTTAGCAGCCCAAAAAAGGCCTTAAAATGCATCTTAGGCCTGCAAAAATGCTGAAATCTTTGGAGGCCCAAAAAAGGGGTTTACAGGCATCGTAGACCCCCTCAAGTCCAGAAAATGTTGGTGGCCCAAAGACATTGTGAGAGAGCTCTGAATGTCCCAAAAACATTAGCAGCCCAAAAGGGGCATTAACCCAAATCCTAGACCACTGAAATTACCAAAAATATTTCTGGCACGAAAAATGCATCCTACACCCCTGAAAGTTCAGAAAATGTTAGCAGCCCAAAAAAGGCCTTAAAATGCATCTTAGGTCTGCAAAAATGTTGAAATGTTTGGATGCCAAAAAAGGGGTTTACAGGCATCGTAGACCCCCTAAAGTCCAGAAAATGTTGGTGGCCCAAAAACATTGTGAGAGAGCTCTGAATGTCCCAAAAACATTTGCAGCCTGAAAGGGGCATTAACCCAAATCCTAGACCACTGAAATTCCCAAAAATATTTTGGCACGAAAAATGCGTCCTACACCCCTGAAAGTTCAGAATATGTTAGCAGCCCAAAAAAGGCCTTAAAATGCATCTTAGGCCTGCATAAATGTTGAAAACTTTGGAGGCATAAAAAAGTGTTTTACAGGCGCCCTAGACCCCCTAAAGTCCAGAATATGTCGGTGGCCCAAAAACGGTGTGAGAGAGCTCTGAATCTCCCAAAAACATTTGCAGTCTGAAAAGGACATTAACCCGCATGCTAGACCCCTGAAATTCCCAAAAATATTTTTGGCACGAAAAATGCATCCTACACCCCTGAAAGTTCAGAATATGTCAGCATTCCAAAAAAGGCCTTAAAATGCATCTTAGGCCTGCAAAAATGTTGAAATGTTTGGATGCCCAAAAAAGGGGTTTACAGGCATCGTAGACCCCCTAAAGTTCAGAACATGTTGGTGGCCCAAAAACAGTGTGAGAGAGCTCTGAATGTCCCAAAAGCATTTGCAGCCTGAAAGGGGCATTAACCCACATCCTAGACCACTGAAATTCCCAAAAATATTTTTGCCACGAAAAATGCATCCTACATCCCCGAAAGTACAGAATATGTTAGCAGCCCAAAAAAGGCCTTAAAATGCAATTTAGGCCTGCAAAAATGTTGAAATGTTTGGAGGCCCAAAAAAAAGGTTTACCGGCATCGTAGACCCCCTAAAGTCCAGAAAATGTTGGTGGCCTAAAGACATTATGAGAGAGCTCTGAATGTCCCAAAAACATTAGCAGCCCAAAAGGGGCATTAACCCAAATCCTAGACCACTGAAATTACCAAAGATATTTGTGGCACGAAAAATGCATCCTACACCCCTGAAAGTTCAGAAAATGTTAGCAGCCCAAAAAAGGCCTTAAAATGCATCTTAGGCCTGCAAAAATGTTGAAATGTTTGGATGCCCAAAAATGGGGTTTACATGCATCGTAGACCCCCTAAAGTTCAGAAAATGTTGGTGGCCCAAAAACAGTGTGAGAGAGCTCTGAATGTCCCAAAAGCATTTGCAGCCTGAAAGGGGCATTAACCCACATACTAGACCACTGAAATTCCCAAAACAAAAATATTTTTGCCACGAAAAATGGATCCTACAACCCCGAAAGTACAGAATATGTTAGCAGCCCAAAAAAGGCCTTAAAATGTATCTTAGGCCTGCAAAAATGTTGAAATCTTTGGAGGCCCAAAAAAGGGGTTTACAGGCATCGTAGACCCCCTAAATTCTGTAAAATGTTGGTGGCCCAAAAACATTGTGAGAGATCTCTGAATGTCCCAAAAACATTTACAGCCTGGAAGGGGCATTAACCCACATCCTAGACCACTGTAATTCTCCAAAATATTTTTGCCACGAAAAATGCATCCTACATCCCCGAAAGTACAGAATATGTTAGGAGCCCAAAAAGGCCTTAAAATGCATCTTAGGCCGGCAAAAATGTTGAAATCTTTGGAGGCCCAAAAAAGGGGTTTACAGGCATCGTAGACCACCTAAAGTCCATAAAATGTTGGTGGCCCAAAAGCAGTGTGAGAGAGCTCGCAATGTCCCAAAAGCATTTGCAGCTTGAAAGGGGCATTAACCTGCATCCTAGACCACTGAAATTCCCAAAAATATTTTTGGCACGAAAAATGCATCCTACCCCCCTGAAAGTACAGAATATGTTAGCAGCCCAAAAAAAGGCCTTAAATGCATTTTAGGCCTGCAAAAATGTTGAAATGTTTGGAGGCCCAAAAAAAAGGTTTACAGGCATCGTAGACCCCCTAAAGTCCAGAAAATGTTGGTGGCCCAAAAACATTGTGAGAGAGCTCTGAATGTCCCAAAAACATTTGCAGCCTGAAAGGGGCATTAACCCAAATCCTAGACCACTGAAATTACCAAAAATATTTCTGGCATGAAAAATGCATCCTACACCCCTGAAAGTTCAGAAAATGTTAGCAGCCCAAAAAGGCCTTAAAATGCATCTTAGGCCCGAAAAAATGTTGAAATCTTTGGAGGCCCAAAAAAGGGGTTTACAGGCATCGTAGACCCCCTAAAGTCTGGAAAATGTTGGTGGCCCAAAAACATTGTGAGAGATCTCTGAATGTCCCAAAAACATTTACAGCCTGAAAGGGGCATTAACCCAAATCCTAGACCACTGAAATTACCAAAAATATTTCTGGCACGAAAATTGCATCCTACACCCCTGAAAGTTCAGAAAATGTTAGAAACCCAAAAAGACCTTAAAATGCATCTTAGGCCTGCAAAAATGTTGAAATGTTTGGATGCCCAAAAAGGGGTTTATAGGCATTGTAGACCCCCTAAAGTCCAGAATATGTCGGTGGCCCAAAAACGGTGTGAGAGAGCTCTGAATCTCCCAAAAACATTTGCAGTCTGAAAAGGACATTAACCCGCATGCTAGACCCCTGAAATGCCCAAAAATATTTTTGGCACGAAAAATGCATCCTACAACCCTGAAAGTTCAGAATATGTCAGCATTCCAAAAAAGGCCTTAAAATGCATCTTAGGCCTGAAAAAATGTTGAAATCTTTGGAGGCCCAAAAAAGGGGTTACAGGCATCGTAGACCCCCTAAAATCTGGAAAATGTTGGTGGCCCAAAGACATTGTGAGAGAGCTCTGAATGTCCCAAAAACATTAGCAGCCTGAAAGGGGCATTAACCCAAATCCTAGACCACTGAAATTACCAAAAATATTTCTGGCACGAAAATTGCATCCTACACCCCTGAAAGTTCAGAAAATGTTAGAAACCCAAAAAGACCTTAAAATGCATCTTAGGCCTGCAAAAATGTTGAAATGTTTGGATGCCCAAAAAGGGGTTTATAGGCATTGTAGACCCCCTAAAGTCCAGAATATGTCGGTGGCCCAAAAACGGTGTGAGAGAGCTCTGAATCTCCCAAAAACATTTGCAGTCTGAAAAGGACATTAACCCGCATGCTAGACCCCTGAAATGCCCAAAAATATTTTTGGCACGAAAAATGCATCCTACAACCCTGAAAGTTCAGAATATGTCAGCATTTCAAAAAAGGCCTTAAAATGCATCTTAGGCCTGAAAAAATGTTGAAATCTTTGGAGGCCCAAAAAAGGGGTTACAGGCATCGTAGACCCCCTAAAATCTGGAAAATGTTGGTGGCCCAAAGACATTGTGAGAGAGCTCTGAATGTCCCAAAAACATTAGCAGCCCAAAAGGGGCATTAACCCAAATCCTAGACCACTGTAATTCTCCAAAATATTTTTGCCACGAAAAATGCATCCTACATCCCCGAAAGTACAGAATATGTTAGGAGCCCAAAAAGGCCTTAAAATGCATCTTAGGCCGGCAAAAATGTTGAAATCTTTGGAGGCCCAAAAAAGGGGTTTACAGGCATCGTAGACCACCTAAAGTCCATAAAATGTTGGTGGCCCAAAAACATTGTGAGAGAGCTCTGAATGTCCCAAAAACATTTGCAGCCTGAAAGGGGCATTAACCCAAATCCTAGACCACTGAAATTACCAAAAATATTTCTGGCATGAAAAATGCATCCTACACCCCTGAAAGTTCAGAAAATGTTAGCAGCCCAAAAAGGCCTTAAAATGCATCTTAGGCCTGCAAAAATGTTGAAATGTTTGGATGCCCAAAAAAGGGGTTTACAGGCATCGTAGACCCCCTAAAGTCCAGAATATGTCGGTGGCCCAAAAACGGTGTGAGAGAGCTCTGAATCTCCCAAAAACATTTGCAGTCTGAAAAGGACATTAACCCGCATGCTAGACCCCTGAAATTCCCAGAAATATTTTTGGCACGAAAAATGCATCCTACAACCCTGAAAGTTCAGAATATGTCAGCATTCCAAAAAAGACCTTAAAATGCATCTTAGGCCCGAAAAAATGTTGAAATCTTTGGAGGCCCAAAAAAGGGGTTTACAGGCATCGTAGACCCCCTAAAGTCTGGAAAATGTTGGTGGCCCAAAAACATTGTGAGAGATCTCTGAATGTCCCAAAAACATTTACAGCCTGAAAGGGGCATTAACCCAAATCCTAGACCACTGAAATTACCAAAAATATTTCTGGCACGAAAAATGCATCCTACACCCCCTAAAGTCCAGAAAATGTTGGTGGCCTAAAGACATTATGAGAGAGCTCTGAATGTCCCAAAAACATTAGCAGCCCAAAAGGGTCGTTAACCCAAATCCTAGACCACTGAAATTACCAAAAATATTTCTGGCACGAAAAATGCATCCTACACCCCTGAAAGTTCAGAAAATGTTAGCATTCCAAAAAAGGCCTTAAAATGCATCTTAGGCCCGAAAAAATGTTGAAATCTTTGGAGGCCCAAAAAAGGGGTTTACAGGCATCGTAGACCCCCTAAAGTCTGGAAAATGTTGGTGGCCCAAAAACATTGTGAGAGATCTCTGAATGTCCCAAAAACATTTACAGCCTGAAAGGGGCATTAACCCAAATCCTAGACCACTGAAATTACCAAAAATATTTCTGGCACGAAAAATGCATCCTACGCCCCTGAAAGTTCAGAAAATGTTAGAAACCCAAAAAGACCTTAAAATGCATCTTAGGCCTGCAAAAATGTTGAAATGTTTGGATGCCCAAAAAGGGGTTTATAGGCATTGTAGACCCCCTAAAGTCCAGAATATGTCGGTGGCCCAAAAAACGGTGTGAGAGAGCTCTGAATCTCCCAAAAACATTTGCAGTCTGAAAAGGACATTAACCCGCATGCTAGACCCCTGAAATGCCCAAAAATATTTTTGGCACGAAAAATGCATCCTACAACCCTGAAAGTTCAGAATATGTCAGCATTCCAAAAAAGGCCTTAAAATGCATCTTAGGCCTGAAAAAATGTTGAAATCTTTGGAGGCCCAAAAAAGGGGTTTACAGGCATCGTAGACCCCCTAAAGTCTGGAAAATGTTGGTGGCCCAAAAACATTGTGAGAGAGCTCTGAATGTCCCAAAAACATTTACAGCCTGAAAGGGGCATTAACCCACATCCTAGACCACTGTAATTCTCCAAAATATTTTTGCCACGAAAAATGCATCCTACATCCCCGAAAGTACAGAATATGTTAGCAGCCCAAAAAAGGCCTTAAAATGCATCTTTGGCCAGCAAAAATGTTGAAATCTTTGGAGGCCCAAAAAAGGGGTTTACAGGCATCGTAGACCACCTAAAGTCCAGAAAATCTTGGTGGCCCAAAAGCAGTGTGAGAGAGCTCGGAATGTCCCAAAAGCATCTGCAGCTTGAAAGGGGCATTAACCTGCATCCTAGACCACTGAAATTCCCAAAAATATTTTTGGCACGAAAAATGCATCCTTCATCCCCGAAAGTACAGAATATGTTACCAGCCCAAAAAAGGCCTTAAATGCATTTTAGGCCTGCAAAAATGTTGAAATGTTTGGAGGCCCAAAAAAAAGGTTTACAGGCATCGTAGACCCCCTAAAGTCCAGAAAATGTTGGTGGCCCAAAAACATTGTGAGAGAGCTCTGAATGTCCCAAAAACATTTGCAGCCTGAAAGGGGCATTAACCCAAATCCTAGACCACTGAAATTCCCAAAAATATTTTTGGCACGTAAAATGCATCCTAAACCCCTGAATGTACAGAATATGTTAGCAGCCCAAAAAAGGCCTTAAATGCAATTTAGGCCTGCAAAAATGTTGAAATGTTTGGAGGCCCAAAGAAAAGGTTTACCGGTATAGTAGACCCCCTAAAGTCCAGAAAATGTTGGTGGCCCAAAGACATTGTGAGAGAGCTCTGAATGTCCCAAAAACATTAGCAGCCCAAAAGGGGCATTAACCCAAATCCTAGACCACTGAAATTACCAAAAATATTTCTGGCACGAAAAATGCATCCTACACCCCTGAAAGTATAGAAAATGTTAGCAGCCCAAAAAAGGCCTTAAAATGCATCTTAGGCCTGCAAAAATGTTGAAATGTTTGGATGCCCAAAAAAGGGGTTTACAGGCATCGTAGACCCCCTAAAGTTCAGAAAATGTTGGTGGCCCAAAAACAGTGTGAGAGAGCCCTGAATGTCTCAAAAGCATTTGCAGCCTGAAAGGGGCATTAACCCACATCCTAGACCACTGAAATTCCCAAAACAAAAATATTTTTGCCACGAAAAATGGATCCTACAACCCCGAAAGTACAGAATATGTTAGCAGCCCAAAAAAGGCCTTAAAATGCATCTTAGGCCTGCAAAAATGTTGAAATGTTTGGAGGCCCACAAAAAAGGTTTACAGGCATCGTAGACCCCCTAAAGTCCAGAAAATGTTGGTGGCCCAAAAACATTGTGAGAGAGCTCTGAATGTCCCAAAAACATTTGCAGCCTGAAAGGGGCATTAACCCAAATCCTAGACCACTGAAATTACCAAAAATATTTCTGGCATGAAAAATGCATCCTACACCCCATAAAGTTCAGAAAATGTTAGCAGCCCAAAAAGGCCTTAAAATGCAACTTAGGCCCGAAAAAATGTTGAAATCTTTGGAGGCCCAAAAAAGGGGTTTACAGGCATCGTAGACCCCCTAAAGTCTGGAAAATGTTGGTGGCCCAAAAACATTGTGAGAGATCTCTGAATGTCCCAAAAACATTTACAGCCTGAAAGGGGCATTAACCCAAATCCTAGACCACTGAAATTACCAAAAATATTTCTGGCACGAAAAATGCATCCTACACCCCTGAAAGTTCAGAAAATGTTAGAAACCCAAAAAGACCTTAAAATGCATTTTAGGCCTGCAAAAATGTTGAAATGTTTGGATGCCCAAAAAGGGGTTTATAGGCATTGTAGACCCCCTAAAGTCCAGAATATGTCGGTGGCCCAAAAACGGTGTGAGAGAGCTCTGAATCTCCCAAAAACATTTGCAGTCTGAAAAGGACATTAACCCGCATGCTAGACCCCTGAAATGCCCAAAAATATTTTTGGCACGAAAAATGCATCCTACAACCCTGAAAGTTCAGAATATGTCAGCATTCCAAAAAAGGCCTTAAAATGCATCTTAGGCCTGAAAAAATGTTGAAATCTTTGGAGGCCCAAAAAAGGGGTTTACAGGCATCGTAGACCCCCTAAAGTCTGGAAAATGTTGGTGGCCCAAAAACATTGTGAGAGATCTCTGAATGTCCCAAAAACATTTACAGCCTGAAAGGGGCATTAACCCACATCCTAGACCACTGTAATTCTCCAAAATATTTTTGCCACGAAAAATGCATCCTACATCCCCGAAAGTACAGAATATGTTAGCAGCCCAAAAAAGGCCTTAAATGCATTTTAGGCCTGCAAAAATGTTGAAATGTTTGGAGGCCCAAAAAAAAGGTTTACAGGCATCGTAGACCCCCTAAAGTCCAGAAAATGTTGGTGGCCCAAAAACATTGTGAGAGAGCTCTGAATGTCCCAAAAACATTTGCAGCCTGAAAGGGGCATTAACCCAAATCCTAGACCACTGAAATTCCCAAAAATATTTTTGGCACGTAAAATGCATCCTAAACCCCTGAAAGTACAGAATATGTTAGCAGCCCAAAAAAGGCCTTAAATTCAATTTAGGCCTGCAAAAATGTTGAAATGTTTGGAGGCCCAAAGAAAAGGTTTACCGGTATCGTAGACCCCCTAAAGTCCAGAAAATGTTGGTGGCCCAAAGACATTGTGAGAGAGCTCTGAATGTCCCAAAAACATTAGCAGCCCAAAAGGGGCATTAACCCAAACCCTAGACCACTGTAATTCTCCAAAATATTTTTGCCACGTAAAATGCATCCTACATCCCCGAAAGTACAGAATATGTTAGGAGCCCAAAAAGGCCTTAAAATGCATCTTAGGCCGGCAAAAATGTTGAAATCTTTGGAGGCCCAAAAAAGGGGTTTACAGGCATCGTAGACCACCTAAAGTCCATAAAATGTTGGTGGCCCAAAAACATTGTGAGAGAGCTCTGAATGTCCCAAAAACATTTGCAGCCTGAAAGGGGCATTAACCCAAATCCTAGACCACTGAAATTACCAAAAATATTTCTGGCATGAAAAATGCATCCTACACCCCTGAAAGTTCAGAAAATGTTAGCAGCCCAAAAAGGCCTTAAAATGCATCTTAAGCCTGCAAAAATGTTGAAATGTTTGGATGCCCAAAAAAGGGATTTACAGGCATCGTAGACCCCCTAAAGTCCAGAATATGTCGGTGACCCAAAAACGGTGTGAGAGAGCTCTGACTCTCCCAAAAACATTTGCAGTCTGAAAAGGACATTAACCCGCATGCTAGACCCCTGAAATTCCCAGAAATATTTTTGGCACGAAAAATGCATCCTACAACCCTGAAAGTTCAGAATATGTCAGCATTCCAAAAAAGACCTTAAAATGCATCTTAGGCCCGAAAAAATGTTGAAATCTTTGGAGGCCCAAAAAAGGGGTTCACAGGCATCGTAGACCCCCTAAAGTCTGGAAAATGTTGGTGGCCCAAAAACATTGTGAGAGATCTCTGAATGTCCCAAAAACATTTACAGCCTGAAAGGGGCATTAACCCAAATCCTAGACCACTGAAATTACCAAAAATATTTCTGGCACGAAAAATGCATCCTACACCCCTGAAAGTTCAGAAAATGTTAGAAACCCAAAAAGACCTTAAAATGCATCTTAGGCCTGCAAAAATGTTGAAATGTTTGGATGCCCAAAAAGGGGTTTATAGGCATTGTAGACCCCCTAAAGTCCAGAATATGTCGGTGGCCCAAAAAACGGTGTGAGAGAGCTCTGAATCTCCCAAAAACATTTGCAGTCTGAAAAGGACATTAACCCGCATGCTAGACCCCTGAAATGCCCAAAAATATTTTTGGCACGAAAAATGCATCCTACAACCCTGAAAGTTCAGAATATGTCAGCATTCCAAAAAAGGCCTTAAAATGCATCTTAGGCCTGAAAAAATGTTGAAATCTTTGGAGGCCCAAAAAAGGGGTTTACAGGCATCGTAGACCCCCTAAAGTCTGGAAAATGTTGGTGGCCCAAAAACATTGTGAGAGAGCTCTGAATGTCCCAAAAACATTTACAGCCTGAAAGGGGCATTAACCCACATCCTAGACCACTGTAATTCTCCAAAATATTTTTGCCACGAAAAATGCATCCTACATCCCCGAAAGTACAGAATATGTTAGCAGCCCAAAAAAGGCCTTAAAATGCATCTTTGGCCGGCAAAAATGTTGAAATCTTTGGAGGCCCAAAAAAGGGGTTTACAGGCATCGTAGACCACCTAAAGTCCAGAAAATCTTGGTGGCCCAAAAGCAGTGTGAGAGAGCTCGGAATGTCCCAAAAGCATCTGCAGCTTGAAAGGGGCATTAACCTGCATCCTAGACCACTGAAATTCCCAAAAATATTTTTGGCACGAAAAATGCATCCTTCATCCCCGAAAGTACAGAATATGTTACCAGCCCAAAAAAGGCCTTAAATGCATTTTAGGCCTGCAAAAATGTTGAAATGTTTGGAGGCCCAAAAAAAAGGTTTACAGGCATCGTAGACCCCCTAAAGTCCAGAAAATGTTGGTGGCCCAAAAACATTGTGAGAGAGCTCTGAATGTCCCAAAAACATTTGCAGCCTGAAAGGGGCATTAACCCAAATCCTAGACCACTGAAATTCCCAAAAATATTTTTGGCACGTAAAATGCATCCTAAACCCCTGAATGTACAGAATATGTTAGCAGCCCAAAAAAGGCCTTAAATGCAATTTAGGCCTGCAAAAATGTTGAAATGTTTGGAGGCCCAAAGAAAAGGTTTACCGGTATAGTAGACCCCCTAAAGTCCAGAAAATGTTGGTGGCCCAAAGACATTGTGAGAGAGCTCTGAATGTCCCAAAAACATTAGCAGCCCAAAAGGGGCATTAACCCAAATCCTAGACCACTGAAATTACCAAAAATATTTCTGGCACGAAAAATGCATCCTACACCCCTGAAAGTATAGAAAATGTTAGCAGCCCAAAAAAGGCCTTAAAATGCATCTTAGGCCTGCAAAAATGTTGAAATGTTTGGATGCCCAAAAAAGGGGTTTACAGGCATCGTAGACCCCCTAAAGTTCAGAAAATGTTGGTGGCCCAAAAACAGTGTGAGAGAGCCCTGAATGTCTCAAAAGCATTTGCAGCCTGAAAGGGGCATTAACCCACATCCTAGACCACTGAAATTCCCAAAACAAAAATATTTTTGCCACGAAAAATGGATCCTACAACCCCGAAAGTACAGAATATGTTAGCAGCCCAAAAAAGGCCTTAAAATGCATCTTAGGCCTGCAAAAATGTTGAAATGTTTGGAGGCCCACAAAAAAGGTTTACAGGCATCGTAGACCCCCTAAAGTCCAGAAAATGTTGGTGGCCCAAAAACATTGTGAGAGAGCTCTGAATGTCCCAAAAACATTTGCAGCCTGAAAGGGGCATTAACCCAAATCCTAGACCACTGAAATTACCAAAAATATTTCTGGCATGAAAAATGCATCCTACACCCCATAAAGTTCAGAAAATGTTAGCAGCCCAAAAAGGCCTTAAAATGCAACTTAGGCCCGAAAAAATGTTGAAATCTTTGGAGGCCCAAAAAAGGGGTTTACAGGCATCGTAGACCCCCTAAAGTCTGGAAAATGTTGGTGGCCCAAAAACATTGTGAGAGATCTCTGAATGTCCCAAAAACATTTACAGCCTGAAAGGGGCATTAACCCAAATCCTAGACCACTGAAATTACCAAAAATATTTCTGGCACGAAAAATGCATCCTACACCCCTGAAAGTTCAGAAAATGTTAGAAACCCAAAAAGACCTTAAAATGCATTTTAGGCCTGCAAAAATGTTGAAATGTTTGGATGCCCAAAAAGGGGTTTATAGGCATTGTAGACCCCCTAAAGTCCAGAATATGTCGGTGGCCCAAAAACGGTGTGAGAGAGCTCTGAATCTCCCAAAAACATTTGCAGTCTGAAAAGGACATTAACCCGCATGCTAGACCCCTGAAATGCCCAAAAATATTTTTGGCACGAAAAATGCATCCTACAACCCTGAAAGTTCAGAATATGTCAGCATTCCAAAAAAGGCCTTAAAATGCATCTTAGGCCTGAAAAAATGTTGAAATCTTTGGAGGCCCAAAAAAGGGGTTTACAGGCATCGTAGACCCCCTAAAGTCTGGAAAATGTTGGTGGCCCAAAAACATTGTGAGAGATCTCTGAATGTCCCAAAAACATTTACAGCCTGAAAGGGGCATTAACCCACATCCTAGACCACTGTAATTCTCCAAAATATTTTTGCCACGAAAAATGCATCCTACATCCCCGAAAGTACAGAATATGTTAGCAGCCCAAAAAAGGCCTTAAATGCATTTTAGGCCTGCAAAAATGTTGAAATGTTTGGAGGCCCAAAAAAAAGGTTTACAGGCATCGTAGACCCCCTAAAGTCCAGAAAATGTTGGTGGCCCAAAAACATTGTGAGAGAGCTCTGAATGTCCCAAAAACATTTGCAGCCTGAAAGGGGCATTAACCCAAATCCTAGACCACTGAAATTCCCAAAAATATTTTTGGCACGTAAAATGCATCCTAAACCCCTGAAAGTACAGAATATGTTAGCAGCCCAAAAAAGGCCTTAAATTCAATTTAGGCCTGCAAAAATGTTGAAATGTTTGGAGGCCCAAAGAAAAGGTTTACCGGTATCGTAGACCCCCTAAAGTCCAGAAAATGTTGGTGGCCCAAAGACATTGTGAGAGAGCTCTGAATGTCCCAAAAACATTAGCAGCCCAAAAGGGGCATTAACCCAAACCCTAGACCACTGTAATTCTCCAAAATATTTTTGCCACGTAAAATGCATCCTACATCCCCGAAAGTACAGAATATGTTAGGAGCCCAAAAAGGCCTTAAAATGCATCTTAGGCCGGCAAAAATGTTGAAATCTTTGGAGGCCCAAAAAAGGGGTTTACAGGCATCGTAGACCACCTAAAGTCCATAAAATGTTGGTGGCCCAAAAACATTGTGAGAGAGCTCTGAATGTCCCAAAAACATTTGCAGCCTGAAAGGGGCATTAACCCAAATCCTAGACCACTGAAATTACCAAAAATATTTCTGGCATGAAAAATGCATCCTACACCCCTGAAAGTTCAGAAAATGTTAGCAGCCCAAAAAGGCCTTAAAATGCATCTTAAGCCTGCAAAAATGTTGAAATGTTTGGATGCCCAAAAAAGGGATTTACAGGCATCGTAGACCCCCTAAAGTCCAGAATATGTCGGTGGCCCAAAAACGGTGTGAGAGAGCTCTGACTCTCCCAAAAACATTTGCAGTCTGAAAAGGACATTAACCCGCATGCTAGACCCCTGAAATTCCCAGAAATATTTTTGGCACGAAAAATGCATCCTACAACCCTGAAAGTTCAGAATATGTCAGCATTCCAAAAAAGACCTTAAAATGCATCTTAGGCCCGAAAAAATGTTGAAATCTTTGGAGGCCCAAAAAAGGGGTTCACAGGCATCGTAGACCCCCTAAAGTCTGGAAAATGTTGGTGGCCCAAAAACATTGTGAGAGATCTCTGAATGTCCCAAAAACATTTACAGCCTGAAAGGGGCATTAACCCAAATCCTAGACCACTGAAATTACCAAAAATATTTCTGGCACGAAAAATGCATCCTACACCCCTGAAAGTTCAGAAAATGTTAGAAACCCAAAAAGACCTTAAAATGCATCTTAGGCCTGCAAAAATGTTGAAATGTTTGGATGCCCAAAAAGGGGTTTATAGGCATTGTAGACCCCCTAAAGTCCAGAATATGTCGGTGGCCCAAAAAACGGTGTGAGAGAGCTCTGAATCTCCCAAAAACATTTGCAGTCTGAAAAGGACATTAACCCGCATGCTAGACCCCTGAAATGCCCAAAAATATTTTTGGCACGAAAAATGCATCCTACAACCCTGAAAGTTCAGAATATGTCAGCATTCCAAAAAAGGCCTTAAAATGCATCTTAGGCCTGAAAAAATGTTGAAATCTTTGGAGGCCCAAAAAAGGGGTTTACAGGCATCGTAGACCCCCTAAAGTCTGGAAAATGTTGGTGGCCCAAAAACATTGTGAGAGAGCTCTGAATGTCCCAAAAACATTTACAGCCTGAAAGGGGCATTAACCCACATCCTAGACCACTGTAATTCTCCAAAATATTTTTGCCACGAAAAATGCATCCTACATCCCCGAAAGTACAGAATATGTTAGCAGCCCAAAAAAGGCCTTAAAATGCATCTTTGGCCGGCAAAAATGTTGAAATCTTTGGAGGCCCAAAAAAGGGGTTTACAGGCACCGTAGACCACCTAAAGTCCAGAAAATGTTGGTGGCCCAAAAGCAGTGTGAGAGAGCTCGGAATGTCCCAAAAGCATCTGCAGCTTGAAAGGGGCATTAACCTGCATCCTAGACCACTGAAATTCCCAAAAATATTTTTGGCACGAAAAATGCATCCTTCATCCCCGAAAGTACAGAATATGTTACCAGCCCAAAAAAGGCCTTAAATGCATTTTAGGCCTGCAAAAATGTTGAAATGTTTGGAGGCCCAAAAAAAAGGTTTACAGGCATCGTAGACCCCCTAAAGTCCAGAAAATGTTGGTGGCCCAAAAACATTGTGAGAGAGCTCTGAATGTCCCAAAAACATTTGCACCCTGAAAGGGGCATTAACCCAAATCCTAGACCACTGAAATTCCCAAAAATATTTTTGGCACGTAAAATGCATCCTAAACCCCTGAAAGTACAGAATATGTTAGCAGCCCAAAAAAGGCCTTAAATGCAATTTAGGCCTGCAAAAATGTTGAAATGTTTGGAGGCCCAAAGAAAAGGTTTACCGGTATAGTAGACCCCCTAAAGTCCAGAAAATGTTGGTGGCCCAAAGACATTGTGAGAGAGCTCTGAATGTCCCAAAAACATTAGCAGCCCAAAAGGGGCATTAACCCAAATCCTAGACCACTGAAATTACCAAAAATATTTGTGGCACGAAAAATGCATCCTACACCCCTGAAAGTATAGAAAATGTTAGCAGCCCAAAAAAGGCCTTAAAATGCATCTTAGGCCTGCAAAAATGTTGAAATGTTTGGATGCCCAAAAAAGGGGTTTACAGGCATCGTAGACCCCCTAAAGTTCAGAAAATGTTGGTGGCCCAAAAACAGTGTGAGGGAGCCCTGAATGTCTCAAAAGCATTTGCAGCCTGAAAGGGGCATTAACCCACATCCTAGACCACTGAAATTCCCAAAACAAAAATATTTTTGCCACGAAAAATGGATCCTACAACCCCGAAAGTACAGAATATGTTAGCAGCCCAAAAAAGGCCTTAAAATGCATCTTAGGCCTGCAAAAATGTTGAAATGTTTGGAGGCCCAAAAAAAAGGTTTACAGGCATCGTAGACCCCCCAAAGTCCAGAAAATGTTGGTGGCCCAAAAACATTGTGAGAGAGCTCTGAATGTCCCAAAAACATTTGCAGCCTGAAAGGGGCATTAACCCAAATCCTAGACCACTGAAATTACCAAAAATATTTCTGGCATGAAAAATGCATCCTACACCCCTGAAAGTTCAGAAAATGTTAGCAGCCCAAAAAGGCCTTAAAATGCAACTTAGGCCCGAAAAAATGTTGAAATCTTTGGAGGCCCAAAAAAGGGGTTTACAGGCATCGTAGACCCCCTAAAGTCTGGAAAATGTTGGTGGCCCAAAAACTTTGTGAGAGATCTCTGAATGTCCCAAAAACATTTACAGCCTGAAAGGGGCATTAACCCAAATCCTAGACCACTGAAATTACCAAAAATATTTCTGGCACGAAAAATGCATCCTACACCCCTGAAAGTTCAGAAAATGTTAGAAACCCAAAAAGACCTTAAAATGCATCTTAGGCATGCAAAAATGATGAAATGTTTGGATGCCCAAAAAGGGGTTTATAGGCATTGTAGACCCCCTAAAGTCCAGAATATGTCGGTGGCCCAAAAACGGTGTGAGAGAGCTCTGAATCTCCCAAAAACATTTGCAGTCTGAAAAGGACATTAACCCGCATGCTAGACCCCTGAAATGCCCAAAAATATTTTTGGCACGAAAAATGCATCCTACAACCCTGAAAGTTCAGAATATGTCAGCATTCCAAAAAAGGCCTTAAAATGCATCTTAGGCCTGAAAAAATGTTGAAATCTTTGGAGGCCCAAAAAAGGGGTTTACAGGCATCGTAGACCCCCTAAAGTCTGGAAAATGTTGGTGGCCCAAAAACATTGTGAGAGATCTCTGAATGTCCCAAAAACATTTACAGCCTGAAAGGGGCATTAACCCACATCCTAGACCACTGTAATTCTCCAAAATATTTTTGCCACGAACAATGCATCCTACATCCCCGAAAGTACAGAATATGTTAGCAGCCCAAAAAAGGCCTTAAAATGCATCTTTGGCCGGCAAAAATGTTGAAATCTTTGGAGGCCCAAAAAAGGGGTTTACAGGCATCGTAGACCACCTAAAGTCCAGAAAATGTTGGTGGCCCAAAAGCAGTGTGAGAGAGCTCGGAATGTCCCAAAAGCATCTGCAGCTTGAAAGGGGCATTAACCTGCATCCTAGACCACTGAAATTCCCAAAAATATTTTTGGCACGAAAAATGCATCCTTCATCCCCGAAAGTACAGAATATGTTACCAGCCCAAAAAAGGCCTTAAATGCATTTTAGGCCTGCAAAAATGTTGAAATGTTTGGAGGCCCAAAAAAAAGGTTTACAGGCATCGTAGACCCCCTAAAGTCCAGAAAATGTTGGTGGCCCAAAAACATTGTGAGAGAGCTCTGAATGTCCCAAAAACATTTGCAGCCTGAAAGGGGCATTAACCCAAATCCTAGACCACTGAAATTCCCAAAAATATTTTTGGCACGTAAAATGCATCCTAAACCCCTGAAAGTACAGAATATGTTAGCAGCCCAAAAAAGGCCTTAAATGCAATTTAGGCCTGCAAAAATGTTGAAATGTTTGGAGGCCCAAAGAAAAGGTTTACCGGTATAGTAGAACCCCTAAAGTCCAGAAAATGTTGGTGGCCCAAAGACATTGTGAGAGAGCTCTGAATGTCCCAAAAACATTAGCAGCCCAAAAGGGGCATTAACCCAAATCCTAGACCACTGAAATTACCAAAAATATTTCTGGCACGAAAAATGCATCCTACACCCCTGAAAGTATAGAAAATGTTAGCAGCCCAAAAAAGGCCTTAAAATGCATCTTAGGCCTGCAAAAATGTTGAAATGTTTGGATGCCCAAAAAAGGGGTTTACAGGCATCGTAGACCCCCTAAAGTTCAGAAAATGTTGGTGGCCCAAAAACAGTGTGAGAGAGCCCTGAATGTCTCAAAAGCATTTGCAGCCTGAAAGGGGCATTAACCCACATCCTAGACCACTGAAATTCCCAAAACAAAAATATTTTTGCCACGAAAAATGGATCCTACAACCCCGAAAGTACAGAATATGTTAGCAGCCCAAAAAAGGCCTTAAAATGCATCTTAGGCCTGCAAAAATGTTGAAATCTTTGGAGGCCCAAAAAAGATGTTTACAGGCATCGTAGACCCCCTAAAGTCTGTAAAATGTTGGTGGCCCAAAAACATTGTGAGAGATCTCTGAATGTCCCAAAAACATTTACAGCCTGAAAGGGGCATTAACCCACATCCTAGACCACTGTAATTCTCCAAAATATTTTTGCCACGAAAAATGCATCCTACATCCCCGAAAGTACAGAATATGTTAGCAGCCCAAAAAAGGCCTTAAAATGCATCTTAGGCCGGCAAAAATGTTGAAATCTTTGGAGGCCCAAAAAAGGGGTTTACAGGCATCGTAGACCACCTAAAGTCCATAAAATGTTGGTGGCCCAAAAGCAGTGTGAGAGAGCTCGGAATGTCCCAAAAGCATTTGCAGCTTGAAAGGGGCATTAACCCGCATCCTAGACCACTGAAATTCCCAAAAATATTTTTGGCATGAAAAATGCATCCTACCCCCCTGAAAGTACAGAATATGTTAGCAGCCCAAAAAAAGGCCTTAAATGCATTTTAGGCCTGCAAAAATGTTGAAATGTTTGGAGGCCCAAAAAAAGGTTTACAGGCATCGTAGACCACCTAAAGTCCAGAAAATGTTGGTGGCCCAAAAGCAGTGTGAGAGAGCTCGGAATGTCCCAAAAGCATTTGCAGCTTGAAAGGGGCATTAACCCGCATCCTAGACCACTGAAATTCCCAAAAAAAATTTTGGCACGAAAAATGCATCCTACACCCCTGAAAGTACAGAATATGTTAGCAGCCCAAATCAGGCCTTAAATGCATTTTAGGCCTGCAAAAATGTTGAAATGTTTGGAGGCCCAAAAAAAAGGTTTACAGGCATCGTAGACTCCCTAAAGTCCAGAAAATGTTGGTAGCCCAAAAACATTGTGAAAGAGCTCTGAATGTCCCAAAAACATTTGCAGCCTGAAAGGGGCATTAACCCACATCCTAGACCATTGAAATTCCCAAAAATATTTTTGCCACGAAAAATGGATCCTACATCCCGGAAAGTACAGAATATGTTAGCAGCCCAAATAAGGCCTTAAAATGCATCTTAGCCCTGCAAAAATGTTGAAATCTTTGGAGGCCCAAAAAAGGGGTTAACAGTCATCGTAGACCCCCTAAAGTCCGGAAAATGTTGGTGGCTCAAAAACAGTGTGAGAGAGCTCTGAATGTCCCAAAAACATTTGCAGCCTGAAAAGGCCATTTACCCGCATCCTAGACCACTGAAATTCCCAAAAATATTTTTGGCACGAAAAATGCATCCTACACCCCTGAAAGTTCAGAATATGTTAGCAGCCCAAAAAAGGCCTTAAAATGCATCTTAGGCCTGCATAAATGTTGAAAACTTTGGAGGCATAAAAAAGGCTTTTAGAGGCGCCCTAGACCCCCTAAAGTCCAGAATATGTCGGTGGCCCAAAAACAGTGTGAGAGAACTCTGAATGTCCCAAAAACATTTGCAGTCTGAAAAGGACATTAACCCGCATGCTAGACCCCTGAAATTCCCAAAAATATTTTTGGCACGAAAAATGCATCCTACACCCCTGAAAGTTCAGAATATGTCAGCATTCCAAAAAAGGCCTTAAAATGCATCCTAGGCCTAAAAAATTATTGAAATGTTTGGATGCCCAAAAAAGGGGTTTACAGGCATCCCAGACCCCCTAAAGTCCAGAATATGTTGGTGGCCGAAAAACGGTGTGAGAGAGCTCTGAATGTCCCAAAAACATGTACAGCCTGAAAGGGGCATTAACCCACATCCTAGACCACTGTAATTCTCCAAAATATTTTTGCCATGAAAAATGCATCCTACATCCCCGAAAGTACAGAATATGTTAGCAGCACAAAAAAGGCCTTAAAATGCATCTTAGGCCGGCAAAAATGTTGAAATCTTTGGAGGCCCAAAAAAGGGGTTTACAGGCATCGTAGACCACCTAAAGTCCAGAAAATGTTGGTAGCCCAAAAACATTGTGAGAGAGCTCTGAATGTCCCAAAAACATTTGCAGCCTGAAAGGGGCATTAACCCACATCCTAGACCATTGAAATTCCCAAAAATATTTTTGCCACGAAAAATGGATCCTACATCCCCGAAAGTACAGAATATGTTAGCAGCCCAAATAAGGCCTTAAAATGCATCTTAGCCCTGCATAAATGTTGAAAACTTTGGAGGCATAAAAAAGGGTTTTACAGGCGCCCTAGACCCCCTAAAGTCCAGAATATGTCGGTGGCCCAAAAACAGTGTGAGAGAACTCTGAATGTCCCAAAAACATTTGCAGCCTGAAAAGGCCATTTACCCACATCCTAGACCACTGAAATTCCCAAAAATATTTTGGCACGAAAAATGCGTCCTACACCCCTGAAAGTTCAGAATATGTTAGCAGCCCAAAAAAGGCCTTAAAATGCATCTTAGGCCTGCATAAATGTTGAAAACTTTGGAGGCATAAAAAAGGGTTTTACAGGCGCCCTAGACCCCCTAAAGTCCAGAATATGTCGGTGGCCCAAAAACGGTGTGAGAGAGCTCTGAATCTCCCAAAAACATTTGCAGTCTGAAAAGGACATTAACCCGCATGCTAGACCCCTGAAATTCCCAAAAATATTTTTGGCACGAAAAATGCATCCTACACCCCTGAAAGTTCAGAATATGTCAGCATTCCAAAAAAGGCCTTAAAATGCATCCTAGGCCTAAAAAATTATTGAAATGTTTGGATGCCCAAAAAAGGGGTTTATAGGCATCGTAGACCCCCTAAAGTCCAGAAAATGTTGGCGGCCCAAAAACAGTGTGAGAGAGCTCTGAATCTCCCAAAAGCATTTGCAGCCTGAAAGGGGCATTAACCCACATCCTAGACCACTGAAATTCCCAAAAATATTTTTGCCACGAAAAATGCATCCTACACCCATGAAAGTACAGAATATGTTAGCAGCCCAAAAAATGCCTTAAATGCATTTTAGGCCTGCAAAAATGTTGAAATGTTTGGAGGCCCAAAAAAGGGGTTTACAGGCATCCCAGACCCTCTAAAGTCCAGAATATGTTGGTGGCCGAAAAACGGTGTGAGAGAGCTCTGAATGTCCCAAACACATTTGCAGCCTGAAAGGGGCATTAACCCAAATCCTAGACCACTGAAATTACCAAAAATATTTCTGGCACGAAAAATGCATCCTACACCCCTGAAAGTTCAGAAAATGTTAGCAGCCCAAAAAAGGCCTTAAAATGCATCTTAGGCCTGCAAAAATGTTGAAATGTTTGGATGCCCAAAAAGGGGTTTATAGGCATCGTAGACCCCCTAAAGTCCAGAAAATGTTGGTGGCCCAAAAACAATGTGAGAGAGCTCTGAATGTCCCAAAAGCATTTGCAGCCTGAAAGGGGCATTAACCCACATCCTAGACCACTGTAATTCCCCAAAAATGATTTGCCACAAAAAATGCATCCTACACCCCTGAAAGTTCAGAATATGTAAGCAGCCCAAAAAAGGCCTTAAAATGCATCTTAGGCCTGCATAAATGTTGAAAACTTTGGAGGCATAAAAAAGGGTTTTACAGGCGCCCTAGACCCCCTAAAGTCCAGAATATGTCGGAGGCCCAAAAACAGTGTGAGAGAACTCTGAATGTCCCAAAAACATTTGCAGACTGAAAAGGCCATTTACCCACATCCTAGACCACTGAAATTCCCAAAAATATTTTGGCACGAAAAATGCGTCCTACACCCCTGAAAGTTCAGAATATGTTAGCAGCCCAAAAAAGGCCTTAAAATGCATCTTAGGCCTGCATAAATGTTGAAAACTTTGGAGGCATAAAAAAGGGTTTTACAGGCGCCCTAGACCCCCTAAAGTCCAGAATATGTCGGTGGCCCAAAAACAGTGTGAGAGAACTCTGAATGTCCCAAAAACATTTGCAGCCTGAAAAGGCCATTTACCCACATCCTAGACCACTGAAATTCCCAAAAATATTTTGGCACGAAAAATGCGTCCTACACCCCTGAAAGTTCAGAATATGTTAGCAGCCCAAAAAAGGCCTTAAAATGCATCTTAGGCCTGCATAAATGTTGAAAACTTTGGAGGCATAAAAAAGGGTTTTACAGGCGCCCTAGACCCCCTAAAGTCCAGAATATGTTGGTGGCCCAAAAACGGTGTGAGAGAGCTCTGAATCTCCCAAAAACATTTGCAGTCTAAAAAGGACATTAACCCGCATGCTAGACCCCTGAAATTCCCAAAAATATTTTTGGCACGAAAAATGCATCCTACACCCCTGAAAGTTCAGAATATGTCAGCATTCCAAAAAAGGCCTTAAAATGCATCCTAGGCCTAAAAAATTATTGAAATGTTTGGATGCCCAAAAAAGGGGTTTATAGGCATCGTAGACCCCCTAAAGTCCAGAATATGTTGGTGGCCGAAAAACGGTGTGAGAGAGCTCTGAATGTCCCAAACACATTTGCAGCCTGAAAGGGGCATTAACCCAAATCATAGACCACTGAAATTACCAAAAATATTTCTGGCACGAAAAATGCATCCTACACCCCTGAAAGTTCAGAAAATGTTAGCAGCCCAAAAAAGGCCTTAAAATGCATCTTAGGCCTGCAAAAATGCTGAAATCTTTGGAGGCCCAAAAAAGGGGTTTACAGGCATCGTAGACGCCCTCAAGTCCAGAAAATGTTGGTGGCCCAAAGACATTGTGAGAGAGCTCTGAATGTCCCAAAAACATTAGCAGCCCAAAAGGGGCATTAACCCAAATCCTAGACCACTGAAATTACCAAAAATATTTCTGGTACGAAAAATGCATCCTACAGCCCTGAAAGTTCAGAAAATGTTAGCAGCCCAAAAAGGCCTTAAAATCCATCTTAGGCCTGCAAAAATGTTGAAATGTTTGGATGCCCAAAAAAGGGGTTTACAGGCATCGTAGACCCCCTAAAGTCTGGAAAATGTTGGTGGCCCAAAAACATTGTGAGAGATCTCTGAATGTCCCAAAAACATTTACAGCCTGAAAGGGGCATTAACCCGCATCCTAGACCACTGTAATTCTCCAAAATATTTTTGCCACGAAAAATGCATCCTACAACCCTGAAAGTTCAGAATATGTCAGCATTCCAAAAAAGGCCTTAAAATGCATCTTAGGCCTGAAAAAATGCTGAAATCTTTGGAGGCCCAAAAAAGGGGTTTACAGGCATCGTAGACCCCCTCAAGTCCAGAAAATGTTGGTGGCCCAAAGACATTGTGAGAGAGCTCTGAATGTCCCAAAAACATTAGCAGCCCAAAAGGGGCATTAACCCAAATCCTAGACCACTGAAATTACCAAAAATATTTCTGGCACGAAAAATGCATCCTACACCCCTGAAAGTTCAGAAAATGTTAGCAGCCCAAAAAAGGCCTTAAAATCCATCTTAGGCCTGCAAAAATGTTGAAATGTTTGGATGCCCAAAAAAGGGGTTTACAGGCATCGTAGACCCCCTAAAGTCTGGAAAATGTTGGTGGCCCAAAAACATTGTGAGAGATCTCTGAATGTCCCAAAAACATTTACAGCCTGAAAGGGGCATTAACCCGCATCCTAGACCACTGTAATTCTCCAAAATATTTTTGCCACGAAAAATGCATCCTACAACCCTGAAAGTTCAGAATATGTCAGCATTCCAAAAAAGGCCTTAAAATGCATCTTAGGCCTGAAAAAATGCTGAAATCTTTGGAGGCCCAAAAAAGGGGTTTACAGGCATCGTAGACCCCCTCAAGTCCAGAAAATGTTGGTGGCCCAAAGACATTGTGAGAGAGCTCTGAATGTCCCAAAAACATTAGCAGCCCAAAAGGGGCATTAACCCAAATCCTAGAACACTGAAATTACCAAAAATATTTCTGGCACGAAAAATGCATCCTACACCCCTGAAAGTTCAGAAAATGTTAGCAGCCCAAAAAAGGCCTTAAAATGCATCTTAGGCCTGCAAAAATGTTGAAATGTTTGGATGCCCAAAAAAGGGGTTTACAGGCATCGTAGACCCCCTAAAGTCCAGAAAATGTTGGTGGCCCAAAAACATTGTGAGAGAGCTCTGAATGTCCCAAAAACATTAGCAGCCCAAAAGGGGCATTAACCCAAATCCTAGACCACTGAAATTACCAAAAATATTTCTGGCACGAAAAATGCATCCTACACCCCTGAAAGTTCAGAAAATGTTAGCAGCCCAAAAAAGGCCTTAAAATGCATCTTAGGCCTGCAAAAATGTTGAAATGTTTGGATGCCCAAAAAGGGGTTTATAGGCATCGTAGACCCCCTAAAGTCCAGAAAATGTTGGTGGCCCAAAAACAATGTGAGAGAGCTCTGAATGTCCCAAAAGCATTTGCAGCCTGAAAGGGGCATTAACCCACATCCTAGACCACTGTAATTCCCCAAAAATGATTTGCCACAAAAAATGCATCCTACACCCCTGAAAGTTCAGAATATGTTAGCAGCCCAAAAAAGGCCTTAAAATGCCTCTTAGGCCTGCATAAATGTTGAAAACTTTGGAGGCATAAAAAAGGGTTTTACAGGCGCCCTAGACCCCCTAAAGTCCAGAATATGTCGGAGGCCCAAAAACAGTGTGAGAGAACTCTGAATGTCCCAAAAACATTTGCAGACTGAAAAGGCCATTTACCCACATCCTAGACCACTGAAATTCCCAAAAATATTTTGGCACGAAAAATGCGTCCTACACCCCTGAAAGTTCAGAATATGTTAGCAGCCCAAAAAAGGCCTTAAAATGCATCTTAGGCCTGCATAAATGTTGAAAACTTTGGAGGCATAAAAAAGGGTTTTACAGGCGCCCTAGACCCCCTAAAGTCCAGAATATGTCGGTGGCCCAAAAACAGTGTGAGAGAACTCTGAATGTCCCAAAAACATTTGCAGCCTGAAAAGGCCATTTACCCACATCCTAGACCACTGAAATTCCCAAAAATATTTTGGCACGAAAAATGCGTCCTACACCCCTGAAAGTTCAGAATATGTTAGCAGCCCAAAAAAGGCCTTAAAATGCATCTTAGGCCTGCATAAATGTTGAAAACTTTGGAGGCATAAAAAAGGGTTTTACAGGCGCCCTAGACCCCCTAAAGTCCAGAATATGTTGGTGGCCCAAAAACGGTGTGAGAGAGCTCTGAATCTCCCAAAAACATTTGCAGTCTGAAAAGGACATTAACCCGCATGCTAGACCCCTGAAATTCCCAAAAATATTTTTGGCACGAAAAATGCATCCTACACCCCTGAAAGTTCAGAATATGTCAGCATTCCAAAAAAGGCCTTAAAATGCATCCTAGGCCTAAAAAATTATTGAAATGTTTGGATGCCCAAAAAAGGGGTTTCTAGGCATCGTAGACCCCCTAAAGTCCAGAATATGTTGGTGGCCGAAAAACGGTGTGAGAGAGCTCTGAATGTCCCAAACACATTTGCAGCCTGAAAGGGGCATTAACCCAAATCATAGACCACTGAAATTACCAAAAATATTTCTGGCACGAAAAATGCATCCTACACCCCTGAAAGTTCAGAAAATGTTAGCAGCCCAAAAAAGGCCTTAAAATGCATCTTAGGCCTGCAAAAATGCTGAAATCTTTGGAGGCCCAAAAAAGGGGTTTACAGGCATCGTAGACGCCCTCAAGTCCAGAAAATGTTGGTGGCCCAAAGACATTGTGAGAGAGCTCTGAATGTCCCAAAAACATTAGCAGCCCAAAAGGGGCATTAACCCAAATCCTAGACCACTGAAATTACCAAAAATATTTCTGGTACGAAAAATGCATCCTACAGCCCTGAAAGTTCAGAAAATGTTAGCAGCCCAAAAAGGCCTTAAAATCCATCTTAGGCCTGCAAAAATGTTGAAATGTTTGGATGCCCAAAAAAGGGGTTTACAGGCATCGTAGACCCCCTAAAGTCTGGAAAATGTTGGTGGCCCAAAAACATTGTGAGAGATCTCTGAATGTCCCAAAAACATTTACAGCCTGAAAGGGGCATTAACCCGCATCCTAGACCACTGTAATTCTCCAAAATATTTTTGCCACGAAAAATGCATCCTACAACCCTGAAAGTTCAGAATATGTCAGCATTCCAAAAAGGCCTTAAAATGCATCTTAGGCCTGAAAAAATGCTGAAATCTTTGGAGGCCCAAAAAAGGGGTTTACAGGCATCGTAGACCCCCTCAAGTCCAGAAAATGTTGGTGGCCCAAAGACATTGTGAGAGAGCTCTGAATGTCCCAAAAACATTAGCAGCCCAAAAGGGGCATTAACCCAAATCCTAGACCACTGAAATTACCAAAAATATTTCTGGCACGAAAAATGCATCCTACACCCCTGAAAGTTCAGAAAATGTTAGCAGCCCAAAAAAGGCCTTAAAATGCATCTTAGGCCTGCAAAAATGTTGAAATGTTTGGATGCCCAAAAAAGGGGTTTACAGGCATCGTATACCCCCTAAAGTCCAGAAAATGTTGGTGGCCCAAAAACATTGTGAGAGAGCTCTGAATGTCCCAAAAACATTTGCAGCCTGAAAGGGGCATTAACCCAAATCCTAGACCACTGAAATTACCAAAAATATTTCTGGTACGAAAAATGCATCCTACAGCCCTGAAAGTTCAGAAAATGTTAGCAGCCCAAAAAGGCCTTAAAATGCATCTTAGGCCTGCAAAAATGTTGAAATGTTTGGATGCCCAAAAAAGGGGTTTACAGGCATCGTAGACCCCCTAAAGTCCAGAATATGTCGGTGGCCCAAAAACGGTGTGAGAGAGCTCTGAATCTCCCAAAAACATTTGCAGTCTGAAAAGGACATTAACCCGCATGCTAGACCCCTGAAATTCCCAAAAATATTTTTGGCACGAAAAATGCATCCTACAACCCTGAAAGTTCAGAATATGTCAGCATTCCAAAAAAGGCCTTAAAATGCATCTTAGGCCTGAAAAAATGCTGAAATCTTTGGAGGCCCAAAAAAGGGGTTTACAGGCATCGTAGACCCCCTCAAGTCCAGAAAATGTTGGTGGCCCAAAGACATTGTGAGAGAGCTCTGAATGTCCCAAAAACATTAGCAGCCCAAAAGGGGCATTAACCCAAATCCTAGACCACTGAAATTACCAAAAATATTTCTGGCACGTAAAATGCATCCTACACCCCTGAAAGTTCAGAAAATGTTAGCAGCCCAAAACAGGCCTTAAAATGCATCTTAGGCCTGCAAAAATGTTGAAATGTTTGGATGCCCAAAAAAGGGGTTTACAGGCATCGTAGACCCCCTAAAGTCCAGAAAATGTTGGTGGCCCAAAAACATTGTGAGAGAGCTCTGAATGTCCCAAAAACATTTACAGCCTGAAAGGGGCATTAACCCACATCCTAGACCACTGTAATTCTCCAAAATATTTTTGCCACGAAAAATGCATCCTACATCCCCGAAAGTACAGAATATGTTAGCAGCCCAAAAAAGGCCTTAAAATGCATCTTAGGCCGGCAAAAATGTTGAAATCTTTGGAGGCCCAAAAAAGGGGTTTACAGGCATCGTAGACCACCTAAAGTCCAGAAAATGTTGGTAGCCCAAAAACATTGTGAGAGAGCTCTGAATGTCCCAAAAACATGTGCAGCCTGAAAGGGGCATTAACCCACATCCTAGACCATTGAAATTCCCAAAAATATTTTTGCCACGAAAAATGGATCCTACATCCCGGAAAGTACAGAATATGTTAGCAGCCCAAATAAGGCCTTAAAATGCATCTTAGCCCTGCAAAAATGTTGAAATCTTTGGAGGCCCAAAAAAGGGGTTAACAGGCATCGTAGACCACCTAAAGTCCAGAAAATGTTGGTAGCCCAAAAACATTGTGAGAGAGCTCTGAATGTCCCAAAAACATTTGCAGCCTGAAAGGGGCATTAACCCACATCCTAGACCATTGAAATTCCCAAAAATATTTTTGCCACGAAAAATGGATCCTACATCCCGGAAAGTACAGAATATGTTAGCAGCCCAAATAAGGCCTTAAAATGCATCTTAGCCCTGCAAAAATGTTGAAATCTTTGGAGGCCCAAAAAAGGGGTTAACAGGCATCGTAGACCCCCTAAAGTCCGGAAAATGTTGGTGGCTCAAAAACAGTGTGAGAGAGCTCTGAATGTCCCAAAAACATTTGCAGCCTGAAAAGGCCATTTACCCGCATCCTAGACCACTGAAATTCCCAAAAATATTTTTGGCACGAAAAATGCGTCCTACACCCCTGAAAGTTCAGAATATGTTAGCAGCCCAAAAAAGGCCTTAAAATGCATCTTAGGCCTGCATAAATGTTGAAAACTTTGGAGGCATAAAAAAGGCTTTTAGAGGCGCCCTAGACCCCCTAAAGTCCAGAATATGTCGGTGGCCCAAAAACAGTGTGAGAGAACTCTGAATGTCCCAAAAACATTTGCAGTCTGAAAAGGACATTAACCCGCATGCTAGACCCCTGAAATTCCCAAAAATATTTTTGGCACGAAAAATGCATCCTACACCCCTGAAAGTTCAGAATATGTCAGCATTCCAAAAAAGGCCTTAAAATGCATCCTAGGCCTAAAAAATTATTGAAATGTTTGGATGCCCAAAAAAGGGGTTTATAGGCATCGTAGACCCCCTAAAGTCCAGAAAATGTTGGTGGCCCAAAAACAGTGTGAGAGAGCTCTGAATGTCCCAAAAGCATTTGCAGCCTGAAAGGGGCATTAACCCACATCCTAGACCACTGAAATTCCCAAAAATATTTTTGCCACGAAAAATGCATCCTACACCCCTGAAAGTACAGAATATGTTAGCAGCCCAAAAAATGCCTTAAATGCATTTTAGTCCTGCAAAAATGTTGAAATGTTTGGAGGCCCAAAAAAGGGGTTTACAGGCATCCAAGACCCCCTAAAGTCCAGAATATGTTGGTGGCCGAAAAACGGTGTGAGAGAGCTCTGAATGTCCCAAAAACATGTACAGCCTGAAAGGGGCATTAACCCACATCCTAGACCACTGTAATTCTCCAAAATATTTTTGCCATGAAAAATGCATCCTACATCCCCGAAAGTACAGAATATGTTAGCAGCCCAAAAAAGGCCTTAAAATGCATCTTAGGCCGGCAAAAATGTTGAAATCTTTGGAGGCCCAAAAAAGGGGTTTACAGGCATCGTAGACCACCTAAAGTCCAGAAAATGTTGGTAGCCCAAAAACATTGTGAGAGAGCTCTGAATGTCCCAAAAACATTTGCAGCCTGAAAGGGGCATTAACCCACATCCTAGACCATTGAAATTCCCAAAAATATTTTTGCCACGAAAAATGGATCCTACATCCCCGAAAGTACAGAATATGTTAGCAGCCCAAATAAGGCCTTAAAATGCATCTTAGCCCTGCAAAAATGTTGAAATCTTTGGAGGCCCAAAAAAGGGGTTAACAGGCATCGTAGACCCCCTAAAGTCCGGAAAATGTTGGTGGCTCAAAAACAGTGTGAGAGAGCTCTGAATGTCCCAAAAACATTTGCAGCCTGAAAGGGGCATTAACCCACATCCTAGACCACTGAAATTCCCAAAAATATTTTTGGCACGAAAAATGCGTCCTACACCCCTGAAAGTTCAGAATATGTTAGCAGCCCAAAAAAGGCCTTAAAATGCATCTTAGGCCTGCATAAATGTTGAAAACTTTGGAGGCATAAAAAAGGGTTTTACAGGCGCCCTAGACCCCCTAAAGTCCAGAATATGTCGGTGGCCCAAAAACAGTGTGAGAGAACTCTGAATGTCCCAAAAACATTTGCAGCCTGAAAAGGCCATTTACCCACATCCTAGACCACTGAAATTCCCAAAAATATTTTGGCACGAAAAATGCGTCCTACACCCCTGAAAGTTCAGAATATGTTAGCAGCCCAAAAAAGGCCTTAAAATGCATCTTAGGCCTGCATAAATGTTGAAAACTTTGGAGGCATAAAAAAGGGTTTTACAGGCGCCCTAGACCCCCTAAAGTCCAGAATATGTCGGTGGCCCAAAAACGGTGTGAGAGAGCTCTGAATCTCCCAAAAACATTTGCAGTCTGAAAAGGACATTAACCCGCATGCTAGACCCCTGAAATTCCCAAAAATATTTTTGGCACGAAAAATGCATCCTACACCCCTGAAAGCTCAGAATATGTCAGCATTCCAAAAAAGGCCTTAAAATGCATCCTAGGCCTAAAAAATGATTGAAATGTTTGGATGCCCAAAAAAGGGGTTTATAGGCATCGTAGACCCCCTAAAGTCCAGAAAATGTTGGCGGCCCAAAAACAGTGTGAGAGAGCTCTGAATGTCCCAAAAGCATTTGCAGCCTGAAAGGGGCATTAACCCACATCCTAGACCACTGAAATTCCCAAAAATATTTTTGCCACGAAAAATGCATCCTACACCCCTGAAAGTACAGAATATGTTAGCAGCCCAAAAAATGCCTTAAATGCATTTTAGGCCTGCAAAAATGTTGAAATGTTTGGAGGCCCAAAAAAGGGGTTTACAGGCATCCCAGACCCTCTAAAGTCCAGAATATGTTGGTGGCCGAAAAACGGTGTGAGAGAGCTCTGAATGTCCCAAACACATTTGCAGCCTGAAAGGGGCATTAACCCAAATCCTAGACCACTGAAATTACCAAAAATATTTCTGGCACGAAAAATGCATCCTACACCCCTGAAAGTTCAGAAAATGTTAGCAGCCCAAAAAAGGCCTTAAAATGCATCTTAGGCCTGCAAAAATGTTGAAATGTTTGGATGCCCAAAAAGGGGTTTATAGGCATCGTAGACCCCCTAAAGTCCAGAAAATGTTGGTGGCCCAAAAACAATGTGAGAGAGCTCTGAATGTCCCAAAAGCATTTGCAGCCTGAAAGGGGCATTAACCCACATCCTAGACCACTGTAATACCCCAAAAATGATTTGCCACAAAAAATGCATCCTACACCCCTGAAAGTTCAGAATATGTTAGCAGCCCAAAAAAGGCCTTAAAATGCATCTTAGGCCTGCATAAATGTTGAAAACTTTGGAGGCATAAAAAAGGGTTTTACAGGCGCCCTAGACCCCCTAAAGTCCAGAATATGTCGGAGGCCCAAAAACAGTGTGAGAGAACTCTGAATGTCCCAAAAACATTTGCAGCCTGAAAAGGCCATTTACCCACATCCTAGACCACTGAAATTCCCAAAAATATTTTGGCACGAAAAATGCGTCCTACACCCCTGAAAGTTCAGAATATGTTAGCAGCCCAAAAAAGGCCTTAAAATGCATCTTAGGCCTGCATAAATGTTGAAAACTTTGGAGGCATAAAAA
Organism: Ambystoma mexicanum; assembly: GCF_040938575.1. Taxonomy (NCBI): domain Eukaryota; kingdom Metazoa; phylum Chordata; class Amphibia; order Caudata; family Ambystomatidae; genus Ambystoma; species Ambystoma mexicanum. Next base: position 601,575,443 of record NC_090929.1, on the reverse strand, counting down.
AGGGTTTTACAGGCGCCCTAGACCCCCTAAAGTCCAGAATATGTTGGTGGCCCAAAAACGGTGTGAGAGAGCTCTGAATCTCCCAAAAACATTTGCAGTCTGAAAAGGACATTAACCCGCATGCTAGACCCCTGAAATTCCCAAAAATATTTTTGGCACGAAAATTGCATCCTACACCCCTGAAAGTTCAGAATATGTCAGCATTCCAAAAAAGGCCTTAAAATGCATCCTAGGCCTAAAAAATTATTGAAATGTTTGGATGCCCAAAAAAGGGGTTTATAGGCATCGTAGACCCGCTAAAGTCCAGAATATGTTGGTGGCCGAAAAACGGTGTGAGAGAGCTCTGAATGTCCCAAACACATTTGCAGCCTGAAAGGGGCATTAACCCAAATCCTAGACCACTGAAATTACCAAAAATATTTCTGGCACGAAAAATGCATCCTACACCCCTGAAAGTTCAGAAAATGTTAGCAGCCCAAAAAAGGCCTTAAAATGCATCTTAGGCCTGCAAAAATGTTGAAATGTTTGGATGCCCAAAAAGGGGTTTATAGGCATCGTAGACCCCCTAAAGTCCAGAAAATGTTGGTGGCCCAAAAACAATGTGAGAGAGCTCTGAATGTCCCAAAAGCATTTGCAGCCTGAAAGGGGCATGAACCCACATCCTAGACCACTGTAATTCCCCAAAAATGATTTGCCACAAAAAATGCATCCTTCACCCCTGAAAGTTCAGAATATGTTAGCAGCCCAAAAAAGGCCTTAAAATGCATCTTAGGCCTGCATAAATGTTGAAAACTTTGGAGGCATAAAAAAGGGTTTTACAGGCGCCCTAGACCCCCTAAAGTCCAGAATATGTCGGTGGCCCAAAAACAGTGTGAGAGAACTCTGAATGTCCCAAAAACATTTGCAGCCTGAAAAGGCCATTTACCCACATCCTAGACCACTGAAATTCCCAAAAATATTTTGGCACGAAAAATGCGTCCTACACCCCTGAAAGTTCAGAATATGTTAGCAGCCCAAAAAAGGCCTTAAAATGCATCTTAGGCCTGCATAAATGTTGAAAACTTTGGAGGCATAAAAAAGGGTTTTACAGGCGCCCTAGACCCCCTAAAGTCCAGAATATGTTGGTGGCCCAAAAACGGTGTGAGAGAGCTCTGAATCTCCCAAAAACATTTGCAGTCTGAAAAGGACATTAACCCGCATGCTAGACCCCTGAAATTCCCAAAAATATTTTTGGCACGAAAAATGCATCCTACACCCCTGAAAGTTCAGAATATGTCAGCATTCCAAAAAAGGCCTTAAAATGCATCCTAGGCCTAAAAAATTATTGAAATGTTTGGATGCCCAAAAAAGGGGTTTATAGGCATCGTAGACCCCCTAAAGTCCAGAAAATGTTGGTGGCCCAAAAACAGTGTGAGAGAGCTCTGAATGTCCCAAAAGCATTTGCAGCCTGAAAGGGGCATTAACCCACATCCTAGACCACTGAAATTCCCAAAAATATTTTTGCCACGAAAAATGCATCCTACACCCCTGAAAGTACAGAATATGTTAGCAGCCCAAAAAATGCCTTAAATGCATTTTAGGCCTGCAAAAATGTTGAAATGTTTGGAGGCCCAAAAAAGGGGTTTACAGGCATCCCAGACCCCCTAAAGTCCAGAATATGTTGGTGGCCGAAAAACGGTGTGAGAGAGCTCTGAATGTCCCAAAAACATGTACAGCCTGAAAGGGGCATTAACCCACATCCTAGACCACTGTAATTCTCCAAAATATTTTTGTCATGAAAAATGCATCCTACATCCCCAAAAGTACAGAATATGTTAGCAGCCCAAAAAAGGCCTTAAAATGCATCTTAGCCCGGCAAAAATGTTGAAATCTTTGGAGGCCCAAAAAAGGGGTTTACAGGCATCGTAGACCACCTAAAGTCCAGAAAATGTTGGTAGCCCAAAAACATTGTGAGAGAGCTCTGAATGTCCCAAAAACATATGCAGCCTGAAAGGGGCATTAACCCACATCCTAGACCATTGAAATTCCCAAAAATATTTTTGCCACGAAAAATGGATCCTACATCCCCGAAAGTACAGAATATGTTAGCAGCCCAAATAAGGCCTTAAAATGCATCTTAGCCCTGCAAAAATGTTGAAATCTTTGGAGGCCCAAAAAAGGGGTTAACAGGCATCGTAGACCCCCTAAAGTCCGGAAAATGTTGGTGGCTCAAAAACAGTGTGAGAGAGCTCTGAATGTCCCAAAAACATTTGCAGCCTGAAAGGGGCATTAACCCACATCCTAGACCACTGAAATTCCCAAAAATATTTTTGGCACGAAAAATGCGTCCTACACCCCTGAAAGTTCAGAATATGTTAGCAGCCCAAAAAAGGCCTTAAAATGCATCTTAGGCCTGCATAAATGTTGAAAACTTTGGAGGCATAAAAAAGGGTTTTACAGGCGCCCTAGACCCCCTAAAGTCCAGAATATGTCGGTGGCCCAAAAACAGTGTGAGAGAACTCTGAATGTCCCAAAAACATTTGCAGCCTGAAAAGGCCATTTACCCACATCCTAGACCACTGAAATTCCCAAAAATATTTTGGCACGAAAAATGCGTCCTACACCCCTGAAAGTTCAGAATATGTTAGCAGCCCAAAAAAGGCCTTAAAATGCATCTTAGGCCTGCATAAATGTTGAAAACTTTGGAGGCATAAAAAAGGGTTTTACAGGCGTCCTAGACCCCCTAAAGTCCAGAATATGTCGGTGGCCCAAAAACGGTGTGAGAGAGCTCTGAATCTCCCAAAAACATTTGCAGTCTGAAAAGGACATTAACCCGCATGCTAGACCCCTGAAATTCCCAAAAATATTTTTGGCACGAAAAATGCATCCTACACCCCTGAATGTTCAGAATATGTCAGCATTCCAAAAAAGGCCTTAAAATGCATCCTAGGCCTAAAAAATTATTGAAATGTTTGGATGCCCAAAAAAGGGGTTTATAGGCATCGTAGACCCCCTAAAGTCCAGAAAATGTTGGCGGCCCAAAAACAGTGCGAGAGAGCTCTGAATGTCCCAAAAGCATTTGCAGCCTGAAAGGGGCATTAACCCACATCCTAGACCACTGAAATTCCCAAAAATATTTTTGCCACGAAAAATGCATCCTACACCCCTGAAAGTACAGAATATGTTAGCAGCCCAAAAAATGCCTTAAATGCATTTTAGGCCTGCAAAAATGTTGAAATGTTTGGAGGCCCAAAAAAGGGGTTTACAGGCATCCCAGACCCTCTAAAGTCCAGAATATGTTGGTGGCCGAAAAACGGTGTGAGAGAGCTCTGAATGTCCCAAACACATTTGCAGCCTGAAAGGGGCATTAACCCAAATCCTAGACCACTGAAATTACCAAAAATATTTCTGGCACGAAAAATGCATCCTACACCCCTGAAAGTTCAGAAAATGTTAGCAGCCCAAAAAAGGCCTTAAAATGCATCTTAGGCCTGCAAAAATGTTGAAATGTTTGGATGCCCAAAAAGGGGTTTATAGGCATCGTAGACCCCCTAAAGTCCAGAAAATGTTGGTGGCCCAAAAACAATGTGAGAGAGCTCTGAATGTCCCAAAAGCATTTGCAGCCTGAAAGGGGCATTAACCCACATCCTAGACCACTGTAATTCCCCAAAAATGATTTGCCACAAAAAATGCATCCTACACCCCTGAAAGTTCAGAATATGTTAGCAGCCCAAAAAAGGCCTTAAAATGCATCTTAGGCCTGCATAAATGTTGAAAACTTTGGAGGCATAAAAAAGGGTTTTACAGGCGCCCTAGACCCCCTAAAGTCCAGAATATGTCGGAGGCCCAAAAACAGTGTGAGAGAACTCTGAATGTCCCAAAAACATTTGCAGCCTGAAAAGGCCATTTACCCACATCCTAGACCACTGAAATTCCCAAAAATATTTTGGCACGAAAAATGCGTCCTACACCCCTGAAAGTTCAGAATATGTTAGCAGCCCAAAAAAGGCCTTAAAATGCATCTTAGGCCTGCATAAATGTTGAAAACTTTGGAGGCATAAAAAAGGGTTTTACAGGCGCCCTAGACCCCCTAAAGTCCAGAATATGTTGGTGGCCCAAAAACGGTGTGAGAGAGCTCTGAATCTCCCAAAAACATTTGCAGTCTGAAAAGGACATTAACCCGCATGCTAGACCCCTGAAATTCCCAAAAATATTTTTGGCACGAAAAATGCATCCTACACCCCTGAAAGTTCAGAATATGTCAGCATTCCAAAAAAGGCCTTAAAATGCATCCTAGGCCTAAAAAATTATTGAAATGTTTGGATGCCCAAAAAAGGGGTTTATAGGCATCGTAGACCCGCTAAAGTCCAGAATATGTTGGTGGCCGAAAAACGGTGTGAGAGAGCTCTGAATGTCCCAAACCCATTTGCAGCCTGAAAGGGGCATTAACCCAAATCCTAGACCACTGAAATTACCAAAAATATTTCTGGCACGAAAAATGCATCCTACACCCCTGAAAGTTCAGAAAATGTTAGCAGCCCAAAAAAGGCCTTAAAATGCATCTTAGGCCTGCAAAAATGTTGAAATGTTTGGATGCCCAAAAAGGGGTTTATAGGCATCGTAGACCCCCTAAAGTCCAGAAAATGTTGGTGGCCCAAAAACAATGTGAGAGAGCTCTGAATTTCCCAAAAGCATTTGCAGCCTGAAAGGGGCATTAACCCACATCCTAGACCACTGTAATTCCCCAAAAATGATTTGCCACAAAAAATGCATCCTACACCCCTGAAAGTTCAGAATATGTTAGCAGCCCAAAAAAGGCCTTAAAATGCATCTTAGGCCTGCATAAATGTTGAAAACTTTGGAGGCATAAAAAAGGGTTTTACAGGCGCCCTAGACCCCCTAAAGTCCAGAATATGTCGGTGGCCCAAAAACAGTGTGAGAGAACTCTGAATGTCCCAAAAACATTTGCAGCCTGAAAAGGCCATTTACCCACATCCTAGACCACTGAAATTCCCAAAAATATTTTGGCACGAAAAATGCGTCCTACACCCCTGAAAGTTCAGAATATGTTAGCAGCCCAAAAAAGGCCTTAAAATGCATCTTAGGCCTGCATAAATGTTGAAAACTTTGGAGGCATAAAAAAGGGTTTTACAGGCGCCCTAGACCCCCTAAAGTCCAGAATATGTTGGTGGCCCAAAAACGGTATGAGAGAGCTCTGAATCTCCCAAAAACATTTGCAGTCTGAAAAGGACATTAACCCGCATGCTAGACCCCTGAAATTCCCAAAAATATTTTTGGCACGAAAAATGCATCCTACACCCCTGAAAGTTCAGAATATGTCAGCATTCCAAAAAAGGCCTTAAAATGCATCCTAGGCCTAAAAAATTATTGAAATGTTTGGATGCCCAAAAAAGGGGTTTATAGGCATCGTAGACCCCCTAAAGTCCAGAATATGTTGGTGGCCGAAAAACGGTGTGAGAGAGCTCTGAATGTCCCAAACACATTTGCAGCCTGAAAGGGGCATTAACCCAAATCCTAGACCACTGAAATTACCAAAAATATTTCTGGCACGAAAAATGCATCCTACACCCCTGAAAGTTCAGGAAATGTTAGCAGCCCAAAAAAGGCCTTAAAATGCATCTTAGGCCTGCAAAAATGCTGAAATCTTTGGAGGCCCAAAAAAGGGGTTTACAGGCATCGTAGACCCCCTAAAGTCCAGAATATGTCGGTGGCCCAAAAACGGTGTGAGAGAGCTCTGAATCTCCCAAAAACATTTGCAGTCTGAAAAGGACATTAACCCGCATGCTAGACCCCTGAAATTCCCAAAAATATTTTTGGCACGAAAAATGCATCCTACAACCCTGAAAGTTCAGAATATGTCAGCATTCCAAAAAAGGCCTTAAAATGCATCTTAGGCCTGAAAAAATGCTGAAATCTTTGGAGGCCCAAAAAAGGGGTTTACAGGCATCGTAGACCCCCTCAAGTCCAGAAAATGTTGGTGGCCCAAAGACATTGTGAGAGAGCTCTGAATGTCCCAAAAACATTAGCAGCCCAAAAGGGGCATTAACCCAAATCCTAGACCACTGAAATTACCAAAAATATTTCTGGCACGTAAAATGCATCCTACACCCCTGAAAGTTCAGAAAATGTTAGCAGCCCAAAAAAGGCCTTAAAATGCATCTTAGGCCTGCAAAAATGTTGAAATGTTTGGATGCCCAAAAAAGGGGTTTACAGGCATCGTAGACCCCCTAAAGTCCAGAAAATGTTGGTGGCCCAAAAACATTGTGAGAGAGCTCTGAATGTCCCAAAAACATTTGCAGCCTGAAAGGGGCATTAACCCAAATCCTAGACCACTGAAATTACCAAAAATATTTCTGGTACGAAAAATGCATCCTACAGCCCTGAAAGTTCAGAAAATGTTAGCAGCCCAAAAAGGCCTTAAAATGCATCTTAGGCCTGCAAAAATGTTGAAATGTTTGGATGCCCAAAAAAGGGGTTTACAGGCATCGTAGACCCCCTAAAGTCCAGAATATGTCGGTGGCCCAAAAACGGTGTGAGAGAGCTCTGAATCTCCCAAAAACATTTGCAGTCTGAAAAGGACATTAACCCGCATGCTAGACCCCTGAAATTCCCAAAAATATTTTTGGCACGAAAAATGCATCCTACAACCCTGAAAGTTCAGAATATGTCAGCATTCCAAAAAAGGCCTTAAAATGCATCTTAGGCCTGAAAAAATGTTGAAATCTTTGGAGGCCCAAAAAAGGGGTTTACAGGCATCGTAGACCCCCTAAAGTCTGGAAAATGTTGGTGGCCCAAAAACATTGTGAGAGATCTCTGAATGTCCCAAAAACATTTACAGCCTGAAAGGGGCATTAACCCACATCCTAGACCACTGTAATTCTCCAAAATATTTTTGCCACGAAAAATGCATCCTACATCCCCGAAAGTACAGAATATGTTAGCAGCCCAAAAAAGGCCTTAAAATGCATCTTAGGCCGGCAAAAATGTTGAAATCTTTGGAGGCCCAAAAAAGGGGTTTACAGGCATCGTAGACCACCTAAAGTCCAGAAAATGTTGGTAGCCCAAAAACATTGTGAGAGAGCTCTGAATGTCCCAAAAACATGTGCAGCCTGAAAGGGGCATTAACCCACATCCTAGACCATTGAAATTCCCAAAAATATTTTTGCCACGAAAAATGGATCCTACATCCCGGAAAGTACAGAATATGTTAGCAGCCCAAATAAGGCCTTAAAATGCATCTTAGCCCTGCAAAAATGTTGAAATCTTTGGAGGCCCAAAAAAGGGGTTAACAGGCATCGTAGACCACCTAAAGTCCAGAAAATGTTGGTAGCCCAAAAACATTGTGAGAGAGCTCTGAATGTCCCAAAAACATTTGCAGCCTGAAAGGGGCATTAACCCACATCCTAGACCATTGAAATTCCCAAAAATATTTTTGCCACGAAAAATGGATCCTACATCCCGGAAAGTACAGAATATGTTAGCAGCCCAAATAAGGCCTTAAAATGCATCTTAGCCCTGCAAAAATGTTGAAATCTTTGGAGGCCCAAAAAAGGGGTTAACAGGCATCGTAGAGCCCCTAAAGTCCGGAAAATGTTGGTGGCTCAAAAACAGTGTGAGAGAGCTCTGAATGTCCCAAAAACATTTGCAGCCTGAAAAGGCCATTTACCCGCATCCTAGACCACTGAAATTCCCAAAAATATTTTTGGCACGAAAAATGCGTCCTACACCCCTGAAAGTTCAGAATATGTTAGCAGCCCAAAAAAGGCCTTAAAATGCATCTTAGGCCTGCATAAATGTTGAAAACTTTGGAGGCATAAAAATGGCTTTTAGAGGCGCCCTAGACCCCCTAAAGTCCAGAATATGTCGGTGGCCCAAAAACAGTGTGAGAGAACTCTGAATGTCCCAAAAACATTTGCAGTCTGAAAAGGACATTAACCCGCATGCTAGACCCCTGAAATTCCCAAAAATATTTTTGGCACGAAAAATGCATCCTACACCCCTGAAAGTTCAGAATATGTCAGCATTCCAAAAAAGGCCTTAAAATGCATCCTAGGCCTAAAAAATTATTGAAATGTTTGGATGCCCAAAAAAGGGGTTTATAGGCATCGTAGACCCCCTAAAGTCCAGAAAATGTTGGTGGCCCAAAAACAGTGTGAGAGAGCTCTGAATGTCCCAAAAGCATTTGCAGCCTGAAAGGGGCATTAACCCACATCCTAGACCACTGAAATTCCCAAAAATATTTTTGCCACGAAAAATGCATCCTACACCCCTGAAAGTACAGAATATGTTAGCAGCCCAAAAAATGCCTTAAATGCATTTTAGGCCTGCAAAAATGTTGAAATGTTTGGAGGCCCAAAAAAGGGGTTTACAGGCATCCCAGACCCCCTAAAGTCCAGAATATGTTGGTGGCCGAAAAACGGTGTGAGAGAGCTCTGAATGTCCCAAAAACATGTACAGCCTGAAAGGGGCATTAACCCACATCCTAGACCACTGTAATTCTCCAAAATATTTTTGCCATGAAAAATGCATCCTACATCCCCGAAAGTACAGAATATGTTAGCAGCCCAAAAAAGGCCTTAAAATGCATCTTAGGCCGGCAAAAATGTTGAAATCTTTGGAGGCCCAAAAAAGGGGTTTACAGGCATCGTAGACCACCTAAAGTCCAGAAAATGTTGGTAGCCCAAAAACATTGTGAGAGAGCTCTGAATGTCCCAAAAACATTTGCAGCCTGAAAGGGGCATTAACCCACATCCTAGACCATTGAAATTCCCAAAAATATTTTTGCCACGAAAAATGGATCCTACATCCCCGAAAGTACAGAATATGTTAGCAGCCCAAATAAGGCCTTAAAATGCATCTTAGCCCTGCAAAAATGTTGAAATCTTTGGAGGCCCAAAAAAGGGGTTAACAGGCATCGTAGACCCCCTAAAGTCCGGAAAATGTTGGTGGCTCAAAAACAGTGTGAGAGAGCTCTGAATGTCCCAAAAACATTTGCAGCCTGAAAGGGGCATTAACCCACATCCTAGACCACTGAAATTCCCAAAAATATTTTTGGCACGAAAAATGCGTCCTACACCCCTGAAAGTTCAGAATATGTTAGCAGCCCAAAAAAGGCCTTAAAATGCATCTTAGGCCTGCATAAATGTTGAAAACTTTGGAGGCATAAAAAAGGGTTTTACAGGCGCCCTAGACCCCCTAAAGTCCAGAATATGTCGGTGGCCCAAAAACAGTGTGAGAGAACTCTGAATGTCCCAAAAACATTTGCAGCCTGAAAAGGCCATTTACCCACATCCTAGACCACTGAAATTCCCAAAAATATTTTGGCACGAAAAATGCGTCCTACACCCCTGAAAGTTCAGAATATGTTAGCAGCCCAAAAAAGGCCTTAAAATGCATCTTAGGCCTGCATAAATGTTGAAAACTTTGGAGGCATAAAAAGGGTTTTACAGGCGCCCTAGACCCCCTAAAGTCCAGAATATGTCGGTGGCCCAAAAACGGTGTGAGAGAGCTCTGAATCTCCCAAAAACATTTGCAGTCTGAAAAGGACATTAACCCGCATGCTAGACCCCTGAAATTCCCAAAAATATTTTTGGCACGAAAAATGCATCCTACACCCCTGAAAGTTCAGAATATGTCAGCATTCCAAAAAAGGCCTTAAAATGCATCCTAGGCCTAAAAAATTATTGAAATGTTTGGATGCCCAAAAAAGGGGTTTATAGGCATCGTAGACCTCCTAAAGTCCAGAAAATGTTGGCGGCCCAAAAACAGTGTGAGAGAGCTCTGAATGTCCCAAAAGCATTTGCAGCCTGAAAGGGGCATTAACCCACATCCTAGACCACTGAAATTCCCAAAAATATTTTTGCCACGAAAAATGCATCCTACACCCCTGAAAGTACAGAATATGTTAGCAGCCCAAAAAATGCCTTAAATGCATTTTAGGCCTGCAAAAATGTTGAAATGTTTGGAGGCCCAAAAAAGGGGTTTACAGGCATCCCAGACCCTCTAAAGTCCAGAATATGTTGGTGGCCGAAAAACGGTGTGAGAGAGCTCTGAATGTCCCAAACACATTTGCAGCCTGAAAGGGGCATTAACCCAAATCCTAGACCACTGAAATTACCAAAAATATTTCTGGCACGAAAAATGCATCCTACACCCCTGAAAGTTCAGAAAATGTTAGCAGCCCAAAAAAGGCCTTAAAATGCATCTTAGGCCTGCAAAAATGTTGAAATGTTTGGATGCCCAAAAAGGGGTTTATAGGCATCGTAGACCCCCTAAAGTCCAGAAAATGTTGGTGGCCCAAAAACAATGTGAGAGAGCTCTGAATGTCCCAAAAGCATTTGCAGCCTGAAAGGGGCATTAACCCACATCCTAGACCACTGTAATTCCCCAAAAATGATTTGCCACAAAAAATGCATCCTACACCCCTGAAAGTTCAGAATATGTTAGCAGCCCAAAAAAGGCCTTAAAATGCATCTTAGGCCTGCATAAATGTTGAAAACTTTGGAGGCATAAAAAAGGGTTTTACAGGCGCCCTAGACCCCCTAAAGTCCAGAATATGTCGGAGGCCCAAAAACAGTGTGAGAGAACTCTGAATGTCCCAAAAACATTTGCAGCCTGAAAAGGCCATTTACCCGCATCCTAGACCACTGAAATTCCCAAAAATATTTTGGCACGAAAAATGCGTCCTACACCCCTGAAAGTTCAGAATATGTTAGCAGCCCAAAAAAGGCCTTAAAATGCATCTTAGGCCTGCATAAGTGTTGAAACTTTGGAGGCATAAAAAAGGGTTTTACAGGCGCCCTAGACCCCCTAAAGTCCAGAATATGTTGGTGGCCCAAAAACGGTGTGAGAGAGCTCTGAATCTCCCAAAAACATTTGCAGTCTGAAAAGGACATTAACCCGCATGCTAGACCCCTGAAATTCCCAAAAATATTTTTGGCACGAAAAATGCATCCTACACCCCTGAAAGTTCAGAATATGTCAGCATTCCAAAAAAGGCCTTAAAATGCATCCTAGGCCTAAAAAATTATTGAAATGTTTGGATGCCCAGAAAAGGGGTTTATAGGCATCGTAGACCTGCTAAAGTCCAGAATATGTTGGTGGCCGAAAAACGGTGTGAGAGAGCTCTGAATGTCCCAAACACATTTGCAGCCTGAAAGGGGCATTAACCCAAATCCTAGACCACTGAAATTACCAAAAATATTTCTGGCACGAAAAATGCATCCTACACCCCTGAAAGTTCAGAAAATGTTAGCAGCCCAAAAAAGGCCTTAAAATGCATCTTAGGCCTGCAAAAATGTTGAAATGTTTGGATGCCCAAAAAGGGGTTTATAGGCATCGTAGACCCCCTAAAGTCCAGAAAATGTTGGTGGCCCAAAAACAATGTGAGAGAGCTCTGAATGTCCCAAAAGCATTTGCAGCCTGAAAGGGGCATTAACCCACATCCTAGACCACTGTAATTCCCCAAAAATGATTTGCCACAAAAAATGCATCCTACACCCCTGAAAGTTCAGAATATGTTAGCAGCCCAAAAAAGGCCTTAAAATGCATCTTAGGCCTGCATAAATGTTGAAAACTTTGGAGGCATAAAAAAGGGTTTTACAGGCGCCCTAGACCCCCTAAAGTCCAGAATATGTCGGTGGCCCAAAAACAGTGTGAGAGAACTCTGAATGTCCCAAAAACATTTGCAGCCTGAAAAGGCCATTTACCCACATCCTAGACCACTGAAATTCCCAAAAATATTTTGGCACGAAAAATGCGTCCTACACCCCTGAAAGTTCAGAATATGTTAGCAGCCCAAAAAAGGCCTTAAAATGCATCTTAGGCCTGCATAAATGTTGAAAACTTTGGAGGCATAAAAAAGGGTTTTACAGGCGCCCTAGACCCCCTAAAGTCCAGAATATGTTGGTGGCCCAGAAACGGTGTGAGAGAGCTCTGAATCTCCCAAAAACATTTGCAGTCTGAAAAGGACATTAACCCGCATGCTAGACCCCTGAAATGCCCAAAAATATTTTTGGCACGAAAAATGCATCCTACACCCCTGAAAGTTCAGAATATGTCAGCATTCCAAAAAAGGCCTTAAAATGCATCCTAGGCCTAAAAAATTATTGAAATGTTTGGATGCCCAAAAAAGGGGTTTATAGGCATCGTAGACCCCCTAAAGTCCAGAAAATGTTGGTGGCCCAAAAACAGTGTGAGAGAGCTCTGAATGTCCCAAAAGCATTTGCAGCCTGAAAGGGGCATTAACCCACATCCTAGACCACTGAAATTCCCAAAAATATTTTTGCCACGAAAAATGCATCCTACACCCCTGAAAGTACAGAATATGTTAGCAGCCCAAAAAATTCCTTAAATGCATTTTAGGCCTGCAAAAATGTTGAAATGTTTGGAGGCCCAAAAAAGGGGTTTACAGGCATCCCAGACCCCCTAAAGTCCAGAATATGTTGGTGGCCGAAAAACGGTGTGAGAGAGCTCTGAATGTCCCAAAAACATGTACAGCCTGAAAGGGGCATTAACCCACATCCTAGACCACTGTAATTCTCCAAAATATTTTTGCCATGAAAAATGCATCCTACATCCCCGAAAGTACAGAATATGTTAGCAGCCCAAAAAAGGCCTTAAAATGCATCTTAGGCCGGCAAAAATGTTGAAATCTTTGGAGACCCAAAAAAGGGGTTTACAGGCATCGTAGACCACCTAAAGTCCAGAAAATGTTGGTAGCCCAAAAACATTGTGAGAGAGCTCTGAATGTCCCAAAAACATTTGCAGCCTGAAAGGGGCATTAACCCACATCCTAGACCATTGAAATTCCCAAAAATATATTTGCCACGAAAAATGGATCCTACATCCCCGAAAGTACAGAATATGTTAGCAGCCCAAATAAGGCCTTAAAATGCATCTTAGCCCTGCAAAAATGTTGAAATCTTTGGAGGCCCAAAAAAGGGGTTAACAGGCATCGTAGACCCCCTAAAGTCCGGAAAATGTTGGTGGCTCAAAAACAGTGTGAGAGAGCTCTGAATGTCCCAAAAACATTTGCAGCCTGAAAGGGGCATTAACCCACATCCTAGACCACTGAAATTCCCAAAAATATTTTTGGCACGAAAAATGCGTCCTACACCCCTGAAAGTTCAGAATATGTTAGCAGCCCAAAAAAGGCCTTAAAATGCATCTTAGGCCTGCATAAATGTTGAAAACTTTGGAGGCATAAAAAAGGGTTTTACAGGCGCCCTAGACCCCCTAAAGTCCAGAATATGTCGGTGGCCCAAAAACAGTGTGAGAGAACTCTGAATGTCCCAAAAACATTTGCAGCCTGAAAAGGCCATTTACCCACATCCTAGACCACTGAAATTCCCAAAAATATTTTGGCACGAAAAATGCATCCTACACCCCTGAAAGTTCAGAATATGTTAGCAGCCCAAAAAAGGCCTTAAAATGCATCTTAGGCCTGCATAAATGTTGAAAACTTTGGAGGCATAAAAAAGGGTTTTACAGGCGCCCTAGACCCCCTAAAGTCCAGAATATGTCGGTGGCCCAAAAACGGTGTGAGAGAGCTCTGAATCTCCCAAAAACATTTGCAGTCTGAAAAGGACATTAACCCGCATGCTAGACCCCTGAAATTCCCAAAAATATTTTTGGCACGAAAAATGCATCCTACACCCCTGAAAGTTCAGAATATGTCAGCATTCCAAAAAAGGCCTTAAAATGCATCCTAGGCCTAAAAAATTATTGAAATGTTTGGATGCCCAAAAAAGGGGTTTATAGGCATCGTAGACCCCCTAAAGTCCAGAAAATGTTGGCGGCCCAAAAACAGTGTGAGAGAGCTCTGAATGTCCCAAAAGCATTTGCAGCCTGAAAGGGGCATTAACCCACATCCTAGACCACTGAAATTCCCAAAAATATTTTTGCCACGAAAAATGCATCCTACACCCGTGAAAGTACAGAATATGTTAGCAGCCCAAAAAATGCCTTAAATGCATTTTAGGCCTGCAAAAATGTTGAAATGTTTGGAGGCCCAAAAAAGGGGTTTACAGGCATCCCAGACCCTCTAAAGTCCAGAATATGTTGGTGGCCGAAAAACGGTGTGAGAGAGCTCTGAATGTCCCAAACACATTTGCAGCCTGAAAGGGGCATTAACCCAAATCCTAGACCACTGAAATTACCAAAAATATTTCTGGCACGAAAAATGCATCCTACACCCCTGAAAGTTCAGAAAATGTTAGCAGCCCAAAAAAGGCCTTAAAATGCATCTTAGGCCTGCAAAAATGTTGAAATGTTTGGATGCCCAAAAAGGGGTTTATAGGCATCGTATACCCCCTAAAGTCCAGAAAATGTTGGTGGCCCAAAAACAATGTGAGAGAGCTCTGAATGTCCCAAAAGCATTTGCAGCCTGAAAGGGGCATTAACCCACATCCTAGATCACTGAAATTACCAAAAATATTTCTGGCACGAAAAATGCATCCTACACCCCTGAAAGTTCAGAAAATGTTAGCAGCCCAAAAAAGGCCTTAAAATGCATCTTAGGCCTGCAAAAATGTTGAAATGTTTGGATGCCCAAAAAGGGGTTTATAGGCATCGTAGACCCCCTAAAGTCCAGAAAATGTTGGTGGCCCAAAAACAATGTGAGAGAGCTCTGAATGTCCCAAAAGCATTTGCAGCCTGAAAGGGGCATTAACCCACATCCTAGACCACTGTAATTCCCCAAAAATGATTTGCCACAAAAAATGCATCCTACACCCCTGAAAGTTCAGAATATGTTAGCAGCCCAAAAAAGGCCTTAAAATGCATCTTAGGCCTGCATAAATGTTGAAAACTTTGGAGGCATAAAAAAGGGTTTTACAGGCGCCCTAGACCCCCTAAAGTCCAGAATATGTCGGTGGCCCAAAAACAGTGTGAGAGAGCTCTGAATCTCCCAAAAACATTTGCAGTCTGAAAAGGACATTAACCCACATGCTAGACCCCTGAAATTCCCAAAAATATTTTTGGCACGAAAAATGCATCCTACACCCCTGAAAGTTCAGAATATGTCAGCATTCCAAAAAAGGCCTTAAAATGCATCCTAGGCCTAAAAAATTATTGAAATGTTTGGATGCCCAAAAAAGGGGTTTATAGGCATCGTAGACCCCCTAAAGTCCAGAATATGTTGGTGGCCGAAAAACGGTGTGAGAGAGCTCTGAATGTCCCAAACACATTTGCAGCCTGAAAGGGGCATTAACCCAAATCCTAGACCACTGAAATTACCAAAAATATTTTTGGCACGAAAAATGCATCCTACACCCCTGAAAGTTCAGAAAATGTTAGCAGCCCAAAAAAGGCCTTAAAATGCATCTTAGGCCTGCAAAAATGCTGAAATCTTTGGAGGCCCAAAAAAGGGGTTTACAGGCATCGTAGACCCCCTCAAGTCCAGAAAATGTTGGTGGCCCAAAGACATTGTGAGAGAGCTCTGAATGTCCCAAAAACATTAGCAGCCCAAAAGGGGCATTAACCCAAATCCTAGACCACTGAAATTACCAAAAATATTTCTGGCACGAAAAATGCATCCTACACCCCTGAAAGTTCAGAAAATGTTAGCAGCCCAAAAAAGGCCTTAAAATGCATCTTAGGCCTGCAAAAATGATGAAATGTTTGGATGCCCAAAAAAGGGGTTTACAGGCATCGTAGACCCCCTAAAGTCCAGAAAATGTTGGTGGCCCAAAAACATTGTGAGAGAGCTCTGAATGTCCCAAAAACATTTGCAGCCTGAAAGGGGCATTAACCCAAATCCTAGACCACTGAAATTACCAAAAATATTTCTGGTACGAAAAATGCATCCTACAGCCCTGAAAGTTCAGAAAATGTTAGCAGCCCAAAAAGGCCTTAAAATCCATCTTAGGCCTGCAAAAATGTTGAAATGTTTGGATGCCCAAAAAAGGGGTTTACAGGCATCGTAGACCCCCTAAAGTCTGGAAAATGTTGGTGGCCCAAAAACATTGTGAGAGATCTCTGAATGTCCCAAAAACATTTACAGCCTGAAAGGGGCATTAACCCGCATCCTAGACCACTGTAATTCTCCAAAATATTTTTGCCACGAAAAATGCATCCTACAACCCTGAAAGTTCAGAATATGTCAGCATTCCAAAAAAGGCCTTAAAATGCATCTTAGGCCTGAAAAAATGCTGAAATCTTTGGAGGCCCAAAAAAGGGGTTTACAGGCATTGTAGACCCCCTCAAGTCCAGAAAATGTTGGTGGCCCAAAGACATTGTGAGAGAGCTCTGAATGTCCCAAAAACATTAGCAGCCCAAAAGGGGCATTAACCCAAATCCTAGACCACTGAAATTACCAAAAATATTTCTGGCACGAAAAATGCATCCTACACCCCTGAAAGTTCAGAAAATGTTAGCAGCCCAAAAAAGGCCTTAAAATGCATCTTAGGCCTGCAAAAATGTTGAAATGTTTGGATGCCCAAAAAAGGGGTTTACAGGCATCGTAGACCCCCTAAAGTCCAGAAAATGTTGGTGGCCCAAAAACATTGTGAGAGAGCTCTGAATGTCCCAAAAACATTTGCAGCCTGAAAGGGGCATTAACCCAAATCCTAGACCACTGAAATTACCAAAAATATTTCTGGTACGAAAAATGCATCCTACAGCCCTGAAAGTTCAGAAAATGTTAGCAGCCCAAAAAGGCCTTAAAATGCATCTTAGGCCTGCAAAAATGTTGAAATGTTTGGATGCCCAAAAAAGGGGTTTACAGGCATCGTAGACCCCCTAAAGTCCAGAATATATCGGTGGCCCAAAAACGGTGTGAGAGAGCTCTGAATCTCCCAAAAACATTTGCAGTCTGAAAAGGACATTAACCCGCATGCTAGACCCCTGAAATTCCCAAAAATATTTTTGGCACGAAAAATGCATCCTACAACCCTGAAAGTTCAGAATATGTCAGCATTCCGAAAAAGGCCTTAAAATGCATCTTAGGCCTGAAAAAATGCTGAAATCTTTGGAGGCCCAAAAAAGGGGTTTACAGGCATCGTAGACCCCCTCAAGTCCAGAAAATGTTGGTGGCCCAAAGACATTGTGAGAGAGCTCTGAATGTCCCAAAAACATTAGCAGCCCAAAAGGGGCATTAACCCAAATCCTAGACCACTGAAATTACCAAAAATATTTCTGGCACGAAAAATGCATCCTACACCCCTGAAAGTTCAGAAAATGTTAGCAGCCCAAAAAAGGCCTTAAAATGCATCTTAGGCCTGCAAAAATGTCGAAATGTTTGGATGCCCAAAAAAGGGGTTTACAGGCATCGTAGACCCCCTAAAGTCCAGAAAATGTTGGTGGCCCAAAAACATTGTGAGAGAGCTCTGAATGTCCCAAAAACATTTGCAGCCTGAAAGGGGCATTAACCCAAATCCTAGACCACTGAAATTACCAAAAATATTTCTAGTACGAAAAATGCATCCTACAGCCCTGAAAGTTCAGAAAATGTTAGCAGCCCAAAAAGGCCTTAAAATGCATTTTAGGCCTGCAAAAATGTTGAAATGTTTGGATGCCCAAAAAAGGGGTTTACAGGCATCGTAGACCCCCTAAAGTCCAGAAAATGTTGGTGGCCCAAAAACATTGTGAGAGAGCTCTGAATGTCCCAAAAACATTTGCAGCCTGAAAGGGGCATTAACCCAAATCCTAGACCACTGAAATTACCAAAAATATTTCTGGTACGAAAAATGCATCCTACAGCCCTGAAAGTTCAGAAAATGTTAGCAGCCCAAAAAGGCCTTAAAATGCATCTTAGGCCTGCAAAAATGTTGAAATGTTTGGATGCCCAAAAAAGGGGTTTACAGGCATCGTAGACCCCCTAAAGTCCAGAATATATCGGTGGCCCAAAAACGGTGTGAGAGAGCTCTGAATCTCCCAAAAACATTTGCAGTCTGAAAAGGACATTAACCCGCATGCTAGACCCCTGAAATTCCCAAAAATATTTTTGGCACGAAAAATGCATCCTACAACCCTGAAAGTTCAGAATATGTCAGCATTCCGAAAAAGGCCTTAAAATGCATCTTAGGCCTGAAAAAATGCTGAAATCTTTGGAGGCCCAAAAAAGGGGTTTAGAGGCATCGTAGACCCCCTCAAGTCCAGAAAATGTTGGTGGCCCAAAGACATTGTGAGAGAGCTCTGAATGTCCCAAAAACATTAGCAGCCCAAAAGGGGCATTAACCCAAATCCTAGACCACTGAAATTACCAAAAATATTTCTGGCACGAAAAATGCATCCTACACCCCTGAAAGTTCAGAAAATGTTAGCAGCCCAAAAAAGGCCTTAAAATGCATCTTAGGCCTGCAAAAATGTTGAAATGTTTGGATGCCCAAAAAAGGGGTTTACAGGCATCGTAGACCCCCTAAAGTCCAGAAAATGTTGGTGGCCCAAAAACATTGTGAGAGAGCTCTGAATGTCCCAAAAACATTTGCAGCCTGAAAGGGGCATTAACCCAAATCCTAGACCACTGAAATTACCAAAAATATTTCTAGTACGAAAAATGCATCCTACAGCCCTGAAAGTTCAGAAAATGTTAGCAGCCCAAAAAGGCCTTAAAATGCATTTTAGGCCTGCAAAAATGTTGAAATGTTTGGATGCCCAAAAAAGGGGTTTACAGGCATCGTAGACCCCCTAAAGTCCAGAATATGTCGGTGGCCCAAAAACGATGTGAGAGAGCTCTGAATCTCCCAAAAACATTTGCAGTCTGAAAAGGACATTAACCCGCATGCTAGACCCCTGAAATTCCCAAAAATATTTTTGGCACGAAAAATGCATCCTACAACCCTGAAAGTTCAGAATATGTCAGCATTCCAAAAAAGGCCTTAAAATGCATCTTAGGCCTGAAAAAATTTTGAAATCTTTGGAGGCCCAAAAAAGGGGTTTACAGGCATCGTAGACCCCCTAAAGTCTGGAAAATGTTGGTGGCCCAAAAACATTGTGAGAGATCTCTGAATGTCCCAAAAACATTTACAGCCTGAAAGCGACATTAACCCACATCCTAGACCACTGTAATTCTCCAAAATACTTTTGCCACGAAAAATGCATCCTACATCCCCGAAAGTACAGAATATGTTAGCAGCCCAAAAAAGGCCTTAAAATGCATCTTAGGCCGGCAAAAATGTTGAAATCTTTGGAGGCCCAAAAAAGGGGTTTACAGGTATCGTAGACCACCTAAAGTCCAGAAACTGTTGGTGGCCCAAAAGCAGTGTGAGAGAGCTTGGAATGTCCCAAAAGCATTTGCAGCTTGAAAGGGGCATTAACCCGCATCCTAGACCACTGAAATTCCCCAAAAAAAATAAAAAATTTTGGCACGAAAAATGCATCCTACACCCCTGAAAGTACAGAATATGTTAGCAGCCCAAAAAAGGCCTTAAAATGCATCTTAGGCCGGCAAAAAGGTTGAGATCTTTGGAGGCCCAAAAAAGGGGTTTACAGGCATCGTAGACCCCCTAAAGTCCAGAAAATGTTGGTAGCCCAAAAACATTGTGAGAGAGCTCTGAATGTCCCAAAAACATTTGCAGCCTGAAAGGGGGATTAACCCACATCCTAGACCATTGAAATTCCCAAAAATATTTTTGCCACGAAAAATGGATCCTACATCCCCGAAAGTACAGAATATGTTAGCAGCCCAAATAAGGCCTTAAAATGCATCTTAGCCCTGCAAAAATGTTGAAATCTTTGGAGGCCCAAAAAAGGGGTTAACAGGCATCGTAGACCCCCTAAAGTCCGGAAAATGTTGGTGGCTCAAAAACAGTGTGAGAGAGCTCTGAATGTCCCAAAAACATTTGCAGCCTGAAAAGGCCATTTACCCGCATCCTAGACCACTGAAATTCCCAAAAATATTTTTGGCACGAAAAATGCGTCCTACACCCCTGAAAGTTCAGAATATGTTAGGAGCCCAAAAAAGGCCTTAAAATGCATCTTAGGCCTGCATAAATGTTGAAAACTTTGGAGGCATAAAAAAGGGTTTTACAGGCGCCCTAGACCCCCTAAAGTCCAGAATATGTCGGTGGCCCAAAAACAGTGTGAGAGAACTCTGAATGTCCCAAAAACATTTGCAGCCTGAAAAGGCCATTTACCCACATCCTAGACCACTGAAATTCCCAAAAATATTTTGGCACGAAAAATGCGTCCTACACCCCTGAAAGTTCAGAATATGTTAGCAGCCCAAAAAAGGCCTTAAAATGCATCTTAGGCCTGCATAAATGTTGAAAACTTTGGAGGCATAAAAAAGGGTTTTACAGGCGCCCTAGACCCCCTAAAGTCCAGAATATGTCGGTGGCCCAAAAACGGTGTGAGATAGCTCTGAATCTCCCAAAAACATTTGCAGTCTGAAAAGGACATTAACCCGCATGCTAGACCCCTGAAATTCCCAAAAATATTTTTGGCACGAAAAATGCATCCTACACCCCTGAAAGTTCAGAATATGTCAGCATTCCAAAAAAGGCCTTAAAATGCATCCTAGGCCTAAAAAATTATTGAAATGTTTGGATGCCCAAAAAAGGGGTTTATAGGCATCGTAGACCCCCTAAAGTCCAGAAAATGTTGGTGGCCCAAAAACAGTGTGAGAGAGCTCTGAATGTCCCAAAAACATTTGCAGCCTGAAAGGGGCATTAACCCACATCCTAGACCACTGAAATTCCCAAAAATATTTTTGCCACGAAAAATGCATCCTACACCCCTGAAAGTACAGAATATGTTAGCAGCCCAAAAAATGCCTTAAATGCATTTTAGGCCTGCAAAAATGTTGAAATGTTTGGAGGCCCAAAAAAGGGGTTTACAGGCATCCCAGCCCCCCTAAAGTCCAGAATATGTTGGTGGCCGAAAAACGGTGTGAGAGAGCTCTGAATGTCCCAAACACATTTGCAGCCTGAAAGGGGCATTAATCCAAATCCTAGACCACTGAAATTACCAAAAATATTTCTGGCACGAAAAATCCATCCTACACCCCTGAAAGTTCAGAAAATGTTAGCAGCCCAAAAAAGGCCTTAAAATGCATCGTAGGCCTGCAAAAATGTTGAAATGTTTGGATGCCCAAAAAAGGGTTTTACAGGCATCGTAGACCCCCTAAAGTCCAGAATATGTCGGTGGCCCAAAAACGGTGTTAGAGAGCTCTGAATCTCCCAAAAACATTTGCAGTCTGAAAAGGACATTAACCCGCATGCTAGACCCCTGAAATCCCCAAAAATATTTTTGGCACGAAAAATGCATCCTACAACCCTGAAAGTTCAGAATATGTCAGCATTCCAAAAAAGGCCTTAAAATGCATCTTAGGCCTGAAAAAATGTTGAAATCTTTGGAGGCCCAAAAAAGGGGTTTACAGGCATCGTAGACCCCCTAAAGTCTGGAAAATGTTGGTGGCCCAAAAACATTGTGAGACATCTCTGAATGTCCCAAAAACATTTACAGCCTGAAAGGGGCATTAACCCACATCCTAGACCACTGTAATTCTCCAAAATATTTTTGCCACGAAAAATGCATCCTACATCCCCGAAAGTACAGAATATGTTAGCAGCCCAAAAAAGGCCTTAAAATGCATCGTAGGCCGGCAAAAATGTTGAAATCTTTGGAGGCCCAAAAAAGGGGTTTACAGGCATCGTAGACCACCTAAAGTTCAGTATATGTTGGTGGCCCAAAAGCAGTGTGAGAGAGCTCAGAATGTCCCAAAAGCATTTGCAGCTTGAAAGGGGCATTAACCCGCATCCTAGACCACTGAAATTCCCAAAAAAAATTTTGGCACGAAAAATGGATCCTGCATCCCCGAAAGTACAGAATATGTTAGCAGCCCAAATAAGGCCTTAAAATGCATCTTAGCCCTGCAAAAATGTTGAAATCTTTGGAGGCCCAAAAAAGGGGTTAACAGGCATTGTAGACCCCATAAAGTCCGGAAAATGTTGGTGGCTCAAAAACAGTGTGAGAGAGCTCTGAATGTCCCAAAAACATTTGCAGCCTGAAAAGGCCATTTACCCGCATCCTAGACCACTGAAATTCCCAAAAATATTTTTGGCACGAAAAATGCGTCCTACACCCCTGAAAGTTCAGAATATGTTAGCAGCCCAAAAAAGGCCTTAAATGCATTTTAGGCCTGCAAAAATGTTGAAATGTTTGGAGGCCCAAAAAAAAGGTTTACAGGCATCGTAGACCCCCTAAAGTCCAGAAAATGTTGGTAGCCCAAAAACATTGTGAGAGAGCTCTGAATGTCGCAAAAACATTTGCAGCCTGAAAGGGGCATTAACCCACATCCTAGACCATTGAAATTCCCAAAAATATTTTTGCCATGAAAAATGGATCCTGCATCCCCGAAAGTACAGAATATGTTAGCAGCCCAAATAAGGCCTTAAAATGCATCTTAGCCCTGCAAAAATGTTGAAATCTTTGGAGGCCCAAAAAAGGGGTCAACAGGCATCGTAGACCACCTAAAGTCCAGAAACTGTTGGTGGCCCAAAAGCAGTGTGAGAGAGCTTGGAATGTCCCAAAAGCATTTGCAGCTTGAAAGGGGCATTAACCCGCATCCTAGACCACTGAAATTCCCCAAAAAAAATTTGGCACGAAAAATGCATCCTACACCCCTGAAAGTACAGAATATGTTAGCAGCCCAAAAAAGGCCTTAAAATGCATCTTAGGCCGGCAAAAAGGTTGAAATCTTTGGAGGCCCAAAAAAGGGGTTTACAGGCATCGTAGACCCCCTAAAGTCCAGAAAATGTTGGTAGCCCAAAAACATTGTGAGAGAGCTCTGAATGTCCCAAAAACATTTGCAGCCTGAAAGGGGCATTAAACCACATCCTAGACCATTGAAATTCCCAAAAATATTTTTGCCACGAAAAATGGATCCTACATCCCCGAAAGTACAGAATATGTTAGCAGCCCAAATAAGGCCTTAAAATGCATCTTAGCCCTGCAAAAATGTTGAAATCTTTGGAGGCCCAAAAAAGGGGTCAACAGGCATCGTAGACCCCCTAAAGTCCGGAAAATGTTGGTGGCTCAAAAACAGTGTGAGAGAGCTCTGAATGTCCCAAAAACATTTGCAGCCTGAAAAGGCCATTTACCCGCATCCTAGACCACTGAAATTCCCAAAAATATTTTTGGCACGAAAAATGCGTCCTACACCCCTGAAAGTTCAGAATATGTTAGCAGCCCAAAAAAGGCCTTAAAATGCATCTTAGGCCTGCATAAATGTTGAAAACTTTGGAGGCATAAAAAAGGGTTTTACAGGCGCCCTAGACCCCCTAAAGTCCAGAATATGTCGGTGGCCCAAAAACGGTGTGAGAGAGCTCTGAATCTCCCAAAAACATTTGCAGTCTGAAAAGGACATTAACCCGCATGCTAGACTCCTGAAATTCCCAAAAATATTTTTGGCACGAAAAATGCATCCTACACCCCTGAAAGTTCAGAATATGTCAGCATTCCAAAAAAGGCCTTAAAATGCATCCTAGGCCTAAAAAATTATTGAAATGTTTGGATGCCCAAAAAAGGGGTTTATAGGCATCGTAGACCCCCTAAAGTCCAGAAAATGTTGGTAGCCCAAAAACATTGTGAGAGAGCTCTGAATGTCGCAAAAACATTTGCAGCCTGAAAGGGGCATTAACCCACATCCTAGACCATTGAAATTCCCAAAAATATTTTTGCCATGAAAAATGGATCCTGCATCCCCGAAAGTACAGAATATGTTAGCAGCCCAAATAAGGCCTTAAAATGCATCTTAGCCCTGCAAAAATGTTGAAATCTTTGGAGGCCCAAAAAAGGGGTTAACAGGCATTGTAGACCCCATAAAGTCCGGAAAATGTTGGTGGCTCAAAAACAGTGTGAAAGAGCTCTGAATGTCCCAAAAACATTTGCAGCCTGAAAAGGCCATTTACCCGCATCCTAGACCACTGAAATTCCCAAAAATATTTTTGGCACGAAAAATGCGTCCTACACCCCTGAAAGTTCAGAATATGTTAGCAGCCCAAAAAAGGCCTTAAAATGCATTTTAGGCCTGCATAAATGTTGAAAACTTTGGAGGCATAAAAAAGGGTTTTACAGGCGCCCTAGACCCCCTAAAGTCCAGAATATGTCGGTGGCCCAAAAACAGTGTGAGAGAACTCTGAATGTCCCAAAAACATTTGCAGCCTGAAAAGGCCATTTACCCACATCCTAGACCACTGAAATTCCCAAAAATATTTTGGCACGAAAAATGCGTCCTACACCCCTGAAAGTTCAGAATATGTTAGCAGCCCACAAAAGGCCTTAAAATGCATCTTAGGCCTGCATGAATGTTGAAAACTTTGGAGGCATAAAAAAGGGTTTTACAGGCGCCCTAGACCCCCTAAAGTCCAGAATATGTCGGTGGCCCAAAAACGGTGTGAGAGAGCTCTGAATCTCCCAAAAACATTTGCAGTCTGAAAAGGACATTAACCCGCATGCTAGACTCCTGAAATTCCCAAAAATATTTTTGGCACGAAAAATGCATCCTACACCCCTGAAAGTTCAGAATATGTCAGCATTCCAAAAAAGGCCTTAAAATGCATCCTAGGCCTAAAAAATTATTGAAATGTTTGGATGCCCAAAAAAGGGGTTTATAGGCATCGTAGACCCCCTAAAGTCCAGAAAATGTTGGAGGCCCAAAAACAGTGTGAGAGAGCTCTGAATGTCCCAAAAGCATTTGCAGCCTGAAAGGGGCATTAACCCACATCCTAGACAACTGAAATTCCCAAAAATATTTTTGCCACGAAAAATGCATCCTACACCCCTGAAAGTACAGAATATGTTAGCAGCCCAAAAAATGCCTTAAATGCATTTTAGGCCTGCAAAAATGTTGAAATCTTTGGAGGCCCAAAAAAGGGGTTTACAGGCATCGTAGACCCCCTAAAGTCCAGAAAATGTTGGTGGCCCAAAAACATTGTGAGAGAGCTCTGAATGTCCCAAAAACATTTGCAGCCTGAAAGGGGCATTAACCCAAATCCTAGACCCCTGAAATTACCAAAAATATTTTTGCCACGAAAAATGCATCCTACATCCCCGAAAGTACAGAATATGTTAGCAGCCCAAAAAGGCCTTAAAATCCATCTTAGGCCTGCAAAAATGTTGAAATGTTTGGATGCCCAAAAAAGGGGTTTACAGGCATCGTAGACCCCCTAAAGTCCAGAATATGTCGGTGGCCCAAAAACGGTGTGAGAGAGCTCTGAATCTCCCAAAAACATTTGCAGTCTGAAAAGGACATTAACCCGCATGCTAGACCCCTGAAATTCCCAAAAATATTTTTGGCACGAAAAATGCATCCTACAACCCTGAAAGTTCAGAATATGTCAGCATTCCAAAAAAGGCCTTAAAATGCATCTTAGGCCTGAAAAAATGTTGAAATCTTTGGAGGCCCAAAAAAGGGGTTTACAGGCATCGTAGACCCCCTAAAGTCTGGAAAATGTTGGTGGCCCAAAAACATTGTGAGAGATCTCTGAATGTCCCAAAAACATTTACAGCCTGAAAGGGGCATTAACCCACATCCTAGACCACTGTAATTCTCCAAAATACTTTTGCCACGAAAAATGCATCCTACATCCCCGAAAGTACAGAATATGTTAGCAGCCCAAAAAAGGCCTTAAAATGCATCTTAGGCCGGCAAAAATGTTGAAATCTTTGGAGGCCCAAAAAAGGGGTTTACAGGCATCGTAGACCACCTAAAGTCCAGAAACTGTTGGTGGCCCAAAAGCAGTGTGAGAGAGCTTGGAATGTCCCAAAAGCATTTGCAGCTTGAAAGGGGCATTAACCCGCATCCTAGACCACTGAAATTCCCCAAAAAAAATAAAAAATTTTGGCACGAAAAATGCATCCTACACCCCTGAAAGTACAGAATATGTTAGCAGCCCAAAAAAGGCCTTAAAATGCATCTTAGGCCGGCAAAAAGGTTGAAATCTTTGGAGGCCCAAAAAAGGGGTTTACAGGCATCGTAGACCCCCTAAAGTCCAGAAAATGTTGGTAGCCCAAAAACATTGTGAGAGAGCTCTGAATGTCCCAAAAACATTTGCAGCCTGAAAGGGGGATTAACCCACATCCTAGACCATTGAAATTCCCAAAAATATTTTTGCCACGAAAAATGGATCCTACATCCCCGAAAGTACAGAATATGTTAGCAGCCCAAATAAGGCCTTAAAATGCATCTTAGCCCTGCAAAAATGTTGAAATCTTTGGAGGCCCAAAAAAGGGGTTAACAGGCATCGTAGACCCCCTAAAGTCCGGAAAATGTTGGTGGCTCAAAAACAGTGTGAGAGAGCTCTGAATGTCCCAAAAACATTTGCAGCCTGAAAAGGCCATTTACCCGCATCCTAGACCACTGAAATTCCCAAAAATATTTTTGGCACGAAAAATGCGTCCTACACCCCTGAAAGTTCAGAATATGTTAGGAGCCCAAAAAAGGCCTTAAAATGCATCTTAGGCCTGCATAAATGTTGAAAACTTTGGAGGCATAAAAAAGGGTTTTACAGGCGCCCTAGACCCCCTAAAGTCCAGAATATGTCGGTGGCCCAAAAACAGTGTGAGAGAACTCTGAATGTCCCAAAAACATTTGCAGCCTGAAAAGGCCATTTACCCACATCCTAGACCACTGAAATTCCCAAAAATATTTTGGCACGAAAAATGCGTCCTACACCCCTGAAAGTTCAGAATATGTTAGCAGCCCAAAAAAGGCCTTAAAATGCATCTTAGGCCTGCATAAATGTTGAAAACTTTGGAGGCATAAAAAAGGGTTTTACAGGCGCCCTAGACCCCCTAAAGTCCAGAATATGTCGGTGGCCCAAAAACGGTGTGAGATAGCTCTGAATCTCCCAAAAACATTTGCAGTCTGAAAAGGACATTAACCCGCATGCTAGACCCCTGAAATTCCCAAAAATATTTTTGGCACGAAAAATGCATCCTACACCCCTGAAAGTTCAGAATATGTCAGCATTCCAAAAAAGGCCTTAAAATGCATCCTAGGCCTAAAAAATTATTGAAATGTTTGGATGCCCAAAAAAGGGGTTTATAGGCATCGTAGACCCCCTAAAGTCCAGAAAATGTTGGTGGCCCAAAAACAGTGTGAGAGAGCTCTGAATGTCCCAAAAACATTTGCAGCCTGAAAGGGGCATTAACCCACATCCTAGACCACTGAAATTCCCAAAAATATTTTTGCCACGAAAAATGCATCCTACACCCCTGAAAGTACAGAATATGTTAGCAGCCCAAAAAATGCCTTAAATGCATTTTAGGCCTGCAAAAATGTTGAAATGTTTGGAGGCCCAAAAAAGGGGTTTACAGGCATCCCAGCCCCCCTAAAGTCCAGAATATGTTGGTGGCCGAAAAACGGTGTGAGAGAGCTCTGAATGTCCCAAACACATTTGCAGCCTGAAAGGGGCATTAATCCAAATCCTAGACCACTGAAATTACCAAAAATATTTCTGGCACGAAAAATCCATCCTACACCCCTGAAAGTTCAGAAAATGTTAGCAGCCCAAAAAAGGCCTTAAAATGCATCGTAGGCCTGCAAAAATGTTGAAATGTTTGGATGCCCAAAAAAGGGTTTTACAGGCATCGTAGACCCCCTAAAGTCCAGAATATGTCGGTGGCCCAAAAACGGTGTTAGAGAGCTCTGAATCTCCCAAAAACATTTGCAGTCTGAAAAGGACATTAACCCGCATGCTAGACCCCTGAAATCCCCAAAAATATTTTTGGCACGAAAAATGCATCCTACAACCCTGAAAGTTCAGAATATGTCAGCATTCCAAAAAAGGCCTTAAAATGCATCTTAGGCCTGAAAAAATGTTGAAATCTTTGGAGGCCCAAAAAAGGGGTTTACAGGCATCGTAGACCCCCTAAAGTCTGGAAAATGTTGGTGGCCCAAAAACATTGTGAGACATCTCTGAATGTCCCAAAAACATTTACAGCCTGAAAGGGGCATTAACCCACATCCTAGACCACTGTAATTCTCCAAAATATTTTTGCCACGAAAAATGCATCCTACATCCCCGAAAGTACAGAATATGTTAGCAGCCCAAAAAAGGCCTTAAAATGCATCGTAGGCCGGCAAAAATGTTGAAATCTTTGGAGGCCCAAAAAAGGGGTTTACAGGCATCGTAGACCACCTAAAGTTGAGTATATGTTGGTGGCCCAAAAGCAGTGTGAGAGAGCTCAGAATGTCCCAAAAGCATTTGCAGCTTGAAAGGGGCATTAACCCGCATCCTAGACCACTGAAATTCCCAAAAGAAATTTTGGCACGAAAAATGGATCCTGCATCCCCGAAAGTACAGAATATGTTAGCAGCCCAAATAAGGCCTTAAAATGCATCTTAGCCCTGCAAAAATGTTGAAATCTTTGGAGGCCCAAAAAAGGGGTTAACAGGCATTGTAGACCCCATAAAGTCCGGAAAATGTTGGTGGCTCAAAAACAGTGTGAGAGAGCTCTGAATGTCCCAAAAACATTTGCAGCCTGAAAAGGCCATTTACCCGCATCCTAGACCACTGAAATTCCCAAAAATATTTTTGGCACGAAAAATGCGTCCTACACCCCTGAAAGTTCAGAATATGTTAGCAGCCCAAAAAAGGCCTTAAATGCATTTTAGGCCTGCAAAAATGTTGAAATGTTTGGAGGCCCAAAAAAAAGGTTTACAGGCATCGTAGACCCCCTAAAGTCCAGAAAATGTTGGTAGCCCAAAAACATTGTGAGAGAGCTCTGAATGTCGCAAAAACATTTGCAGCCTGAAAGGGGCATTAACCCACATCCTAGACCATTGAAATTCCCAAAAATATTTTTGCCATGAAAAATGGATCCTGCATCCCCGAAAGTACAGAATATGTTAGCAGCCCAAATAAGGCCTTAAAATGCATCTTAGCCCTGCAAAAATGTTGAAATCTTTGGAGGCCCAAAAAAGGGGTCAACAGGCATCGTAGACCACCTAAAGTCCAGAAACTGTTGGTGGCCCAAAAGCAGTGTGAGAGAGCTTGGAATGTCCCAAAAGCATTTGCAGCTTGAAAGGGGCATTAACCCGCATCCTAGACCACTGAAATTCCCCAAAAAAAATTTGGCACGAAAAATGCATCCTACACCCCTGAAAGTACAGAATATGTTAGCAGCCCAAAAAAGGCCTTAAAATGCATCTTAGGCCGGCAAAAAGGTTGAAATCTTTGGAGGCCCAAAAAAGGGGTTTACAGGCATCGTAGACCCCCTAAAGTCCAGAAAATGTTGGTAGCCCAAAAACATTGTGAGAGAGCTCTGAATGTCCCAAAAACATTTGCAGCCTGAAAGGGGCATTAAACCACATCCTAGACCATTGAAATTCCCAAAAATATTTTTGCCACGAAAAATGGATCCTACATCCCCGAAAGTACAGAATATGTTAGCAGCCCAAATAAGGCCTTAAAATGCATCTTAGCCCTGCAAAAATGTTGAAATCTTTGGAGGCCCAAAAAAGGGGTCAACAGGCATCGTAGACCCCCTAAAGTCCGGAAAATGTTGGTGGCTCAAAAACAGTGTGAGAGAGCTCTGAATGTCCCAAAAACATTTGCAGCCTGAAAAGGCCATTTACCCGCATCCTAGACCACTGAAATTCCCAAAAATATTTTTGGCACGAAAAATGCGTCCTACACCCCTGAAAGTTCAGAATATGTTAGCAGCCCAAAAAAGGCCTTAAAATGCATCTTAGGCCTGCATAAATGTTGAAAACTTTGGAGGCATAAAAAAGGGTTTTACAGGCGCCCTAGACCCCCTAAAGTCCAGAATATGTCGGTGGCCCAAAAACGGTGTGAGAGAGCTCTGAATCTCCCAAAAACATTTGCAGTCTGAAAAGGACATTAACCCGCATGCTAGACTCCTGAAATTCCCAAAAATATTTTTGGCACGAAAAATGCATCCTACACCCCTGAAAGTTCAGAATATGTCAGCATTCCAAAAAAGGCCTTAAAATGCATCCTAGGCCTAAAAAATTATTGAAATGTTTGGATGCCCAAAAAAGGGGTTTATAGGCATCGTAGACCCCCTAAAGTCCAGAAAATGTTGGTAGCCCAAAAACATTGTGAGAGAGCTCTGAATGTCGCAAAAACATTTGCAGCCTGAAAGGGGCATTAACCCACATCCTAGACCATTGAAATTCCCAAAAATATTTTTGCCATGAAAAATGGATCCTGCATCCCCGAAAGTACAGAATATGTTAGCAGCCCAAATAAGGCCTTAAAATGCATCTTAGCCCTGCAAAAATGTTGAAATCTTTGGAGGCCCAAAAAAGGGGTTAACAGGCATTGTAGACCCCATAAAGTCCGGAAAATGTTGGTGGCTCAAAAACAGTGTGAAAGAGCTCTGAATGTCCCAAAAACATTTGCAGCCTGAAAAGGCCATTTACCCGCATCCTAGACCACTGAAATTCCCAAAAATATTTTTGGCACGAAAAATGCGTCCTACACCCCTGAAAGTTCAGAATATGTTAGCAGCCCAAAAAAGGCCTTAAAATGCATTTTAGGCCTGCATAAATGTTGAAAACTTTGGAGGCATAAAAAAGGGTTTTACAGGCGCCCTAGACCCCCTAAAGTCCAGAATATGTCGGTGGCCCAAAAACAGTGTGAGAGAACTCTGAATGTCCCAAAAACATTTGCAGCCTGAAAAGGCCATTTACCCACATCCTAGACCACTGAAATTCCCAAAAATATTTTGGCACGAAAAATGCGTCCTACACCCCTGAAAGTTCAGAATATGTTAGCAGCCCACAAAAGGCCTTAAAATGCATCTTAGGCCTGCATGAATGTTGAAAACTTTGGAGGCATAAAAAAGGGTTTTACAGGCGCCCTAGACCCCCTAAAGTCCAGAATATGTCGGTGGCCCAAAAACGGTGTGAGAGAGCTCTGAATCTCCCAAAAACATTTGCAGTCTGAAAAGGACATTAACCCGCATGCTAGACTCCTGAAATTCCCAAAAATATTTTTGGCACGAAAAATGCATCCTACACCCCTGAAAGTTCAGAATATGTCAGCATTCCAAAAAAGGCCTTAAAATGCATCCTAGGCCTAAAAAATTATTGAAATGTTTGGATGCCCAAAAAAGGGGTTTATAGGCATCGTAGACCCCCTAAAGTCCAGAAAATGTTGGAGGCCCAAAAACAGTGTGAGAGAGCTCTGAATGTCCCAAAAGCATTTGCAGCCTGAAAGGGGCATTAACCCACATCCTAGACAACTGAAATTCCCAAAAATATTTTTGCCACGAAAAATGCATCCTACACCCCTGAAAGTACAGAATATGTTAGCAGCCCAAAAAATGCCTTAAATGCATTTTAGGCCTGCAAAAATGTTGAAATCTTTGGAGGCCCAAAAAAGGGGTTTACAGGCATCGTAGACCCCCTAAAGTCCAGAAAATGTTGGTGGCCCAAAAACATTGTGAGAGAGCTCTGAATGTCCCAAAAACATTTGCAGCCTGAAAGGGGCATTAACCCAAATCCTAGACCCCTGAAATTACCAAAAATATTTTTGCCACGAAAAATGCATCCTACATCCCCGAAAGTACAGAATATGTTAGCAGCCCAAAAAGGCCTTAAAATCCATCTTAGGCCTGCAAAAATGTTGAAATGTTTGGATGCCCAAAAAAGGGGTTTACAGGCATCGTAGACCCCCTAAAGTCCAGAATATGTCGGTGGCCCAAAAACGGTGTGAGAGAGCTCTGAATCTCCCAAAAACATTTGCAGTCTGAAAAGGACATTAACCCGCATGCTAGACCCCTGAAATTCCCAAAAATATTTTTGGCACGAAAAATGCATCCTACAACCCTGAAAGTTCAGAATATGTCAGCATTCCAAAAAAGGCCTTAAAATGCATCTTAGGCCTGAAAAAATGTTGAAATCTTTGGAGGCCCAAAAAAGGGGTTTACAGGCATCGTAGACCCCCTAAAGTCTGGAAAATGTTGGTGGCCCAAAAACATTGTGAGAGATCTCTGAATGTCCCAAAAACATTTACAGCCTGAAAGGGGCATTAACCCACATCCTAGACCACTGTAATTCTCCAAAATATTTTTGCCACGAAAAATGCATCCTACATCCCCGAAAGTACAGAATATGTTAGCAGCCCAAAAAAGGCCTTAAAATGCATCTTAGGCCGGCAAAAATGTTGAAATCTTTGGAGGCCCAAAAAAGGAGTTTACAGGCATCGTAGACCACCTAAAGTCCAGAAAATGTTGGTGGCCCAAAAGCAGTGTGAGAGAGCTCGGAATGTCCCAAAAGCATTTGCAGCTTGAAAGGGGCATTAACCCGCATCCTAGACCACTGAAATTCCCAAAAATATTTTTGGCACGAAAAATGCATCCTACCCCCCTGAAAGTACAGAATATGTTAGCAGCCCAAAAAAGGCCTTAAATGCATTTAAGGCCTGCAAAAATGTTGAAATGTTTGGAGGCCCAAAAAAAAGGTTTACAGGCATCGTAGACCCCCTAAAGTCCAGAAAATGTTGGTAGCCCAAAAACATTGTGAGAGAGCTCTGAATCTCCCAAAAACATTTGCAGCCTGAAAGGGGCATTAACCCACATCCTAGACCATTGAAATTCCCAAAAATATTTTTGCCACGAAAAATGGATCCTACACCCCTGAAAGTTCAGAATATGTTAGCAGCCCAAAAAAGGCCTTAAAATGTATTTCAGGCCTGCATAAATGTTGAAAACTTTGGAGGCATAAAAAAGGGTTTTACAGGCGCCCTAGACCCCCTAAAGTCCAGAATATGTCGGTGGCCCAAAAACATTGTGAGAGAACTCTGAATGTCCCAAAAACATTTGCAGCCTGAAAAGGCCATTTACCCACATCCTAGACCACTGAAATTCCCAAAAATATTTTGGCACGGAAAATGCGTCCTACACCCCTGAAAGTTCAGAATATGTTAGCAGCCCAAAAAAGGCCTTAAAATGCATCTTAGGCCTGCATAAATGTTGAAAACTTTGGAGGCATAAAAAAGGGTTTTACAGGCGCCCTAGACCCCCTAAAGTCCAGAAAATGTTGGTAGCCCAAAAACATTGTGAGAGAGCTCTGAATGTCCCAAAAACATTTGCAGCCTGAAAGGGGCATTAACCCGCATCCTAGACCACTGAAATTCCCAAAAATATTTTGGCACGGAAAATGCGTCCTACACCCCTGAAAGTTCAGAATATGTCAGCATTCCAAAAAAGGCCTTAAAATGCATCCTAGGCCTAAAAAATTATTGAAATGTTTGGATGCCCAAAAAAGGGGTTTACAGGCATCGTAGACCACCTAAAGTCCAGAAAATATTGGTGGCCCAAAAGCAGTGTGAGAGAGCTTGGAATGTCCCAAAAGCATTTGCAGCTTGAAAGGGGCATTAACCCGCATCCTAGACCACTGAAATTCCCAAAAATATTTTTGGCACGAAAAATGCATCCTACCCCCCTGAAAGTACAGAATATGTTAGCAGCCCAAAAAAGGCCTTAAATGCATTTTAGGCCTGCAAAAATGTTGAAATGTTTGGAGGCCCAAAAAAAAGGTTTACAGGCATCGTAGACCCACTAAAGTACAGAAAATGTTGGTGGCCCAAAAACATTGTGAGAGAGCTCTGAATGTCGCAAAAACATTTGCAGCCTGAAAGGGGCATTAACCCAAATCCTAGACCACTGAAATTACCAAAAATATTTCTGGCACGAAAAATGCATCCTACACCCCTGAAAGTTCAGAAAATGTTAGCATCCCAAAAAGGCATTAAAATGCATCTTAGGCCTGCAAAAATGTTGAAATGTTTGGATGCCCAAAAAAGGGGTTTACAGGCATCGTAGACCCCCTAAAGTCCAGAATATGTCGGTGGCCCAAAAACGGTCTGAGAGAGCTCTGAATCTCCCAAAAACATTTGCAGTCTGAAAAGGACATTAACCCGCATGCTAGACCCCTGAAATTCCCAAAAATAATTTTGGCACGAAAAATGCATCCTACACCCCTGAAAGTTCAGAAAATGTTAGCAGCCCAAAAAAGGCCTTAAAATGCATCTTAGGCCTGCAAAAATGTTGAAATGTTTGGATGCCCAAAAAGGGGTTTATAGGCATCGTAGACCCCCTAAAGTCCAGAAAATGTTGGTGGCCCAAAAACAGTGTGAGAGAGCTCTGAATGTCCCAAAAGCATTTGCATCCTGAAAGGGGCATTAACCCACATCCTAGACCACTGTAATTCCCCAAAAATGATTTGCCACAAAAAATGCATCCTACATCCCCAAAAGTAAAGAATATGTTAGCAGCCCAAAAAAGGCCTTAAAATGCATCTTAGGCCTGCAAAAATGCTGAAATCTTTGGAGGCCCGAAAAAAGGGGTTTACAGGCATCGTAGACCCCCTCAAGTCCAGAAAATGTTGGTGGCCCAAAGACATTGTGAGAGAGCTCTGAATGTCCCAAAAACATTAGCAGCCCAAAAGGGGCATTAACCCAAATCCTAGACCACTGAAATTACCAAAAATATTTCTGGCACGAAAAATGCATCCTACACCCCTGAAAGTTCAGAAAATGTTAGCAGCCCAAAAAGGCCTTAAAATGCATCTTAGGCCTGCAAAAATGTTGAAATGTTTGGATGCCAAAAAAAGGGGTTTACAGGCATCGTAGACCCCCTAAAGTCCAGAAAATGTTGGTGGCCCAAAAACATTGTGAGAGAGCTCTGAATGTCCCAAAAACATTAGCAGCCCAAAAGGGGCATTAACCCAAATCCTAGACCACTGAAATTACCAAAAATATTTCTGGCACGAAAAATGCATCCTACACCCCTGAAAGTTCAGAAAATGTTAGCAGCCCAAAAAAGGCCTTAACATGCATCTTAGGCCTGCAAAAATGTTGAAATGTTTGGATGCCCAAAAAAGGGGTTTACAGGCATCGTAGACCCCCTAGAGTCCAGAATATGTCGGTGGCCCAAAAACGGTGTGAGAGAGCTCTGAATCTCCCAAAAACATTTGCAGTCTGAAAAGGACATTAACCCGCATGCTAGACCCCTGAAATTCCCAAAAATATTTTTGCCACGAAAAATGCATCCTACAACCCTGAAAGTTCAGAATATGTCAGCATTCCAAAAAAGGCCTTAAAATGCATCTTAGGCCTGAAAAAATGCTGAAATCTTTGGAGGCCCAAAAAAGGGGTTTACAGGCATCGTAGACCCCCTCAAGTCCAGAAAATGTTTGTGGCCCAAAGACATTGTGAGAGAGCTCTGAATGTCCCAAAAACATTAGCAGCCCAAAAGGGGCATTAACCCAAATCCTAGACCACTGAAATTACCAAAAATATTTCTGCCACGAAAAATGCATCCTACACCCCTGAAAGTTCAGAAAATGTTAGCAGCCCAAAAAAGGCCTTAAAATGCATATTAGGCCTGCAAAAATGTTGAAATGTTTGGATGCCCAAAAAAGGGGTTTACAGGCATCGTAGACCCCCTAAAGTCCAGAAAATGTTGGTGGCCCAAAAACATTGTGAGAGAGCTCTGAATGTCCCAAAAACATTTGCAGCCTGAAAGGGGCATTAACCCAAATCCTAGACCACTGAAATTACCAAAAATATTTCTGGTACGAAAAATGCATCCTACAGCCCTGAAAGTTCAGAAAATGTTAGCAGCCCAAAAAGGCCTTAAAATGCATCTTAGGCCTGCAAAAATGTTGAAATGTTTGGATGCCCAAAAAAGGGGTTTACAGGCATCGTAGACCCCCTAAAGTCCAGAATATGTCGGTGGCCCAAAAACGGTGTGAGAGAGCTCTGAATCTCCCAAAAATATTTGCAGTTTGAAAAGGACATTAACCGCATGCTAGACCCCTGAAATTCCCAAAAATATTTTTGGCACGAAAAATGCATCCTACAACCCTGAAAGTTCAGAATATGTCAGCATTCCAAAAAAGGCCTTAAAATGCATCTTAGGCCTGATAAAATGTTGAAATGTTTGGATGCCCAAAAAAGGGGTTTACAGGCATCGTAGACCCCCTAAAGTCCAGAATATGTCGGTGGCCCAAAAGCAGTGTGAGAGAGCTCGGAATGTCCCAAAAGCATTTGCAGCTTGAAAGGGGCATTAACCTGCATCCTAGACCACTGAAATTCCCCAAAAAAATTTTGGCACGAAAAATGCATCCTACACCCCTGAAAGTACAGAATATGTTAGCAGCCCAAAAAAGGCCTTAAAATGCATCTTAGGCCGGCAAAAATGTTGAAATCTTTGGAGGCCCAAAAAAGGGGTTTACAGGCATCGTAGACCCCCTAAAGTCCAGAAAATGTTGGTAGCCCAAAAACATTGTGCGAGAGCTCTGAATGTCCCAAAAACATTTGCAGCCTGAAAGGGGCATTAACCCACATCCTAGACCATTGAAATTCCCAAAAATATTTTTGCCACGAAAAATGGATCCTACATCCCCGAAAGTACAGAATATGTTAGCAGCCCAAATAAGGCCTTAAAATGCATCTTAGCCCTGCAAAAATGTTGAAATCGTTGGAGGCCCAAAAAAGGGGTTAACAGGCATCGTAGACCCCCTAAAGTCCGGAAAATGTTGGTGGCTCAAAAACAGTGTGAGAGAGCTCTGAATGTCCCAAAAACATTTGCAGCCTGAAAAGGCCATTTACCCGCATCCTAGACCACTGAAATTCCCAAAAATATTTTTGGCACGAAAAATGCGTCCTACACCCCTGAAAGTTCAGAATATGTTAGCAGCCCAAAAAAGGCCTTAAAATGCATCTTAGGCCTGCATAAATGTTGAAAACTTTGGAGGCATAAAAAAGGGTTTTACAGGCGCCCTAGACCCCCTAAAGTCCAGAATATGTCGGTGGCCCAAAAACAGTGTGGGAGAACTCTGAATGTCCCAAAAACATTTGCAGCCTGAAAAGGCCATTTACCCACATGCTAGACCCCTGAAATTCCCAAAAATATTTTTGGCACGAAAAATGCATCCTACACCCCTGAAAGTTCAGAATATGTCAGCATTCCAAAAAAGGCCTTAAAATGCATCCTAGGCCTAAAAAATTATTGAAATGTTTGGATGCCCAAAAAAGGGGTTTATAGGCATCGTTGACCCCCTAAAGTCCAGAAAATGTTGGTGGCCCAAAAACAGTGTGAGAGAGCTCTGAATGTCCCAAAAGCATTTGCAGCCTGAAAGGGGCATTAACCCACATCCTAGACCACTGAAATTCCCAAAAATATTTTGGCACGAAAAATGCGTCCTACACCCCTGAAAGTTCAGAATATGTTAGCAGCCCACAAAAGGCCTTAAAATGCATCTTAGGCCTGCATGAATGTTGAAAACTTTGGAGGCATAAAAAAGTGTTTTACAGGCGCCCTAGACCCCCTAAAGTCCAGAATATGTCGGTGGCCCAAAAACGGTGTGAGAGAGCTCTGAATCTCCCAAAAACATTTGCAGTCTGAAAAGGACATTAACCCGCATGCTAGACTCCTGAAATTCCCAAAAATATTTTTGGCACGAAAAATGCATCCTACACCCCTGAAAGTTCAGAATATGTCAGCATTCCAAAAAAGGCCTTAAAATGCATCCTAGGCCTAAAAAATTATTGAAATGTTTGGATGCCCAAAAAAGGGGTTTATAGGCATCGTAGACCCCCTAAAGTCCAGAAAATGTTGGTGGCCCAAAAGCAGTGTGAGAGAGCTCGGAATGTCCCAAAAGCATTTTCAGCTTGAAAGGGGCATTAACCCGCATCCTAGACCACTGAAATTCCCAAAAATATTTTTGGCACGAAAAATGCATCCTACCCCCCTGAAAGTACAGAATATGTTAGCAGCCCAAAAAAGGCCTTAAATGCATTTTAGGCCTGCAAAAATGTTGAAATGTTTGGAGGCCCAAAAAAAAGGTTTACAGGCATCGTAGACCCCCTAAAGTCCAGAAAATGTTGGTGGCCCAAAAACATTGTGAGAGAGCTCTGAATGTCCCAAAAACATTTGCAGCCTGAAAGGGGCATTAACCCAAATCCTAGACCACTGAAATTACCAAAAATATTTCTGGCACGAAAAATGCATCCTACACCCCTGAAAGTTCAGAAAATGTTAGCAGCCCAAAAAAGGCCTTAAAATGCATCTTAGGCCGGCAAAAATGTTGAAATCTTTGGAGGCCCAAAAAAGGGGTTTACAGGCATCGTAGACCACCTAAAGTCCAGAAAATGTTGGTGGCCCAAAAGCAGTGTGAGGGAGCTCGGAATGTGCCAAAAGCATTTGCAGCTTGAAAGGGGCATTAACCCGCATCCTAGACCACTGAAATTCCCAAAAATATTTTTGGCACGAAAAATGCATCCTACCCCCCTGAAAGTACAGAATATGTTAGCAGCCCAAAAAAGGCCTTAAATGCATTTTAGGCCTGCAAAAATGTTGAAATGTTTGGAGGCCCAAAAAAAAGGTTTACAGGCATCGTAGACCCCCTAAAGTCCAGAAAATGTTGGTGGCCCAAAAACATTGTGAGAGATCTCCGAATGTCCCAAAAACATTTGCAGCCTGAAAGGGGCATTAACCCAAATCCTAGACCACTGAAATTCCCAAAAATATTTTTGGCACGAAAAATGCATCCTAAACCCCTGAAAGTACAGAATATGTTAGCAGCCCAAAAAAGGCCTTAAATGCAATTTAGGCCTGCAAAAATGTTGAAATGTTTGGAGGCCCAAAAAAAAGGTTTACCGGCATCGTAGACCCCCTAAAGTCCAGAAAATGTTGGTGGCCCAAAGACATTGTGAGAGAGCTCTGAATGTCCCAAAAACATTACCAGCCCAAAAGGGGCATTAACCCAAATCCTAGACCACTGAAATTACCAAAAATATTTCTGGCACGAAAAATGCATCCTACACCCCTGAAAGTTCAGAAAATGTTAGCAGCCCAAAAAAGGCCTTAAAATGCATCTTAGGCCTGCAAAAATGTTGAAATGTTTGGATGCCCAAAAAAGGGGTTTATAGGCATCGTAGACCCCCTAAAGTTCAGAAAATGTTGGTGGCCCAAAAACAGTGTGAGAGAGCTCTGAATGTCCCAAAAGCATTTGCAGCCTGAAAGGTGCATTAACCCACATCCTAGACCACTGAAATTCCCAAAACAAAAATATTTTTGCCACGAAAAATGGATCCTACAACCCCGAAAGTACAGAATATGTTAGCAGCCCAAAAAAGGCCGTAAAATGCATCTTAGGCCTGCAAAAATGTTGAAATGTTTGGAGGGCCAAAAAAGGGGTTTACAGGCATCGTAGACCCCCTAAAGTCCAGAAAATGTCGGTGGCCCAAAAATGGTGTGAGAGAGCTCTGAATCTCCCAAAAACATTTGCAGTCTGAAAAGGACATTAACCCGCATGCTAGACCCCTGAAATTCCCAAAAATATTTTTGGCACGAAAAATGCATCCTACAACCCTGAAAGTTCAGAATATGTCAGCATTCCAAAATAGGCCTTAAAATGCATCTTAGGCCTGAAAAAATGTTGAAATCTTTGGAGGCCCAAAAAAGGGGTTTACAGGCATCGTAGACCACCTAAAGTCCAGAAAATGTTGGTGGCCCAAAAGCAGTGTGAGAGAGCTCGGAATGTCCCAAAAGCATTTGCAGCTTGAAAGGGGCATTAACCCGCATCCCAGACCACTGAAATTCCCAAAAATATTTTTGGCACGAAAAATGCATCCTACCCCCCTGAAAGTACAGAATGTGTTAACAGCCCAAAAAAGGCCTTAAATGCATTTTAGGCCTGCAAAAATGTTGAAATGTTTGGAGGCCCAAAAAAAGGGTTTACAGGCATCGTAGACCCCCTAAATTCCAAAAAATGTTGGTGGCCCAAAAACATTGTGAGAGAGCTCTGAATGTCCCAAAAACATTTGCAGCCTGAAAGGGGCATTAACGCAAATCCTAGACTACTGAAATTACCAAAAATATTTCTGGCACAAAAAAAGCATCCTACACCCCTGAAAGTTCAGAAAATGTTAGCAGCCCAAAAAGGCCTTAAAATGCATCTTAGGCCTGCAAAAATGTTGAAATGTCTGGATGCCCAAAAAAGGGGTTTACAGGCATCGTAGACCCCCTAAAGTCCAGAATATGTCGGTGGCCCAAAAACGGTGTGAGAGAGCTCTGAATCTCCCAAAAACATGTGCAGTCTGAAAAGGACATTAACCCGCATGCTAGACCCCTGAAATTCCCAAAAATATTTTTGGCACGAAAAATGCATCCTACAACCCTGAAAGTTCAGAATATGTCAGCATTCCAAAAAAGGCCTTAAAATGCATCTTAGGCCTGAAAAAATGTTGAAATCTTTGGAGGCCCAAAAAAGGGGTTTACAGGCATCGTAGACCCCCTAAAGTCTGGAAAATGTTGGTGGCCCAAAAACATTGTGAGAGATCTCTGAATGTCCCAAAAACATTTACAGCCTGAAAGGGGCATTAACCCACATCCTAGACCACTGTAATTCTCCAAAATATTTTTGCCACGAAAAATGCATCCTACATCCCCGAAAGTACAGAATATGTTAGCAGCCCAAAAAAGGCCTTAAAATGCATCTTAGGCCGGCAAAAATGTGGAAATCTTTGGAGGCCCAAAAAAGGGGTTTACAGGCATCG
Source organism: Ambystoma mexicanum (assembly GCF_040938575.1). Classification (NCBI taxonomy): domain Eukaryota; kingdom Metazoa; phylum Chordata; class Amphibia; order Caudata; family Ambystomatidae; genus Ambystoma; species Ambystoma mexicanum. The sequence goes on along the minus strand of NC_090929.1, from coordinate 601,534,959 downwards.
TAGACCCCCTAAAGTCCAGAAAATGTTGGTGGCCCAAAAACATTGTGAGAGAGCTCTGAATGTCCCAAAAACATTTGCAGCTTGAAAGGGGCATTAACCCAAATCCTAGACCACTGAAATTACCAAAAATATTTCTGGCACGAAAAATGCATCCTACACCCCTGAAAGTTCAGAAAATGTTAGCAGCCCAAAAAGGACTTAAAATGCATCTTAGGCCTGAAAAAATGTTGAAATCTTTGGAGGCCCAAAAAAGGGGTTTACAGGCATCGTAGACCCCCTAAAGTCTGGAAAATGTTGGTGGCCCAAAAACATTGTGAGAGAGCTCTGAATGTCCCAAAAACATTTGCAGCCTGAAAGGGGCATTAACCCAAATCCTAGACCACTGAAATTCCCAAAAATATTTTTGGCACGAAAAATGCATCCTAAACTCCTGAAAGTACAGAATATGTTAGCAGCCCAAAAAAGGCCTTAAATGCAATTTAGGCCTGCAAAAATGTTGAAATGTTTGGAGGCCCAAACAAAAAGTTTTACCGGCATCGTAGACCCCCTAAAGTCCAGAAAATGTTGGTGGCCCAAAGACATTGTGAGAGAGCTCTGAATGTCCCAAAAACATTAGCAGCACAAAAGGGACATTAACCCAAATCCTAGACCACTGAAATTACCAAAAATATTTCTGGCACGAAAAATGCATCCTACACCCCTGAAAGTTCAGAAAATGTTAGCAGCCCAAAAAAGGCCTTAAAATGCATCTTAGGCCGGCAAAAATGTTGAAATCTTTGGAGGCCCAAAAAAGGGGTTTACAGGCATCGTAGACCACCTAAAGTCCAGAAAATGTTGGTGGCCCAAAAGCAGTGTGAGGGAGCTCGGAATGTGCCAAAAGCATTTGCAGCTTGAAAGGGGCATTAACCCGCATCCTAGACCACTGAAATTCCCAAAAATATTTTTGGCACGAAAAATGCATCCTACCCCCCTGAAAGTACAGAATATGTTAGCAGCCCAAAAAAGGCCTTAAATGCATTTTAGGCCTGCAAAAATGTTGAAATGTTTGGAGGCCCAAAAAAAAGGTTTACAGGCATCGTAGACCCCCTAAAGTCCAGAAAATGTTGGTGGCCCAAAAACATTGTGAGAGATCTCCGAATGTCCCAAAAACATTTGCAGCCTGAAAGGGGCATTAACCCAAATCCTAGACCACTGAAATTCCCAAAAATATTTTTGGCACGAAAAATGCATCCTAAACCCCTGAAAGTACAGAATATGTTAGCAGCCCAAAAAAGGCCTTAAATGCAATTTAGGCCTGCAAAAATGTTGAAATGTTTGGAGGCCCAAAAAAAAGGTTTACCGGCATCGTAGACCCCCTAAAGTCCAGAAAATGTTGGTGGCCCAAAGACATTGTGAGAGAGCTCTGAATGTCCCAAAAACATTACCAGCCCAAAAGGGGCATTAACCCAAATCCTAGACCACTGAAATTACCAAAAATATTTCTGGCACGAAAAATGCATCCTACACCCCTGAAAGTTCAGAAAATGTTAGCAGCCCAAAAAAGGCCTTAAAATGCATCTTAGGCCTGCAAAAATGTTGAAATGTTTGGATGCCCAAAAAAGGGGTTTATAGGCATCGTAGACCTCCTAAAGTTCAGAAAATGTTGGTGGCCCAAAAACAGTGTGAGAGAGCTCTGAATGTCCCAAAAGCATTTGCAGCCTGAAAGGTGCATTAACCCACATCCTAGACCACTGAAATTCCCAAAACAAAAATATTTTTGCCACGAAAAATGGATCCTACAACCCCGAAAGTACAGAATATGTTAGCAGCCCAAAAAAGGCCGTAAAATGCATCTTAGGCCTGCAAAAATGTTGAAATGTTTGGAGGGCCAAAAAAGGGGTTTACAGGCATCGTAGACCCCCTAAAGTCCAGAAAATGTCGGTGGCCCAAAAATGGTGTGAGAGAGCTCTGAATCTCCCAAAAACATTTGCAGTCTGAAAAGGACATTAACCCGCATGCTAGACCCCTGAAATTCCCAAAAATATTTTTGGCACGAAAAATGCATCCTACAACCCTGAAAGTTCAGAATATGTCAGCATTCCAAAATAGGCCTTAAAATGCATCTTAGGCCTGAAAAAATGTTGAAATCTTTGGAGGCCCAAAAAAGGGGTTTACAGGCATCGTAGACCACCTAAAGTCCAGAAAATGTTGGTGGCCCAAAAGCAGTGTGAGAGAGCTCGGAATGTCCCAAAAGCATTTGCAGCTTGAAAGGGGCATTAACCCGCATCCCAGACCACTGAAATTCCCAAAAATATTTTTGGCACGAAAAATGCATCCTACCCCCCTGAAAGTACAGAATGTGTTAACAGCCCAAAAAAGGCCTTAAATGCATTTTAGGCCTGCAAAAATGTTGAAATGTTTGGAGGCCCAAAAAAAGGGTTTACAGGCATCGTAGACCCCCTAAATTCCAAAAAATGTTGGTGGCCCAAAAACATTGTGAGAGAGCTCTGAATGTCCCAAAAACATTTGCAGCCTGAAAGGGGCATTAACGCAAATCCTAGACTACTGAAATTACCAAAAATATTTCTGGCACAAAAAAAGCATCCTACACCCCTGAAAGTTCAGAAAATGTTAGCAGCCCAAAAAGGCCTTAAAATGCATCTTAGGCCTGCAAAAATGTTGAAATGTCGGGATGCCCAAAAAAGGGGTTTACAGGCATCGTAGACCCCCTAAAGTCCAGAATATGTCGGTGGCCCAAAAACGGTGTGAGAGAGCTCTGAATCTCCCAAAAACATGTGCAGTCTGAAAAGGACATTAACCCGCATGCTAGACCCCTGAAATTCCCAAAAATATTTTTGGCACGAAAAATGCATCCTACAACCCTGAAAGTTCAGAATATGTCAGCATTCCAAAAAAGGCCTTAAAATGCATCTTAGGCCTGAAAAAATGTTGAAATCTTTGGAGGCCCAAAAAAGGGGTTTACAGGCATCGTAGACCCCCTAAAGTCTGGAAAATGTTGGTGGCCCAAAAACATTGTGAGAGATCTCTGAATGTCCCAAAAACATTTACAGCCTGAAAGGGGCATTAACCCACATCCTAGACCACTGTAATTCTCCAAAATATTTTTGCCACGAAAAATGCATCCTACATCCCCGAAAGTACAGAATATGTTAGCAGCCCAAAAAAGGCCTTAAAATGCATCTTAGGCCGGCAAAAATGTGGAAATCTTTGGAGGCCCAAAAAAGGGGTTTACAGGCATCGTAGACCCCCTAAAGTCCAGAAAATGTTGGTGGCCCAAAAACATTGTGAGAGAGCTCTGAATGTCCCAAAAACATTTGCAGCTTGAAAGGGGCATTAACCCAAATCCTAGACCACTGAAATTACCAAAAATATTTCTGGCACGAAAAATGCATCCTACACCCCTGAAAGTTCAGAAAATGTTAGCAGCCCAAAAAGGACTTAAAATGCATCTTAGGCCTGAAAAAATGTTGAAATCTTTGGAGGCCCAAAAAAGGGGTTTACAGGCATCGTAGACCCCCTAAAGTCTGGAAAATGTTGGTGGCCCAAAAACATTGTGAGAGAGCTCTGAATGTCCCAAAAACATTTGCAGCCTGAAAGGGGCATTAACCCAAATCCTAGACCACTGAAATTCCCAAAAATATTTTTGGCACGAAAAATGCATCCTAAACTCCTGAAAGTACAGAATATGTTAGCAGCCCAAAAAAGGCCTTAAATGCAATTTAGGCCTGCAAAAATGTTGAAATGTTTGGAGGCCCAAACAAAAAGGTTTACCGGCATCGTAGACCCCCTAAAGTCCAGAAAATGTTGGTGGCCCAAAGACATTGTGAGAGAGCTCTGAATGTCCCAAAAACATTAGCAGCACAAAAGGGACATTAACCCAAATCCTAGACCACTGAAATTACCAAAAATATTTCTGGCACGAAAAATGCATCCTACACCCCTGAAAGTTCAGAAAATGTTAGCAGCCCAAAAAAGGCCTTAAAATGCATCTTAGGCCTGCAAAAATGTTGAAATGTTTGGATGCCCAAAAAAGGGCTTTACAGGCATCGTAGACCCCCTAAAGTCCAGAAAATGTTGGTGGCCCAAAAACATTGTGAGAGATCTCTGAATGTCCCAAAAACATTTACAGCCTGAAAGGGGCATTAACCCACATCCTAGACCACGGTAATTCTCCAAAATATTTTTGCCACGAAAAATGCATCCTACATCCCCGAAAGTACAGAATATGTTAGCAGCCCAAAAAAGGCCTTAAAATGCATCTTAGGCCGGAAAAAATGTTGAAATCTTTGGAGGCCCAAAAAAGGGGTTTACAGGCATCGTAGACCACCTAAAGTCCATAAAATGTTGGTGGCCCAAAAGCAGTGTGAGAGAGCTCGGAATGTCCCAAAAGCATTTGCAGCTTGAAAGGGGCATTAACCCGCATCCTAGACCACTGAAATTCCCAAAAATATTTTTGGCACGAAAAATGCATCCTACCCCCCTGAAAGTACAGAATAAGTTAGCAGCCCAAAAAAGGCCTTAAATGCATTTTAGGCCTGCAAAAATGTTGAAATGTTTGGAGGCCCAAAAAAAAGGTTTACAGGCATCGTAGACCCACTAAAGTCCAGAAAATGTTGGTGGCCCAAAAACATTGTGAGAGAGCTCTGAATGTCGCAAAAACATTTACAGCCTGAAAGGGGCATTAACCCACATCCTAGACCACTGTAATTCTCCAAAATATTTTTGCCACGAAAAATGCATCCTACATCCCCGAAAGTACAGAATATGTTAGCAGCCCAAAAAAGGCCTTAAAATGCATCTTAGGCCGGCAAAAATGTTGAAATCTTTGGAGGCCCAAAAAAGGGGTTTACAGGCATCGTAGACCACCTAAAGTCCAGAAAATGTTGGTGGCCCAAAAGCAGTGTGAGAGAGCTCGGAATGTCCCAAAAGCATTTGCAGCTTGAAAGGGGCATTAACCCGCATCCTAGACCACTGAAATTCCCAAAAATAATTTTGGCACGAAAAATGCATCCTACCCCCCTGAAAGTACAGAATATGTTAGCAGCCCAAAAAAGGCCTTAAATGCATTTTAGGCCTGCAAAAATGTTGAAATGTTTGGAGGCCCAAAAAAAAGGTTTACCGGCATCGTAGACCCCCTAAAGTCCAGAAAATGTTGGTGGCCCAAAGACATTGTGAGAGAGCTCTGAATGTCCCAAAAACATTAGCAGCCCAAAAGGGGCATTAACCCAAATCCTAGACCACTGAAATTACCAAAAATATTTCTGGCACGAAAAATGCATCCTACACCCCTGAAAGTTCAGAAAATGTTAGCAGCCCAAAAAAGGCCTTAAAATGCATCTTAGGCCTGCAAAAATGTTGAAATGTTTGGATGCCCAAAAAAGGGGTTTACAGGCATCGTAGACCCCCTAAAGTTCAGAAAATGTTGGTGGCCCGAAAACAGTGTGAGAGAGCTCTGAATGTCCCAAAAGCATTTGCAGCCTGAAAGGGGCATTAACCCACATCCTAGACCACTGAAATTCCCAAAAACAAAAATATTTTTGCCACGAAAAATGGATCCTACAACCCCGAAAGTACAGAATATGTTAGCAGCCCAAAAAAGGCCTTAAAATGCATCTTAGGCCTGCAAAAATGTTGAAATCTTTGGAGGCCCAAAAAAGGGGTTTACAGGCATCGTAGACCCCCTAAAGTCTGTAAAATGTTGGTGGCCCAAAAACATTGTGAGAGATCTCTGAATGTCCCAAAAACATTTACAGCCTGAAAGGGGCATTAACCCAAATCCTAGACCACTGAAATTCCCAAAAACAAAAATATTTTTGCCACGAAAAATGGATCCTACAACCCCGAAAGTACAGAATATGTTAGCAGCCCAAAAAAGGCCTTAAAATGCATCTTAGGCCTGCAAAAATGTTGAAATGTTTGGATGTCCAAAAAAGGGGTTTACAGGCATCGTAGACCCCCTAAAGTCCAGAATATGTCGGTGGCCCAAAAACGGTGTGAGAGAGCTCTGAATCTCCCAAAAACATGTGCAGTCTGAAAAGGACATTAACCCGCATGCTAGACCCCTGAAATTCCCAAAAATATTTTTGGCACGAAAAATGCATCCTACAACCCTGAAAGTTCAGAATATGTCAGCATTCCAAAAAAGGCCTTAAAATGCATCTTAGGCCTGAAAAAATGTTGAAATCTTTGGAGGCCGAAAAAAGGGGTTTACAGGCATCGTAGACCCCCTAAAGTCTGGAAAATGTTGGTGGCCCAAAAACATTGTGAGAGATCTCTGAATGTCCCAAAAACATTTACAGCCTGAAACGGGCATTAACCCAAATCCTAGACCACTGTAATTCTCCAAAATACTTTTGCCACGAAAAATGCATCCTACATCCCCGAAAGTACAGAATATGTTAGCAGCCCAAAAAAGGCCTTAAAATACATCTTAGGCCGGCAAAAATGTTGAAATCTTTGGAGGCCCAAAAAAGTGGTTTACAGGCATCGTAGACCACCTAAAGTCCAGACAATGTTGGTGGCCCAAAAGCAGTGTGAGAGAGCTCGGAATGTCCCAAAAGCATTTGCAGCTTGAAAGGGGCATTAACCCAAATCCTAGACCACTGAAATTCCCAAAAATATTTTTGGCACGAAAAATGCATCCTAAACCCCTGAAAGTACAGAATATGTTAGCAGCCCAAAAAAGGCCTTAAATGCAATTTAGGCCTGCAAAAATGTTGAAATGTTTGGAGGCCCAAAAAAAAGGTTTACAGGCATCGTAGACCCCCTAAAGTCCAGAAAATGTTGGTGGCCCAAAAACATTGTGAGAGAGCTCTGAATGTCCCAAAAACATGTGCAGCCTGAAAGGGGCATTAACCCAAATCCTAGACCACTGAAATTCCCAAAAATATTTTTGGCACGAAAAATGCATCCTAAACCCCTGAAAGTACAGAATATGTTAGCAGCCCAAAAAAGGCCTTAAATGCAATTTGGGCCTGCAAAAATGTTGAAATGTTTGGAGGCCCAAAAAAAAGAGGTTTACCGGCATCGTAGACCCCCTAAAGTCCAGAAAATGTTGATGGCCCAAAGACATTGTGAGAGAGCTCTGAATGTCCCAAAAACATTAGCAGCCCAAAAGGGGCATTAACCCAAATCCTAGACCACTGAAATTACCAAAAATATTTCTGGCACGAAAAATGCATCCTACACCCCTGAAAGTTCAGAAAATATTAGCAGCCCAAAAAAGGCCTTAAAATGCATCTTAGGCCTGCAAAAATGTTGAAATGTTTGGATGCCCAAAAAAGGGGTTTACAGGCATCGTAGACCCCCTAAAGTTCAGAAAATGTTGGTGGCCCAAAAACATTGTGAGAGAGCTCTGAATGTCCCAAAAACATTTGCAGCCTGAAAGGGGCATTAACCCAAATCCTAGACCACTGAAATTCCCAAAAATATTTTTGGCACGAAAAATGCATCCTAAACCCCTGAAAGTACAGAATATGTTAGCAGCCCAAAAAAGGCCTTAAATGCAATTTAGGCCTGCAAAAATGTTGAAATGTTTGGAGGCCCAAAAAAAAGGTTTACCGGCATCGTAGACCCCCTAAAGTCCAGAAAATGTTGGTGGCCCAAAGACATTGTTAGAGAGCTCTGAATGTCCCAAAAACATTTGCAGTCTGAAAAGGACATTAACCCGCATGCTAGACCACTGAAATTACCAAAAATATTTCTGGCACGAAAAATGCATCCTACACCCCTGAAAGTTCAGAAAATGTTAGCAGCCCAAAAAAGGCCTTGAAATGCATCTTAGCCCTGCAAAAATGTTGAAATGTTTGGATGCCCAAAAAAGGGGTTTACAGGCATCGTAGACCCCCTAAAGTTCAGAAAATGTTGGCATCCCAAAAACAGTGTGAGAGAGCTCTGAATGTCCCAAAAGCATTTGCAGCCTGAAAGGGGCATTAACCCACATCCTAGACCAATGAAATTCCCAAAAATATTTTTGCCACAAAAATGGATCCTACAACCCCGAAAGTACAGAATATGTTAGCAGCCCAAAAAAGGCCTTAAAATGCATCTTAGGCCTGCAAAAATGTTGAAATCTTTGGAGGCCCAAAAAAGGGGTTTACAGGCATCGTAGACCCCCTAAAGTCTGGAAAATGTTGGTGGCCCAAAAACATTGTGAGAGATCTCTGAATGTCCCAAAAACATTTACAGCCTGAAAGGGGCATTATCCCACATCCTAGACCACTGAAATTCCCAAAAATATTTTTGTCACGAAAAATGCATCCTACCCCCCTGAAAGTACAGAATATGTTAGCAGCCCAAAAAAGGCCTTAAATGCATTTTAGGCCTGCCAAAATGTTGAAATGTTTGGAGGCCCAAAAAAAGGGGTTTACAGGCATCGTAGACCCCCTAAAGTCCAGAAAATGTTGGTGGCCCAAAAACAGTGTGAGAGAGCTCTGAATGTCCCAAAAGCATTTGCAGCCTGAAAGGGGCATTAACCCACATCCTAGACCACTGAAATTCCCAAAAACATTTTTGCCACGAAAAATGCATCCTACACCCCTGAAAGTACAGAATATGTTAGCAGCCCAAAAAAGGCCTTAAATGCATTTTAGCCCTGCAAAAATGTTGAAATGTTTGGAGGCCCAAAAAAGGGGTTTAAGGCATCCCAGACCCCCTAAAGTCCAGAATATGTTGGTGGCCGAAAAACGGTGTGAGAGAGCTCTGAATGTCCCAAAAGCATTTGCAGCCTGAAAGGGGCATTAACCCACATCCTAGACCACTGAAATTCCCAAAAACATTTTTGCCACGAAAAATGCATCCTACCCCCCTGAAAGTACAGAATATGTTAGCAGCCCAAAAAAGGCGTTTAAATGCATTTTAGGCCTGCAAAAATGTTGAAATGTTTGGAGGCCCAAAAAAAAGGTTTACCGGCATCGTAGACCCCCTAAAGTCCAGAAAATGTTGGTGGCCCAAAGACATTGTGAGAGAGCTCTGAATGTCCCAAAAACATTAGCAGCCCAAAAGGGGCATTAACCCAAATCCTAGACCACTGAAATTACCAAAAATATTTCTGGCACGAAAAATGCATCCTACACCCCTGAAAGTTCAGAAAATGTTAGCAGCCCAAAAAAGGCCTTAAAATGCATCTTAGGCCTGCAAAAATGTTGAAATGTTTGGATGCCCAAAAAAGGGGTTTACAGGCATCGTAGACCCCCTAAAGTTCAGAAAATGTTGGTGGCCCGAAAACAGTGTGAGAGAGCTCTGAATGTCCCAAAAGCATTTGCAGCCTTAAAGGGGCATTGACCCACATCCTAGACCACTGAAATTCCCAAAAACAAAAATATTTTTGCCACGAAAAATGGATCCTACAACCCCGAAAGTACAGAATATGTTAGCAGCCCAAAAAAGGCCTTAAAATGCATCTTAGGCCTGCAAAAATGTTGAAATCTTTGGAGGCCCAAAAAAGGGGTTTACAGGCATCGTAGACCCCCTAAAGTCTGTAAAATGTTGGTGGCCCAAAAACATTGTGAGAGATCTCTGAATATCCCAAAAACATTTACAGCCTGAAAGGGGCATTAACCCACATCCTAGACCACTGTAATTCTCCAAAATATTTTTGCCACGAAAAATGCATCCTACATCCCCGAAAGTACAGAATATGTTAGCAGCCCAAAAAAGGCCTTAAAATGCATCTTAGGCCGGCAAAAATGTTGAAATCTTTGGAGGCCTAAAAAAGGGGTTTACAGGCATCGTAGACCACCTAAAGTCCATAAAATGTTGGTGGCCCAAAAGCAGTGTGAGAGCGCTCGGAATGTCCCAAAAGCATTTGCAGCTTGAAAGGGGCATTACCCGCATCCTAGACCACTGAAATTCCCAAAAATATTTTTGGCACGAAAAATGCATCCTACCCCCCTGAAAGTACAGAATATGTTAGCAGCCCAAAAAAGGCCTTAAAATGCATCTTAGGCCTGCAAAAATGTTGAAATTTTTGGATGTCCAAAAAAGGGGTTTACAGGCATCGTAGACCCCCTAAAGTCCAGAATATGTCGGTGGCCCAAAAACGGTGTGAGAGAGCTCTGAATCTCCCAAAAACATAGTCTGAAAAGGACATTAACCCGCATGCTAGACCCCTGAAATTCCCAAAAATATTTTTGGCACGAAAAATGCATCCTACAACCCTGAAAGTTCAGAATATGTCAGCATTCCAAAAAAGGCCTTAAAATGCATCTTAGGCCTGAAAAAATGTTGAAATCTTTGGAGGCCCAAAAAAGGGGTTTACAGGCATCGTAGACCCCCTAAAGTCTGGAAAATGTTGGTGGCCCAAAAACATTGTGAGAGATCTCTGAATGTCCCAAAAACATTTGCAGCCTGAAAGGGGCATTAACCCAAATCCTAGACCACTGAAATTACCAAAAATATTTCTGGCACGAAAAATGCATCCTACACCCCTGAAAGTTCAGAAAATGTTAGCAGCCCAAAAAGGCCTTAAAATGCATCTTAGGCCTGCAAAATGTTGAAATGTTTGGATGCCCAAAAAAGGGGTTTACAGGCATCGTAGACCCCCTAAAGTCCAGAATATGTCGGTGGCCCAAAAACATTGTGAGAGAGCTCTGAATGTCCCAAAAACATTTGCAGCCTGAAAGGGGCATTAACCCAAATCCTAGACCACTGAAATTACCAAAAATATTTCTGGCACGAAAAATGCATCCTACACCCCTGAAAGTTCAGAAAATGTTAGCAGCCCAAAAAAGGCCTTAAAATGCATCTTAGGCCTGCAAAAATGTTGAAATGTTTGGATGCCCAAAAAAGGGGTTTACAGGCATCGTAGACCCCCTAAAGTTCAGAAAATGTTGGTGGCCCGAAAACAGTGTGAGAGAGCTCTGAATGTCCCAAAAGCATTTGCAGCCTTAAAGGGGCATTGACCCACATCCTAGACCACTGAAATTCCCAAAAACAAAAATATTTTTGCCACGAAAAATGGATCCTACAACCCCGAAAGTACAGAATATGTTAGCAGCCCAAAAAAGGCCTTAAAATGCATCTTAGGCCTGCAAAAATGTTGAAATCTTTGGAGGCCCAAAAAAGGGGTTTACAGGCATCGTAGACCCCCTAAAGTCTGTAAAATGTTGGTGGCCCAAAAACATTGTGAGAGATCTCTGAATATCCCAAAAACATTTACAGCCTGAAAGGGGCATTAACCCACATCCTAGACCACTGTAATTCTCCAAAATATTTTTGCCACGAAAAATGCATCCTACATCCCCGAAAGTACAGAATATGTTAGCAGCCCAAAAAAGGCCTTAAAATGCATCTTAGGCCGGCAAAAATGTTGAAATCTTTGGAGGCCTAAAAAAGGGGTTTACAGGCATCGTAGACCCCCTAAAGTCCAGAATATGTCGGTGGCCCAAAAACGGTGTGAGAGAGCTCTGAATCTCCCAAAAACATAGTCTGAAAAGGACATTAACCCGCATGCTAGACCCCTGAAATTCCCAAAAATATTTTTGGCACGAAAAATGCATCCTACAACCCTGAAAGTTCAGAATATGTCAGCATTCCAAAAAAGGCCTTAAAATGCATCTTAGGCCTGAAAAAATGTTGAAATCTTTGGAGGCCCAAAAAAGGGGTTTACAGGCATCGTAGACCCCCTAAAGTCTGGAAAAAGTTGGTGGCCCAAAAACATTGTGAGAGATCTCTGAATGTCCCAAAAACATTTACAGCCTGAAAGGGGCATTAACCCACATCCTAGACCACTGTAATTCTCCAAAATATTTTTTGCCACGAAAAATGCATCCTACATCCCCGAAAGTACAGAATATGTTAGCAGCCCAAAAAAGGCCTTAAAATGCATCTTAGGCCGGCAAAAATGTGGAAATCTTTGGAGGCCCAAAAAAGGGGTTTACAGGCATCGTAGACCCCCTAAAGTCTAGAAAATGTTGGTGGCCCAAAAACATTGTGAGAGAGCTCTGAATGTCCCAAAAACATTTGCAGCCTGAAAGGGGCATTAACCCAAATCCTAGACCACTGAAATTACCAAAAATATTTCTGGCACGAAAAATGCATCCTACACCCCTGAAAGTTCAGAAAATGTTAGCAGCCCAAAAAGGCCTTAAAATGCATCTTAGGCCTGCAAAATGTTGAAATGTTTGGATGCCCAAAAAAGGGGTTTACAGGCATCGTAGACCCCCTAAAGTCCAGAATATGTCGGTGGCCCAAAAACATTGTGAGAGAGCTCTGAATGTCCCAAAAACATTTGCAGCCTGAAAGGGGCATTAACCCAAATCCTAGACCACTGAAATTACCAAAAATATTTCTGGCACGAAAAATGCATCCTACACCCCTGAAAGTTCAGAAAATGTTAGCAACCCAAAAAGGCCTTAAAATGCATCTTAGGCCTGCAAAAATGTTGAAATGTTTGGATGCCCAAAAAAGGGGTTTACAGGCATCGTAGACCCCCTAAAGTCCAGAATATGTCGGTGGCCCAAAAACAGTGTGAGAGAGCTCTGAATCTCCCAAAAACATTTGCAGTCTGAAAAAGGACATTAACCCGCATGCTAGACCCCTGAAATTCCCAAAAATATTTTTGGCACGAAAAATGCATCCTACAACCCTGAAAGTTCAGAATATGTCAGCATTCCAAAAAAGGCCTTAAAATGCATCTTAGGCCTGAAAAAATGGTGAAATCTTTGGAGGCCCAAAAAAGGGGTTTACAGGCATCGTAGACCCCCTAAAGTCTGGAAAATGTTGGTGGCCCAAAAACATTGTGAGAGATCTCTGAATGTCCCAAAAACATTTACAGCTTGAAACGGGCATTAACCCACATCCTAGACCACTGTAATTCTCCAAAATATTTTTGCCACGAAAAATGCATCCTACATCCCCGAAAGTACAGAATATGTTAGCAGCCCAAAAAAGGCCTTAAAATGCATCTTAGGCCAGCAAAAATGTTGAAATCTGTGGAGGCCCAAAAAAGGGGTTTACAGGCATCGTAGACCACCTAAAGTCCAGAAAATGTTGGTGGCCCAAAAGCAGTGTGAGAGAGCTTGGAATGTCCCAAAAGCATTTGCAGCTTGAAAGGGGCATTAACCCGCATCCTAGACCACTGAAATTCCCAAAAATATTTTTGGCACGAAAAATGCATCCTACCCCCCTGAAAGTACAGAATATGTTAGCAGCGCAAAAAAGGCCTTAAATGCATTTTAGGCCTGCAAAAATGGTGAAATGTTTGGAGGCCCAAAAAAAAGGTTTACCGGCATCGTAGACCCCCTAAAGTCCAGAAAATGTTGGTGGCCCAAAGATATTGTGAGAGAGCTCTGAATGTCCCAAAAACATTAGCAGCCCAAAAGGGGCATTAACCCAAATCCTAGACCACTGAAATTACCAAAAATATTTCTGGCACGAAAAATGCATCCTACACCCCTGAAAGTTCAGAAAATGTTAGCAGCCCAAAAAAGGTCTTAAAATGCATCTTAGGCCTGCAAAAATGTTGAAATGTTTGGATGCCCAAAAAAGGGGTTTACAGGCATCGTAGACCCCCTAAAGTTCAGAAAATGTTGGTGGCCCGAAAACAGTGTGAGAGAGCTCTGAATGTCCCAAAAGCATTTGCAGCCTGAAAGGGGCATTAACCCACATCCTAGACCACTGAAATTCCCAAAAACAAAAATATTTTTGCCACGAAAAATGGATCCTACAACCCCGAAAGTACAGAATATGTTAGCAGCCCAAAAAAGGCCTTAAAATGCATCTTAGGCCTGCAAAAATGTTGAAATCTTTGGAGGCCCAAAAAAGGGGTTTACAGGCATCGTAGACCCCCTAAAGTCTGTAAAATGTTGGTGGCCCAAAAACATTGTGAGAGATCTCTGAATGTCCCAAAAACATTTACAGCCTGAAAGGGGCATTAACCCACATCCTAGACCACTGTAATTCTCCAAAATATTTTTGCCACGAAAAATGCATCCTACATCCCCGAAAGTACAGAATATGTTAGCAGCCCAAAAAAGGCCTTAAAATGCATCTTAGGCCGGCAAAAATGTTGAAATCTTTGGAGGCCTAAAAAAGGGGTTTACAGGCATCGTAGACCACCTAAAGTCCATAAAATGTTGGTGGCCCAAAAGCAGTGTGAGAGAGCTCGGAATGTCCCAAAAGCATTTGCAGCTTGAAAGGGGCATTAACCCGCATCCTAGACCACTGAAATTCCCAAAAATATTTTTGGCACGAAAAATGCATCCTACCCCCCTGAAAGTACAGAATATGTTAGCAGCCCAAAAAAGGCCTTAAAATGCATCTTAGGCCTGCAAAAATGTTGAAATGTTTGGATGTCCAAAAAAGGGGTTTACAGGCATCGTAGACCCCCTAAAGTCCAGAATATGTCGGTGGCCCAAAAACGGTGTGAGAGAGCTCTGAATCTCCCAAAAACATGTGCAGTCCGAAAAGGACATTAACCCGCATGCTAGACCACTGTAATTCTCCAAAATATTTTTGCCACGAAAAATGCATCCTACATCCCCGAAAGTACAGAATATGTTAGCAGCCCAAAAAAGGCCTTAAATGCAATTTAGGCCTGCAAAAATGTTGAAATGTTTGGAGGCCCAAAAAAAAGTGGTTTACCGGCATCGTAGACCCCCTAAAGTCCAGAAAATGTTGATGGCCCAAAGACATTGTGAGAGAGCTCTGAATGTCCCAAAAACATTAGCAGCCCAAAAGGGGCATTAACCCAAATCCTAGACCACTGAAATTACCAAAAATATTTCTGGCACGAAAAATGCATCCTACACCCCTGAAAGTTCAGAAAATGTTAGCAGCCCAAAAAAGGCCTTAAAATGCATCTTAGGCCTGCAAAAATGTTGAAATGTTTGGATGCCCAAAAAAGGGGTTTACAGGCATCGTAGACCCCCTAAAGTTCAGAAAATGTTGGTGGCCCAAAAACATTGTGAGAGAGCTCTGAATGTCCCAAAAACATTTGCAGCCTGAAAGGGGCATTAACCCAAATCCTAGACCACTGAAATTCCCAAAAATATTTTTGGCACGAAAAATGCATCCTAAACCCCTGAAAGTACAGAATATGTTAGCAGCCCAAAAAAGGCCTTAAATGCAATTTAGGCCTGCAAAAATGTTGAAATGTTTGGAGGCCCAAAAAAAAGGTTTACCGGCATCGTAGACCCCCTAAAGTCCAGAAAATGTTGGTGGCCCAAAGACAATGTCAGAGAGCTCTGAATGTCCCAAAAACATTTGCAGTCTGAAAAGGACATTAACCCGCATGCTAGACCACTGAAATTACCAAAAATATTTCTGGCACGAAAAATGCATCCTACACCCCTGAAAGTTCAGAAAATGTTAGCAGCCCAAAAAAGGCCTTGAAATGCATCTTAGCCCTGCAAAAATGTTGAAATGTTTGGATGCCCAAAAAAGGGTTTTACAGGCATCGTAGTCCCCCTAAAGTTCAGAAAATGTTGGCATCCCAAAAACAGTGTGAGAGACCTCTGAATGTCCCAAAAGCATTTGCAGCCTGAAAGGGGCATTAACCCACATCCTAGACCAATGAAATTCCTAAAAATGTTTTTGCCACAAAAATGGATCCTACAACCCCGAAAGTACAGAATATGTTAGCAGCCCAAAAAAGGCCTTAAAATGCATCTTAGGCCTGCAAAAATGTTGAAATCTTTGGAGGCCCAAAAAAGGGGTTTACAGGCATCGTAGACCCCCTAAAGTCTGGAAAATGTTGGTGGCCCAAAAACATTGTGAGAGATCTCTGAATGTCCCAAAAACATTTACAGCCTGAAAGGGGCATTATCCCACATCCTAGACCACTGAAATTCCCAAAAATATTTTTGTCACGAAAAATGCATCCTACCCCCCCTGAAAGTACAGAATATGTTAGCAGCCCAAAAAAGGCCTTAAATGCATTTTAGGCCTGCAAAAATGTTGAAATGTTTGGAGGCCCAAAAAAAGGGGTTTACAGGCATCGTAGACCCCCTAAAGTCCAGAGAATGTTGGTGGCCCAAAAACAGTGTGAGAGAGCTCTGAATGTCCCAAAAGCATTTGCAGCCTGAAAGGGGCATTAACCCACATCCTAGACCACTGAAATTCCCAAAAACATTTTTGCCACGAAAAATGCATCCTACACCCCTGAAAGTACAGAATATGTTAGCAGCCCAAAAAAGGCCTTAAATGCATTTTAGCCCTGCAAAAATGTTGAAATGTTTGGAGGCCCAAAAAAGGGGTTTAAGGCATCCCAGACCCCCTAAAGTCCAGAATATGTTGGTGGCCGAAAAACGGTGTGAGAGAGCTCTGAATGTCCCAAACACATTTGCAGCCTGAAAGGGGCATTAACCCAAATCCTAGACCACTGAAATTACCAAAATTATTTCTGGCACGAAAAATGCATCCTACACCCCTGAAAGTTCAGAATATGTCAGCATTCCAAAAAAGGCCTTAAAATGCATTTTAGGCCTGAAAAAATGTTGAAATCTTTGGAGGCCCAAAAAAGGGGTTTACAGGCATCGTAGACCCCCTAAAGTCTGGAAAATGTTGGTGGCACAAAAACATTGTGAGAGATCTCTGAATGTCCCAAAAACATTTACAGCCTGAAAGGGGCATTAACACAAATCCTAGACCACTGTAATTCTCCAAAATATTTTTGCCACGAAAAATGCATCCTACATCCCCGAAAGTACAGAATATGTTAACAGCCCAAAAAAGGCCTTAAAATGCATCTTAGGCCGGCAAAAATGTTGAGATCTTTGGAGGCCCAAAAAAGGGGTTTACAGGCATCGTAGACCACCTAAAGTCCAGAAAATGTTGGTGGCCCAAAAGCAGTGTGAGAGAGCTCGGAATGTCCCAAAAGCATTTGCAGCTTGAAAGGGGCATTAACCCGCAGCCTAGACCACTGAAATTCCCAAAAATATTTTTGGCACGAAAAATGCATCCTACCCCCCTGAAAGAACAGAATATGTTAGCAGCCCAAAAAAGGCCTTAAATGCATTTTAGGCCTGCAAAAATGTTGAAATGTTTGGAGGCCCAAAAAAAAGGTTTACAGGCATTGTAGACCCCCTAAAGTCCAGAAAATGTTGGTGGCCTAAAAACATTGTGAGAGAGCTCTGAATGTCCCAAAAACATTTGCAGCCTGAAAGGGGCATTAACCCAAATCCTAGACCACTGAAATTCCCAAAAATATTTTTGGCACGAAAAATGCATCCTAAACCCCTGAAAGTACAGAATATGTTAGCAGCCCAAAAAAGGCCTTAAATGCAATTTAGGCCTGCAAAAATGTTGAAATGTTTGGAGGCCCAAAAAAAAGGTTTACCGGCATCGTAGACCCCCTAAAGTCCAGAAAATGTTGGTGGCCCAAAGACATTGTGAGAGAGCTCTGAATGTCCCAAAAACATTAGCAGCCCAAAAGGGGCATTAACCCAAATCCTAGACCACTAAAATTAACAAAAATATTTCTGGCACGAAAAATGCATCCTACACCCCTAAAAGTTCAGAAAATGTTAGCAGCCCAAAAAAGGCCTTAAAATGCATCTTAGGCCTGCAAAAATGTTGAAATGTTTGGATGCCCAAAAAAGGGGTTTACAGGCATCGTAGACCCCCTAAAGTTCAGAAAATGTTGGTGGCCCAAAAACAGTGTGAGAGAGCTCTGAATGTCCCAAAAGAATTTGCAGCCTGAAAGGGGCATTAACCCACATCCTAGACCACTGAAATTCCCAAAACAAAAATATTTTTGCCACGAAAAATGGATCCTACAACCCCGAAAGTACAGAATATGTTAGCAGCCCAAAAAAGGCCTTAAAATGCATCTTAGTCCTGCAAAAATGTTGAAATCTTTGGAGGCCCAAAAAAGGGGTTTACAGGCATCGTAGACCCCCTAAAGTCTGTAAAATGTTGGTGGCCCAAAAACATTGTGAGAGATCTCTGAATGTCCCAAAAACATTTACAGCCTGAAAGGGGCATTAACCCACATCCTAGACCACTGTAATTCTCCAAAATATTTTTGCCACGAAAAATGCATCCTACATCCCCGAAAGTACAGAATATGTTAGCAGCCCAAAAAGGCCTTAAAATGCACCTTAGGCCGGCAAAAATGTTGAAATCTTTGGAGGCCCAAAAAAGGGGTTTACAGGCATCGTAGACCACCTAAAGTCCATAAAATGTTGGTGGCCCAAAAGCAGTGTGAGAGAGCTCGGAATGTCCCAAAAGCATTTGCAGCTTGAAAGGGGCATTAACCCGCATCCTAGACCACTGAAATGCCCAAAAATATTTTTGGCACGAAAAATGCATCCTACCCCCCTGAAAGTACAGAATATGTTAGCAGCTCAAAAAAGGCCTTAAATGCATTTTAGGCCTGCAAAAATGTTGAAATGTTTGGAGGCCCGAAAAAGGGGTTTACAGGCATCGTAGACCCCCTAAAGTCCAGAATATGTCGGTGGCCCAAAAACGGTGTGAGAGAGCTCTGAATCTCCCAAAAACATCTGCAGTCTGAAAAGGACATTAACCCGCATGCTAGACCCCTGAAATTCCCAAAAATATTTTTGGCACGAAAAATGCATCCTACAACCCTGAAAGTTCAGAATATGTCAGCATTCCAAAAAAGGCCTTAAAATGCATCATAGGCCTGAAAAAATGTTGAAATCTTTGGAGGCCCAAAAAAGGGGTTTACAGGCATCGTAGACCCCCTAAAGTCTGGAAAATGTTGGTGGCCCAAAAACATTGTGAGAGATCTCTGAATGTCCCAAAAACATTTACAGCCTGAAAGGGGCATTAACCCACATCCTAGACAACTGTAATTCTCCAAAATATTTTTGCCACGAAAAATGCATCCTACATCCCCGAAAGTACAGAATATGTTAGCAGCCCAAAAAAGGCCTTAAAATGCGTCTTAGGCCGGCAAAAATGTTGAAATCTTTGGAGGCCCAAAAAAGGGGTTTACAGGGATCGTAGACCACCTAAAGTCCAGAAAATGTTGGTGGCCCAAAAGCAGTGTGAGAGAGCTCGGAATGTCCCAAAAGCATTTGCAGCTTGAAAGGGGCATTAACCCGCATCCTAGACCACTGAAATTCCCAAAAATATTTTTGGCACGAAAAATGCATCCTACCCCCCTGAAAGTACAGAATATGATAGCAGCCCAAAAAAGGCCTTAAATGCATTTTAGGCCTGCAAAAATGTTGAAATGTTTGGAGGCCCAAAAAAAAGGTTTACAGGCATCGTAGACCCCCTAAAGTCCAGAAAATGTTGGTGGCCCAAAAACATTGTGAGAGAGCTCTGAATGTCCCAAAAACATTTGCAGCCTGAAAGGGGCATTAACCCAAATCCTAGACCACTGAAATTACCAAAAATATTTCTGGCACGAAAAATGCATCCTACACCCCTGAAAGTTCAGAAAATGTTAGCAGCCCAAAAAGGCCTTAAAATGCATCTTAGGCCTGCAAAAATGTTGAAATGTTTGGAGGCCCAAAAAAGGGGTTTACAGGCATCCCAGACCCCCTAAAGTCCAGAATATGTTGGTGGCCGAAAAACGGTGTGAGAGAGCTCTGAATGTCCCAAACACATTTGAAGCCTGAAAGGGGCATTAACCCAAATCCTAGACCACTGAAATTACCAAAAATATTTCTGGCACGAAAAATGCATCCTACACCCCTGAAAGTTCAGAATATGTCAGCATTCCAAAAAAGGCCTTAAAATGCATCTTAGGCCTGAAAAAATGTTGAAATCTTTGGAGGCCCAAAAAAGGGGTTTACAGGCATCGTAGACCCCCTAAAGTCTGGAAAATGTTGGTGGCCTAAAAACATTGTGAGAGAGCTCTGAATGTCCCAAAAACATTTGCAGCCTGAAAGGGGCATTAACCCAAATCCTAGACCACTGAAATTCCCCAAAATATTTTTGGCACGAAAAATGCATCCTAAACCCCTGAAAGTACAGAATATGTTAGCAGCCCAAAAAGGCCTTAAATGCAATTTAGGCCTGCAAAAATGTTGAAATGTTTGTAGGCCCAAAAAAAAGGTTTACCGGCATCCTAGACCCCCTAAAGTCCAGAAAATGTTGGTGGCCCAAAGACATTGTGAGAGAGCTCTGAATGTCCCAAAAACATTAGCAGCCCAAAAGGGGCATTAACCCAAATCCTAGACCACTAAAATTACCAAAAATATTTCTGGCACGAAAAATGCATCCTACACCCCTGAAAGTTCAGAAAATGTTAGCAGCCCAAAAAAGGCCTTAAAATGCATCTTAGGCCTGCAAAAATGTTGAAATGTTTGGATGCCCAAAAAAGGGGTTTAAGGCATCCCAGACCCCCTAAAGTCCAGAATATGTTGGTGGCCGAAAAACGGTGTGAAAGAGCTCTGAATGTCCCAAACACATTTGCAGCCTGAAAGGGGCATTAACCCAAATCCTAGACCACTGAAATTACCAAAATTATTTCTGGCACGAAAAATGCATCCTACACCCCTGAAAGTTCAGAATATGTCAGCATTCCAAAAAAGGCCTTAAAATGCATTTTAGGCCTGAAAAAATGTTGAAATCTTTGGAGGCCCAAAAAAGGGGTTTACAGGCATCGTAGACCCCCTAAAGTCTGGAAAATGTTGGTGGCACAAAAACATTGTGAGAGATCTCTGAATGTCCCAAAAACATTTACAGCCTGAAAGGGGCATTAACACAAATCCTAGACCACTGTAATTCTCCAAAATATTTTTGCCACGAAAAATGCATCCTACATCCCCGAAAGTACAGAATATGTTAACAGCCCAAAAAAGGCCTTAAAATGCATCTTAGGCCTTCAAAAATGTTGAAATCTTTGGAGGCCCAAAAAAGGGGTTTACAGGCATCGTAGACCACCTAAAGTCCAGAAAATGTTGGTGGCCCAAAAGCAGTGTGAGAGAGCTCTGAATGTCCCAAAAACATTTGCAGCCTGAAAGGGGCATTAACCCAAATCCTAGACCACTGAAATTCCCAAAAATATTTTTGGCACGAAAAATGCATCCTAAACCCCTGAAAGTACAGAATATGTTAGCAGCCCAAAAAAGGCCTTAAATGCAATTTAGGCCTGCAAAAATGTTGAAATGTTTGGAGGCCCAAAAAAAAGGTTTACCGGCATCGTAGACCCCCTAAAGTCCAGAAAATGTTGGTGGCCCAAAGACATTGTGAGAGAGCTCTGAATGTCCCAAAAACATTAGCAGCCCAAAAGGGGCATTAACCCAAATCCTAGACCACTAAAATTAACAAAAATATTTCTGGCACGAAAAATGCATCCTACACCCCTAAAAGTTCAGAAAATGTTAGCAGCCCAAAAAAGGCCTTAAAATGCATCTTAGGCCTGCAAAAATGTTGAAATGTTTGGATGCCCAAAAAAGGGGTTTACAGGCATCGTAGACCCCCTAAAGTTCAGAAAATGTTGGTGGCCCAAAAACAGTGTGAGAGAGCTCTGAATGTCCCAAAAGAATTTGCAGCCTGAAAGGGGCATTAACCCACATCCTAGACCACTGAAATTCCCAAAACAAAAATATTTTTGCCACGAAAAATGGATCCTACAACCCCGAAAGTACAGAATATGTTAGCAGCCCAAAAAAGGCCTTAAAATGCATCTTAGTCCTGCAAAAATGTTGAAATCTTTGGAGGCCCAAAAAAGGGGTTTACAGGCATCGTAGACCCCCTAAAGTCTGTAAAATGTTGGTGGCCCAAAAACATTGTGAGAGATCTCTGAATGTCCCAAAAACATTTACAGCCTAAGGGGCATTAACCCACATCCTAGACCACTGTAATTCTCCAAAATATTTTTGCCACGAAAAATGCATCCTACATCCCCGAAAGTACAGAATATGTTAGCAGCCCAAAAAGGCCTTAAAATGCACCTTAGGCCGGCAAAAATGTTGAAATCTTTGGAGGCCCAAAAAAGGGGTTTACAGGCATCGTAGACCACCTAAAGTCCATAAAATGTTGGTGGCCCAAAAGCAGTGTGAGAGAGCTCGGAATGTCCCAAAAGCATTTGCAGCTTGAAAGGGGCATTAACCCGCATCCTAGACCACTGAAATTCCCAAAAATATTTTTGGCACGAAAAATGCATCCTACCCCCCTGAAAGTACAGAATATGTTAGCAGCTCAAAAAAGGCCTTAAATGCATTTTAGGCCTGCAAAAATGTTGAAATGTTTGGAGGCCCGAAAAAGGGGTTTACAGGCATCGTAGACCCCCTAAAGTCCAGAATATGTCGGTGGCCCAAAAACGGTGTGAGAGAGCTCTGAATCTCCCAAAAACATCTGCAGTCTGAAAAGGACATTAACCCGCATGCTAGACCCCTGAAATTCCCAAAAATATTTTTGGCACGAAAAATGCATCCTACAACCCTGAAAGTTCAGAATATGTCAGCATTCCAAAAAAGGCCTTAAAATGCATCATAGGCCTGAAAAAATGTTGAAATCTTTGGAGGCCCAAAAAAGGGGTTTACAGGCATCGTAGACCCCCTAAAGTCTGGAAAATGTTGGTGGCCCAAAAACATTGTGAGAGATCTCTGAATGTCCCAAAAACATTTACAGCCTGAAAGGGGCATTAACCCACATCCTAGACAACTGTAATTCTCCAAAATATTTTTGCCACGAAAAATGCATCCTACATCCCCGAAAGTACAGAATATGTTAGCAGCCCAAAAAAGGCCTTAAAATGCGTCTTAGGCCGGCAAAAATGTTGAAATCTTTGGAGGCCCAAAAAAGGGGTTTACAGGGATCGTAGACCACCTAAAGTCCAGAAAATGTTGGTGGCCCAAAAGCAGTGTGAGAGAGCTCGGAATGTCCCAAAAGCATTTGCAGCTTGAAAGGGGCATTAACCCGCATCCTAGACCACTGAAATTCCCAAAAATATTTTTGGCACGAAAAATGCATCCTACCCCCCTGAAAGTACAGAATATGATAGCAGCCCAAAAAAGGCCTTAAATGCATTTTAGGCCTGCAAAAATGTTGAAATGTTTGGAGGCCCAAAAAAAAGGTTTACAGGCATCGTAGACCCCCTAAAGTCCAGAAAATGTTGGTGGCCCAAAAACATTGTGAGAGAGCTCTGAATGTCCCAAAAACATTTGCAGCCTGAAAGGGGCATTAACCCAAATCCTAGACCACTGAAATTACCAAAAATATTTCTGGCACGAAAAATGCATCCTACACCCCTGAAAGTTCAGAAAATGTTAGCAGCCCAAAAAGGCCTTAAAATGCATCTTAGGCCTGCAAAAATGTTGAAATGTTTGGAGGCCCAAAAAAGGGGTTTACAGGCATCCCAGACCCCCTAAAGTCCAGAATATGTTGGTGGCCGAAAAACGGTGTGAGAGAGCTCTGAATGTCCCAAACACATTTGAAGCCTGAAAGGGGCATTAACCCAAATCCTAGACCACTGAAATTACCAAAAATATTTCTGGCACGAAAAATGCATCCTACACCCCTGAAAGTTCAGAATATGTCAGCATTCCAAAAAAGGCCTTAAAATGCATCTTAGGCCTGAAAAAATGTTGAAATCTTTGGAGGCCCAAAAAAGGGGTTTACAGGCATCGTAGACCCCCTAAAGTCTGGAAAATGTTGGTGGCCTAAAAACATTGTGAGAGAGCTCTGAATGTCCCAAAAACATTTGCAGCCTGAAAGGGGCATTAACCCAAATCCTAGACCACTGAAATTCCCCAAAATATTTTTGGCACGAAAAATGCATCCTAAACCCCTGAAAGTACAGAATATGTTAGCAGCCCAAAAAGGCCTTAAATGCAATTTAGGCCTGCAAAAATGTTGAAATGTTTGGAGGCCCAAAAAAAAGGTTTACCGGCATCCTAGACCCCCTAAAGTCCAGAAAATGTTGGTGGCCCAAAGACATTGTGAGAGAGCTCTGAATGTCCCAAAAACATTAGCAGCCCAAAAGGGGCATTAACCCAAATCCTAGACCACTAAAATTACCAAAAATATTTCTGGCACGAAAAATGCATCCTACACCCCTGAAAGTTCAGAAAATGTTAGCAGCCCAAAAAAGGCCTTAAAATGCATCTTAGGCCTGCAAAAATGTTGAAATGTTTGGATGCCCAAAAAAGGGGTTTACAGGCATCGTAGACCCCCTAAAGTTCAGAAAATGTTGGTGGCCCAAAAACAGTGTGAGAGAGCTCTGAATGTCCCAAAAGCATTTGCAGCCTGAAAGGGGCATTAACCCACATCCTAGACCACTGAAATTCCCAAAACAAAAATATTTTTGCCACGAAAAATGGATCCTACAACCCCGAAAGTACAGAATATGTTAGCAGCCCAAAAAAGGCCTTAAAATGCATCTTAGTCCTGCAAAAATGTTGAAATCTTTGGAGGCCCAAAAAAGGGGTTTACAGGCATCGTAGACCCCCTAATGTCTGGAAAATGTTGGTGGCCCAAAAACATTGTGAGAGATCTCTGAATGTCCCAAAAACATTTACAGCCTGAAAGGGGCATTAACCCACATCCTAGACCACTGTAATTCTCCAAAATATTTTTGCCACGAAAAATGCATCCTACATCCCCGAAAGTACAGAATATGTTAGCAGCCCAAAAAAGGCCTTAAAATGCATCTTAGGCCGGCAAAAATGTTGAAATCTTTGGAGGCCCAAAAAAGGGGTTTACAGGCATCGTAGACCCCCTAAAGTCCAGAAAATGTTGGTGGCCCAAAAGCAGTGTGAGAGAGCTCGGAATGTCCCAAAAGCATTTGCAGCTTGAAAGGGGCATTAACCCGCATCCTAGACCACTGAAATTCCCAAAAATATTTTTGGCACGAAAAATGCATCCTACCCCCCTGAAAGTACAGAATATGTTAGCAGCCCAAAAAAGGCCTTAAATGCATTTTAGGCCTGCAAAAATGTTGAAATGTTTGGAGGCCCAAAAAAGGGGTTTACAGGCATCGTAGACCCCCTAAAGTCCAGAATATGTCGGTGGCCCAAAAACGGTGTGAGAGAGCTCTGAATCTCCCAAAAACATTTGCAGTCTGAAAAGGACATTAACCCGCATGCTAGACCCCTGAAATTCCCAAAAATATTTTTGGCACGAAAAATGCATCCTACAACCCTGAAAGTTCAGAATATGTCAGCATTCCAAAAAAGGCCTTAAAATGCATCTTAGACCTGAAAAAAAGTTGAAATCTTTGGAGGCCCAAAAAAGGGGTTTACAGGCATCGTAGACCCCCTAAAGTCTGGAAAATGTTGGTGGCCCAAAAACATTGTGAGAGATCTCTGAATGTCCCAAAAACATTTACAGCCTGAAAGGGGCATTAACCCACATCCTAGACCACTGTAATTCTCCAAAATATTTTTGCCACGAAAAATGCATCCTACATCCCCGAAAGTACAGAATATGTTAGCAGCCCAAAAAAGGCCTTAAAATGCATCTTAGGCCGGCAAAAATGTTGAAATCTTTGGAGGCCCAAAAAAGGGGTTTACAGGGATCGTAGACCACCTAAAGTCCAGAAAATGTTGGTGGCCCAAAAGCAGTGTGAGAGAGCTCGGAATGTCCCAAAAGCATTTGCAGCTTGAAAGGGGCATTAACCCGCATCCTAGACCACTGAAATTCCCAAAAATATTTTTGGCACGAAAAATGCATCCTATCCCCCTGAAAGTACAGAATATGTTAGCAGCCCAAAAAAGGCCTTAAATGCATTTCAGGCCTGCAAAAATGTTGAAATGTTTGGAGGCCCAAAAAAAAGGTTTACAGGCATCGTAGACCCCCTAAAGTCCAGAAAATGTTGGTGGTCCAAAAACATTGTGAGAGAGCTCTGAATGTCCCAAAAACATTTCCAGGCTGAAAGGGGCATTAACCCAAATCCTAGACCACTGAAATTACCAAAAATATTTCTGGCACGAAAAATGCATCCTACACCCCTGAAAGTTCCGAAAATGTTAGCAGCCCAAAAAGGCCTTAAAATGCATCTTAGGCCTGCAAAAATGTTGAAATGTTTGGATGCCCAAAAAAGGGGTTTACAGGCATCGTAGACCCCCTAAAGTCCAGAATATGCCGGTGGCCCAAAAACGGTGTGAGAGAGCTCTGAATCTCCCAAAAACATTTGCAGTCTGAAAAGGACATTAACCCGCATGCTAGACCCCTGAAAATCCCCAAAATATTTTTGGCACGAAAAATGCATCCTACAACCCTGAAAGTTCAGAATATGTCAGCATTCCAAAAAAGGCCTTAAAATGCATCTTAGGCCTGAAAAAATGTTAAAAACTTTGGAGGCCCAAAAAAAGGGGTTTACAGACTTCGTAGACCCCCTAAAGTCCAGAAAATGTTGGTGGCCCAAAAACAGTGTGAGAGAGCTCTGAATGTCCCAAAAGCATCTGCAGCCTGAAAGGGGCATTAACCCACATCCTAGACCACTGAAATTCCCAAAAATATTTTTGCCACGAAAAATGCAACCTAAACCCCTGAAAGTACAGAATATGTTAGCAGCCCAAAAAAGGCCTTAAATGCATTTTAGCCCTGCAAAAATGTTGAAATGTTTGGAGGCCCAAAAAAGGGGTTTACAGGCATCCCAGACCCCCTAAAGTCCAGAATATGTTGGTGGCCGAAAAACGGTGTGAGAGAGCTCTGAATGTACCAAACACATTTGCAGCCTGAAAGGGGCATTAACCCAAATCCTAGACCACTGAAATTACCAAAAATATTTCTGGCACGAAAAATGCATCCTACACCCCTGAAAGTTCAGAATATGTCAGCATTCCAAAAAAGGCCTTAAAATGCATTTCAGGCCTGAAAAAATGTTGAAATCTTTGGAGGCACAAAAAAGGGGTTTACAGGCATCGTAGACCCCCTAAAGTCTGGAAAATGTTGGTGGCCCAAAAACATTGTGAGAGAGCTCTGAATGTCCCAAAAACATTTCCAGGCTGAAAGGGGCATTAACCCAAATCCTAGACCACTGAAATTACCAAAAATATTTCTGGCACGAAAAATGCATCCTACACCCCTGAAAGTTCCGAAAATGTTAGCAGCCCAAAAAGGCCTTAAAATGCATCTTAGGCCTGCAAAAATGTTGAAATGTTTGGATGCCCAAAAAAGGGGTTTACAGGCATCGTAGACCCCCTAAAGTCCAGAATATGCCGGTGGCCCAAAAACGGTGTGAGAGAGCTCTGAATCTCCCAAAAACATTTGCAGTCTGAAAAGGACATTAACCCGCATGCTAGACCCCTGAAAATCCCCAAAATATTTTTGGCACGAAAAATGCATCCTACAACCCTGAAAGTTCAGAATATGTCAGCATTCCAAAAAAGGCCTTAAAATGCATCTTAGGCCTGAAAAAATGTTAAAAACTTTGGAGGCCCAAAAAAAGGGGTTTACAGACTTCGTAGACCCCCTAAAGTCCAGAAAATGTTGGTGGCCCAAAAACAGTGTGAGAGAGCTCTGAATGTCCCAAAAGCATCTGCAGCCTGAAAGGGGCATTAACCCACATCCTAGACCACTGAAATTCCCAAAAATATTTTTGCCACGAAAAATGCAACCTAAACCCCTGAAAGTACAGAATATGTTAGCAGCCCAAAAAAGGCCTTAAATGCATTTTAGCCCTGCAAAAATGTTGAAATGTTTGGAGGCCCAAAAAAGGGGTTTACAGGCATCCCAGACCCCCTAAAGTCCAGAATATGTTGGTGGCCGAAAAACGGTGTGAGAGAGCTCTGAATGTACCAAACACATTTGCAGCCTGAAAGGGGCATTAACCCAAATCCTAGACCACTGAAATTACCAAAAATATTTCTGGCACGAAAAATGCATCCTACACCCCTGAAAGTTCAGAATATGTCAGCATTCCAAAAAAGGCCTTAAAATGCATTTCAGGCCTGAAAAAATGTTGAAATCTTTGGAGGCACAAAAAAGGGGTTTACAGGCATCGTAGACCCCCTAAAGTCTGGAAAATGTTGGTGGCCCAAAAACATTGTGAGAGATCTCTGAATGTCCCAAAAACATTTACAGCCTGAAAGGTGCATTAACCCACATCCTAGACCACTGTAATTCTCCAAAATATTTTTGCCACGAAAAATGCATCCTACATCCCCGAAAGTACAGAATATGTTAGCAGCCCAAAAAAGGCCTTAAAATGCATCTTAGGCCGGCAAAAATGTTGAAATCTTTGGAGGCCCAAAAAAGGGGTTTACAGGCATCGTAGACCACCTAAAGTCCAGAAAATGTTGGTGGCCCAAAAGCAGTGTGAGAGAGCTCGGAATGTCCCAAAAGCATTTGCAGCTTGAAAGGGGCATTAACCCGCATCCTAGACCACTGAAATTCCCAAAAATATTTTTGGCACGAAAAATGCATCCTACCCCCCTGAAAGAACAGAATATGTTAGCAGCCCAAAAAAGGCCTTAAATGCATTTTAGGCATGCAAAAATGTTGAAATGTTTGGAGGACCAAAAAAAAGGTTTACAGGCATCGCAGACCCCCTAAAGTCCAGAAAATGTTGGTGGCCCAAAAACATTGTGAGAGAGCTCTGAATGTCCCAAAAACATTTGCAGCCTGAAAGGGGC
This sequence comes from Ambystoma mexicanum, assembly GCF_040938575.1. Taxonomy (NCBI): domain Eukaryota; kingdom Metazoa; phylum Chordata; class Amphibia; order Caudata; family Ambystomatidae; genus Ambystoma; species Ambystoma mexicanum. The sequence goes on along the minus strand of NC_090929.1, from coordinate 601,506,517 downwards.
ATTAACCCAAATCCTAGACCACTGAAATTCCCAAAAATATTTCTGGCACGAAAAATGCATCCTACACCCCTGAAAGTTCAGAAAATGTTAGCAGCCCAAAAAAGGCCTTCAAATGCATCTTAGGCCTGCAAAAATGTTGAAATGTTTGGATGCCCAAAAAAGGGGTTTACAGGCATCGTAGACCCCCTAAAGTTCAGAAAATGTTGTTGGCCCAAAAACAGTGTGAGAGAGGTCTGAATGTCCCAAAAGCATTTGCAGCCTGAAAGGGGCATTAACCCACATCCTAGACCACTGAAATTCCCAAAACAAAAATATTTTATCCACGAAAAATGGATCCTACAACCCCGAAAGCACAGAATATGTTAGCAGCCCAAAAAAGGCCTTAAAATGCATCTTAGGCCTGCAAAAATGTTGAAATCTTTGGAGGCCCAAAAAAGGGGTTTACAGGCATCGTAGACCCCCTAAAGTCTGTAAAATGTTGGTGGCCCAAAAACATTGTGAGAGATCTCTGAATGTCCCAAAAACATTTACAGCCTGAAAGGGGCATTAACCCACATCCTAGACCACTGTAATTCTCCAAAATATTTTTGCCATGAAAAATGCATCCTACATCCCCGAAAGTACAGAATATGTTAGCAGCCCAAAAAAGGCCTTAAAATGCATCTTAGGCCGGCAAAAATGTTGAAATCTTTGGAGGCCCAAAAAAGGGGTTTACAGGCATAGTTGACCACCTAAAGTCTATAAAATGTTGGTGGCCCAAAAGCAGTGTGAGAAAGCTTGGAATGTCCCAAAAGCATTTGCAGCTTGAAAGGGGCATTAACCCGCATCCTAGACCACTGAAATTCCCAAAAATATTTTTGGCACGAAAAATGCATCCTACCCCCCTGAAAGTACAGAATATGTTAGCAGCCCAAAAAAGGCCTTAAATGCATTTTAGGCCTGCAAAAATGTTGAAATGTTTGGAGGCCCAAAAAAAAGGTTTACAGGCATCGTAGACCCCCTAATGTCCAGAAAATGTTGGTGCCCAAAAACATTGTGAGAGAGCTCTGAATGTCCCAAAAACATTTGCAGCCTGAAAGGTGCATTAACCCAAATCCTAGACCACTGAAATTACCAAAAATATTTCTGGCACGAAAAATGCATCCTACACCCCTGAAAGTTCTGAAAATGTTAGCAGCCCAAAAAGGCCTTAAAATGCATCTTAGGCCTGCAAAAATGTTGAAATGTTTGTATGCCCAAAAAAGGGGTTTACAGGCATCGTAGACCCCCTAAAGTCCAGAATATGTCGGTGGCCCAAAAACGGTGTGAGAGAGCTCTGAATCTCCCAAAAACATTTGCAGCCTGAAAGGTGCATTAACCCAAATCCTAGACCACTGAAATTCCCAAAAATATTTTTGGCACGAAAAATGCATCCTACAACCCTGAAAGTTCAGAAAATGTCAGCATTCCAAAAAAGGCCTTAAAATGCAACTTAGGCCTGAAAAAATGTTGAAATCTTTGGAGGCCCAAAAAAGGGGTTTACAGGCATCGTAGACCCCCTAAAGTCTGGAAAATGTTGGTGGCCCAAAAACATTGTGAGAGATCTCTGAATGTCCCAAAAACATTTACAGCCTGAAAGGGGCATTAACCCACATCCAAGACCACTGTAATTCTCCAAAATATTTTTGCCACGAAAAATGCATCCTACATCCGCGAAAGTACAGAATATGTTAGCAGCCCAAAAAAGGCCTTAAAATGCATTTTAGGCCGGCAAAAATGTTGAAATCTTTGGAGGCCCAAAAAAGGGGTTTACAGGCATCGTAGACCACCTAAAGTCCAGAAAATGTTGGTGGCCGAAAAACGGTGTGAGAGAGCTCTGAATATCCCAACTACATTTGCAGCCTGAAAGGGGCATTAACCCAAATCCTAGACCACTGAAATTACCAAAAATATTTCTGGCACGAAAAATGCATCCTAAACCCCTGAAAGTACAGAATATGTTAGCAGCCCAAAAAAGGCCTTAAATGCAATTTAGGCCTGCAAAAATGTTGAAATTTTTGGAGGCCCAAAAAAAAGGTTTACCGGCATCCTAGACCCCCTAAAGTCCAGAAAATGTTGGTGGCCCAAAGACATTGTGAGAGAGCTCTGAATGTCCCAAAAACATTAGCAGCCCAAAAGGGGCATTAACCCAAATCTTAGACCACTGAAATTACCAAAAATATTTCTGGCACGAAAAATGCATCCTACACCCCTGAAAGTTCAGAAAATGTTAGCAGCCCAAAAAAGGCCTTAAAATGCATCTTAGGCCTGCAAAAATGTTGAAATGTTTGGATGCCCAAAAAAGGGGTTTACAGGCATCGTAGACCCCCTAAAGTTCAGAAAATGTTGGTGGCCCAAAAACAGTGTGAGAGAGCTCTGAATGTCCCAAAAGCATTTGCAGCCTGAAAGGGGCATTAACCCACATCCTAGACCACTGAAATTCCCAAAATAAAAATATTTTTGCCACGAAAAATGGATCCTACAACCCCGAAAGTACAGAATATGTTAGCAGCCCAAAAAAGGCCTTAAAATGCATCTTAGGCCTGCAAAAATGTTGAAATCTTTGGAGGTCCAAAAAAGGGGTTTACAGGCATCGTAGACCCCCTAAAGTCTGTAAGATGTTGGTGGCCCAAAAACATTGTGAGAGATCTCTGAATGTCCCAAAAACATTTACAGCCTGAAAGGGGCATTAAACCACATCCTAGACCACTGTAATTCTCCAAAATATTTTTGCCACGAAAAATGCATCCTACATCCCCGAAAGTACAGAATATGTTAGAAGCCCAAAAAAGGCCTTAAAATGCATCTTAGGCCGGCAAAAATGTTGAAATCTTTGGAGGCCCAAAAAAGGGGTTTACAGGCATCGTAGACCACCTAAAGTCCATAAAATGTTGGTGGCCCAAAAGCAGTGTGAGAGAGCTCGGAATGTCCAAAAGCATTTGCAGCTTGAAAGGGGCATTAACCCGCATCCTAGACCACTGAAATTACCAAAAATATTTCTGGCACGAAAAATGCATCCTACACCACTGAAAGTTCAGAAAATGTTAGCAGCCCAAAAAGGCCTTAAAATGCATCTTAGGCCTGCAAAAATGTTGAAATGTTTGGATCCCCAAAAAAGGGGTTTACAGGCATCATAGACCCCTAAAGTCCAGAATATGTCGGTGGCCCAAAAGCAGTGTGAGAGAGCTTGGAATGTCCCAAAAGCATTTGCAGCTTGAAAGGGGCATTAACCCGCATCCTAGACCACTGAAATTCCCAAAAATATTTTTGGCACGAAAAATGCATCCTACCCCCCTGAAAGTACAGAATATGTTAGCAGCCCAAAAAAGGCCTTAAATGCATCTTAGGCTGGCAAAAATGTTGAAATCTTTGGAGGCCCAAAAAAAGGTTTACAGGCATCGTAGACCCCCTAAAGTCCAGAAAATGTTGGTGGCCCAAAAACATTGTGAGAGAGCTCTGAATGTCCCAAAAACATTTGCAGCCTGAAAGGGGCATTAACCCAAATCCTAGACCACTGAAATTACCAAAAATATTTCTTGCACGAAAAATGCATCCTACACCCCTGAACGTTCAGAAAGTGTTAGCAGCCCAAAAAGGCCTTAAAATGCATCTTAGGCCTGCAAAAATTTTGAAATGTTTGGATGCCCAAAAAAGGGGTTTACAGGCATCGTAGACCCCCTAAAGTCCAGAATATGTCGGTGGCCCAAAAACGGTGTGAGAGAGCTCTGAATCTCCCAAAAATATTTGCCGTCTGAAAAGGACATTAACCCGCATGCTAGACCCCTGAAATTCCCAAAAATATTTTTGGCACGAAAAATGCATCCTACAACCCTGAAAGTTCAGAATATGTCAGCATTCCAAAAAAGGCCTAAAAATGCATCTTAGGCCTGAAAAAATGTTGAAATCTTTGGAGGCCCAAAAAAGGGGTTTGTTTACAGGCATCGTAGACCCCCCAAAGTCTGGAAAATGTTGGTGGCCCAAAAACATTGTGAGAGAGCTCGGAATGTCCCAAAAGCATTTGCAGCTTGAAAGGGGCATTAACCCGCATCCTAGACCACTGAAATTCCCAAAAATATTTTTGGCACGAAAAATGCATCCTGCCCCCCTGAAAGTACAGAATATGTTAGCAGCCCAAAAAAGGCCTTAAATGCATTTTAGGCCTGCAAAAATGTTGAAATGTTTGGAGGCTCAAAAAAAAGGTTTACAGGCATCGTAGACCCCCTAAAGTCCAGAAAATGTTGGTGGCCCAAAAACATTGTGAGAGAGCTCTGAATGTCCCAAAAACATTTGCAGCCTGAAAGGGGCATTAACCCAAATCCTAGACCACTGAAATTCCCTGAAATATTTTTGGCATGAAAAATGCATCCTAAACCCCTGAAAGTACAGAATATGTTAGCAGCCCAAAAAAGGCCTTAAATGCAATTTAGGCCTGCAAAAATGTTCAAATGTTTGGAGGCCCAAAAAAAAGGTTTACCGGCATCGTAGACCCCCTAAAGTCCAGAAAATGTTGGTGGCCCAAAGACATTGTGAGAGATCTCTGAATGTCCCAAAAACATTAGCAGCCCAAAAGGGGCATTAACCCAAATCCTAGACCACTGAAATTACCAAAAATATTTCTGGCACGAAAAATGCATCCTACACCCCTGAAAGTTCAGAAAATGTTAGCAGCCCAAAAAAGGCCTTAAAATGCATCTTAGGCCTGCAAAAATGTTGAAATGTTTGGATGCCCAAAAAAGGGGTTTACAGGCATCGTAGACCCCCTAAACTTCAGAAAATGTTGGTGGCCCAAAAACAGTGTGAGAGAGCTCTGAATGTCCCAAAAGCATTTGCAGCCTGAAAGGGGCATTAACCCACATCCTAGACCACTGAAATTCCCAAAACAATATTTTTGCCACGAAAAATGGATCCTACAACCCCGAAAGTACAGAATATGTTAGCAGCCCAAAAAAGGCCTTAAAATGCATCTTAGGCCTGCAAAAATGTTGAAATCTTTGGAGGCCCAAAAAAGGGGTTTACAGGCATCGTAGACCCGCTAAAGTCTGTAAAATGTTGGTGGCCCAAAAACAGTGTGAGAGAGCTCTGAATGTCCCAAAAGCATTTGCAGCCTGAAAGGGGCATTAACCCACATCCTAGACCACTGAAATTCCCAAAACAAAAATATTTTTGCCACGAAAAATGGATCCTACTACCCCGAAAGTACAGAATATGTTAGCAGCCCGAAAAAGGCCTTAAAATGCATCTTAGGCCTGCAAAAATGTTGAAATCTTTGGAGGCCCAAAAAAGGGGTTTACAGGCATCGTAGACCCCCTAAAGTCTGTAAAATGTTGGTGGCCCAAAAACATTGTGAGAAATCTCTGAATGTCCCAAAAACATTTGCAGTCTGAAAAGGACATTAACCCGCATGCTAGACACCTGAAATTCCCAAAAATATTTTTGGCACGAAAAATGCATCCTACAACCCTGAAAGTTCAGAATATGTCAGCATTCCAAAAAAGGCCTTAAAATGCATCTTAGGCCCGAAAAAATGTTGAAATCTTTGGAGGCCCAAAAAAGGGGTTTACAGACATCGTAGACCCCCTAAAGTCTGGAAAATGTTGGTGGCCCAAAAACATTGTGAGAGATCTCTGAATGTCCCAAAAACATTTACAGCCTGAAAGGGGCATTAACACACATCCTAGACCACTGTAATTCTCCAAAATATTTTTGCCACGAAAAATGCATCCTACATCCCCGAAAGTACAGAATATGTTAGCAGCCCAAAAAAGGCCTTAAAATGCATCTTAGGCCGGCAAAAATGTTGAAATCTTTGGAGGCCCAAAAAAGGGTTTACAGGCATCGTAGACCCCCTAAAGTCCAGAAAATGTTGGTGGCCCAAAAACGTTGTGAGAGAGGTCTGAATGTCCCAAAAACATTTGCAGCCTGAAAGGGGCATTAACCCAAATCCTAGACCACTGAAATTACCAAAAATATTTCTGGCACGAAAAATGCATCCTACACCCCTGAAAGTTCAGAAAATGTTAGCAGCCCAAAAAGGCCTTAAAATGCATCTTAGGCCTGCAAAAATGTTGAAATGTTTGGATGCCCAAAAAGGGGTTTATAGGCATCGTAGACCCCCTAAAGTCCAGAATATGTCGGTGGCCCAAAAACGGTGTGAGAGAGCTCTGAATCTCCCAAAAACATTTGCAGTCTGAAAAGGACATTAACCCGCATGCTAGACCCCTGAAATTCCCAAAAATATTTTTGGCACGAAAAATGCATCCTACAACCCTGAAAGTTCAGAATATGTCAGCATTCCAAAAAAGGCCTTAAAATGCATCTTAGGCCTGAAAAAATGTTGAAATCTTTGGAGGCCCAAAAAAGGGGTTTACAGACATCGTAGACCCCCTAAAGTCTGGAAAATGTTGGTGGCCCAAAAACATTGTGAGAGATCTCTGAATGTCCCAAAAACATTTACAGCCTGAAAGGGGCATTAACCCACATCCTAGACCACTGTAATTCTCCAAAATATTTTTGCCACGAAAAATGCATCCTACATCCCCGAAAGTACAGAATATGTTAGCAGCCCAAAAAAGGCCTTAAAATGCATCTTAGGCCGGCAAAAATGTTGAAATCTTTGGAGGCCCAAAAAAGGGTTTACAGGCATCGTAGACCCCCTAAAGTCCAGAAAATGTTGGTGGCCCAAAAACGTTGTGAGAGAGGTCTGAATGTCCCAAAAACATTTGCAGCCTGAAAGGGGCATTAACCCAAATCCTAGACCACTGAAATTACCAAAAATATTTCTGGCACGAAAAATGCATCCTAC